>NC_136627.1:12422408-13117408 GCF_933228915.1 Telmatherina bonti | reverse complement strand
CAGTCTATACTGAATGCATTACTTAACTGATTAGCCAGGAGAGACTGAATTAATCAACCTGCTTTTACTTCGAGTTGGTCTGCTCTATGAATCTGTGCTGCAGGTTGTGCTCATGAAGGAATCATTTTAGGAACTGTTCAGAGCTTCATAATGAAACTGAAAAATAAATGACCAGGCAGTTTACATATCAGAGCGTGAAGTCAGTCTTTATTAACCTCTTTTTAAGGAAGTAATTTAAAGAAGAGGCCCAGTTTTTTTTTATTTTTTATTCTTCTTCTTTATGAAGTGAATGCCAGTTAAGATAATGTAGCACTTAACCTGTTCCCATTCCTCTATCACCCTTCCCTCTAATGTCCTCATTTCTTCTCTGATTGACTATGTTCTGGTCATTTTTCTGGTACTTGATGTTCTTTTTAAAATAAGTCTAAATAAGCGGGTATTTCGGGGGTATGGTCCTGGAGACTGTAAAGTTTTCAGTTTAAGGTTTGAATGGCGAAAATCAGACAATGTGTTATGTGCATTATAATTAATAAAGATTAAACAAGAGTTTTGCCAATGAAAATAATTATATTAACAGCTATCAGGATAGGATAGGGGGGGGGCAGTTTCCTGAAAGTAATGTCTATTGAAAGCAGCTTGCAACACTTTCTGTTAGCGAAAGTTATTGCATGAGGCAAATTGCATTGCACTCAACAAAGAATGCCAAACTCCTTAAGGCTCCTCTTTTGTGAGTGTTTTAGTGTACTATCTGTATGCATGTCCACGTACCTGCCTGGTAGCTGGAAACACTGACCAGCTGAGTCAATACAAAGCCATCTTTGAATTCAAAAGAAAACTCTCATCCTCCATTTTCTAGGGCCCACTTGCTTTATAAATTTGAGCAGTTGTTTGAGTGTGTATGCCTGGAGAGAGCTTTTATGATGCAGACAAAGAATTATGTCCAATCACGGACTCAAGGTTACTTCTGAACAAACCATTATTACCGTGGAACTTGAATGGAGGATTTGAAGAAAGCCCTCGTAAGTAATACTTCTGGGTAGTATAAAATAGCCTTTAAGGAGATTTCCCTCATAAAGTCATGTATTTGTGGTTATCACTTCATGTGTTTGGAAATTGGTTGCTCTTTTCTTTTGTACTTCAATAAAGCCATAAAAGGGACAATATGTAGACTCCAACAAACTGTTTAAGTCCAAACAAGAGCACATATTTTTATTGAAATCTGGTTGCCATTTAAAGCATGAGGCTTGATTCTTTAGTTTGTAGAATAGCTTGTGCAATGGCCACCCTAACACCCTTATTCTGCTTTTCAATACCAGTGTCTTAGCTAACTTTGCCTTTCACTGACATGGTTGGGATAACAAAAACGAAATGAAACTTGGCTTTGTGAATAACCAACATGGAATCATCAGTATTGGATGGTATTATTTCAGTGCATGTTGTGTTAAAGATTAAGGAGATGAGGAGAGAAAGCAGGTTAAGTAGCCTTCCCCCTTAAATTTCAGCAGTTACACATTTTAATCTCTTTTGGACGTTTCTAATTTAGTTTAGTTCTGTAACTCACTGTTTTAAAAATAAAATCTTGTGTTTTCTTTCTTTTTTTCCCCCCGAGCTTGACAACATTTATCCCCATTACCAAGGCAGAAGTCATGTATTTAATGGTATTGGTTTTATTTGTGTGTCAACACAACTTAAAATGTTCTGATAGGATTTTGAATAAATTGTCAGGAATTCTCAGAATTGAAAAAAAAAGGAACAAGTGAATAGATTTTGGGGTTATTCAGATTGCTTCCTGAACCCAAAGGATGTGTTTATTTGGCTAAATGTGGATCATTTTGCCATTAGAGTTTGTAATAATCAAAAAGGTTTTTGCTCACAATTATCAGCAATTTCCAGAACGACAATGGCTTGGTGGATGTCTGCGCTCCCTGAATGCTGCTAATTTGGATTTAGCTACTGAAAATTCAAGAATTCAGACCTGCATTATGATTTTAGCGATGATTCAGCTTCATTTGTATCGCGCCACTTTACAACAATGTTGTCACAGGGCACTTTACATATAAGTCATTTCAAGCCAATTCATACATAGCCTATAATAGAAACCAACTGATTGCATCGAATCATGACTTTGATCCAATCCCTCATCCTGAGCATGCACAAGGTGGCAGTGGGAAGGAAAAAACTCCCTTTTAACAAGAAGAAAACCTCAGGTGGAACCCAGCTCAGGGAGGGCAGCCATCTGCCCCGACTGATTGGGGTGGAGAGGACTGGAAAGGCAGACCAACATATACAACTGCACTTATTCAGGAAGACCTGCAAAAAAAAAAAGAGAGAAATAAGTTGAAGATGTTCTGGTGCTCCTGAATTGTTTCTGCATCAACTGATTATTTCCAAAACTTCTGGATTCCTTATGAGAGTAAATTTTGATTCATGGCATTGCATAGGGACCCACCATTCCATAAAAAAAAGGTTACTTATGAATCATGGTATTGCCAATATGAGCGATATTTATTCATTTAAATTAGTTTACATTCAACTTGTTAAATGTTCCCACCAAAAACTAAATCCAGGACCATGTCAACATTTCTGACACAAAGCTTCCAAGTAAAAACAGACAGGTTGTTGGGATGTGTGTAAGTAAAGGATCAAGGGTTTTAACTAACACTTTTAAGAACACTGGAGATTTATGAACAATTTATCTTAGGTTGTCCTCTCATTCTGAGAAGACCTATGTTATAATCGTTTAACAGCATCATTAAATCACGGTCATGTTAGATTTGGAAGCATGTTCTCATGTTTCCTTTTAAAGAATATGGCTTTGAAATGTCTTTCTCAGATGAAGAAAGGTTGGTGTGACAGATATGGTAGTGATTTTAGTGCTGGTGGGGTAGATGTGGACTAGAGTAAGGTTAAGAGATCCACTTCAGGCAGGAGTTCAGACGGGACAAACGGAGCGAAGTGAGCCAGCATTGCTCATCTACATTGCACGCTGCTGATTGCCAGAGGTTGGTACTTTGGCTGGTAGAGAGACTTAACTGAACCAGTTGTCAGACATTAACAGCCTCTAGCCATGGCAGAGGACAAAAAGCAGCATGCCACAGCATGCAGGCGAGGATGGGAGCAATGGCTGAGCGAAGAGCCAAAGTCTGCCTCAAAGGCGAAATATAAGTATGGCATGAGCTGTTAGACATTATAAATGTCTGACTTTGCAGCTGGAACTTTCTAAGAAGAGAGGGGATCAAATAGATCTGTTACAGCTCGGAGCATGTGCAAGTGACATGTTTTACATGAGTTGTTGGTTTGTCTCAGGGTTATACATTTATTTTGAAAATACGAGTTATGTCACTTTTTTTTAAAATTTTTTTTATCAAAAATTATTTTTTACATTTATTTTTCCCTTTAGTCTTTTCCCCATTGTTATTTTCAGTATTGTAACATGCTTCTATTTACTATTTAATGTCTTATTAAATATAAATAAAAATTTATCAAAGTGAGAGGCTGTCTCGTGAAACCCTGCCAAGGCAATCGGGGAAACCAAATCTGAGACAGCAGGGCCAGAGCTCTTGCCCTTCAAGCCTGTCATGAAGTTATTTCTGGAAAAAGGTCAGCGGCTGACAATTTGAACATGAACAAGATGAACAGACAATCTTTGGGTATTTGGGCAGCAAAAAGTATGTCCAGAGGGAAGCAGTGATTCATTTTAGTCAATTTATTAATTACTTTTTTTTTTTTATGCCAGACATAGCTTTCTGACTGCCCAAGTACTCCAGGCTTTTCTTAAGTGACTTTACTACATTATTGCTTGCATAATACTGACCATAATCTCATGAAGAATAAGCTGCTCCCTTGTTTTCTGCCATATTGGACCAATTAAGAGACCAGTTTGGTCTTTTATTGAGGTGTCCTTAAAGTCACAGTAGGCATTCATACAAAGCTTGAAATTAATAAGTCAGTTTCACATAAATGTCAATAGAAAATAGTCAATTTCAGATCTTTAAGCATAATTTATTTCAACAGTGTATCCCTGCTCTTTAAATAAAAGAACTTATAAAAACACTTGGGCATGATGGTGGCTTTGGTTGTAAACACTTTTAAGACATCCTTGTCAGTCATATTTAAGAATATGAATAAATTACTTAATTTGTGTTTACGACTGAAGGACTTGTTGAATCAGGAAAAACTGTTCTAAATTCTTTAATCATGGAGTTTGTTTCACCATAATGCATCCCTTCCATGTGTGAGCCAAGCAAACATCAAATAATTACCAAAATTGTAAGACTTAATAAGAAGTACCGCCATCAGTACTGTTCAGCAACACTGTGCCCACAGCAGATCATAGAAAGATTCCAGTCACCTCCAATTTTCCCTTAAACCAGGGCGCCTAGATAAAGCAGGATGTCTTTATAGAAGAATGGCGTTATGTTGTCAACCTGATTTGATGCCTTTTTTCTTCATTAACCAGATAACAATATCACCAGGGTTTGGCTTTCATTAGTGTTTTACATCAGCCAAAGCCCCTTTCAGTCATTGTTTTAGGTTTGGATTTATGTCTGAGTTATGATATTGAACGATTGACTGAAATAAACTCAACCTGCATTTAAACCTATTCTATTTGGTTTAAAATTTAGAAGATTGCACAGTAATCTGAATTTGTCAGATTTATCACAATAATTACTGAACACTGAAACAGACAAAAGGGTTGAGCCGATTCACTGTTTCAACAAGTCATTGATATGTGGCCTGTGCCCATTCGATAACAAGTCGGACAAAAGTTCAAAAGCGATTATTTTTCAAATCCTTTAAATGACAGAAAACAGATTCTTGGTGCAGAATCTGAGAAGGGCTTTCCCGTCACCCCCGTATTTAATACAAACATTTACTTTTACACCCCCATATAGCAGAGTCAGAACAGATGAGCTGCTGAGAATGTGACTACGTTGTCCGGCTGGTTAAATAAAATATTGGGATTTATTTTTGCAAACCATTTGTGCAACTTGTGCTTAACACAAAACATCCAGCAGCCGTGCCTGTATATGCTATGAGAACCAGATGTAAAGTCATATTTATTATTACATACATGGTACAGTAACTGTACCAAAATAAGTGTTTCCTTCATGTTGGTTTTGTTATGAAAGAAAAAATAGAAGAAATGGGACCAAACTGAAAGAGGAGTGGAGATAAAATGGGATTAAGAGGAGGTGGTAAGATGAGCATTTCTCCTCTCAGAGGCAAAAGACATGAATAAGACGAAGACAAAATGATGCTTTTAGGGAGGTGAGGGTAGCCAGGAGAGTGCGGATGTGAAAGGTGTGTCATCTCTCATCTCTGCCAGATGATTAGAGTCTGCTCTCCAGCTGTGTGTGAGGGAAGAGGTTTCCCACTGGGAGACCATTCAGATTTCAGGAAGAAGAAATATTGTCTTCGGGCTGTGTTAATGGTTTCGCCCATTAATGATTTCTGTCTTTTTTTGGCTCAGTCATTTCTCTTCCTCCAGTACGTCTGTCATTGTAAGGGTGTTCTGTTTTAGCTGGTCCAGCCAATTCTAAAGAATCATTAGCAAGCGCTGATTATCCTCCTCCACTGACTGACATGGCAAATGGAACTCAGGGAACGCATTTTGAATGGTGGACTGGACTTGGCAGGAGCTTAACTCAGTAGACCATGTGATGGAAAAATGAACAAAAAATGAAATGTATTGTAGTTGTTCTTTTTGTTTCACTTTTTTCCCCCTAAATCAGTTTATCCTTTTTTTTGTTAGAATTCATGAATACAAACCAACTCCATTTGTGATTCTAGAGTTGTCAACACAATTCATAATGGGTCTTTTGTGCATATTCTACCTGCGGGTAGGCTAGCTGAAACCAGACAGCTGAGTTGTCTACATCTGCACGGGTTGAGATATCCTGGAACGGTGTCAACAAGGTGACCTTGGATGTTCGCCTTAAAATAGATGAATGATTACTCAGATGTCAATAGATGACCTTTTGCCCCAGCAACATAGTGTTTTTTTTTTTTTTTTTTTTTGTGTATTTGTTTGTTTTTGAATATCTAGCTACACAACTGGGACTAAACTGTGGTGGGGTGGTTAGCAACAAGACCTCACAGCAGGAAGTTGTATGTTCTGTCCAAGTACTCCAGCTTCCAGCCATCCAAAGACATGCATGTCAGGTTAATTGGTTATCCTAAATTGTCCCTAGGTGTGAGTGTGAGTGTGAACGGTTGGTTGTCTCTCTGTGTTGGCCCTGTGATGGACTGGCAACCTGTCCAGAGTGTATCCTGCCTCTCGCTTGATGATTGCTGGGATAGCCTCCAGCTTCCCTGTGACTGAATTGGACGAAGCGGTACAGAAAATAAACAAAGGAAGGAAAAGCTCTGCAGCTATGTTGTATTTATAGAGGATGGATTTTAATTTATAAAAAAGGTATAAGAAGTACGATTTCCTGACACATTTAAGAAAATACAATTAAAGCAGTTGCTGTACAAAAAAATTCAACTATTGTCGTTTTTTCACTAAATAACCATCATGACAGGAAAAAAATTGAATTTCTCACAAAAAACCAGTGACTGTTGATGTTGCTATAATATGGTTTTTATATTTAGCTTGACAGGCCTGTGCTCTGTCCGACAGTCATAATATCATTTTTCATGTTGTAGTTTATGTCATCTTCAGACTAACTATATCTGATCTGACATTAAACTGATGAGGAACAGAAGAACTACGCAGCTTAACATCTAATGTTTGGACATTTAATGGCAAAGTATATGAAGATTTTTATAGTTCATACAGTTTGTCATGTGTCACCCCAGCTAACAAGCAGGAAAGTTCAATGTAGTTTCACATTAACGTCAGCAATATGCTGCTTTGATGGAACTTCTAAACAAGCAAAGATAGTATCTGTATTGGTTCTAAAACCTAACCAATCAGTTTTATCGTTTAAACCAAACGAGGAAGTTGTGCTTCTGAAATGTAAAGAATCATAAAGCAAACCTTTAAGGAATGGTGGAGAATGAGCCAAAGAAAATAAACAAATAAATAAGTCACTTTAATGTTTAATTGAAGTACCAGGTTTCAGTTTTCCAGTCACCTCTATCAGTTTTTCCAAAAATTAAATTGCAATGAATCTGAAAACAAAAACCCATTTTTTCCACAATATATCTAAAACTTAACAAAGTTATCCCAAACTAATTTGTCACCATGACATGAACTGGGTCAAGATGAAAGGAGACTTATCTTTGCTGGATCTGTCTGAATTTAAATGGATTTCTGACTTTCAAATTCCTCTACATGTGGTAAAATATTTGAACAGTGAAGAGAAAGTGACAACCCTACTGTCTAATATTAATGGATCAGGAGCGTCCGGATCTAACACTGAAAGTGCGTGTGACAGAGATACCAGGGCTCTGACAGAATGATGGTTTTAGATATCCTGGGATAAAGGATGGGTTTGAAAATCATGACAAATCTTGACTTAGTCTTATTATTTCCTTCATAAGGTCAGCTTTTACTAGATCCAGTTTCCTGCTTCAGTCCTACTTCAGACTGAAACTCACTGAACCAGTACTGGTCACCTGTAAAACCACTACACTTCACATTACATATGTTTTACTAAGGCCATATCAGCTGTTGGAAAAACCACAGTATCTGATACAGTATATCTTTACGTACCACTATCGATTAGTTTGTGGTGGTCCATTTATTATTATTACAAAGATTATGAGCCTTATCATCTATAATCTCTTGTACTGGTCTGGTCTGATATGAGTGAATGTGAGAAAGTAGCAGAAACATTTTACATATAACTACAATGCTTCTTGATGACAATGTATCTCTCAAGCTGTAGGTCTGTCTGCGAGGTATTGACTGTGTTCATGCCTCCTTGGCCTCCACGATAAAAGTATATATTTTTGGATTCTGAACTGTGAAATGAATACATTGTCTACCATTCTTTCTGTGTGATGAGCTAAAAAATTGTCTATTCACCCAACTAGCAGCCTGAGTTCAGATCACTGATATTCTACAGTTTTCTCACCCTGACAGTTATTTTCTCTTAATGTCAACATCACTGGAGCAAAATGAACGTCCTGAACCATTACTTATTAAGTCTTCTAGACTCAGAGATAAAAGTCCGATCTGACTTCTTTTTAGCTTTTTATTTAATTTTTTTTATGTCATTTTAAAACTGAATGTCATTATGGAGCCTTCAGACAGTTGGAGTAAAATGTAGCAATGCACTTCTGTAAACGGTTTTCTGATAAGATCTGAACTGTTAGTCTGAAATGGTTATTATTTCTGTGAAGAATTTGATGTGAATATTTAGTAATGTATATTTTTACTAAACCTTTGTTTTCTCTCTCTCTTTCTCTTTCTCTCTCTCTCTCTCTTTCTTTCTTTTACAGGTTAGTGGTGCCAGTTGCTCTCTTCAGAAGCATAAGGGAGAAAATGTAAAGAGATCATCTCCTGCACCATTCGTATCTCAGTGGCTCTGGTATTCTTTGCTTCTTTTCAAGAAGAGAGAGCCATATCCATGGGGCTATTAAGTACTTTCAGATGATAATGTATAGGACGCAGGGTTTCTTCACAGATAAGTTTCCTCTGTTATTCCATTCAGACACCCAAGGAGAATTTTAATAAGAGGAAAAATAACTGCTTGGTTATAATGTCAGCGGCTCCCTTTGTGGGGGATAGAGATTACAACCTCATAAGGAAAGAAAAAACATGCAACACACGATTATCTTTGCATGGTGAGTGTGATGAGCCCATGCTTCATTTGTTCGTAGAGTAGCATGTATTCAGCTGAACGAGAAAGCTTCACAAATTCATGCAGTCCATTATTTTCTTTTATTACTTGTAGGGATGATTACACATCACATACTTCTATGTTTAGAGGCTATATTTGTACCAGCTTTGGGGCTAATGTCGCTTTTTTTTTTTTTTTTTGTTTGTTTTTTTTATCCAAATGGTTTGATTTGATATTATTCTTGCATTTCAATTAATCCATTATTTGGACAAGTAAGCTAGCTGTTTGTTATGTTACCTGTCAGGCTGTGCATTAAGTTTCTACAAAAGAATCTTCCTCCCATCAGAAAGGCCTGCACCTGTTAGCGGACATTTGCATCTCTTTCAGCTTGCGGGACTGTTGAGACAGTTCTTACAACAGGGAGTTTCTTTAAATATGTTGAGTGTGTGTATCTGAAAGATGAAAGCAGTTATGGTGAAAGACGGATTCTGCCCATGTGATGATAAATGTCTAACCAGAAGCCATGGCTAGCTTTCCACTCAGACAAAGCTGCTGCTTTCAGGGAAACTAATAAGCATGCTTCTGTTTATGTGGTGGAAGAGATGATTTCTCTCCATAGGATCCTTCAGAAAACCCGGAACATTTAGCATGTTTCCACGATTTTAATGATTCATTTTGTGCATCTCCAGATTAGCTTTGCACCCATTAAAACTAAATAGGTTGTAATTTTTTTTCAACCTAGGGAGCGATTTCTCCTGGTTGCAGCATATAGTTTATTTCTTTCAGTTTTCCTTACTGAGTGTGTGTTTTCCTAAATTTTATATATATATATACATATATATATATATATATATATATATATATATATATATATATATATATATATATAGGTGTCATCTGAAGATTGCGTACTCATAGCCTCATTTTATTGCTAAAATGCCCAAAAATTGAGGGATTTTTATATTTGGAAATCCAAGAAGTACTCAGACTTTTCACAAACATGAGTCATATTTTAATGCTAATCAAATCTCCCCATTATGTTTACATGTATAACACTGAAACAATCATGATGCAGTGTGGACTAAGTTTTTGTTATTAAAAAAAACCTGCATAAATAACTTGTTTCCAGCTTTTTGGTTTTCTCAATCAGGGATCTTCAACCGTGGTAAAAGTGGACAGTTGACTTTATGTTAATAGCAGGGATCAATTTGTGAATTGGTATTTTCATTTCAGCTAATGTGATGTGTTTTGGCTGATGTGTTTTGGCTGACGTTAACGATCATCTCTAATGCACAGCAGCCAACTCTGAACGCATCAATCATGTTCCCATCTGTGTTTTAGCAAAGCGGAATTCTACCTGTGAAAATGCAGCATTTTTCAAAGACTCTCATTTAGTGGTCTACCTCACTGTGATTACCCTAAAAATTGACTGTGAGCATGCTAATATTGACAACATTTGTTTGTCTTTTATTTGTTTTTTTTTCTCCAAATGAAATGAACAGACTTACCCTTAAGACTGGTTTGTATTTATTTCCAGCTGCTTAGAAAGAAAAGACATCTGCAGTAATTGCCACAGACAGCAGCTGAATCCTGAGTCCTTGTCGCTTCCAGAGTAAAGTGCAGTGCTAGTTTACTTGCTAATGTCATAATTAACAAAAAAAAGTTGACATTGAAGGTGACTGAAGGAAGAGCAGTGTCATTTATTCAACTTTATAACTTTAGCACGCTTTATTTACAGAATATTATCTTTTACATTCTTTTTTTATGGAATTTTATAAGATACAGAAAATTGTCAGTATTTCCTCAGTGTGAACATGTTTTCTAAGGAAATATATTCTGTAATTCCTTATCCATGTTTTTTTTGTTATGTATATAAAATTGGTCAGCAGAGAAGAAAAAACCTCAAGATTTGATTAATTGTTTTTCATGTTATTGTTAAGATATTGTTCAAATTTCTCTAATATTAACCCGGCCAATTATTGAAGCCAGAACACTGATTAGCTTCCTCTGGACAAATATTTAAATAATTACAATTAATTTAATTTTCTGTTGCTGCAGAACACCGTGTTACTCAGTCGCACATGAGGAAAACCAAAATCACTCCAACTGCATACTTGCCAAATACATAAATGTTTTGACCAATCAGTGTGCAACTTCTTCAAACATGGCATTATGTGCTCATTAGTGTGCCCTGGTAAAGTTAATTAGGACAAAACTGAAATAAACACGAAGACTGAAATTTAAGTGGATTAGCAAATCCAGCATTCCTGGAACATTTAGTCTTGATGAGGAAATAGTTTGACAATAATGGCCATACAAACATGAATTTTAATTTCTCTTCTTTAATTCTGAAAAAAAGTGAAATCTACTTTGAAAAGATGAAAAATGATAATGTAAACACCTAATTCCTAATGAAAATGACAATTCAGAATTAAACTTAATTCCATAGTAAGTGGCTGGTTCCTCCCATTTTAAAACTGCACTGTTTAGTTCCTCTGTCTCCTCATTCATTCATAAATATTCATTCCGCTTCAAATTAATTCCAGTTGCTGTGTGCACGCTTGTTACCTTTTCCAAACGCTGCCCATCACCCAGGTCTAACGCAGAATTAGGTAAAGGTAAATAAACATGTCTTCCACATGTAAACCTCATCTCAGAATTACTATTTCCATATGAACACAAATGAGAATATTTTAATTTGGAATGATTTAATATGGAAAAATTAATTCTGAATTTAAAAAAATCATCATGTAATTGCAGCCATTGTTAACAGGAGTGTTACAAGAGAAAGATTGGACACACATATAAAATGTATGTATACATTTTGGTAAATGCAGTCAGATAATTTCATTTTGAACTCCCTCTCTCACCTTAAAAGACGGTATAAGAAATGTCAAACTTCACCCATCAGTTCCTTAAAATAAACATTTCCTGTTTATAGAAAATGGGTTTAAACAGTGTTATTAAAAACGAGGGAAAAAGGCTGTAGAAATTTATCCTCCAGTAAATCCCCCCCCCCCTCTGAGCCATACTTTGTACTGGACCCCCTGCCTTACTGTGAACTTATTTTACTCCAAATCTTTTAACATTCTTTCTTTTTACACTGAATGAAGTAACTTAGTAATTATTATGAAATAACCCTTTTCCAAGATCAAATAGTTTTTTTTTTTAATTTAAATCTCTCAAATGCTTCAACAGTAGGTCATACAATAATTAGACTCCGTTATTAATAATTTATCATGGCCTTAAAGTTGGATTATACTCTTGTTTCATTTGACCAGTTTTAACTCACTATAAAATGATACAGCATTCTATATTATTTCAGCCTTTCAGATTGCACAGCAACAGTGATTCAACTTTATTTGTATAGCGCCACTTCACAACAATGTTGTCACAGGGCACTTTGCATACACGAATCAACATACACATCATTTCAAGCCAATTGATACATGTCCTATAATAGAAACCAACTGATGCATTGAGTCATGACTTCGATTCAATCCCCCATCCTGAGCATGCACAAGGCGAGAGTGGGAAGGAAAAAACTCCCCTTTAACAGGAAGAAAACCTCCAGCAGAACCCGGCTCAGGGAGGGCATCCTTACCTTCCTGGATCCCAATGAATTCATCGATTTATTGAAAACAAATAAATAAATAAAATGTCTTATGTGTGAAAGAGTTTGATATTAATACAAATATCATCTTTTTACTGCAAGCTCTGCCACATATCCATGTCAAATGAATGGTGAAATTAACTGACATATTTTGCTCATAAATGAGGCCTAATGTGCTCCTTCACTCTGAGACACGTCCTTTCCCTGCAAACTGTTCATCCGGCTGTCCGATCACACTATATTTGCTTACACAAGCTCTGTAACTGTTGATTCTGCACCATTCTGCATGATTTTAATGCGGTAAGAAGGCCAACTGTTGAAAGGGTTTTTATTTTACATATTTTTCAGATTCTAATTTGTCTTCTCTCATTGTATTATATCCCCTTATTGATTACTGTTGCATAGTTTACCCTTATGTAACATAGTAACCCGTATGTATGCAACACCTCCACCTGAAAGTGATGCAACTCTTCAAGTAACAAGTTTCATGTAGTTGTTTGGGTCTGTGGGCTTTCTTGTGTTCCCTCCTGGATTTATGTCTTCAAGGGTGTTTTTTTTTTTTCTTCAGTTTATTTATTTATTCTTTTTCTTTTAAACATACATTTAACATCCATACACACACACACACACACACACATCTCTTTGTTAGGTTAAATAAATGTTTATAAGGTTACTTCTCGACTATTTCAGACATTTCTACTCTGTTTTGTATCCTTGGTCTAGTTTCTAGTAGCACTTTATGTTTCGGGTTGGGATATCTGGGTTTTGGTATTCGCATTTTGTTGTTTTTTTTGAGTCTTTTTTTCCATTTAAAGCTGGGTAGGTAATGTTGAGGAGCATAGTAAGATTTTAAAGAGGCAACCTGTCTTGGCTCCTCCCCCTCTGGTTTTGCTCCTTGCGTGATCCGAGGCTTTTTTCTTCACAGCTTTTTCCACCAACGGTTTTCTGTTTCTTGGCTGTTTAGCAGGAGTAGGCAAATAAACCGAGCTGGGTCAGGGAAATCCTTCCTGCCTTTTCATCCCAACACGCTATTTATATGCAGGGCGTGGCTATCAGGTATGTGCTGCGGGAGAAGGAGAGACAGGAAAAGAAGATTACAAAATATAAGAAGTAAACAACTTCAGTGTGGTCCAAACGTTTTGATTGGTCAGAGTTTTTACAGATGTACAGTAAACTGAGGGGTCTAACTATGTTTCTTATTGCTCATGATTACAAAATGTACAGACTACTATCAGGACAAGGAACCACTTCACTCAGTAAAAAAAAAATAAATAAATAAAAAGTCTCTGAGCCAGATTACCTACCCCAGCCTTAATGAGAAAATTTCATATTCAGTCACTATTTAAGTTTGTCTTACCTCCCCAAACATGTATTTCTTTCCTGTCTGTTTATGAAAATATACATTGCTGCACAGTTTATATTATATGATTTGCAAATAAATATCCATGCTGTGTATTCAGCTTAGCTTACATCATGTTCGGGTGTCACGGTTCCAGCTACTGATTGCCAGACATATTCCTCGTGTTATTTTCTCCCTCTGCACAAATGCTCCAGATTTTCTTTTGTTCACTGCAAGCTCTTTGCTGTTGCTCCTGGTGTCCTCCAGTCTGGCGTTTCTTTGTCTTCGTCATTTTCTTTTCTTTTTTTTTTTCCTGCTTTTGCATCAACTGTTTTGTTCTTGGCCTCCGCTGCGCTTACTGCTTTGAAATAAAGTTTTATGGTTTTGTCATCCTCCTCACTCATCCCAGTGAATCCTAAACCTTTAACTGTGCCACACAACATTAGCTGAGAGGAGTTTTTCACTTGAGTCAAACTGGAGATATCATAACTGCACACCGAAACACAAGTGGACGGAGAGATGAACAAGCCTGGTGTTTATATTCTTGGAGTCAGTTTTAATAAAGGAGATAATGGCTAACGCGTAACTGGGAGGAAGGATGTGTTTCCCCTCCATTACATTGGCTCGCCACGGCCTGACACATGATTTGTCTTTAACATGGCTCATTTGCTGATGTTTCAGATTTATTCTTTGGATGTTGACTAATTTTGACTTTTACTGGCACCCTCCGCTTCTGAGGATTGACGATAATTGTGTTTTCATATGATTTAGATTGTTTTTTGTGGGATGTGCATATAAGAACTAGTTTTTGCATGTGTGTGTATTCTGTATAATCTGCCACCTCGGTTACAGTAACCACCAGCTGCTACCTCACATAGAAATCATCCAAAGCTGAGCAGCTGTCCTCAGTCTGAGCCTACATGTGTTAACCTCCCAGAACATGTCCTTTTATTTGTACCTGAATATACATATATTGTAAACATTTATTCATAAAAGTTTTTTTTTTTCTTCATTATTTGCTGATAAGGTATAATGAAGAAATATTCAAATATTGGGCCTACTTAGAGAGATCTACTATTTTTATCTGTTATTCCAGCACCCTGAACATTCAGACATACAGACAAAAGAAAATGTTCTCCTTTTACTTGCTATTGATTTTTCTTTTTCTTCCTCCTTGCTGTCATCTGTGAATAAAGATTGCAGCTCCTAGCTCTCTATTTACATCAAGGAAATACAATGCTCCTTTAGTAAGTCTGCAATACTTAATTTTTCTCAGTTATTCAACTGAAAAGCATTGTTCCACTGAATTCTTCACATCTATGTATTGTAATAAAACTCAAATGTAGTGGACATTATCCATTGGTTGGAAATTACCTCCAGTAAATCTGTAAATATTTTAGATCTACAAGTGGTAACTGGCAATGCACAGATGCTCTGAAATTTAAGGTAGTATTATTGTGAATAGGACCACTTTATGTGATGGTTGGAAGTATTCTTTTGACGCCAATTCAGCTTGAAGATGAGTAAGCTCATCTTTTTTACTGAGTATTCTACATCCTTGAGGCTGGAAAAGTAGTAGGCCAGCTCAGGATTCCTTTAGTACACATGAATCACTATAAAATGATATTTTACTTCCTCCTGAAGTATGGTCCTGTGCATAATGTATACATAAAGACATTTAGTGCCACTGGGGTGTTTTGTTTTTTTTTTTTTTATCAGCAACTGCCCTTTCCCCTCCCCACATGCTTTCCCATAGTTTTTGACCCCTTTAGATCATACAGTGACATTTAATATGTTACTTCCTGAAGCTGCCATTTTGTAACTTTGCGTTTACATGACAAGAAGCATTTCACTTAATTGCATCGCATCACACTACAGCGACTGGATCAACATACTGGCTGTATTGGATGAAGCTAGGAAGAGAAAGGGACAGAGCAAGCAAAAAGACAAAAGTCAGACATAAGACTGACTTTTACTGACTGGAGAGATCTCAGAGAAGAGACCAGATGTAAGATTGATGCCAAATGAGCTGTTATTATGGAGTACCTCAGCAATGAAGTCTAGCAATTCAGTGGTCTGGCTTTAGACATCTCCCAAAGATCTCAAAGTAGTTTTGTTCTGGAAAGACCATCAGCAGTCTCAAGCTGTGGTGACTTCTAGAACATCTGTGTACATTTAGAAGTCATCATCAAGCCACAAGGTATTCAGCCCATCAAAAATCCATCTTCCCAGGTCTTCTTGTTTTCATGACGACACTTCTCAATCAAAGCTCTTCTGTGTTCAGAAATGTCTAATATATAGTCATAAATAATAAATGGTACAAAGACCTGTTGCTGGGTGGTATCCTGAACAGACGTTACTTACTCGTACACTTGAATTTTATTTATTTATTTATTTTTTTATTCAACCTTGATTCAAAGCGGTGAAATTCCACTGAGATTAAAAAGCTCTTTTCCAACGGAGTCCTGGCCAAGAGGCAGTAAAAATATAACACAGTTACAGCGTTGTTTCTCATGAAACGCCATGTTTCATGAGGAACAATAGCGTGTTATTGAGACAGTCTGATACTTTCAGCCTGGCTGTGAAAGCATTAAAGGACAATAGCGGAGTAAATTTCCAGTCTTTCTGCAACACGTTCCAAGTAAAAAGAGCTGCTTTATCGTTCCTCTGATGGCCACAGGCCGAAGACAAATAATGCTTTTTTTTTTTTTTTCTATTATGCACACACTGACATGCTAACAAGCACATAAGAGGCAGTTGTCCATTTCTCTTGATATGAGTGCTCTTTCGAATGGATAAAGGCTTGTTAAATGAACCACTGACGTGGTAAAGTCCTGAACAAACTGGAGGGAACACACGCTTGAACTGCATTTGCACAAAGTCCAGTAAAATCGCATCTTTGTGTAAAATATTGTGTGAAACCACAAATCATTTCCAGCATCCTGTTGCTTCACCAGGCTGTCATTTTGGCATGCAAATGACTGGTTGCAGGCAAATATTAAGCAGTAGACTCAGTGAATTCTGTTTGAGAAATCCATCCAAGAAAAATGAGAGAACAATTTAAAGGCTTTTCTCCATGAGCTTCTATTCTCTTGAGAAATTCATCGGCAGCCCCCCTTTTCATCGTCTGACTGCAATCCAGACAGTCTGTATGTTTGTCTACTTGTACTGCGCATGTTGTGCAGACAAAAATCTTTGACAATCTGGGAACCAATTTTCTGTTATGAACACAACATGCAAATCTGACTTATTTAAATTCAGAGATTAAGAATTAAGTTTTATATATATATATATATATATATATATATATATATATATATATATATATATATATATATATACACACGGTTATACAGATCAGAACATTTGCTCATATGTTTCAGGTTTTTAGACTAATTTTATCATAACAACATGGCTCTGCTGTAACTCAGTGTGGTGACGTGGAAGAAAAATGTACTTGCTTTCTTTGAGAATGTGAAGCAGATAAATTGATCCACACTGGATTTAATGGCATCTGCACAGCATTTAAACAGTCTATTTAGCGGGTGCTAATACACATCCAGCAAAACCATGTATATGTCATCATTTCTTGCCAGGTTTAAATAATGATAGTGTGCAAGGCGACTTGATCGCATTATTTTTTTATTTTTTTTTTTTTTTTTTGTCTTGTCCAGCATTTAGGCAAGCAGAATGATGGTCTGGATGCTGTGTTCTGCTGAGCAAATTTTCTCTGCCAAGGCAAGCTTTATAGATATAATGATCCCCTTGCCTTTCTGAATTTTTATTTTATTTCTATGTTTATTTTGTATTGTTGTTTGAATTGTAGAGTTTGTACTGCTGGACCAGAGAGGACAGACAAAAGACAGAAAGAGAAAGGAGAAGATCGCATTATTTATAGCTGCACCATTGAATCTGTAGTCTAGTTTTTTTTTTATGTCACACTTACTTAAAGTACTGAAATATTAAACTGAACCTTCACCTGGTGAGCTGGTGTGGTAGATCCCATGGGCGTTGGAAATACTTGCAAGAAGGAAAACAATCCATTATAAGATACACATACTGACCAGATGTTTTGGTACACCTGTTGCTTGTCAAGACAAATAGCTATTCAGCCAATCACATGTCAGCAACTTAATGTATTTAAGCATGTAGACATGGTAAACGGACTGAGCATCAGAATGTGGAAGAAAGGGAATAATGGCATGGTTACTGCTGCCAGATGGACTGGTGTGAGTGTTTCAGAACTGCTGATCTTCAGAGATTTTCACACAACTATCTCTAGGGTTTACAGATGGTCTGAAAAGAGAAATTATCCAGTGAGCTGCCGTTGTCTGGATAAAGTTGCCTTGTCCATGTCAGGAGACTGGGCAGATTGGTACGAGTCAATTAAAAGGCAACAGTAACTCAGATATCAACTGATTCCAACCGTGGTAGGCACGAAGCCATCTCTGAACACACAACTGATCAAACCTTCAAGCTGCAGGCCTGCAGCAACAAAAGACCACACCAGTGCCACTTCTCTCAAATGAGGAGAGTGAGGCTACAATTTGAGTGTGCTCGTCAAATAAGGACAGTGGAAAACTGGAAAAAGATTGCTTGGTATGATGAGTCTCCATTTCAGCACTGCTTCTCAGATGGTACGGTCACAATTTGGCAAAAACCAATCATAGTTCAGGCGAGTACTGATATGATTTGGAGGGCAATATTTTTTGGCACACTTTGTGCCCCTTAGTTCCAACTGATCATGGTTTAACCAACACATCCTACCTGAGTAATGTTGTTCACCACGTCCAATCCTTTATGCCACAGTCTAGCATCTTCTAATGGATACTTTGTGCCCCAGGTCACAAAGCTCAAATCCTCTCCAGCTGCTGTTTATAACATGACAATTAGTTCACTGTACTCCAATGGCCTCCACAGTCACCACATCTCAATCCAATAGAGCGCATTTGGTTGACACACAGAACAGTGAGAATTCCAGAAAATCTGGTCAAGGATTTTTCGATCAGGCCTTTATTTGTTCCCCACCATCTCTATCTGACTGTGGCTCAGTGAGTCTGAAATTTGTTGAGGATTTAACCTTAGTCAGAGTTAAAGAGACAGGGAAAAATAATCTACAAGAGAATATTATGCTGTTTTCTGTAGCTGAATGACTGTCAACCCTCCAAATACCATCCTGCTGTAGTCATGGTTGTGCTTTTTGGTTTAAAAGATTTAACTTCCAAAGATTCAACCAGACAAAGGAGGATAAGGGGAGGATTTCTAGAAACTGTGTTCAAACTGTGCAGCAGTAAATTAGACACATTGTCATGAGAAAGTAATGAATTTATTTGACTGCAGCATTAGAGATAGCCATTCCTCGTGTAAATGTTGCTGAGCCTCCAGCTATTTTTAAGAATGAGATAATCAGGGAGTGCATTTGGTCTTTGATGAATGCTATCATGTGTCTGCTCCAAATGCTTCGGGGTTTGTGTGGAGCAGCTTTTATTATATGCTGTGTTGTTATGGATGTTGACTGCAGAGCTGAATATTTTGAGCTGGCTGCATGAATGGGACATATAATCAGCTTGATGTGTGAGCTCCTGCTCACCCCAAGATTCATTTTTTTTAAAGATATCCTCAAAAAGACACACAAGGTCCTCTGAGGGATTGCAGTTTGTCATGCCTGAGCACCAGCGGGTCATAAAGGATGAACGGTAATTCAGTTTTAGTACTGTGTTGAGTCTTTTTCTATGTTCACAAGATCAACAAGAGAGAATGAAGTTTATTATACCAGCTTTATGTATGTAATATAGTTCTGTTCCTTGGAGCACCTTCATTTGCTTGCAATTCTTTGAAAAGGGTCTGTGTTCCCCGGGCTGAGAAAGTTCTTTAAGGTGTCAACGGAACTGAAAAGTCCATCTTCTTGTAACTAAAACTTATAGAAATGCCCTTACAACAGCAGGTGTTGAATGTTAGCGATGGGAACACAGTCACACCATCATCATTAACATGCAATATGTCTTTCATAAGGTAAATAGTTGGGTTTAAGATTGAAATACATTGTGCTCCTGTTCATATATCTTTAATATTTTACATCTCAAAGAAAGATTTCGAAACCTACATACATGTCAAGAAAATTTTTTTCAAAAAATCTTAGCATGCAGGATTGGAAAAGACTCGTTTGACCAGGTCTGGTCCGAAGCTTGTGACGTTGCTTTCAGGTTCTGTGGCATCAGATGGATATTAGATCAATCAGCTTGAAACTAACTGAAGATCTATATTTCTTCATTTAATCAAGATTTTAGATTGTTGTTTTATATAGATTTTTTGCTATGGTGGTTTTAGGTGGTATAGGTGGACCTGTGAGCACTGATGCATGTTTTAATTCTTTTCTGTTCTTGCTATAGAATTAACAGGTGGGAATGAATGGATATCATGTCACTGAAAAACAAATTTACCCAATGGTACAAATGAAGAAACTTGAACCTGAGTAGGGGAAGTCTTGAGCAATAATGTCATGGATGTTCTCAAAGGTAATAAATATGAGGGTAGGATGCCTCTACAGTTTGGATTACCCCATGAAGGCACATTACCTTATACAGTACATTCACGCAGAAGCCTCAATGGTGCAAATTAAACCTTCACTGTTGTATCTGATACACAGTTTCTGAGACCTTTTGCATCACTTGTTGGTGAAAGCTTTGCTCTAAACCAGGGTGCTCATTCGGGTCTTACTAGGGCCGCAATCCAGCAGGTTTTCCATGTATCCTTGCTCCAACACAGCTGACCCAAATGAATAAATAATTGTGCAGAACCTGATGGGCTTTTAGATCCATTTAATTTGATCCAGGTGTATTGAACTGTACCAGTCATGCTTTCATGTTGTGCCCATGCACAGATTGCATAGGTAAGATGACAGTTTGTAATGGACAGAGTGATAAGGGATTGGAGCTTTTACACAGATGTTTAGTAATGTGATCGCCCAATGAGATGGAATCTATCCAGCTAAAACCTGCTTGTTGTTTCTCTTTGACAGGAGTTTCTAATTTATGAATTTTGAACATATTTTTCAGTCTTACAATGTATGTTTTACAGTGAGATCTGCAACTTTTAAAGATGCCTGTAATGATATATTTATCCCCCTTGCAGATGGCTTTGCCTTAGGCTTGACTGCACTGTGTAAATTAAAAAAAAAAGTATCTCCTAAACTGTTTATTCACTAAATTTATTTAGGTGAGGTTCATGCTTTGAAATTTCTTGAGAGTAAGATTTAAATTTCTTAGTGTAAAATAACTAACTATGACCTGTAACTAATACATAAATTAAATTCAAGTGAGAACTTTGAAAATGATCTGCTACTTCGGGGCTAAATTTGTACTATTTATTAAGGAGCGTATGCTGAGGTGCACTGTAAAGAGGCATTGCTGACTAAATCTTCATGTCATTAAAAAAGTAGGAAAACAAAGATTAAAGTTTAAAACAAGTAAGCTTCTGATTTTTTACCATTTAATTCAAATCTACATTTTACTTTTTACTCTGTACTTTAAAATGTTTTAGATGATCAAGACCATTAACTGTACAACAGAACTTACGTCTTTCTTTCTTTGGTTTATAGGATTCTGCTTTCATACAACGTTTGATATTTGGAAGTTTGGTAGTTTGTAAACTTGTGTATCATAATAATCTGATTAATGGAGACACAAAAACCTGAAATGTGAAACAGAAACATGGGGGAAAAAAAATCTCTGATTCTCTGATGATGAGAATGTGTTTGTGCCCACACATATAATTTCTCTTTCTGAGGAGGACTGATCTTTGGCCTGAGGTTCAAGGCTGGTCGTGGTTTGTAGTTTGCATTACTGGGGTTTTTTTACCAGATTAGGAAACCCTTTTAGTGAAGGTCCTATATTATACTTTTTTTTCAACTATTTTCTATGCATCCAAACACATTGTTTTCAAAGTCTACCACCCTAAATTCAGCCTTGGTCCTTAATTTCAACCATTCAAAAAGTCGCTCTTGTAAGCTCTACTGTCAACAGGCTGCTTCTCTGTCTGAATATTTAAATGTGAATGAGTGTTTCTGGTCCATGCTTACTTCTCGCTGCTCTTGGGGACAGGATGTGGCTTTCCCTGCATTAAGCCATTTTAGAGGACAACTTCAGCTAGCCGGGCAATGAGTAGCGATGCACCGATATCAATACCAGCATCAGTATTGGCACAATACCAAGAGTGTATACTCTTACTTGGTATTAATAAAAGTGTACCGATACCACAACCGACACCACACTAGTCAAGCCAGCACAGATATGTTTAATGATATGCTTTGGACATATTTTAAAAGAAATAAATGTTATTTATTATCTGTAATGTTAATATATTTGTATCGGTGAGGTAACTTAAAGGTGGAGTATGTAAGATTTTCAATATTTTCAAAATAAATTAACTAATAAAATAACTAGAATCATTATTAGATCAGATTTTTTAACATGTAGGTTCCAGTCTGTCCATATTTGATGCGTTATTAAATTACTAGTTTAAATAATGACAAATGACAAAAAGCACTTTTTATTTTACTGGTAGGCAAACATTTAAGAAGGGTCTTTGTCATTAATTAAACTTGTAATTTAATAACACATCAAATATGGACAGACTGGAACCTACATGTTTAAAAAAAAACTATCTAATCACGATTGTAGTTATTTTTTTAGTTAATTTATTTAGAAAATATTACATACTCCACCTTTAAGAAAGAATGGGTAATTTATTACAACCTAATGAAATCTTACACAGTTATAACAGCAGTATTACAATAATGTTCACATAAACAGATTTGGTATCGGCAAATATCGGTTTCGGCAGATATTCAAATTTCAGGTATCGGATCGGAACTCTCAAAAATTGGATTGGTGCATCCCTACTCTTTAGAACACATATTTGCAAAAAAAGCGTAGCGAAAAAATTGAGAGAGGCGAAATGATTTTGTCATTTCGGGAGTGTTATACACATCCTATGGAGATGCATGTGACTGTTAAAAAACCTTTAAACTGTGAATTTAGCTTAATATGGGACAGAAACTACATTTAGTTTAAACTGGAGCCGATTACCTTCAGGCATTTAGTCTAAAGTTTAAATAATTAAATAACCAATGCAAGTAATTAATCAGGCATTGTGTAAGAAAACTAACCATCCAACTCAGTTTCCTGCTTGTAATAAATGAAAACTTATTTCTAGGATGTTGTCAGATAAAAAGGTCAAGAGTGTTCATTGTCAAAGCTCCAGTGACTCTCTGTGGTGAAGTGTTGCTCCATCATCTCTATTGTGATGTCATTGTAGCGTCGGTCGTGGTAAAAGCAGTGATTTTCTCACATCATTTATCACAGCTGATGCTATGTTGTTTTGGAGTAATGAATCGCCACCTAATGAATGCAGCAGCTTAGCAGTAGCAGATGGAGGACAAACCATTTTGCAGTGCGGAGATCTTGGTGTAACATATCAGTCCAGAAAACTAACACACCCCTCAGTCACCTGCGTCCACACTCCCTCCTTTTCCTCCTGCCTCAGTCAAGGATTCCATTGGATGAATCACAGTCAGCATGAGTGACAGGTTAGAAATGCACAGTAATGATCTGCTTTCATGCAGAATTGTCAAATGGCAAAATATTTAGAAGTAAGTCTTTTTCTGTTTATGAATTCTATACACACACATGCTGCTTTTTGTGCAGTGGAAGGAAATAAATGGTCAACCTTGGCTGCCAAGTGCTGCTTTAGAAAGAGGTTAATGTCTATGCTTTAGAGTTAGATCAGTCCTGTCTTTATTGAGCATTTAGTGGATAAAAAGTAAAGCTGAACATAGCAGGAACTATTTACTAATCAAAACTTTACTGAAGCTGGTATATCCTGATAATTATATCAGTTTGCAGAGTTTTGTGAATGACCTCAAAGGCCCCTGTTACAGATCGCCCACATGCATAATCTGGAAAAAGACAACCTTGAACATTTGGTGTTTATACATTCAATCTCTCCGTTAACAGAGAACACTTTGGTTGATGTTTGAGGAATGTTCTGCATCAATAGGAACTTAAGTACAGAAATTTGTTGTAGGACTATGTCTGACTTGATGTTGAGCTACAACAGTAAAATGAAATCTGTTTGGTTTTCATGTAGATGTGCTGAAAATGTTTAAGTATCTTTTTTTTTAAAGTTTTGTCAGACTACATTTTAGTTATTTTTCGTTCTTTCTTTAGAAATGTATAAATGGCTGTAGGCTACATGGCAGGTGTAGCAGTGCTTTTACAGTCTGTTACCAGCTGGGAATGCTTTGTCATTTTTTAAAGTAGTCTTCTTTTTCTTTTTTTAAAAGTAGTTTTTAACAAATGTTGCCAAAGAGACGACTGGACCCTAACGACAAATTTTGCAGTTACATCTTGATCAACTTGTAATCTCAAAATTTCTTATTATGACCAGTTATAATAAGACTTTGTCTTGAAGAAATGTTGTATAATTTAATTTAATTTAATTTAATTTAATTTAATTTAATTTAATTTAATTTAATTTAATTTAATTTAATTTAATTTTCCTGGCCATTGTAGAAAAAGGTATGCCACATGATACAAGAACTGGACTTATGCAATAAGCTACAACAGCTTCGATGGATTGTTTAATCCTCCCCTAGAACCCAGACTTCAAACCTACTGATGCAAGGTGGGATCATATGGACACCGTTAAGGTTGCAGAGTATAAATATATTAAGAGTAAAAAGGCTACATAGTTTTGACCTGATTAGAAAAGTACAACTTTTGTCTTTGCCTTAAAAATAAAGAAACAATAAGAACTGCACTTACTTCCCTTAAACAAATTAACAAAGAATGAGGGATATACCAAAACGTTTGCTCAGCACACAATCCAACAATCTGTGAGTGGGAAAACACAAAAAAACACACACTTTGAAAGTAAAATTAGGGTCAGTTGGGTATGTCCATAAGCCAAATCTCAGGAGGAAGCTGAACAAAGCAAAGAAACGACCCTTAGCATACAGACCTCTTGGTCAAAAAAAGTTGAAATAAGAATAAAATCAATGTTTTGGAATTTGGCCAAATCAACTTTTTTAACAGAATCCATTAAAATGTTTTAGGAAAACCTTAAATGAGAAAAGTTATTATATATATATATATATATATATATATATATATGTGTGTGTGTATATATATATATATATATATATATTTATATATATATATATATATATATATATATATATATATATATATATATATATATATATGTGTGTGTTTGTGTGTGTATATACTGTATTATATACATATATTTAAGACACATTTATCTATATTTCTTAACTATTGTCATTTTATATATATGTGTGTGTGTGTGTGTGTGTGTGTGTGTGTGTGTGTGTGTGTGTGTGTGTGTGTGTGTGTGTGTGTGTGTGAAGATATAGGTACTTTAAGGGCCACAGTATCTCACACTACTAAACATCGAGGAGGATAAAGGCTTGAATCAGATGCTTCTTTGTGAACGATGCATCAATCAGGCCACTTACAAGATTCATCATCAGTCAGTCATTATGTTAACTGCTTGTCCAATTAAGGGTCGCAGGGAAGCTGGAGCCTAGCCCAGCAATCACTGGGCAAGAGGCAGGTACACCCTGGACAGGTCAGCAGTCCATCACAGGGCCAACACAGAAAGACAAACAACCATTCACAATCACACTCAATCCTACGAAGAATTTAGAGTAACCAGTTAACCTACCGTACATGTTTGGACGGTGGGAGGGACACCCACTCAAACACAAGGAGAACATGCAAACTTTACACTGTTTGAAGCCAAGGCTCAAACTGGTTGAGAAGCCAAAGCGCTAACCACCACACCACCATGCAACCCCAAGATTATCCTATAAAAGTATTTACTTCCTTATGCTAAGTCTCTGCTCCCCAACTGAGAGCAGGATAATCTGCCATGACACACAACCAGGGGAACCATGGCCTGGATGGAGCATCACCAGCTCAATCTCCAGATCTGAACCCTGTTACATGACATCAGAAGGAAGATAGCTGATCACACAAGCATCCATTCTGAAGGTTTGCAAAATCAAGTTAATCAACAGCAACCTGAGCAGTTCAAAGATTGCTCTCATTGGTTTTCCAGAGCCTTATATGAACAGCTTTTTAAACTAGTCCTTCTATGCAGTTCAAAGAATAGTGAGACTTTTTTTAACCTTTTTTTTTTTTTTTCTTTTTTGTAAAAGTTGAAATATGTTTTTACAACTCTGTACTGTTCTTGTTGATGTCACAGTTGTTAATATCCATTTACAATAATGAATCATTTATGAAGTCATTATGTACATCTTTTATGTTCAGTCTTTAATAGTTTTCAGTGAAATGCAGAAAGTAAGACTACACACACACACACACACACACACACGTACATTACTTCTAACTTTGATTCAGGCTCTGTGGTTGGGTTTTCATCAGTTTCTCTTAGATCTATGGTGAAAAAAATCTTAATGATATTTAAACTGTTAGACAGATAGTTTGAATTAAGTGATGCAAGAGATCAACATTTCTAAATCACACATGTATGAATAAATGCCAGTGATGGCAGGAAATATAATAAAATATTGGATTTCAGCTCACATACTGACAACAGTAGGTAATAGTGAGTGGTAAAAGAGCTGTTGGTGTGTTTTCGCTCAGTAAGTCATGATTCAGCACTATTACCTGGCCCACCCAACCACTGGCAGCACTGCTGTAGACTTAACAGATTGTATTACATATGATGAATGGCTGCAGTGTAATCACTGAAACGTTCTTGCTTGCTGTTACTTTTATTTCTATGGTAAAAATAACCAAGTTTTTTAATATTATCTGTAAAACAGAACCAGTGATTCTATGTAGGGGAAGGCCAGCGAGGCGCGTCTGTAACTATGATCCACTTCACTGGAAGGAAAATCTCCAAGGCTCAGACAGTTATCGACTGCTTTCCTTCGTATGGGGAACTCTGTGTACAAGAGACATCTTGTAACCGGTGTTGTCATCTGCTTTGAAGAATGGCTTTGTCACATTATCCTTGCAATGTTTCCCTTTCTTTCTTTGGCTTTACTCTGGGCACTTTTCCATGCCATCTTGTCTTTATCTCAGTTTTATTTGATGTGACTTCCATCTCTGCATATCCCTTTATTTGCCTCTTTGTTGTCCTACTGAGACTCATAGTTTTCTGAAACTTGGCAGAGGATGAATATACCAGTATGATGATTTGCAGCACATTTGCTTAAAGTATAGCTTCGCCAAGAATACAGGATTCCCTCTAATTCTCCATATCACAGTGGAAAATGACCACTTGTGATCATGGAACATTTCAAATAAAATGTTGCTTACAAAGCACTTCTCATCCAAAAATCCTGCACAGCGTAATTCACATAGTAACGCCACAAGCCTTCACATACATAAACTTACACAACATATTAATTGATTACTTTTTATCTGAAAAATAAATGAAAATTGGAAAAAAAAACCAACTGTTGAATAGAAAAACAAGAATTGTCAATAAATTACTGTCAGACAAACAGTAATCTCAAAATGTACAATGATATAAACGTGATTTTAATTGTACACTATTGGTCACGCTTTCACTACTCATACACACATAATATACATGCATATACATGTATATAAACACAAACAAATAATAAAAAGAATATGGAAATACAAGAAATAAAATGAAAACAATGCTATTTTAAAAAGTTTTTTAAATGAATACAAAAAAATAAAAAAATTTTTTAAATTAAATAAAATTGATTAAAAGACAAAATGGAAAAACAATGAAGCAACAATTTGTTATCTAAGTAAACAAGGAAAGATCCTGATCTTCATTTTCAACACGTTAGTAGTCTCAGCAGCCCTGAGGTCCGTTGCCAGGATGTTTCATAGACAAGGGTCTTGGTGGTAGAATCAGGCTTCTCCATAAGTTTTAGTTCGAACTTTAGGAGTCCTTAAAAGACCAGTAGCAGAAGACTCCAGCATCCACTTAGGCTCATAATTTAAAAGCAGATCAGATATAATGATCATGATATAAGCATTATATCATGATATAATGCTTTATTCTTCATTGTCCCTTTAGGGAAGTTTGTCTTGACTTAGTGCCTTTGCCTTTAATACCTTCACAATACAACGAGAACAATTTAGTATTGTGCAATTGACATATTAAAAAAAGTTTTGTTTTTTTTTTCTTTAGGTCATTTATTCATTTTCTATACTGCATAGTCCAGTTCAGGGTTTTGGGGAAGCTGGAGCTTCTCCCAGCCATCCGGCAAGCGGCAAGGTACAGCCTGGACAGGTTGCCAGTCCATCACAGGGCTTACCCTTAAAGTTAAAGGTGTCTCATCTTTTTCACATTTTACACACATGATCCTACTCCCAATACCTACTGCATACACCCCGTATACATAGACTCCCAACAATAAGATCATCATTAAATCTTTAAACTACTAAAGGTAAATCCTGAAAAGTCAGACCAGAACTGGCAAACAACAGACCAGAACAGAATCAGAATTCAGGCTTGTGCTGCCTGGCATTCGGTGGCGGTCTGGGTGTCCTGGCTCTCCATTGGCGTGGGCTGTACCTTCTGCCTACGGGGGTGTGGGGGTTGCCTTCGGGCTCTTGGGGTCCTGGGGCCCGCACTCTTTCTCTCCCTCTTCTGCCCTCACCGGTCCGATCCAGCAGTACAAACTTTGTAATACAAACAATTATGCAAAATAAAAGAAAAATAAAATTAAAATCCAGAATATCAAGGGGAGCATTTTATCTATGATTCTTCCCTTGGCAAAGTAAATTTGCACTGCAGAATACAGCATCCAGAAAATCAATTTTGCCTGCTTAAATGCTGGACAAAACAAAAAAAAAAAAAGAACAACAACAACAAAAAAAAGAATTCAGGCTTGTGTCAGTAACAGTCTGTATGGAGCCTCTGTGATGTCACCCGTACCTTTCTGCAGAGCTGAATTGAAGGTCATTGGGTGGTTTCCACCGTTGCCATTTTAGCAGTGTTAATTACAAAAATGTCCAAAGATGTAGAGCTGAGAGGGGGCTGTGAGGGTTGGGGTGAATGATTGACGTCTATTGAACTCTGACTTGTTTGCAGCTAACCCAGAGCTAACAGGAACTAGAAGGAGCTAAACAGCTAACGGAGGTAGGTGGACTAAAGCTAAATCACACTGTTAACCAGTTAAAAACCACAGTTGTGCTACATTCTGCCTTCTTGCAGTGGGAAATCGAGTAAACATCAATCAAAAGGAAACGCTCCTAATTATGCCAAATTTTAAGATGACATTACTTCTAAATGGAGGAGTTTTTAAAAAAAAAAAAAAATCACTCCCCCAGAGTTGTCATGATGGTAATCGTGACCTATTAAACCTAAAAAAAACCCTTTTTGTACCAGGCTGTAAACATGTTTATTTCTGCTGTGAAGTTGGTTTTTTTAACATGGGAGTTTTTGGGGATTCGCTCTGTTTTGGAGTCCCTAGTGGATGAGGGGGGGAACTGTAACTTTTGGCACTTCCGCATAGGCTTCACTTTTAACTGTTGGAGGTTGCCGCTTGGTCAACAAACACATTACTAGTGCTGTTCCAGTGGTTTAATAAGATCAGAAGCCTGGTGGAAGTTTAGTAAGATTAAATACAACTCCCTCCAGTTATCTTTGATGTGAAAGAGAGGTTTGAGATCGGTTTATATTTGTTTGTTACAAAAGCACCTAGAATTCTCTTCCTTTTCTTCGGAGTGGTTTAGTGACATATATCTTTAGTGACCAGTTAACTTGTAGGAGATGACGTTGTACGTCAGACCAAACCAGCTTCAAGATATCTGAATTGGAGCCAGGCAAAGTCTGCCAGACTTAATGTGAAAGCAGTCACCCAGATTTCATATTTGTAAAGAAGTTACATGTTGACAACAAAAGCAAAAGGATAAAAGTGACAAATGTATACTTTCATAGAGATAATTAGGTAAATGATTAACTTTACAGCATCTCCACTGGAACATATGCATGATATTTGCTAATACAGAGGCTTTCCAGCTAAAATACAAAATAAAGTCTGTTTCAAAGAAACGGTATGAATCATGCGAGAATTATTATAAAATCTCCTGAATAAAACGTTTTCTTTTTTTATCAAATATCTTCATTTTTCCTATAAACGAGTTAGTATAATTAAAACGGATAAATAGCAACAGAATAATCAAACACGAATCGAATCAATGTTACAGGAAAGCAGCATTTATGACCAGCAGCTTTCCTCATCATTTTAACTCCGTTTGTTAAGTCACAGCGTGAGTCACTGCTTAAAATCACTGGTGTCATACAGGGTGACTGGCATGTGCTGTCATTTCACCACTCTTCCCAGTCTAAAAGGCCTTTCTAACTGTAGAACTTTCATTTCTTTTCTTGTTCAGTAATTTACTGCCAGAAGCTCTAATCTTCCTCCATCGAACGAAATCCAATTTGTAGGTCCCCCCCCTCCTTCATCCAGTGCATGCCTTATTCTTTTTTTTTTTTTTTTTTTTTTTTTTTTAACAGAAGGCCAGCCTTGATCCACTGCCTGTACATCTGACCACTCAGTAAAAAAGACAAAATATAAAGTGTGTGTGCCAGTTCTGTGGTGTGGTACTTTCACTATGACCTTAAAACAAATGATCCTCTTACACATGAAATTTAGAAGACATCCTGAATTTTGAAAGGCGGTCCACATTTGTTGCAATGTTTTACAACAAAGAAGAAAAGCCAAGAAAGAATTCCTGGAATTTGATCAGTATTCACACCTTATTTCACTTTTTTCCCCCTAAAGCTTCAAGCCAAACTTTAAAGCTTCTCGGGCTGCCCTGTACACACTGAGCATTTTTTGTTTTCTGAAATTTTACTTGTGGTTCAAAGATTCTCTTTCTCTTTTATAAAATCATGCTCTAATGTTCTCCCCTAACACAACATGTAAATGCTTCCAAAGAAATTCTATTTTAATTGAAGTCTACAGGAATTGTTTGCAAAGTACATCATGTAAGGTTTTCTTTTCTATTTCATAAATCATTCTGCTTGTTGAAAATACCAAAATATGCAGCTGCTGAACTTCTCTTCCTCTGTGATTAAAATAAAGATTGTTTTTCCCTTTCACTTCCAACCAGCACATTTCTTTGCATTTACTTGATTTGACAGACTTCAGTTTGGCCTTTCCTTGTTAGCCGTTAACTTAAATGCTTCATGCAACTTAGGAAGCAGTTAGCTAATGACTACTTTCTTCTCATAGCACTCGTGTCTTTAATGAGCATCAGTGATGGAGCCAAAGTCACAGATAAAAAGCTTTAAAATTGGCACCACCTCCATTCCTAATGATGATTCCAAACATGATTGTAAATAAGCTCTACTTCCTGACTATTTTACTTGATGTGTTTTGTCTGTCGAGTCAAATGGTGAGCCCAAGTCACTGGAAATGGGACTCAAATGCAACCATCTCTGCATTTTCTCACTGCATCGATGCACAAACATCCACATTGTCAAAGACAGAATCGAGAGCCTTCCGTCACCTGTTGTTAACATTGTCCATCATGTTTGCGTACCAGTTTAAAATGTCTTTTTGTTGTGTATTTCTGTGTTGTGTGTTGTGCTTCCGCAGCTGAAAAAGTTCTCCTGTCAATGTGAACGGCCTCTGTGGAGAATCGACTCTAAATTTAGATGATGTGATTACAATTCAAAGTGGTGAGGTAACAATCCCGTTGGACTGTGGGAGAGATGTGGGGCATCTTCCCAGCTCACCACAGGGTCATCTTTGTCTCAGAAGATGACTGCTGTGCTCCAGCTGTGGCTCTTGACTTTACAAGGACCTTTGAATTATGAACCTTTTTCCACGTGCATATTATAAGACATTTAAATCTCTGACATTTAACCCGACCTGACATCTGAAAATGAACTACAGTGTGTATGATATATATTTAAAATCTCTTTTTCTGTTTAATAAACTAACTTAAAGTGGCTCTATCGTGCACATTTCAGTCTAATTTATTTTAATATGGAACAACAGAAGGGGAAGAAATAATCAAGCTTTTTTCACAAACCCCTTCATTCATTTTATATTTATCCTCTCAGATCAGCCTCTTCTAGAAACAAGAGAAACAGAACAGAGAAAGCTCCGCCCTATGTCCTGCCTGCTGGCTGCGTCTGATTGGTCAACTGCCAGGAGTAGTTCTCCTGAGCAGTGAAAGTGGGTGTGGCTTTCTTCTTGTGAAAGAGCATAACCTAGAGAAGAAGACCAATCACTGAGTCCTTCCCCGGGACGTCACTAAAATTTTGTAGTAGTTAAAACTCTCTGAAACCAGTTGTTTCCGTTCCCATGGAAACCGAATGTAGTGAGTGCTGGAAAACTCTTAACATGCGTTTAGGTTATAAAAAACTACACTTGATAAGTATTCAACACAATAACACTGTAGAAAGCTAAGACAACTAAAAATAGCATCATAGAGCCCCTTTAAATTTGATCTTCCTACTACAAACAGAACCGAGTGTAATCCTGTTTCACTCGTTAAAAGGTTTACACAGACAGATTAACATTCTGTGGGTGATTATCTATCTATCTATCCACCCATCCATCCATCCTTTAAAAACATCTTCAGTTAACGATCAGACTTCACTACCTGAGACTTTTATGTTATCATCTATCTTATCAAATATTTTATGTAATGAAATCTGCGGCTGTTTTATTCCCATTACTGTGAACATTTTAATGTCTACTCATTGGTTCTCAGATGTTTAAGGATGTTTGTGAACTTCCCACACATTAAGATGCGTGTCACTGCTTTTTTCATTCATTCATGCATTATCCTAACCACTTAATCCAATGAAGGGTTGCAGGCAAGCTGGAGCCTATCCCAGCAGTCTTTGGGCCAAAGGCAGGGTCCACCCTGGACAGCTCACCTGTCCATCGCAGGTCCACACAGAGACAAACAACCACTCACGCTCATTCCTAGGTGCAATTTAGAGTACCCAATCAACCTAACATGCATGTCTTTGGATGGTGGGAGGAAGCCGGAGTACCTGGAGAGAACCCACGCATACTTGGGGAGAGCATGCAAAATCCACACAGAAAGCCCACTGCTCAAACCAAGAAACCAAGGATCGAATCAGTGACCTCATTGCTCTGACGCCACAGTGCTAACCACTATGCCACCATGCAGCCTCACTACTTTTTGTGGCTCTAAAATGTTTTCATACTTGACAGAAGTTTGACCGATCGACCGCTGATTGGTGAGCGAGCAGCGCGATGCTACGCAGTGCCTTATTTCGCATGTGACAATGGCAGGCGGAAGAAGAAGTAGTTCCTACCCATCCTTAGAGTTTAGATACTTTCTACTGCGTTCATATTAGTGTTAATCTTTTATAAAAGAAGGAGATTTATTTGAAGAATCAGTTCTACAATATATATAGTTTATATGGAATGATTGAGGATGTCAGTATCATTCCACATTCAACCATTTTATTATGTACACAGCAGAAAAACAACCAAGGTCCATACCTCGTCATTGTCCTCATTGGAAGTATTTTTAGTTTTTAAACCACATTACACCAAATTTGCTTTTATATTGCTGGTAATACACTGACTACATTGTCAAAATGAATTATCTAAAGCCTGTTTTCTGCACGACAGCTCACCAATATTAACATTATCATTGTGGTATCCCTTTAAAGGTGTGATATTATCTCCTCCATGGCACTGCATGCACACACTGGTGTCATTTAAAGGATCACAGCACCATATGTTGAGATCTTGAAAATAACCACTTTTGAAAACGCCTCTGTTAAATGTCAGCCCCTTCGACTTCAGAGAGATTTTAATCGCAGCACCTTTCCTGGGTTTCAGTGGAAAAGGCAATCATGGATCAGAGAGATGTGCTGGGCGTCATGCTGCAGGGGACGGAGCAGCACGACCGCAGCACAAGGCGATATGTACATGAACAACAGCATGCTTGCGGCCTGAATATTCACTCATAAGGAAATATTCAGCTAAAACTCAGATCTTCCAGTTGAAGAGCAGTTCCCCTCAGTCCCTTTGACAGTAACAGTGATGTGATTAAAGATTAGAGGCAGGAGAAAGAATAACACCTAAATGCACCAAACGGGGTTTAGAGTCACACATAGATGCAGACTCAGTGACAGTGTGAACACAGTGTTGTGTCAAAGTAGCATTTTTTTTTTTTGTTGTTTTTTTTGCCTCCTGTCTTTGTTTACCGACTGTTATCTGATTATCTGGCCATGCAGAGGTTTATTTAAAAGTTGCTGAGGGAAACTGCTGACAGGCAGAGAGCTTTAAGTTCACAGTGAGGTCCACGGAGGTCATGTCGTCTTCCTGCTGTCCATACTAAAAAGGTCCTGCCAATGCAGGATTCATGTGTACAGGGAGTAATTAGCCAGGTTGGGCAGGAAAATCCATCCCAAGTCTGTGGCTTCAAAGAAAGGTTTAAGCTTGCTTCATGAAGGTGGACTCACAGCAATAACAGGTATTAAAGAAACAGCCAAGTTGTCCTTTAGCTTCAAGGCTAAATGTGGAAAAGAAAATAAACAGCATTATGGAAAACAAACACCAAATGAATGCAGGTTTCTCAATTTTACCGCTATTGCTATATTATTTGATTGTTGTTTGGGGCCTAGTGTCACATAAAAATGTGTAACAGGTTTGTTCACGTGTCCAAAAAGAGTCAGTGTTCAGAGCTAAACATTGTGAGTGAACATTTGTGTAACCATTATCTAGCTATGTTACAATTTGCAGATTAAACACCAGCCATGTATATTTTCCTTAACCTGCTTATAATAAATCTCCTTAATCCAATTCAAGATAATGGTACAGGATACATCCTTGACATAAAACTAATACATCTGCCCAACGCAGGAAGACAGCCATGCATGCACATGCTCACTCCTACGGTAGATTTGGAACCAAACCAGTGAAAATCCACACATAAACATACAGAACATTCAGCCACACATGAAGACGCCACGCAATATTCAGACCAGGAATACTAGCACCATCCTCAGTTATATAAATAGGGGATTACCATGCATAATGTTCGAAGGCTGGATGGCATCATCATGCAGTGGGTTCACATGAAATATGATGTAACATTCAACTTAAGTTATGTTTCTGTATTTATTTAGGAATGGGAGTGTTTAGAATATGTTTGAAGCATTTTTTTTTAGCCCTTTTTTGTTTAGTTGCATAGTTTTGTGATTGAAGCAATATGTTTTGTCAAGAGTTTTTTGGGGTTTATCCCGTGGCACTCAGCCAAATGTAATTCTTTATAAAAGAAAAGAAAAAAAAAAAAAAAACGCTATTAGACACAAACATTTTAATCTTTAAAAAATGGATTTTCTTGGACTGTAAGAAGTTTGGAATATTTTCACTCAGCTGTTTTTGCACAATAACAGGCCAAGTGGAAATAATATTAGAAAACTGTGAATTTTTATTGTAACTTGCAGAAATGTGAGAATTCTTTTGAACAATGCATTTGAGTTAATTCTGATCATAACAGGGAAAAAAAAAACAGGTTTCACAGTTTTTTACCTCTTCTGCAGGAGCTGGGAGGGTGACAAAGCTCTGTTAGGAGCTGATGGGAATCAGAAAGGACTTAGGTGTAATAGCATTCTTAAGAAGCAATAATTAGCCAGTTTATGAGTCTGACATTAATTTTATAGAAATGGAGATGTGTAGTCAATGCAAGCCACGTTGCAGGTTTTTTGTTTTCATTTGTTGTTGTTCTGCATCTCCTTTCAGACTGTGTACCAAGAGAAGATGACACCTTGTTCTTTTCTTTTACCACTTTCAATTTTCATTAAAAAGAAAAAAAAAAAATCTGCCCAAAGTGGTATGGTTTGAGCTCACATTGTGTCCAAGTCAGCTTGAAATCAGATGATTTGATGAATTACTTAAATTCATTATAAGAATGGATCAAACCATGTCAAATAAAGACAAACCGTCTCCTTAGCAACTGAAAACACACCCAGCATATTTTCTACATTTAATTCTTCTGTCATATCAGTTGTATCATTAGGTTTGATCTCAAACTCAGTTAGTTTTCTGAAAGCAGTTATAGGGGAATACAAAGCCAGTTGTGTTGATGATATCTCCACTTATCCCTGCGGCGGGTTTCACTATATGTTAGGATGAGAAGAGCACACTGTTTGGAGTTTGATCTTGGTTTCTTATCTTGCTCCTCCTGGCTTGTCTACATATCAAAGCTCCCAGCTAGAGGTCTCCCTGCTCTGCTTAACACAATATGCACTCTTCCATCCATCTGTGTGTTTGTTAGAGAATATGGAGTAATATGACAAACATTTTGAAATCATATAAAGTAAATAAATAAATCATGGTTTTTAATGGTTGCATGAGTGCAGGAGAATCATTGGGACTGGTTGTCTTAGTTAAACAGTTTAACTTTCTGCTCCTACCTTCTTTCTGGTTATATTTGTGCATGCACCATCTTTCTCTGAAGGCCTTTGCTTTTTGGTGGAGAAAAAGGGGAACCCACCAACATAGTGAGCCTAATTAACTCCTCTTTGATTGGACACAGCCCATTAAAAAAAAAATCCACAAACCTATCAGAATGGTGGCTGAAAGAAAGAATAACTTAAATAAAAACAATGCAAACTACAGTCAATAACAGAAATTTACCTTTTGTGTATCATTGTTTTATCTGTAGATCCACAGTAATTTCATAACTAAAAGCAGTAGCCTCGCTCATTTTTTTTCAAGGTTTTCTAAAAACCAACCAGATATCTTCAAGAAATGATTTTTTTGTGTTTTTGGAAAAAAAAAAAGTTACATCATTTGAGGAGGGTGACAATCAGACGTTAATCTGGAGGTAGAAATTAAAGTCTCAGTCAAACGTGACCTTGTGGGTCCACTGCACTCAGTGGAAACAGAAAGGGCAGCAATTAGGGCTCATAGCTGTCAATCTTGTTTCTGCCTTAAAAATCCGGCAGTGTGGAGGGAAAATAAAATGTGAACTTAAACTGTTTAAACTTCATTCAACTTTTAATCGCTAACAAAACTTTATCATCGGAACTAGTAGCTGCATCGTCATGATATCTGATAGGGTACCATAATCATGTGACACAGAAGTAATGCACTGATGCTGGGCTTCACATGCAACTTTATTTCCTAAAACCCCCAGAAGTGAAAAAAAATGCATGTTTTTCCTCAGGAGATCAATATTTCAATACTCAAAAAAGCAGTAAATCTGATATTTTAAATGGCAAAAATCTAAGTATCAATATGCCATAAAGAAGCTATAATCCAGCCAAACTATATCACAGACTGCTAGAAATAAGGACAGCTCTTTCACTGCCGGAAATGTTTTCTTTTTTGTTTCAAATGATCTTAATCAGAGAGGTTTGTGCTACTCTTCAGAATTCATCATCTACTGAACATTCATAGTCAACTTATTTCATAGTAAACCTTTTACCTAAAAATAAAATTATGTTTTTTTCCCATCTTTTTTATAGTCACAAGACAAGTAAGATACGTGGACATTTTGACATTTTTGGAATATCATATACTGTTAAGACGTAAAAAAGGATGCCAGCAACAGGATGGGTTTACTGGTCAATTCAATTCATTTATTCATTTTCTAAACCGCTTAATCCAATGAAGGGTCGCAGGGAAGCTGGAGCCTATCCCAGCAGTCTGGGTAAAAGGCAGGGTACACCCTGGACAGCACGCCCGTCCATCGCAGGGCCACACAGAGACAAACAACTACTCACACCTAGGGGCAATTTAGAGTAACCAATTAACCTAACATGCATGTCTTTGGACGGTGGGAGGAAGCCAGAGTACCCGGAGAGAACCCACACATACACGGGGAGAACATGCAAACTCATCACAGAAAGGCCACTGACCAAACCTTGCCCCAGCCAAGGATCAAACCAGTGACCTTCTTGCTGTGAGGCCACAGTACTAACCACTATGCCACCGTGCAGCCCCAATTCAGTTCAATTTAATTCAATTCAGCTTTATTTGTACAGCACCACTTCACAACAATGTAGTAACAGGACACTTTACAGACACATCAGTTCAAGCCAATTCATAAATAGCCTAGCTAATAGAAACCAACTGATTGCATTGAATCTTGACTTTGATCCAATCCCCCATCCTGAGCATGCATGAGGCGACAGTGGGAAGGAAATCTTCCTTTTTAACAGTAAGGGAAAACCTCCAATAGAACCTGGCTAAGGGAGGGCAGCCATCTGCCTCGACTGGTTGGGGTGGAGAGGACAGGAAAGACAGATCAACATGTACAGCACACATCCTGTTTCACCACCATGGTAATCACAAAACAGTTGTAAAACAGAACACAGGAGGAATAACGAGAAGATGTTCAGTGAGAGCACAGGACGGCTGTGTAGGAAGTAGTTTATCGGAGTGCTGATGTTCAGCTTTAAGCAAAAGCAAAACAAATCTCCGAGCAAGCAGGGACCTTCGGAGTGCAAGACCACGGTGAAATCATGAGACCATCTCCTGAAGAGCAGGTTGTGGTACTGAATAAAGATAGGAACATACTTTGCTTAGAGAACATTGAAATGATCACACATCTGACTGAAATGCAGCCATGGGACATAGACACAGTCTCTTATAGTTTGCTAGTCTTTCGTGAGATGTAATCTATTTATTTGTGCTCCTGGAAATGGCTTTTGTCATTTACGGGTTGTATGAGTGTGTTTGTGTTTGCACATGAAATAATCGCTTGTGAGATTGGAGTCTCAAGTATTGCATGCAACTTTCACAAACGGCTGTGAAAATGATTTTAAAACTGGGGAAAATATCATGTTTTAAGGGTTAGGTAACAGAAGAAAAGGCTCCAGATTCCCGCCACCTTGAATTGGACTAAGTGGTTAAGAAAATAGATGAATGGACGGGTAGTAGAGTAAAATATCTGACTTGCTGCCAAGCAGCCTCAGTGTAACCTCCGTACCACCCTGGTGAGGTTTTATGGGTACGTTTGCAAGCTGCACTATGGAAATTATCTAAAGCTTCTTGAGGAACCCTGAATACATACAAACAAAGCTGCACAGTACAAACAAACCAGTACATTCCATCAAACATTAACAGATATTTGACCCCATACATAGCAACACAGGCTTTCCCAGAACATGTATGTGTAGGATACATAACAGTATTATATTGTAGTTAAGTATATGTGGAGCTGAAACTAACAGTTCTGTTCATCATCATTCAACCCACTTTCTGGTAATCAAAGACCTCAGTCACTAAGTTCATCAATCAAGCAATAGAAAAGCAACCAAATTTACTATTGTTCCATTGTTCTATGGTTGCTGCAATAAATATGAGTTGAACAGTTTACTTTTTAACTTTTTCTGAAAGATGAATGTAGACATCACTCACTTGTTCCAGAACTGCAGTCCTCTGCATGCAAGGGACAACCTGGTACTTTAAAGTTTTTTTTTTCTTTTTTCTCCAAGATGGCACTACCAAGATAGCACTACCAAGATGGTGCTGGTGGAAACCACCCAATTAGCTACGCTTCAGCTTTTCAGAAACCTACGGCTGACATCACGGAAGTTCTGTTCATCAGTCTTTGGGTTTGAGGTTACATAGGGTGGGTGGGTTGGCTAAGATTAACTTAAATTTAAGGCTGCTGAACATGAAACTGAATAAGAGAAAGGGAAATCAGATATATTCTCTCTAGCTGTTGTTGAATAGATTTTGTTTTTAACCGCTGCAGATATTTAGACATGTTGGAACATTGTTATTTAAAACTGAGACATGGGTCGGTGTGCGGGTTTGGATGCAATTTTAGTGGAAGCATGGAGGGAGAGACTGAGACTGGTGGCTGGCGGTAATGGCCAGAAATTTAGCAGAAGTGTCTGAGACTGGGATTGAAAAAATAGTCCTGTGCAGGGCTTTAGTTTGTAGCTTCTTTTCAGCTAATTATGGCCACATTATGTCATGTACCACCTTTGCTTATTTAAGCCAGTGACTGAGCAGGGACTGAGCGGTCTCAGTGTTTTGTGCTGTTCTTCTCCACTGGTCACGCTGTGCCAGTGAGTATCTGTAGTATCTCAGCTTCAATTACCGTCAGGCTTCTCTTGCTGTCAGGGGTCCCTCCTGCTGTAAGTAGTAATCATTTCTATCTTCTGGCTCTGTTTGTTGCCAGCGGGGCAAATCTGTTGAGTCGAGTATGAAGTGGATGCAGTGTGCATAATAATGACATCCCACTGATGCAGTTTAAAGATTAGTTTTGGGGACATTTTAATGCCTCGCTTTTACACCACTGTTGAAATGAAGCACAGAGACGTGGTGGAAATGGACCTAAGGGAAATAGGACCCAGGGAATCAAACCAGGAACTCAGCTCAAGGAATTTATTGTTCTTCCTAAATATTCAGTGACATAAAAAAAAAAAAAAAAAAAAAAAAAGTGGCTCTAGGAACCATTTATTATAAGTCTAGTCATCCAGTTGAACGTTTGATTGCTTTCATTCATACGATCATTATTCAAATTAAATCTTACATTGTAACATCAAGACAGCTGCGTCACATCACGAGTCAGTTAAAGACTGTTGATCCACTATTTTCCTCTTTTATGCTATCACTTTGTCAATTTAACTCAAAATGATCAGACTATTGATAAAATGTCCATGTTCAGACAGAAGTCTTTAATGAGTGAATGTAGCTCAGGCTGTGCTGGACAGGAAGTTCCGCCATAGAGATGGAGTAATTAACCAAATAAATAAAAAAATACAGAGATAAATGGTGTGCATGCTTTTACTTTTCCAAGGTAAGGGCTTCAACGTAACTTCTTTTAAAGCCAATTTAGACAAGACTTAGAAACTATTTGATCAATTCATCTGCTTCATTTAGTGAGCATCGGGAAGGAAAGTAATTTTTCAATTACACACATGTTTACTGGAACAAGGACAGAATCTAGAACTAAATGAAGGAAACACCTGTAGGGAAATGGTGAAACATTTGTTACAAGCATGGCGAGCAACAAGCTAGGACCTTATTTGTAACTCAACACAATGCACATGAACGATGTGACATATGTAACGGGGAGCAAGACCACAAGACAAGGTTGCCTGATGCAAGAAACTCCCAACACCAAAACACATAATGCACTTTAACACCAAACTTTGCATAAAGATTTGTCGATTTATAGTGGATAAAGTTCATTATGGTCGGTCAGCTGCAGAAAAAGGATAATTTATGAGAGACTAAATAAGACTAGCGCTGCACAATGGCATAGTGGTTAGCACTGTGACCTCACAGTGTGTGGAGTTTGAATGTTCTCCCCGTGTATGCATGGGTTCTCTCCAGGTACTCCACCTTCCTCCCACCATCCAAAGACATGCATGTTTGGTTGATTGGGTACTCTTAATTGCCCCTGGGAATGAGTGTGAGTGGTTGTTTGTCTTTGTGTGGCCCTGCGATAGACTGGTGTACCCTGCCTTACGCCCAAAGACTGCTGGCCCCCCATGAGCCTTCATTGGATTAAGTGGTTAGGATAGTGAATGAACTAATGAGAATATGACACACACCCGAATTAATACCTGTACTTACCCCTACCTTTCCCATTTTCAACCCTGTGTTGTATTTGTTCTAAACTTTTACAAAATTTCTACTAAACTGAAAACTACTTTTACATTTGCTTAGCATTAATTACAGCACAGTTGTGTTAAAAGTGTCAACCTCTCCTGACACATTGCTTCAGACATCAGTTTAAAGACACTGCAGGCATACTTGAAAATCATCAGTTAATTCATTATGTTAATATACAACTGTTTATGATAAACAGTTTCTTGTTGTACATGCTAAATTGGAACTTGGCTGTGTCTCTTTATGAGATGAAGATGGTTTTAAATGGATATTTTTCTTCTGGCTGCTGGTAGAATTTATTCTGACATGTCTTTGTGTGCCTGCCAATGCATAATTACCCAGATTACACTGGATGGTAAAAGAGGGGGCAAGAAGTCTTGTCACCACAGATGCGAAGCAGGAAAGCTTAAGTATCTCATCTGTGCTGACTGTACCAATAAATTGCTCACCTAAAAACCCCAAATTGCATTTCTGATCTCACCCATATCCATCATGTGCATAGTAGAAAACCATGTTGCTTGACTGAACAGCTTGTGGCTTACATAAAGAGTTTTTTAATGGAATCAGACATAATTGCACAATCCTGTTGATTGATGAAAACCACATTAACAAAGCAATTGAAAAAGAAAGTAGACCCTTTTCTATTTGCTAGGTTTTATATGCTAGCTGGCAATACAAAGTCCTGTAAACTTTCCAAGTTTTTCAAAAACTCTGAAAAACAAAACATAAAATAGAACAGCCTTAGTTTAAATGCAAAAGCAATACATGGAAAAAAAAAAACGTGTTAATTTTCTTAGTAAAGTCACCTTGACCTTGACACGCTTCATCCCAAAAGTCTCATCTTGCACCATATCAAAGTTGTCATTTCTGATGTAGATCTACATTAGTTTGAAGAAAGAGAAAATGATTTAACAGATCATCACAGGCCTAAATGCAGCTCTTACACACCTGGGGAACAATTACACATATGGATGATGTTGTTTGAGGACCTCATGTCTGCCTATGAATACAGTTCTACCCCATAAACTTGTTTGGAAAATCAGCTACTTGAGCCTAGTCAGCTCACTGGGCATTTGAATACTAGGCTCCAGAATGCCAGGATGGGAGACCATGGCTTCTCCACTCCTATTCTGAACACTGGTATGCCACAGGGATGTGTCCTCAGTCCTCTTTTCTTCCTCTTTGTATATCACTCTTTGAGACCACTGTCAAATTGTTATTGGAAGGTTGAGGACAATGAGTCAGCCTATAGAGAGGATGCAGTGTTTCTCTGATGATGGTGAAAGATCAAGCACAAAGGAGTCAATAATGGAGAACCAATCAGACTGAACACTCCATTGATGGAGAGGAGGTGGGGAAGCTGGGGAGCTGGATGTTCTTTGGAGTCCACATCAGCTGATTTGACCTGGTCAAAAACATCTCTCAACAGGTAAGGAAGCACAACAAAGACTGTACTTCCACAGGAAAGCCCATCAGGCCCAACCAACCCAATCCCTGCTTACAATCTCATGCTGCTCCACCACTGAGAGCCTTCTACTGTTGTAGTGTGTGATTCAGCTGCTGTACTGGAGAGGACAGAATGAGCCTACAGCTGGTGGTGAGAGTTGCAGAGAAGGTCATCTGAAAAGCATTACCCTCCCTCAGTGACTTTTTAGGACTATGTTGTGATCCACAAAACCTTGAAACTGACATGGACAAGACACAAGTGTCCTGTGGTTTCTGACACTGATGCATTGGCTGCTGATCTTTCATGCTCTACTGCTCTGTTGGGTCTTTTTCTCTACAGGTCAGAAAAACTCAGATACATCTCACAGATGCTTGTTTTGGTAACAAAAACATGGATTTGCATTGTCGAGCATCGGCCAAATCAAACGTTCCATGTTCATCTAAAAAGTTCCCTGGGTCTTTAAAGTATTTTTTCTCATGAGTGTTTTTTCACTGATGCAGTAGGATATTCTAAACCTGGATATTTCATAATATCTGAATCCAAAAGAGTGTGCTAAATTCTCTGCAAGTTCTAGATAAGTAATGCCAGGGTGTTAGATTGTAACATCACCTTCAGTGACAACACCTCAAAGCACAAGAGACATTCTGAGTTCACCCGTGAGCCGATTTTCCTTTAGAATTGACCAGAAACTGAAACAATTAACATAGTTAATCATCTCATGCATATCCTACATGGTTGGAGTGCATTGTAAAGTAAAAAAACCCCAAATGCTCAGCAAAGAAATCAGTACAAAAATGTACTTAAAGCACAAAGAAACCAGTAAGAAGTTCATCAACAAATCATTAATCCCCAAAATGTATTTGTAATATACACATTGATACACTAGAAGTGTTTTAAATCACTTGCAATGTGTACTTTAACTGGCCTTAATAAGGTTTGGAAAAATAGAAATTTTCATGTGAGTCAAAACACTATTTGCCCATGGATTAAAGGTGTAAATGGGGTTTGCCATGTCCCTGCTTTGGTTTGGACAAGTTAGATTGTTGGGGAGGACATGGCCATGTGAAAATTCTCTTGCCTTGAAAGGATGTGCTTGGTTTGCAACAATATTTTCGTAGCTTTTATTATTAAAATATTCACAAGGCCCATCACTCCAAAACTACTGGAGAGGTGAGGTCATTTTTTAAGGAGACAACTCTTATCATAAAAAAGCAGTCCAGCTGGAGAGAAAACGTGGAACACAGCACAGCAGAACTGCAGCAGACCTTTGTCACATCGTATACCCAGATGTGGACAACCTCCTCTGTTCTTGCCAGATTACTGCCTGTCAAGAAACTTTGTGTAACAGAAAGCAGAAACCTGCTGCTGCCCTTCTCAGATTAGCTCTTATCACAGTTTTATAACTATGTAATTACCAATCTGAACCCTGTATTACGTGAGCTGGACCTCACTTAACTGTATACATTTAAAATTTCTCCACAGTTTTCAAAGAAACACTTACCCCTTAAAACATAGATACAAGGGGTCAACCCCTATGAATAGGGACACCCCTTCAACAATCACCGGTAGTCACTGCTGATTTTTACTTAAAGTGAAACTATTATGTGCATATCAGGCTAATTTACTTTTATTTCTGAGACCAGAAGAGCTGGGATTGATCGAGTTATTGTCACAAATCGCTTTGTTTACATCAGACCGACCCTCTCTGTAGGCTGTCAGATCAGCCTGCGGGCAAAACGAGTGGATTGAGACTCTTCCGCGTTAAGCCCCACCTCCTGCCACTGCACTACATTGGGAGCGTGCACTGCAACTGCTTTCGCCATCATTGTAACATCTCATAAACAGAAGGATTAGGCTAATATGAACTCAATAAAAAACAAAATACAATGTCAACACATAGCATACAGCCCTACATGTTGGAACCTGAATCAGACCCTGAAAACAAAGTGGAAAACAGCAACCCACAGCAACGAATGCAGCAGGATGTCTCTCTTTGGTAAACTCACCAGCCATCGTTGGAAAGAACTTTATCCCACGTTTTCCACCCGCCTGATGTATTTGTACATGCCCTTGTTAACCAGTAGAAGGTAACCAATCACCGAACCTTATCCCCCGGGACGTCACAAGGATTTCCAAGTAGAAAAAACTCTCTAAAACGACGCGTTTTTCGTCGCCATGGAAACCAAACAGAGAGAGTGCTGGAACTCAAACTCAAACATGCGTTTAGGTGATAAAAAAACAGCGCTGTTCACATGTCTGATGAGGATTCAACACTGTAACACTGTAGAAAGCTCAGAAAACTTGAAATACCATAGTAGCACCCCTTTAAGCAGATGCAATGAGCTAATGCCAGAAATCTTGACAAATTAGGCTGTCTACAGCTGTGGCTCTTTACATCTTTTAATGTGTAGCTTGTATTCTTGCAAGTTGTTCATAACTTTTATTTCATGCATCAGCTGATTTGCCAAGTCACCAATATACTGCTTCATTAATCAAATCAAATCAAAGATACTTTATTCATCCCCGAGGGGAAATTCAAGGTTTAGGCCAACCTGTCCAAGGTTTGACATACAGACATGTAACATTTCTGACAAGTTTACAGTCAAACTGAAGCTTAGGGCCCACAGCCAGTTTTACCGGTGCCGCCTTATAACAGATAAGAGCAGAGATACATTTGGATCATAGGGGGTTGAGGGAAAAAAGACATGTAACTTCTAACCGCTCTACTAGGTAGCACAGTCTGGAGAGAAAGGAAAAAAGCCTCATTCACTGAAGCACAAACTCATACAGGACACACACACACTCCAGGGAGGCGGTGAGTCAGGTGGGAAGGGGCGGGGGGTGGTTGAGGAGGGGGGGACAGAGTGTCTATGAACACCTCATCTTCCGTTCTCAGGGGGGGCTGCACCGGACCAAGGCTGCTGGGAAGGCAAATCCAGATATGATTGTTGTTTGGGTTCCAGGCAAAGAAAAGAATTTGTCCTCAGCCTTGAGTCCATAGCAGGTCTCAGGCTGGCAGCTCGCAACATCCAAACGGGGGGTCAGTTTCCACCGATCCAAGCAGACATCCTCTCCATGTTGTTATCAATTCTGCGTACCAGCTCTGGGACTGACGAAAGATGACCAGTCTGGGCTAAACTAGCATCCTGCTTACGATTGAGTCCGCTGCAGAATTCAGGCCTGCCAGTTGTTGCCAGAATCTCACGGGTCTTGAGGTAGATCAGAACTCCGCCAGCGCCAATCAGCAGAATCCCGTTTTCTGAAGAAAATTACCATAATAAATTGAAACAACATTAAACTGGACAATATGACTGTTTTCATAGATTTTAAAACTTTATCAGTAGAGATAATACATTTTTTAACGCCTTTCGTCTCGACAGCAGCCATCTTGCCGGTGATCCACTCGGCATTCTATGAAATTTTTCATACCCCTCCGTTTGAAGTGTGCTTCTAAAAAATCTTCATTTGAAGGGGTATACATCCCTACCACTTCCATCTAACAGGATTTGGGACACTTTACACCGACACATGAATGCAAAAATCGGACAGCTGGGGCTAAGTGGAAAGGTTAAGGAGTAAAATAGGATTCAGTCTTACAGCTGATCCATGTTAACAAATACTCATGTCAACTTTCCAGCCAATTAATCCCAGAAATCCAGAAATCAACCCCATTAAGATAAATATCACTCTAAGTTACAGAGTAACCACCCCTCAACCTTCAAGGTAAGGTGGAATTTTTAAGCTTTTTTTGTTTTTTCTTTTGCTGTTGACAAGATTCAGAGAGGAATTTTTTATTCATGTTGAGGTTATGGAACTACACTTTAATCTCCCTTTGCTCTTATCTACGTTCTCCCTTCTTCCTCCTCTCTGTGGATGTAATGTCTTCTCCAAAAGTTTCACATTTCTTTCCACAACTTGTAACTTTTGGATTTCTGCTCATTCACACAACCAGAAAACAGAGAGCGAGAAAAGAATCTCTCTGCATTCCCAGACTGCTTCAGGCTCCACAATGTACCTGAGTGAAGAAATCAATTTAACCTGAATTCCCCCCTCCCCTCCCCATTGTTTAGAAATATTCTGAGAGACTTTACTGGATGTAGTCTTGTTATCAAATATTTCTCTCTCTCCTTGTGCTTTTGAATCACATTGTGTTATTCTCTTTACAGCAATCAGTTTCCTCATTTGTGTCCAAAATCTTAATATAACTAAGTGAGAGGCTGCACAGATCTTACTTTTTACTTTGACAACACATTTGCCATCTCTTTCTTTTGGTCTTGCAGACCTTTTCTGTCTTCCAGCTTTCTAAGTGTTGAATCTTTTCACTGCTGCCTATTATTTGGGCCTCTGCAACCCACAAACCTTTAAAGATTGATCTGTTCAGTCTCCATCTGCGCATATGACTGCAACTTCCTCACCTCATCTCAGACTTGACCTCAGGCCAGCCATTATCAGGTTACCATGCCAGGCACACTTGGCACAGACAGCTGGGCATAGATCATAGCCTGTCAGCCTTTGTTCCAACAAGAGGAATCCGCTAATTATGAATAACGTTAGAAAGGACACACACACACACACACACACAAAGGAGAGGTTTTAGCAAGTACAGACTGAGGCAAAGACTAATTTGCGGTTGGATGTTAAAATTTCCCCGTATGTGAGGAGTATCTGTGTTTAACATCATCTTTCGTCTACCTTCATATCTTTGATCACTCGTGTGTAATTTTTTCAGGCCGGTACGTATATAATCAGCTCTACCCATCAGGAGCAGCTTTTAAAAAGTGCTGTTACTCCTGTGATGAGCTCTTATCGCTTCCCGTCTCTCACTCCGCTCACGTTGGTGTCACATAATTTTTCTGATAAGATCAGAAAAATGGTTTATACCGCTGCTCCTCTGAAGGTGAAAATATGAGCCGTCAAAACTCAATGAAGTAACTTTCAGGTGCATCGTTGTGAGAAATATCAGGAGTAAAAGCTGGGTTTCAATGCAAAATTCCCTCTTTGAAAAGCCTTTTATGATTTCCACGTCTGTCCCTCATATGCTCAAATTTGTCTTTTAATCAGATTTTTTTCTTCTCTTTTTCTGCTCCTTTCATTCCCTGACTGCCCCCATGATGGATCTTTTTGGCTGGATCCTAAATGCAGGTAAAACATGACTAATCCTGTTAATGAGGTGTGACCGTCTACGTGTGTGTGTGTGTGTGTGTGCTTTCTGTCACAATGTGCTCACGGTAACATAAAAGTGCTTGTTTTGGGGAGATTTTATTTTTAAAGACAACTCTGAGTTGTTTATGATGCACGTGAAGCGTGATGGATTCTGGAGATTTCAGTGTGCCTTGCTGAAGGCTTTGCCCACATTCCTGCTCTTAACATTTAATTCTCTCAGGATTGTACCGAGTGAATGTTTACCATACCAGGATGACCAATATTTGGATTTAAGTAGGTGCTGATTTGCTGAAAGCAAATCATTTTTGATGCAGTCTTTGTTTGTTGTGTGCAGAAATCTGGTGAGAATTTTAAGTTCAATAAAGAAGTTTGAAATTTTTGCTGGATTATATGTATAAAAAACAACAAAAAAAAACAGTTAATTGAGTGTGTGATGAGTTCATTTGGCTATAAACATTTATGCGTACAGTATTATGTCACCGTTAACCTGATCAAGTAAGACTTTATAAATATAATTTTCTGATCACGATAACCCAGATGAAGTATGCCGGTTTAATTCATACACATGTAGATGTATAAGTGTTTTACACCTCATTATAGTATACAAGCATGCTTAATAGGCAGGTAAAGCAAATGTCTATTAATTCCTTTAAGAATCTTTTTTGTCAAAACAAGGCCAAAGGTGAACAAGTTTAAATATTTGAGCGTTTAGAGGAAATTTTATATCTTGAGAAACCATGGAAGCACAGTTCGTTTATAGGAAAGACAAAAATAATTCATTCCTAAGTAGTATGCAGAGGTGGCAGTTCAGATAACATGCATGTCTTTGGACACGGAGTGAAAGACAGCAAACCTCCGCATACACGGACAGACACACCTCTGCCAAACCAGCGTCCTGTAATAACCTGTAAGGAAACATATAAAAACACTTTCAATTGCAATTTTCTTGATTTCCCAGTTTTAATCTCTCATTGGAACTTTCTTTAGTTGTGACACATTTCTTCATCATCAATGAAAATCTTTTCTTTTTTAAGTTTGAGTTGAACTTTTATCTAACCAGATCTTATTTTCTGCATCAATGTGAGCTGCCAGTGTTCAAGCCCCCTGCTGTGAGGCAGCGATGCTGACCATCACACCACCATGCAAGGCTGTGTGTTAGTCCTGTGATGGACTGACTGGTGACCTGTCCAGCCTTTACTCTGCCTCTTACCGAGTAACTGCTGGGATTGGCTCCAGCATGGATGGATGGACTGAACATACATGAAAATAAAAGTGAGATTTAGTGTGGAATAACATGTCGCACATTAGTTTTTGCTTCTTTTGGCAACACACTGATGCTTTGCATTACATGCCTTCAAGCCCATAGACCAGGGGTCGGCAACCCAGAATGTTGAAAGAGCCATATTGGACCAAAAAAACAAAAAACAAATATGTCCGGAGCCGCAAAAAAATAAAAGCCTAATATAAGCCTTATCATGAAGACAACACATGCTTTATGTATCTATATTAGCCTACTATCAAAATGACTAAGTTGGCTACAAATACATAATGAGCCTTAATGATAAAATGTTTATTTTCCCCGCTGCGCATCCTGTAGAGAATGACGCACCATGTGACTACTCTGTTGTACGATGCCGTCTCATGTTTAACTTCATTACTATATTGATGAGTTATGTTTCGTTGCTTTGATGAAATTAAATAAATGCAATATAGAAATCCAATTTTTTTGTCATTTTTATTTTGAGGATTGGAAAAAAAACAACAAAATGGAATGTGCATAACGCGCCCCTTATCAACAAACAGAGCGCAATAAAACGCTGCCTGCATTTATAAAAAATAAACCAATCAATCAAATGAATACAGTTTGATTACTGTGCAAATGCCAAGCAAGTCAGTGCAAGGGTAAAACGCAGCAGCATCCTCTTCTCTTTAGACACGCAACCGACAAGGCTATCCTCCGACCTGAGCACCATTACCAAGAGTCATTCCAAATATATACTGGCAAAAATCAGAAATAATTTTATAAAAACATCCACTTTGTTACTCAATATGTGTGGCAGAAGGATTATGTCTTTACCCGTTTAATGTGACTTCTGTTTCCGGACATCACTGGTCAGCTTTTAAACATGTAAGATGTAACTTGTGCTGAATTAATGTCCTTGATTTGCTGATCGGTGATGTTGCCGCCATTTTAATGGTCCTTTCCTTCACTGTCTTAGCGGAGAGGGGCATGTCTTTGATTTTCTGTATTATCTCGGTTTTGTTTTTGAAGTTAGCAAATACGTGTCCTGATATGTTGATGAGTCCTTCATGTAGTCACCATCTGTGAACGGTTTTCTACGCTTTATTATCTCCCGGGTTGCAACAAAACTTGCAGCAGTAGTGGAGTTTGGAGATGCAATCCACTTAAATCTATTTTTGCGCTTCTCTAATTTTTCCAGAAGTAATGCAATCGCACTTTTTGTGTCACTCTCAACTGGGTACTGGCTGCAAATGTAGCATGCTTTCCCTGGAAATGTCTTTCCACATTACTCTTTTTGTTATTTGACAACTTCTCGCTACAGAGCAAACATTCAGGCAATCCTTCCACATTGGCAATGAATACAAATGATTCGGTCCAAGAAACGTTGAATCTTCTGTTCTCCTTGGTTATTTTTCTCTTTTTCCCTTTGGGATCCATGGTGCATCACACAGCCGCTGTGTGTTGTGGTGGCACCTGCTTCCTCCCGCCCTGCTGATAGGCTATATGTGTCGCAGGCTATGACGCAAATTTTCCTTGACAGAAATGTTGAAATTTAATATTTATTCTACACATTTTTACAGCATTGGAAAACGTTAAGAATGTTTGTGTCATGTTTGAGTCATGTTTGTCCTCCTACAGAACCAGATCAAAACAAAAATATATATCTTTTTCCATTTTTTTTTCAAACATTTTAGAAAAAGCTCCAGGGAGCCACTAGGGCAGCGCTGAAGAGCCGCATGTGGCTCTAGAGCCGCGGGTTGCCGACCCCTGCCATAGACGCTTTGTCCACTGATTAGAAATGACGGGTTTTGTTTAAAAGTCAGTTGTTTTGGTCTCTCTACACATAATCTGGCAACAACTGCTAAAGGAGGAGAATGGATGCAGAACAGAAGACAGAACCATGAGAACTTATCTCCACTTTGAGAAGATATAGATCTAATGAGGTCTTTGTGTTTGGCCAAGTCCTCACAGAGCCAATCTGAAATAATACAATTTTTTATCATTTTTTTATTTGAAAGTTTTTTCTAAATGGAAATGGAGTTTGGGGGGTTTAAAAATGCTGATTAATAGAAGTGCAAACATTTGAAAATATCACCATTTTAATTTTATAGTCCCAACTCAAATGCTTCTCTCAATAACCAATAACATTGCTTTGGTCCATCCAGTTCTTTTTCTATGTTTTTGCAGCATTTTGCGTCATTATGGCAGAATTGAAAGCCCAGGGATATGCACTAAAGAGTTTTCAGTGTGGATGCACACATTTTTTCAAATGATTTTGGCTTCACAGAAACTATTTTAAAATCTGTGTTGTTGTTTGCATGTGCTATACATCCGGCCCGTGGTGTTTTGTGACACATGGCCGTATTAGGTTTTGTCAGTCCACACCATGACGATGTCCTCCTGTCAGTTTATGCTCTTATCAGCTCTGCATGTTTTTGTTATTTTTTTAATTGCTGCTTCAACTTGCTGCTTGATGACATCAGACACATTCTGCTTTCCTGACAAGTGAAAGGATTCCTGAAACAGACAGGTGTAGTAACACAGGATCAGAAGGAAACATGAGCAGTGTGTTAATTGGCTTTTTATATGCCAGACAGATGTAAACCATCAACACCATCTGTTTAAGGAAAACAAATTAAAAAAAAAAAAAAACAAAACAAAACAAAAAATCTTCCTTAATAACTAGTTGTTGGAAGTATTTTAGGTAACTTCTTTTTTCTATTAACTAGTCTGGTGTCATGGTGATATAACGTATGGGGCAGCTGTAGTGGAAGCAGCACGGTGGTGTCCTGAAGCTATGAACACATCACAAATGGCATATGTGGCTGGTAGGTGGGACACGTCTTCCAATTTGAGTTAAAGAGCTTCAGCTGGTGGGGAGTGGTAGCCAGCTTCAGAGGAAAGCCATCACAGTTGAAAAGAATATGGAAGAAACCTTATTTAATGCAGTCAGTCCAGTTTTGCTTTAAAATCTTTTCAAACAAAAACTGAACTGCAACATTACTAAGTGAGCATGCTACCTTAGAGGCCCAGAGCTGGACTCCTGAGTCCTGTTTGACTGCAGCTGCTGGACTACCAGCAAGCAGGCAAGCGACCATATCACTGACCGCGTCATGAAACCAGCACAGCTCACTTTTTGATTTTCTCTAATTGAGTCTAATAGACTGAACGACAAGTTACATATTTTGGCTCTCCTGCGTTGTAACAGTTGTGCAATTCATTTTTATGATAGCAACATTAAAAAAGTTATTCCCAACCCTCACAATGAAATGTTGCAGACAGCAATGACTTTAATTTGAATTAGCTCTTAAACATAAAAAAAATGTCAGAGGTACAATATGATTACATGTAGACCAAAACTTGTAAAAAAATGTATTCCTGATCTTCTTCTGTATCTAAATACCTTGAAGTGGAATTATTATGTGCATTTCGGGCTAATTTATTTATATTTCTGAGACCAGAAGGGCTGGGATTGATCGAGTTATTGTCACAAATCGTTTTATTTACTTCAGACCGACCCTCTCCGTAGGCTGTCAGATCAGCCTGTGGGCAAAACGAGTGGATTGAGACTCTTCCGCATTAACCCCCGCCTCCCGCCACTGCACTACATTGGGCTGCATGTGTGGAGTGGTGGGGGGGGGCATTGACAGGGGTGGGGGGTAGTTGTGGGGCCCTGATCGGGGCCCTCCTATCCCCTGCTCCCCCGGGGGTATCTCACAGGGGACACGTTGGGAAAGAAAGGTGAGGGCGTGCATGAGCCAATGGATGAAGTGGTGACTGAATGTTAGGGTAGAGGGGGGGTGGGGGGATCAGGGTGAAAGAATTTAGGAAAGTGGATGGCCGCTGGGATAGGAGGAAGGGGGGGTGTATGCAGATGGGTGGGGGTGCGTATGTGGGGTTATGTTGGTGGTACAGGGAAGTGATGGGGTGGGTGTACAATGAGGACTGTGAATGTGGATAGAGGGGTGTAGGGAGGTATGTGTGTGTGTAGAGTGGGGTATGCGTGTATGGAAGAATGGGTGATTATAGAGGGAGCATGGATGTGTGTGTGAGGGGGTGTGTGTGTATAAAGAACGGGGGTAGGAGAGTGTGAGTTTGAGCGTGTGTAAGAGAATGGGTGGATAGGGTGTGTTTAAGGAGGAAGTGTGGATGCGTGTGGGTGTGGGTGGGTGTGTGTGGGTGTGTGTGTGTGTGCGTGTGTGCGTATGTGTGTGTGTGTGTGTGTGTGTTTGTGTGCGTGGGTGCGTGGAGGGTCTTGGTGCTTGGGGAGCGCTGCTGGTGCGCTGGGGTGCGGCCTGGCTGCCGCTCGGTGGCGGTCTGGGGATCCCGGCCCTCCGTCGGTGTGGGCTGGGCCCTCTGCCTGCGGGGGTCGGGGGTTGCTTCTGGGCTCTTGGGGCCGTGGGGCCCGCGCTCTGTCTGCCCTGGGTGGCCGGTGCCCGGCGGGGCCGGTCCTCGCTGGTCCGGGCCTGCTGGGGCCTGTTCCCCCTGACTGCGGGGGACTCTGGCTGGGACCCCCCTCTGCCTCCTCCTGGGTCGGTGCATGGCTGGCTCCGGGGTGGGGCGGTTGGGGTCTGCGCCTGGGGATGGCTGCCGATGGCCCTGGTCTCGGGGGTACTCCTGGCGTGCCTCTTGCCTTTGTGTGGGAGGGGTCACACTGGCATGATCACCTTTTCCGGAACACGTTCCACTCTGCATGTTCTGCATGTGACACAGTCACCGAGTCGTCACGCAGTTTTATTCACTAACAGCAGCTAGTTTTCTCATTTCTGTTTGTTTCTCATTTATATTTAACTTTTTAGATTCATAGTTTAGTTACTATGATCTAAAGTTGGCTTGTATGTGTATGTATATGTGTTAATACTGGCAAGTGCGTATATGTTTGTACGCATGTATGTGTGTGTATGTGTGTGCATAGAGGTGTGTGTGTATATGTATGTTTGTGTATATGTATATGTGTACATATGTATATATATGTGTATATATATATATATATATATATATATATATATATATATATATATATTATGTGTGTATACGTGTGTGTATATGTATGTGTATGTATGCGTGTGTATGTGTGTGTATATGTATGTGTGTGCCTGTATGTGTGTATGTATACATCTGTAGGTTGTTTTCTTTCTTTTTGTTTTTGGGTTATTTTTTAGTTGTTTTTTTCTCTCCCTTTTCTCTCCCTTTATCTCTTTCCCTTTTCTTATGAGGTGTTTCTTCTCCTTTCTCTTTCTGTCTTTTGTCTGTCCTCTCTGGTCCAGCAGTACAAACTCTACAATTCAAACAACAATACAAAATAAACATAGAAATAAAATAAAAATTCAGAAAGGCAAGGGGATCATTATATCTATAAAGCTTCCCTTGGCAGAGAAAATTTGCTCAGCAGAACACAGCATCCAGACCATCATTCTGCTTGCCTAAATGCTGGACAAGACAAAAAAAAAAAAAAAAAGAAGTGGAACTATTATGTGCATTTCGGGCTAATTTATTTATATTTCTGAGACCAGAATGGCTGGGATTGATCGAGTTATTGTCACAAATCGCTTTATTTACTTCAGACCGACCCTCTCCGTAGGCTGTCAGATCAGCCTGTGGGCAAATCGAGTGGATTGAGACTCTTCCGCATTAAGCCCCGCCTCCCGCCACTGCACTACATCAGGAGCGCGCTCCGCACCTGCTTTCGCCGTCATTGTAACATCTCATAAACAGAAGGATTAGGCTAATATGAACTCAATAAAAAAACAAAAAACAATGTCAACACATAGCATACAGCCCTACATGTTGGAACCTGAATCAGACCCTGAAAACGAAGTGGAAAACAGCAACCCACAGCAACGAATGCAGCAGGATGTCTCTCTTTGGTAAACTCACCAGCCATCGTTGGAAATAACTTTATCCCACGTTTTCCACCCACCTGATGTATTTGTACATGCCCTAGTTAACCAGTAGAAGGTAACCAATCACCAAACCTTATCCCCCGGGACGTCACAAGGATTTCCAAGTAGAAAAAACTCTAAAACGACACGTTTTTCGTCGCCATGGAAACCGAACGGAGAGGGTGCTGGAACTCAAACTCAAACTCAAACATAAATTTAGGTGATAAAAAACAGTGCTGTTCACATGTCTGATGAGGATTCAACACTGTAACACTGTAGAAAGCTCAGAAAACTCAAAATACCATAGTAGCACCCCTTTAACTGCTTCAGCTCACCTTAGCAATACGTGCTTTAACTGTAGTTGTGTAACAGGTAGCATGGCTAAATATACAAAACAAGATGACACTTCTCTTACTGCAGCTGCCAAGTTCACCAAATGACATTTGGTTAAATAGAACCACAGTGGTGCACTTTGTGTTATCTCCTTTTCTGGACGTGCTTTGTTCTGAGAGTAGACATATTGCAGTTAGAATGAAGAAAAAGAGGGGGAAAAAAGCCATTCAACTCCACTTCATAGCTTTTGATAAAACTTTATTACCTTTTGCCATGAGCACATGTTATCTGTTCCTTCCACAACCACTCTCAGCCCGAACTTTTCAAAGTTCTTCTTCTGAAATTAAAGTCTTACAGTTAATCAAAAGTACAACTTCTCCAGTGTTTTGCCAGAGGAGAAACACAGTGAAGTGGACATTAATTATAAACCCAGACACCTGGAGGTCAGGGGCTCGCAACTTTCTGTTCACAATAACACATGACTGGACTGAACTCTGCTAAATTAATGTGACCTTTCACTTTAATGAGGGTGATGGCTGAGGTGGGCTTGTTTTCCTTGCATTGATATCCCTGATTGTAAAGATGAATAGTTTATAATTAATGTTTTCCATGGAGTCTCTTGTGAGCTCTCTGTCAGGAGAATACACACTTTTAATGCAGATCGTGTGCTTATGGTATTATTGATATTTATCTCCTGCAATACTACAAGATTGTTTAAATAACTGCATCTTTTCACATGCTGCATATCAAATAATGAAATTGCTACCTTGTTTTACAACCGAGCTTGCCAAGAGGAAGTACGGTAATGCAAACTGTGCGGCGGAATCAACTGAAATGGAGTCAAAAATATTTCTGGGAACTTGAAAGTGAAGATCTGTACAACCCAGAGAAGAAACTTTGGTAATTTATAGGAGTATAGCAACACAATGATTTCCATTGGTGCATTAAGAAAATCATTGGGTGTCAAGATTCAACACAAATGGATGTCAAACATTTACATGGTTCATTTGTAAAACATGATTCATAAAGAACATGTGCTGTTGTTTTACATTTACTTTGCAAAATGTTCAAATGTGCAGAGTCAATCTATGTTAAAATCTCAGTTCTTTTGCATGGTGTGAATATTTACAATTTTACCCTCAAAATGTGATTGTATTTTTTATTTTATTAATTCACAATGATTAGGAATAAACTCCTGTTTAGAGATTTTAGTTGCTTCTTGATAAATCGGTATTGCCTCATCAGTTTCTGCGTCTTGAATGAATTTAAATGGAAACCGTATCCTGGCATCATATTGTATCTTGTTTCTGTCAGTCGTTGTCCATTAAATCGACATGGAAAGAGGTATTCTTTTCACAAACTTTACAGAGATGGAAATTTCATTCTGGAACTTGGTGTAAATGTTGGCTTGTTACTACCTTTCGCACTGAAAGAAGTCCATCAGACGAGGATTCACTGAATGTTTTCTGAAAGAGAGCGAGACTTCTACCGAACACGGTGAATTCAACAGAGACCAGGGAACCATAAAACTCTTTGCAGAGCAGTTTTTAAGTTTATTAACCTTAAAATATCTTAATTTTGTGGTGGCAGTGGCATGGCAATTTATTACTTACAAAAGCGCTTACCTTTACTCTACTTGGACTTGAGAATTGCAAAAGAGGATCGCCTGTAGTACGATGTGAGATTGACCTTCTCCGGATCGACTTACCAGACATTCAGGATCTAGATAGGCAATGCAACAAAGCTGGTTATCCAATGTCTAATTCAGCCCATATTTATTATTGCATACTCACACAAAAGGGGTGGAGTTTGCAGCATCTGACCAATCACAAACATAATTAAACCCTGCAAATTAGCTTGCTTAGCATCGAGATGCAAATTAATTAATTTATAAAAAATATGAAGAATTCAAAAATGCCATCCAGAATAAAAGCTGTTTTTGCCACAGCAACAGCTACGATGCTGTGAAAAACTATTGGCCCTCTTCCTGAATTCTTATTGTTTTTTGCACATCTGTCACACCAAAATGTGTAAAATCTCACACATATTAATATCAAACAAACATAACATGCAGTCTTTTAAATTGTGATTTTCATGAAGGAAAAAGCTGTCTAAGTCTTTATGACCCTATGTGAAAAAGTATTAGCTTCCTGAACATGATAACAGGTTTCGCCATCTCCAGTTACAAAAACTGCAACAAAGCATTTGCAATAACTGCCAATGAGTCTTTTACACCACTGAGGAGGAATTTTGGACCATTCTGTTTTTCACATATTCTGTTACCTAAGCCACATTGGGAGGGTTTTCAGGCATGTGTGAAAGCTGACACAGAAGTGTGACAAATTTGCAAAGGGGTAAGAAAATGGGAAGGGGGCAAATACAGTTTAGTTCATTCGTAAATATGTGACACACAAAATGAATTCATCATAGCACATAGAGGGACTGTAGCATATAAAATAGGAACTGAGCCATCAGTTTTCCTCACTTCTTCCATTTCTTTTCCATTTTCCATTCAGTTCTTTCAAGGTGAGCACATTTTGTTATATCCATTCCTCACCTTGATGATGTTGGCACAAGAAGTTGTGCCTTCCATAAATTCACAGATTTGCTGTTCTCCCACCTGTGACCATCATTATTGACCTCATTATTTCAGATGCAAACCTTGTGGAGTTAAACTCCAGAACAAGTCAAGAACAAGTACAAAAGAATACTTTTAAAATGAACAATGACAATGACAAGGCTTTAGTTCTTCAACAAAGGGGTGCATCTGTCCCTGAAAACTCCTTCCTAAGTGCGCCTAAATTGATTGGTTCAGGGGTGGTGCTTTTACTTTGATTAATCTCTTATCCAGGTAACTTCAGGGTCAACCTGGGGTTTCCGTACTACCAAGCTGGTTCACCTCTAAGCATGGTGATTTAGCCAACAAACCTGAATTGGCTTATGTTCTGGACAAGATAAATTTCAGCCGGGTAGCAAAGAACCTCTGGAATAACAAACAAAGCGGGAAAAACTGGTACGACCTGGTGTGTTCACCAGCGGTAAGCAGGAGCCTGAGCTGATGCGATGGAAAACTTCAGGCATAGTTACTTAATGTTAAATCGCAGTGGTGCAGTAAAAGGGGCTTTTGACTTTTTTTTTCTAATTTGAGGTTACATATAGCCATGGGGGAACCGAGATGAAGTGTGATATCCAGTGTACAATAGAAATGTGCGAACAAGAACACTATGAGGTCTTGATTTTTCCTACCGATGGCATCATTCCCTGGTGATCTCTTGATGGACTACAAAAGGAAAAAAAAATCCTGCATATGTGATAATTATCATGAGTGACAATACAGACTTATTCTGTATTGTTGTGTTTTTATATCTATTCCCCATTGAATGAAACCAACATTCTTCATTTCAATCTGTACCATGCTGTGAAGAAGGGGCCCAGCCAGATCACTGCTGACAGTGCTCGGTAAAAAAGCTCTGACTATACAAGCCTGGATATTTATCAAACCACAAAATACTGACTCTCTCCAGTGAACTGTAAAAGCTGCAACCATTAAACATCTCCCTGCCTCAAACCATGGAGTCCACAGTTCATGAATTTTTCTTCAGATGCCCAGCATCTTGTTACAGCTGATGAATATAGAGAGTATGAACACCCCTTTGGGTTGCTTTTTAATTTTAATTGTCAGTTCAGTCTTTTTTTTTTTTTTAAACCTGTCCTGTCCAGCATTTCAGCATACAGAACAGCAATCTGCGTGCCATATTTTTGCCAGACAGATTTGCTCTGTCAAGGGAGACATCTCATGTATATAGCTGCTCTTGATAATCTGAATATTTTTATTATGATAATTATTTTATTTTATTTTTTTCATTTTTTCATTTTGCAATCATCGTCAGTCTTGATATGGCCGAGCTGGACCTGGCAGGGAAAGAGGAAAAAAAGAGGAAATGAAAGGAGGAAAAAGAGAGAGAAAAGAAAGGCGTGTCTAAGCTGCTAAAGTTACAGTATTTGCAAAACAATATAAAGTACTGAAAAAACACAACAAGACATAAGTAGGATAGTGACAATATTCAAAAACAGACTAAAAAAATGAAAAATAAAAGTAAAAAAAGTAAATGAATTAATAAAATAAAAATTACAATACCAACTGTTATCAAACATACCTACAGAGAGTCATCAGCAACATTTAGTAGGAAGCAGATGGGAAGATGAGCGCTTTGTGAGTGTTCAACCTGTGATCATGCAATGGAAGATCAGCTGAGTGCTTGTAGGGGAGCACGACCACGACCCGAGGCGTAGGGGAGGAGCCCAAGGCCTCACGCACAGAGCCCGGGCAGGCAAAGCAGGGAGAGCCTCTGTCCGCCGAGCCCAGAGCAGTAGAAGCCTCCAGGCAGGTGCCACCCGGCGCGACAAGGCAGGGGCACCGGGTAGCACAGGGTGACAGCAAGCCGGCCCGGTGGGCGCCAGGTGCCGAAGCGCGGGCCGCACAGAGAGCCGGCAGCCCACAGGCCCCAGGACCACCCGTAACCTCCGGCAGAGCCCCGGCCAAGACCCAGCGGGCCCCGCCCGCCCAGAGCAAAACCATCGCGGGCCGGCACCACCACAATACCAGGGGCGGGATCCCCAAGGACAAGGACATGTCTGTAGACCATCCCCCCAACAACCCCTCCCCACAACCTTCCCGCTGCTTCCTATCCCCCCTCACCAGCAATCACCCCCAACACTCCCACGCCCCCCTTCCTCCAACCCCCCCACCCTCACCCCACCCCTCCCTCCTATTTCACACACCCCCTCCCTCCCTCCCATCCACCCCCTCCCATTCAACCCTCCCTCTCCCTCCCAATCCCCCCCCCCCCAGCGACAGCCGGCGCCGGAGGACTGCAGGCCCCAGACCTGAACTCTCCACATTCACACACCCACACACACACATTTATGCAGCCAACCAGAGACCCTGCCGGCCCCCTCATGCGGCCCAGGCATCGCCCAGGACAGAGGGTCCCCCGCAGCGCCCCGTCCCCAACCCCCAGGCCAGCACCAGGCCCGCCCTCCGCACCCCGAGTGGTCCCCACGAAGAGGGGGCATAGGAAGACCCCTGCCCCCCCCACCCGCCCGCCTCTGTAGTGTGTGCATGGGTGGGTCGTGGTTGTAGTGCAAGTAAAAAAAAGGGGTGGCCGTGGGGTGGTGGGACCAGCTGCTGCCAGACAGCCAGACCCACCCTCCTCAGCATCCCCTTGTTTATGTGAGAGTCTGTGTGTGTGTTAAGTGTGTGTGCTGCTTTTGTAAATGTAATAGTGTCTAAGTTGTGAGTAAAATCGAGGGGAGAAAGACCCCAATGGGAGGGGATGGGCAAGGGCCACCGCTGTAGCTCCTGTCCACCCCCCATGGCCAAGGCGCCTGTCCCCTCGAAACCCTAAATGTATATTGGTGTCTATGTTGCAATTAAAATTTAGTGGGGCAGGTGGCCGCAGGGGTCCATCGGAAAATGCCCCTTAGGGTTCCCGGGACCACCGACTTCACCCACCCCACCGTGCCCTATATGCTGTATGTATGATGTCAGGTGGCGGAAGAGGAGGGGGGCATGGGGAGGGGCATAACCAGGGGAGGAGGACTCCTGCCCTGGGCGACAAACTCCTCAGTTGGCCGCAGTAGGTGCCCCCACCTCACCGGGACAGCCCCAGGGAAGAAGGGCAAGTCCCAGCCCGCCAGGCGTTGCAGGAGGTAGCACCCCGGTTGTCCCCCCCATCCCCGGCAGCCCAGCGCCAGCACTCCAGGGGCCGGAGAGTCCCCGGTTCCCACCCAGACGTCCATCCAGGTCTGGGGCCCGGTGCCATCAGCAACGCCAAGACTGTCGCCACCGGGAGGAGACAGAGCCAGAGGGAGGATCCCCTCCGCCATGGACCCTATTCCTACCCCACCTATTCCCAACCATCCCCCCCTCCCCCCACCCCCTCCTACGCCACCCTCCTACCCCCACGCAGCCCGCACAACAGCAACCTGGTCACCCAGCCCAGGCCAACCCCCGACCGCCCCGAACTCCTGGCCGCCCCCCGGCCCGCCCCCAAGCGACCCCAGCCTCTGGGCCACCAGAGCTCCAAGCCGGCCAGACGAGCAGCGCCCAAAGCAATGACCCGCCCAGACCCCGGCCCGAGAGCCGCCCCGCCCCGAGGACCCCAAGCCCCCAATCCACCCCCCAGTGCCGCCAAGATCCAAGCCCCCTTCCCACTAAGTGATGTGATTAATTAGCAGGGTCCAGGAAGAGCGAGCATTGGCCGATTCATTTTTGATGGAAGCAGATGTGATCTCGAGACTTATGTGTTCCAACAGGAGATTTTTGTAGTGATTAATACTTAGACTTCTTTTGGACTTCCAGTTTAATAGGACAGTTTTTTTTTTTTTTTTGCTATACATAGGGCCACAAGGATAATGTGTGTGTTGTTGGGGTCCATGTTGATGTCACTAAGGTCTCCCAGTAAGCAAAGCTTGGGGCATGCAGGAATGCTGCATCTGAGCCATGTTGATAATCCCCCACAAAGCTTATTCCAAAAATTTTGGACAGGTGCACAGAGCCATGAAGCATGTAAATAATTATCTACTGCGTTACATGTGCACTGTGTGCAGATCTCTGAGTGATTTAGACCCATCTTGAACATTCTTTGTCCTGTGTATGTGTTCTATGAAGAATTTTGTATTGGATGAGTTGTAGATTTGAACTGTCTGTCATATTAAAAGCATTTAAACATATTTGCAGCCAAGAAGGTTGACTGAGACTGATAGATAGGTCTGCCTCCCATTTGGAATTTGGCAAGGAACTTGAATCATCTATTTTTGACATCGACTTGTATATTTTTGAAAGTAACTTTGGGCTACAAAGTTCCATAAATTCTGCTACTGTGGGAGGAAGTTCGAAGTCTATTTGATGAAGGGGGAATTTCGTAAGTATAATGGATTTGAGTTGCTGATATTCTAGAAATCTGCTACTATTAATTCCATATTGTGATGATAGAGTGTCAAAAGATCAAATTCTTCTGTTATGGATAATATGCTGTAAATAACTAATTCCTTTATTAATCCATTGTTTAAAGTTGATCATAATTTTGTTTAGAAGAATGTCAGGGTTGGTCCAGATAGGTGTGAGTTCACATGGGATTATTGATGAATTGGTTTTTTTAAGAAATTCTCACCAAGCTGTCAGAGAGGTGCTAATGTTGACGCTTTTGAAGCACTTCAACTTTTTTACACTGAAACTGAAGAATGGAAGATTAGAGATTTCCACATTGTCACAGAATGTTTGTTCTAAGTCTATCCATGGTTCATCTAATGGACTTGGTTTATGCCATTTTAAGATATATCACAGCCTATTTGCTAATAAATAATATTGAAAGTTAGGCAAGTCTAAGCCTCCCCGATCTTTAGGTTTTTGTAACATTTTTAAAATAATCCGGGGTGGTTTATTTTTCCAGAGAAATTGGGAAGTGTATGATTCTAGTGATTTGAACCAGGTTAAGGGAGGTTTCATAGGAATCATGGAGAACAGGTAGTTGATTTTGGGTAGAACCATCATTTTTATCCTAGCAACTCTCCCCATAAGTGAAATGGGGAGTGACTTCCAGCGAGTGAGATCATCTTCTATTGTCTTAAAAAGGTTAGTGTAATTACATTTTATCAGTTCTGAGAGCCTGGGGGGAATATTTATGCCTAAGTATCTAATGTTACCTGATTTTAAATTAGTGTTGGATGGATTTTGAAACCTGCAATTAATTGGTAGGCCTGTGCTCTTAGACCAATTAATAGAGTAGTCAGATAGTGATGAGAATTTATTAATTAGTGAGATTGTTTCTGATAATGATGTTTGTGAGTTTTGGAGGAATAGTAAAATATCATCGGCATAAAGGCTTATTTCATGAATTATATTTTTGGACTGGATACCCTTCATAATTTGATTCTGTCGAATTGCAGCAGCTAGTGGTTCAATAAATACAGCAAAAAGTGAGGGAGAGAGTGGACAACCTTGTCTGGTGCCCCTTTGAAGATTAAAACTTGGGGAGGTCTGATCGTTCGTCCTGACTCTCGCATTAGGGGAGCTGTATAAGATTTTGATCCAGTCAAGAAAGGAAGGTCCAAATCCAAATCTATTTAAAGTAGCTAATAAGAATTTCCAATTCACTCTATCAAAAGCCTTCTCTGCATCCAGAGAAACTATTGTTGTTTCCAGGTTATTGATGGTAGAGTTATCTCTTATAATGATTAGCCTGCGCATGTTAACAGAGGAATATCTACCTTTTATAAAGCCTGTTTGATCAGGGTGTATAATGAGTGAAGTTACTTTCTCTAACCTTGCAGCTAAAGATTTGCAGATTATTTTAAGGTCTGCATTTATCAGTGATATGGGTCTGTAGCTAGATGGTAGCGTGGAGTCTTTGCCTGGTTTTAACAGTACAATGATGCTGGCAGAGTTAATGTTTTTGGGTAAGTAGCCATTTTCCTTTATTTGTGTCACCATTTTGAAAAACGTAGGGGCCAGTATTGTCCAGAATACTTGATAGAACTCTGCTGGGAAGCCATCCGGTCTTGGGCTTTTTCACATGGCAAATGTTTGAGGGCTTCATGTAGCTCCTCTGCTGTAAGGGGGGAATCTAAGGCTGTAACATGTTCCTACTGTAGTCCTGGGAGGTCTATATTATTAAGAAACTGATTTATGTCATTATCTGATGGATCTAATTGGGATGTATACAGATTTTTATGGAAGTCTCTAAAAATGCTATTTATTGTGTCTGGGTCATGTATGATATTTCCTGCTGGATCTTTAACAGATGAAATAGTTGCTCTTTCTTTGTTTGTTTTTAGTTGACTTTTAGTTGACTAAACATTTTCCAGATTTGTTGCTGTGTTCAAACCTCTCCAAGCGTAACCTTTGCACCAGAAACTCCGTTCTTTCATTGATTATTTTTAATTCAAGTTTCGCCTTCCTTATTTGATTCAACTTTTGTTCATTTGGTAAAGCACTGTAGGCATCCTCTAATTATTTAATTCTTAATTCTAGTTCTGATATTTTTGAGTTATCCTTCTTTTTTTTATATGATGCAAAAGAGATAATTTTCCTCTCATTACTGCCTTACCTGCTTCCCACAGAACACATGCTGAAACTCCTGGTTTATCATTATTTTCTAGGTAAACAGCCCATTCTTTTGCGATATAGCTGCTAAAGTCAGGGTCTTTAAGCAGTGCTGTATTGAATCTCCAGCTTTTAGCAGGTGGTGTGATTCTCGTATTTGACAAGGTGACAGGGTAGGTGTTAGATGCTTCCACTTGATGGGAATAAGTGTGTGCGCAGGTGTAAGTATGTATGCCTTGTGTGTGTGACTGTATTGAATGTTACTAAATATGTTTGAAAAAATAACAGTGAGAGTGTTGGGTTATGTATGTAAGTGCTATCTAATGAACTGTGTAGTTTTACATCTGCGCTATTTAGTTCTGTGAGGTGGCAGCTAGAAAAGAAAGAAAGAAAAGAGTATGGAAGAAAAGAGAAAAAGATGAGCCAGAAGTTGACCAAAAGAGGAAAGTGGGTGAAAAGGAAAAACAAAACCATAAGGAGATCTGTTTTGTGAAAGAGACTGGCAGTGTTGTTAACTATTGTGAGCAAACATTAAACTCTGATTTAAACCAAGTGAGTCTTATTAGCCTTAATATCACCAGTGCAAAGTGTGTAGAGTGTGGATACATATCTGAGGTTAGTAGAGCCAGGGAGTGGTGTTATGGTCACGATGTAGCTGGCCATTGACATAGAGCTTGTCCACCGAGATGACCGCACGGGCTCCTCCGTCCAGGAATTTCCTCCTGATGGGGAACAAGATCTTACGACGCTCCAGGATCTCTCTGGGGAACTGATCGCTCATGCTGATATGAGTCCCTGGAGCTGTCTCCCACAGCGCTTCACCTCTTCTTTTTCTTTGTGTAGCACGAATTTAGCAACTATTGGTCTTGGTCTGCCCTCCGATGTTTTTCTTCCCATGGGATGAACACGGTGAAAGGAGATGGCTTTTACCTTTTCCTCTGGAAGCTTAAGGTGGGATCGGATGAATTCTTTTATGGTTACCTCTGCGTCCTCCTCTGGCTGCTCAGGGAGCCCTGAAAAAACTAAATTATCGCTCATGCTACGGGCCTGGATATCTAAGACTAATTCTTTCATTTTTTTATTTTCCTCCGTTAGTTGGCATACTCCATCCGTGAGAGTCTTAACAGAGTCTCTAAGCGCATTGTTCTCCGTAGCTAAAGCTTCTACCTGCTGCTGGCTGTATTCTAGACTATGCTTTAACGACTGGAACTCCCGGTGTAGAACTTCCAGCAGGGAAAGCCTGGTGTCTAGGCTGGATAACTTCCCGTTGATGGAGATTAGGATATCCGTCGTAACACTACCTGCTGAAGAACCTGGAGAGGTTACTTCGGGGGAATCCGCTGGACGAACTCTCTTGGAGGTGGAACCGGTTTTGGACGCCATCGCCGCAGTGTTGCTGGTTTTCCCCATTACGATCCGCTGGAAGCTTTCTTCAATTACCTCTATCGGGCTGGTGAGATCTTCTTCGTTGTTATCCAGAGTGACCGGGTTGGTGTGATTGGAATTTTTAACTGTTTTAAGTTATTTGTTTAATTTCTCACCATTAGCCTGGTAATAAAGGTTTTGTTTACTTCAGTAGCGCGCCATGTTGATCTGCCAAATCTCGCCGAGTCTCACGTTACTGCATTCTCTCTCGCGTCTCCTCGTCTGCCCTATTGTCAGTCCAGTCTTATTCTTGCTGTCACTTCCTGTCTGACTGTCATAGTATGAAGATCAGAAGCAATTTGTACTGCTTCACAGTCATGCTAATATGAACTAAGGATGTTTTTTTTAAACCATCCTTACACATCTGAAACTAGTTCTTTTTCTCTTTATTTTAAATTTCCTGGATAGCAGAAGCTTAAAATATGCTGCATTTGAGGCACTGTTTTTCTGCTGCCTGTGGATGTAGATGAACAGCAGTCACATGTTTGACTGAGTAACAGATCTTGGAGGCCATCAGGAGAAAGTTGATACAGGATGGGGGAAAAAAGAAAAAAAAAGGCTATCCAGGGCAGTGGAAGAGCATTCATTTCAGAGAGATATGGTCTCTGTGTGTGTGTGTGCATGTGTGTGTGTGAGACAGAGAGAAAATAGATCTGTTTCATCCCATCTAGATTCAATATCAGTGCCCCATCTTCCTAGATGGATGCTCTCAAGCAGCTTAATGACGGCTGTTTTTACTTCACTGGCTCAGGCAGCACCGTCATGCCGGGCAACGCAGAGCAGTGTTTCCCAAAGCGCACACACACACACACACACACACACACATGCACACCAGCATGCAAAGACTTGCAGATGATTCATTTATATTCATATTCATTTTATTGATTCAAATATCCACCCTTGATGTCTTCAGAAATCTTTTTTGAATTCCAACTTGACCGTACAACAAGTGACTCTTGGTAAACATGCGTTATATCCCATAACAATGCTTCTTACACACAGCAGACGTGCCATGGAGACACTAATGAAAAGTAAAGGAGACACTGAGGTTTCGACCTACAGTGATTAAAGCAGAAGAGCCCGTCAATGTCACACCGAGGCTGAAAATACAGAAGCGATAGGATTACAGGCTAAGCACTAAGCAGAGCTGCATCTATCGGTCACTGGATACTTTCTGTCTTTTGAGAGTTATTTTAAATGGCCTTGGGGGAAATGAAAGTGTGAGTGCACACGCAAACAAATCCACAAAGAGAAATGAATATTTCTAACAGTCTCCGACCTCCTTGTGAAAGCTTTCCAACAAGCATATGTACTTCTAGTGTTTAGCACATGTGATGGTACAATAATACCTTATTAAATCAGCAAAGGAAGACTGACAGAAGACTCGGCATTTATAGCTGAGATATTTATGCAGCATTTCCAGCGCCTAGCAACAACGCCTCAGCTGGATAAAACGGAAAAGCAAATAAGAAATGAACATAAGAAGCTTAATACATTTCCACACTTTCTTTCAACAGTAATAAAAATCTGTTAACATTTGAGGAAATTGTTAAACATATGATTTTTACTTTGCCTTTTGTTATACCGTATGTTGAATAAAGGAAAACGGATCTGATGAAATCATGGGAATTTGTCATTTTTCATATGACTGAACCTAACATACGCTTTGGATTCATTGCACATATTCATGTAGAATTAGTTCAGCCAGTTATGCTAAAACCGACCCCTCATACGTTGTGTCACATGTCAAAGTAGCATTCATGTGAAAACCAGGATGCTATTTTCTTCTAGCAAGTGCTTATTGTTATAAGACAAGGAGATTCAGTTTACCTGTTGGTGGTTATGTGACCACCTCCCATAAGAACTGGATCATATTAAAATTTTCATTTTCATTTCAACCCTTTATTCACATAGCCTAATGACTTTATTGAGTGTAATTGTTCACATATTTGCTTGTTTACCATGTTACCACGAGGATTTCACGAGGAGCCACATGTAACAATGAATTGGACTGGAAAGTCACCAAATCTGCACAATGTAAAAAATAAATATGGCAACAATAATAGATGTTAGTATTTGGTTAATTGTGAGATCATAACAGAAAATACCAAGAGCAGCATTATCACTTTGCTCCTATTATTGAAATGCCCTCTTTTTGAAACTTTCCATGTCATCACAGCTGCTGATCCTCAGGCCTTACAGTTGCAGTCAAAATGATTCAACTCCCTCTGCAAATTAGGTTCATTGGCTAAACTTACAAACCAGCAGCTGTTTGCAAAAAACTAAACAAGAAGCATTTAAATAGCTCTGCACAACTAATGAAAGTGGTTTCTCCAAATTCAATAGAAAATGCCACTTTCAATGACCGTTGCAGTGTCAGAATTTTTCAATGCCTTCATGAGAAGCATTTTTTGTGCTTAGTAGAGCATCTTTTTTGCTTTTATGATATGCTTCAAATGTAATGCCTAGCCAGACATCAATGGTGTTCCTGTGGTCTCCAGTTCATTAATGGTCTTGAGTTTACGTGCTGCAACTACCTTTTCCAAATGCCACTAAATATTTTCTTTGGGGTTCAAGCTAGGCACCTGTGATGGACTTGACTTTTTTTGTACTTTTGGGTCAGTGGTGTACGTCTTGGGGTTCAGGCATGAAGTCCTTCAGCATTTCTGTGTGCCTCATGGTGGAAACTAAAACCTGAGCGCCTGCTGCCACCAAGTCCTCCTGCAGGTCTTTTGCAGTCAGTTGAAGCATTTTGACCACCTGTCTCGTCAGAAATCTGATAGCAGCCATTGATATCTTTATCTTTCTGTCACATCCAGAAAGTGGAGCCACTGTTCCTTAAACTTCCAACTGTATCGCTAGGAACATTGAAAGCTGAGGCTATTTTTTTGTATCCCTTTCCTTGCTTATGTGATCAATGGTGTCTGCTCTGAATGTTTTGGACAATACTGTAGACTGACTGACAAAACTCAACAATCTAGTTGTCTGAGGTGTTCCATGTCAATCACACCTGATGCAACAAATCAAAAGCTTGATTGGATACATTTTGCCAATAAGCCTAATTTGCTGTGGGAGGTTGAATAATTTTAATTGCAACTGTACATCTGGTTAAATTGGGGCCCATGGAGCTCCAAGGGGGTAATCACAAATCAGTTTGCTAACTCATTGCGTTAACTTCTGAGAAAATGACTCTTTCACCAAACACATAATTAGACAGCTATGTTTAACATGAATGCATGTAATTAAAGCAATTATAAATTCAGCCTAAAGGGGTTATGCAGGTATATTTACATGTACTCTGTAAAAACATTGATTTGTTCCTTTTTTTTTATTAGGTTTTTGACTTTGGTTAAATGTACAGGAAATGGCAATCAAAGCAGAGTGGAGAAGACGCTGAGGAATGTGGGAAGAAGACAGTTAGAGAGTAAGGAATAAAATATGCACCCGTCCTGGATCTTGTACCGATGTTCATTTTGACACTTTCTGTATGTGAAGATGATTTGAACACGGGAAATGCCTTGTTCTTCCCTGCAGTCATTCCAGCCCCCCAGAACCTAATGGGAGCTCTGCTCTGGAGATTGAAAGAGGACATAAATTCTCACATGCACTCAAAAAAAAGGGGGTGGCGGATACTAACCTTGCTGCCACTTAATGGAGACCACTACTGGAATGTTCGAGTGAAACTGGATTTCTTTCTGGGTTTCTTTCTGTCTTTCTGTTCTTGGTCAGCATTTAAGTAATCTCAAGGAATACAAATCGAAACCCTTTAAAAACAGTTTTGTATGTTATAACGCTAATCAAAAAAGTATTGGCTGAAGTGCATACTTGTTTTGCCAATCCTAAATATAAAACCTCATCACCAAGCAACTCAAGTCTATTTGGGGGGAAAAACAAACGAACATCAATCTTGGAAAAATGAATACACAAAAACACTTAATACCAATCCAGATAAATTAAATAAACTTTCAACATAATTCCTTCTTTACGTTATATATTTTTGCAATGCTTTATTTTTAAGCCTATTTTTGAATGAGGAAAATGAGGCTCAACTTTTGAGATCATTATATCAACTATTCCACATTTTAAAGATAAGTGCAGACTGCTAACAAGAATCTTCCTTAGAAACGTCAGTTAGCAAATTAATGTATATAAATGTCTTAAATTTAAATCGCCTAATTTCATGGATATGCGCAGTTTTATATCATTAGCTTTTAAATAATTCCGTGAAATGTTTCAAGCATATATCCATTGTGCACTCCAGTCTGAAACAGTCCTTGCAGACATCTCATCCTCAACTAAGCCAGCAATGAACAGACCAAGATGGCCCAGTCTATAATTTGTCAGCAAGGATCTCAAAGTGGAATATTTCAAAGGCTTAGGTAAAATCCAATAGAATTAAAAGAGAATTACTTACATAGATTTTTTTTCTTTTTAGTTCAGGGCTGAAGACAAAGTTAAACACTGACCAACTTGAGTTATTGAGAAACTCATTAAGAAGCTGATGTAAGCACAACCTCCCAGGGATAGTCTTATCAGTTGAAAGAAGAATGATGATGTCATGATGATGGCTAAAAATCTTCATTTTTCTTTAATAAAAAATTAAACTTCAAAGTGAATGATGTGAGGTTATTAGTTTTAACATACAGTGAACTTGTAAGACTAAGATGTGTTATTGAGCTTTGCATTAAATAAGTATGGAGTTGTTTCTCCTATATTCAGCCCATGAGCAGCCTTGTCTACATCTACCAGAAATAAAACTTTGAAACTACACAAAACAAACCACTTCAGTACATAACCGTGGAGCAAGAAAGCAACTTTGAAACTTTTGCTTATGAGTTATTGTGCACTGTTGCTGTATCTGCCATTGATTGACCCGTTTGCGAGTAAAATAGCAGGAGTGAAGGGAGAGATGGATAACTTTACACTTGTTTCACCTTTGTGTTCTTGGATAACCTGGACATGTTGCCAGTCCATCACAGGGCCAACACGGAGAGACAAACAACCATTCACCCTCCCACTCACTCTCAAGGACAATTTAGAGTAACCAATTAAGTTGACATAGATGCCTGAATGGCTGGAAGCCAAAGTACCCGGAGAGAACCCACGCCTACATTGGGAGAACATGCAAACAAGCCACCATTCGAGTCTTCCCCCACCTGAAGATTTGACCTTCTTGCTGTGGCGCCACAGTACAAACCACTACACCACTTTGCAGCCTGTTTTGTTTAAGCCTGTGTTGAGTTTTTTAAGAAAGATCAAATTTTCCAGTCCTCTGCTGCTCACCTTCACACACCATAACCAGCACCTCCTCCATCCACCAGATCACCCCCTTTCTACAGCCGTTTCCTATGGTTGATCACCTTGACTTGAAAATCCTTGAGTCTTCAATGAGGGCTATCCACCACCTTTCCCCTCCTTACGTGTCAGACTTGGTCCAGTGCATCTTTACATCCTGCTCCCTCAGATCTTTCTCCTTTCCTGCTTTGTCACTCCTTTCTGCCTCGTCATCGTGGGGAGAAGGGCATTCAGCTGCTCTGATCCCTGGCATCGGGTTGGCTGGAGCTCTAAACCAGGATAAACAAAATGTCTAATTCTGTTATTGGTGTGGTCTCTCCTTCTTATGACTCCCATGTTTCCACCACAGATGCCCTTTCCTCAGGCTGCCCAGTGTGAATTTGAATAGTTATTAATCTCTGCAGCCGGATGTTTACGAAAGCTGTTTGGTTTGGTGCTTTGCTTGAGGGTTCAGCAGCAGGAGCTTCAGCTGTAAATCAGTGGTAAAATAAGGCAATAGAAAGTTTGCCAATTTCTCTTCAGCTCTAATTATTGTCTTATACAAGCTCTGCTGATTTTGGTATGGGGCTAAACCATATATTCAATATAGTCAAATATTCACCTATACAAAGTTTTCTTTTTTTTCTTTTTTTTTTTCTTAGGATAACTCAACACTGCTATAACATAATTTACATTTTACAGTGATTTATGTGACACCATGTTTATTTGCTGCTGCAACGCATTGTTTACAAGACTTTGAGCTCCAACAAGTCCCCCTATATTTTGATTTGCTTTCACAGAAAGACAGAGAAAAAAGCTGTTAACCACTTGAGATTCCTGCAGAGAACAAAGCACATGTTCTATGTGGGCAGTAGGAGTGAACTTTTATGGAGGAGTCCCATCAGACTACTAAGGAAAACTAGATGATCTATAAAAAAAAAGAAAAAAAAAAACAGGCCATAATTAAAATGGAATCTGGTGCTGTAAAAAGAATCAGTGCAGTATTGGAGATGTGATGTTTTGCAACATGTGTGTAACCATGTGTGTAGGCCAGCAAACACATTTAAGGGTTAACTTCTGTCTCCACATGCAGAATCATACGACAGTTTTTTCTTTATTTCCATTAACTTCATATTCCTAAATTTTCTGAAACTGCTTAAGGGTCACCTGAAGCCGATCCCAGCAGCCTTCAGGTAAGAGGCAGGGTACACCCGGGACAGGTCCCCAGTCCAACACTGGGGCACACAGAGACAAACAAACACACACACTCACTCCTTGAGCCAACTGAGGATTGAACCAGCAACCTTCTTGCTGTGAGATCACGCTGCTAACCACTGTGCAGCCTAATGAGTATATTCATTTTCTAAATGTATATACTGCCTAATCAAATTCAGGGTAGCTCAGCGAAGGCTCAATATGCAGGTGAGAGGCAGGGTACACCCTGGACAGGTCAGCATTCCGTTGCAGATTACTAATTATGCATTTTTAAAATATGTTAAATGTAGCTTTCTCATTTCCTTTGTTATATTGTAGATTTTGTACACCCCCTAAACTTTGCCTCAATTGCCAGCAAACATGGGAGTGATCTAAAATACCATTTTGATTTCAGTAAGAACTTTTCTAGAATACAAAACAACTCAAAAACTTAAAATTGAATTAATTTTAATATGTTAATAAATGCAAATGTGTGTAAAGAAAATTTTAGTGTCTTCACTGACTTATATTGTATGTAGAAAACATTTAAAATTTCTATGCCACTGATTTTTAAAAAAAAAAAAAGTTGTAAGAGAAGCAATGAAAGGAAAGAATTTATGAAAGCAACGCCATTCTTGAAGTTCGTTTTTCTTTTAATCAGCATATTCATCGAAGATAGGATAAGGTGACGGTGTCGCGATTAGGTATAAAAGGAAGCACCACCACAAGCCTTAATCCTCCTAAGGATGGGTCATGGCTCATTAATACGTGCCAAACTTCAGAGATTTATTTGCCATAACTATTAATCTATAACTATGGCTAGTTATCATACTTTATCTAAAATTTCCTTGGGTGAGAATTCACCCAATTTGCAGAAAAAAAGCATTTGACATATATTCTATGAAGAAATTGATGTCGTTTGTGTCTAATATGAGAACGTTTTTCAACGTAACAAGTGTTTGATGGTATCGGATGCATACGTTTTGATGGCATGTATGTCTTACGTATATGTGAAGGTACCATTGATGCAGAGTTAAATATTTGAGTTTCATATGCTACCATATTTCATAAGGTTAGTTTTCCAATGCAGCAGTTGATATCAGAAAAAAATGTGGATTCATCAAAAAATGGCTCTTTAGACAAAAAAAAAAAAAAAAAATGAACTGGACTGGTATTTTTCTCTTTTTTTTTTAAAAAAAAAAACATGGCTAATCATCTAGAGAAGACAACCACCAGAAAATGAGCAGTTGATCTTTCCAGTAATAATTCATGTTTCCAAATGACTGTAATCAAAAGGAGGAATGACTTTACACAGTGCTGATGTGTGTAGACATCTATTGGCCATATTCAGGAAAGCCACTGTACTACAGTTAGGAGTAGCAGTTTCTGAACAGCTTATAATAATTATTAGGTTCCTGAGACACCACAGTCATTTCTCTCTGAGCTTTGCACAGCTTAGTTTGTCATGTCATCGAAGCTCTTTCCTTTTTTCTGCCATTTGATACAGTCAGCAGCATGAAATCCAACTGAACTTGCTGATTCAGAGAGTAAAGACTAAATTCCTCCTCCTGATTTACTGTGGTTGGCAAACAATGTGGTGAATTAATGCCAACCATCAGCTGACATCAGACCATGGCGGGTTTTTTTTTGTTTTTTGTTGTTTTTTTTTTTAAGGATGGTAATCAAGTGAAATATTATTTAAAAACAATTATATGTCACACATCTGTAACATTGAGAATCAACCCAAAGGTTCCACAAAGTTGTTAATGCCAGTAGGAATGGTATCTGCCAACCTCTGCTTTGATCTTCTCCTGAATGTCTATGAACTATATGAGCTCTTTTTTGTTTTCCATTAGTACTTCCTCCACTTTTACCTTCACAGGGAACTTCAAACGTACTTAAGAGGCTTGACAACATAAAGCTGCGAAGTCTCAATGCCTCAGGAAGAAACTTCACAAATCATTGTGCTTAAATAAAACCTCATTATAAAATAGGTTTAAAGACTTTTTTTTCTCCACTAATAAGCTAATTAGATTCTAGGAGGTCATTTTCTCAAGACCTGAATTATATTCTCAAGAGATTTTCCAAATTTACAAATAAGGATATGATTAAAACATAATGAAGTCCTGTTATTTTCAGCATTGTTACAAAAGTGATGAAGCAGAAAGCAGAAGGTAGCACATTTATAGAAATATAAAGGGAGATTGAAACGAGAACAAAAATTCCTTCAAAGAGACAAAATGAAGGGATGCATGTACTGTAATGTTGAGAATGATGTATTTAACTAGGAATGATAAACACATATGTTAGCCTTTTTTTATTCTGCCAAAGGAAATACTAATCCCACATCTGCTTTATGTGGCTTAAGATTTTCTACCATTTGATAACAGGCAAAGCACATTTTAGATGGTGGCTGATAATAATGTAAAGTACATTTATAGACTATAATTTGGTGAGTTTTGAAAAGTAACACAGAAATAGACTCCATAACAAAGGAAACTTATTGTTTCCTAAATGCCACTGAGTTGGATAAGACACCAAATCAGATCTATCCCTGATTGGATTCCAGGTTATGAAACAGAATTTCTTTCCTCTACATTTGAAGAAGCAAAAACTGGACTGAATCTACAATTTTCCAAATCAGAGAAGAAAAAAAGTAGAAAAAAGGAAATTAAGATGTCTTTACATTGGATTGAATTGTATTATCTACACCTCTCCTGCTCCAAAGTGCGCCCAGTGTTGGTGTGTGGTTGGTGCAAGAACACACTTCCTTATTTCAACCTAAGAACTGGTTTGGTTTTGTCCAGCCACAACTGAATGTGTCCCAGAAATAGATATATCACCCTCTCTCCAGTGTTTTTTTTTACATGCACAGAGACAGGTTACCTCAAACAAACAGCAGTGATTTGTTGCAAACACAAGCCCATCACCTTAAATATCACTAGTCTACATATTAAAACTATTTTAATAAAACGTGGTGCATTTCAATGTGACACGATTATTTTCTCTCCTCCTATGGCCTCTAAATATGTTCCTCACAAAATTCACATTGCAGTTATAACATCTGCTTCGATTGAAAATGTCCCATTTTTAATGGTTTAAAAATAGGCTGGACTTTAAATCTGGAATAGGTGTGTTTCTTTAGCCAACCTGTAGAATGCCAATTTTTTGGTGGTTGTCAGCTTTCTCATTCGCTAGCAAATTGACTGATTTTCAGCCACTTCCAACTGCCTATTTCTGTGACAGCCAAATAAGATCTAAATCCGTACAGCTCCATTTGAAACATCACATAAATGCTGTCGGAAGGATAGGACAGGAAGTGCTAATCCAGCCAATCCATCTGTCTCTCCAATGTGCCCCTCACATTAATCTGCTTGGTTTTATGATGCACTGTCTCATCAGTTAGAAAAGTGACAGTGATCTGATTCCTTAAATGATTATTGCCCCTCCATTGTGGCAACACATCATCCTTTTCCCATTCCCCATGCTTTACAGCGCTGGTAAAAAAAATTTAAATGACAAGCACAGAGAGGTGTCCAAGCTATTTCCATGTGCCAGGTCTGGTGCTTTTAAACATATTTATTAGCATATGGCTGAACACCTTAAAAACCCCCCTTTCAGCCAATCACCCAATGGACACACACTATAGGAATAAATCATCCATGCTGCTAGCGAGGAACCTTTTTCCAACTCCTTTGTGCAAAGCCTTGAGACCATTTGGCTTTGCTACCAAGGCTCAGTTCTGCTCTGAACTTTACTCAAGGTTAATACACGCTTTCTTCATGTGTGTGTTTGGAAGCTAAATTGAAATATCTGCACGAATAATTCAATAAGGAATGTATGCATTGTCCTACAGGTGAATTCTGGAATTCACCTGTAGGACATTTTAAGAGATTTTAATCTAACATTTTTAGAATATGTCCAAAAACTGACCACAGTGGAGCAATGCTAAAAATATAAGGAGCACCAATCACTGTTGAAGCAGTTGGTCTACCCTCTAAACACATTTCTAAACTAGTAAAGCACCACCAAAATTAAATCAGTTCTTCTTTTTCACATTTCCAACAAACCCTGAAAATTTCACGAATATCCGACCATAACCTTTTGAGTTATCTTGAACACAAACAGACAAACATATATGTGCTGGGTAAAACGTTACCTCCTTGGTGGAGGTGAGTATTTCTATGTACAGTACATGGGCATTAATTCTTAGTCACTCATTTTTTTTTTTTTTCTGAATACAAATACATTAAGCTTTTACTTACTGTTTTAATTATATTCATCAGTTTGACAGTGAAGGATGTTTTCCTCTCAACTGTCACCCACTGCCACATGCTGCTCAGGATGGGAGATTGCAATAAGGATAAGTTTTAATGCAATCTGTTTCTTAGCTTGGCCATTTTTTATTTAATATATATTTTTTTTTTATCTGAACACAAATTATATGGATTAGACTAATTGTGACTGCAATTACTTTATTGTAATTGGATTATAATTAATTTGAACATAATTGGATTGAGTTTTAAAAGTGTATTGAGTGATTGACCCAAAGTGGGAACTTGAAACAGATTTGGATTTTTTTTTTTTTTTTTTTATGGACTTGTAAATACCGTATAAACTGTAGATGATAAATTAATGGATGACAAAATATGCATTTGCAAACCAAAGTTTCATGTTGGCACAGGAAAGATAAGGTTACACAGGACCAGATCTGAAATTTCTGTAACAAGACCTAATCTGTGAATTACCGTTTTGTGCAAATTATTAATGCCATCCATTTTCATTACAGCTTTTTAATGATTATTTATTGCATTCTGAAAGCCATCTTTTATATATATAAATATATATATATATATATATATATATATATATATATATATATATATATATATATATATATATATATATATACTCATGTAGTCAGATAAATGCAATTTTCTGTGGGTGCTAAAGCTGTCCATGATCAGTGGTAAATGAATGTTCTCTCTCTCTCCGTAAAGGCCATGCTGGGAACACTGAAGTAGCCTGAAGCAATAATCTGTCCCAAAGGTACAATACAAGACTGGCCAGTGATAATGCTTGAAATGACATCCTGGAGTTGTGGCTCAGATTCTGCCCCAGAGGGGTGAGGCTGGCTGGGTTTGTTGCACTTCCTTGACTTAGAAAGAAAGGCCTTCAGTGGATTGCTTTGATAGGCTTCTGCATCCTGACGAAAAGTACACAGAACACACACAGTGCTTTAAAGATTCAAGTTATTATAGGAAGATACATTGCGGTGGGATGACTAAGGTTCCATTTTTTCTCTGAAACATTTATAAAATATAGACTTCTATGTGCAATATTAACTATAAAATGAAGCTTTCCTTCTTTGAAAAGTGAAATGTAGATGTTTAAATTATTTTCATTTTCTTTTTGAAGATCATACAGACAACCCACATCGGTGTCAGGACTGATCTCATTGTAAACCCTCCTGTGCATTTTTATCTCAGATTACAGAGGTGATTCATTTAATTCAGAATCTGATTACTGTCTTAATGACAGTAATCAGATTTAGAGTAGTCAGATTAAATTTGGGCTAATACATAGAGTATTTCTTATTCAGACTCGGGGTAAAGGTCTAAACTAATGCAGTAATTAGATCAGACTTAGAGGTTCTTGTATGTTTTAAGTCTAGCAACACAAAAAGAAATGGATCAGTCACTGAGATACATTAGTGTTTTGTGGTTTTTATAGACCCGTCAGTGACTGCAGAAGCTGTACCACAGAGCTTTTTGGGACACTAATCCCAGCCAGCTAAAGTTTTTTTTTTTTTTTTTCCACCTCTACTATGCTTTTATGCTTCATTTTTGGTCACACATGGTCACACAGTCTAAATAATTGTTTTGAAAATGGGTAGTATGAAATCAGCAGTGATCCATTGTACTTTTACAGTGAGAGATATGAAAGAATCATATGTGGGATTCAGTATTAAGTAGATGTGAGTACCCAAAGTGCAATGGAATTTCATGCACCAGATGCTCTTTAGGTGTTCTGTATGGTGTTACAACCCTGGAGTTAGGGTTAATGTGGTGAAATCAATTATTTTACACACAGAGATCCTTTTAAGACCTGTACAGTTCAGCCACATTTTATGTTTGATTCATCATTTAAATGGAGGCCAAATTTAGATTTTTAGAGGACTTTTTAAAATAGGAATTTGAAACTTAAGGTGTTTTCCAATTGGCAAAAAACAAACAAACCAAAAAAAAAAAAAAAAAAAGGAAAATGGCAGAAAATAAAAACAATGCTAAAAAAATAAAAATAAAACCAGATCACGGCTGCAGTATGTGACACATCCACTTACCCATCCCAGTGCCCATTTTAGGTACATTTGTAACTGACACTGGTCAGCATGGATTGACCAGTCCAGACCAACTGTCCAGTGCAAAACCACCAGCATAAACTGTCTTCTGACATCTTTCTTCTGGAACCAGCATGAACACTTTCAGCCCTTTGAGGTAAAGCAACTCTTCTAATATATCTAATAACGCTGATGATCAGTAGCTCCCCTCATACATCACTGAGTATTGGTCACCCATATCTCTTTTACTGGTTACTAATCTCCTTTCTACAACCATTTAACTGTTCCTGGACACACAGCAACATCCACAAGTGCTGGAGCTGCGGGGATGTGAGTTACTTACTCTGTACAAATGCGGGAAAGGGTGACTGACTACTTGGTGCTATTGGAGGAAGACGTTCTGTGTTTTTATTCAGTGTTCAGTGGAGATCATCTTATTAGCAATCAATGTGGATTGATCCTAAAGCTTTAAGTTCCAACTATTCACACTACAGTGTATGATACAGGAAACTCCTGGTCAGCAAGGAAAAGGAGGCACAACATATCAGTCAGATGCTGGTCCACTCTTCAGAGGCAAGATCTTGAATGAGGGAATAAACATTTTGTCCAAGTTTGTTTCCTTAAAGGTCTCCAAAACTCTAATTTTATATTCTTCCAAAATGTGCAAAGATCTAAGCGGCTGGCTCTGCAGACATTCATGTTGAGCCCAAATTTCATCTGTGTGTAATGTAAACAGCAAGTAGACTGACTGACCAAGGCAGAAAAACAAAAGTTTAGTTAAAGGATGATACTAACATCATTTGCTCTGCAGTTGTGTGACAGGATGAGCCATTATCCACACTTTTTATTTGCCATCATTAAGGACACAGACTTGTCATTATTTTCTCTCAGTGTTTCTGGTTGTTGGTACAAACAAACAGACAGTGTTTCTTCTGCTTGCTGTGATTAAATGGACTCCCTTAATCTGCATGTATGGAATGTTGAAGGAAGAACAACATTAATTAAATGAATGCAAAAATGAGTGTGCATGTTATCCACATGAAAAACTAAACTAATACAAAATATTCTGGAAATAAAGCCATTTTTGATTTGATAAAAATGCAATAAAATGTTAAATAATGACATACTAATTGTGCAATTTTTAATTGCAAAAAATACATGATTTTTCCATTTATGCACGTTGTTTTTTTAACATGGAGTTTATGGCATTCCTGGCTCAGGGTCTGTGAAAAAGGAGAAATATATCTCCTCGGTACCCGGAAATTATTAATGAAAAAGGCATGGAAACCAAAATTTGAACGAGTGAAGAACAATAGTCCATTTTCATGGGTAAACATTATAGATATTTGGGGAAAGCTCAGGAGAGAATCTTATTCTGCTTGGGTGGAAAATTTTTGCAGAATGTCCAGAGCAAATATTGTTTTTTGTGGGTTCTTTTTTTTTTTTTTTTTTTGCACATCCCACTTCCTAAAACATCTCTGGACGCTACGGTGCTGTATGTTTGAAAGCACATGACAAATATATAAGACAACCAGAACCTGTAATACAAAGCAGGATTAACATATCCTTGACATCTGTTCGTTACCTCCGTTGACTTACCCCAACATTGAGCAGTACTACGAAGCTGGTTATCAGCTCAGTTCTCCAATTCAGGGTTTTCAGTCTTGATCAGGGCATGCTAACACAAACTAGAGTGGAATTTGCAACATGTGACCATTTGTTATCATGAAGAAACCCTTCAGAGCAGCTGCTTTTCCATTAAGGTCAAACAATAGCTCTTCAAAAATATACAGAATTCAAATGCATCAACCAGGCAGCAAAAGCCAGGAAGGAATGCTGCAGACCGTAGCCAACTCAGCTGATGCGTAAATTTGTGAGAATACTATAATAATTCATTGGACAGTATAAAAGAGGCAGCTTTCAGAGCAGTCAATTTCACTTCATTATGGCATAGACGTTGTGGGCGGAGCTTCCTCAGTCTCTCTCTATTTGTTCATACTTTCCATTGAGTTCTTTTGTGGCTCCAAATAGACTTTTGTCCAAATATCCGGCTGATGACTGTAGCCATTTGAATTTACAATCCCAGCTTCCATCTCTTTGCATCTCTCACACTCCGTCGTCATCCAGTTGCATAATTACAACAAGCATAAAGGTGGAGGCAGGAAATGCAAACTGGCCTCCATCATACCTCACCATAAATATTTATGAAGGCATTTGAATAATGTGATTTTTGTAACTACAAAATATCATTTGGAGGAAGGAACAGCAGAGGGCAAGAAGGTGAAGGATGTCAACAAGCATTTGTGGAAGAATCTTCTAGTTATAGATGAATGTTTTTGGACTCATGAGCAAAACAGAGCGATATGAAAATACAGATTTGTATGATGACTATCGTTGCCATGGTGACACACTGATTTAGAGGGAAGAAAAATCCAACTCGTCTGATCCTCATCTGGTCTGTTCTTGACAGCATTGTGTGTGCTTACTGCAACTGTTTGCTTATTTTCATTGCAAGTGAAAGTCAAGACTACACAGAGATGTGAGCATTCATTTTTCTTAGGATTAGAAAAAGGAGGGAAAAAAAAAAAAACTCCCAGTAGTGTCTGAGTAGAGGTTTGGGCAGAACAAACACAGGGCCAGAAACATGGCAATCATTGCTTTTGCAGTCTGTTGAGGTGGTTCACACCATCACTTTGCAACAGGAAAGTTCTTGATTCAAATCTCAGCTAGGACTTTGTTTGTGGAGTGTTCTCCTTGTGAACGTGGGTTCCTTTGAGGTACTTCAGCTTCTTTCCACTGTCAAATGAATGGAAGCACTTCTCTGTGGTAGCGCTTCGATCAATTGATGACCTATACCTCGCCTACTCTTAGAGAAGGTATAGGCCATGACTGTGCATATTTTATTTAATTTATGTAAATCACTGGCTATATATTAACAAAAAAGTCCCTGTGCTAAGGAAAGGATACAGTTTGTGATATCGAAACACAAAAATAAATGAAAATGCAGTAGTGGAGGCAAAAACTAAGTTAAGACACTTCTAACATGGGAGGATTGGTATGAACAGTCTTATCCAGCAGTACCATTTAATCAGTGTTTGGCATATTATTTAAAAAAGTAATTATTAATAGTTACAAATTACTTTTCCCAAAAAGTAATTGAGTTTGTAACTTAGTTAACATACAGTAAAAGTAATTAGTTACCCAGCAAAGTAACTGGCAGTGTTCCACCGTGATATTATGTATAATATCTACATGGTTAAATATGTTTAAAGTAACTGAATGAAAAAAAATTAAATAAAAAAATAATATTAATAATAATAATAAATCATTATTGCTGCAATAATTATTATACACAGTATCTTTTTTTTTTTTTAAAAAAAAAGGTATTTATTTGAACTAAACAGATTGCAGCCACCTATATGCATAACAAAAATCTAAAAAACAAGTTGAAAGTAAAATTAACTTTCAAGTACAAAACCAACACACACAAAGGTAAACTTGGGTCAAAAGAAACAAATCTTTGTAACTGTATATTAGGAATACTGCTCAAATAAACAAAACACTATCCTACTTTTAATATTCCGTAAGGTGAACAAGTTTCATAATGTCGGACGTTTGAGGTGGGCGTGGTTAACACGGAAAAGCATGAAGTGGGAAGTTTCCATTTCTGCAGTTTTGCTGTTGCAGGTGAAACAGATTGTTTGGATAAAACCGCTGATTGAGGTGGTTGGAAAGTACAAATATTTTTACAACATGTAGCATTAACATACACGGACCCAGCAGCGTGCACAACCTGCCCTGCCGCGGACGAAGTTTCTCGTTAAAAATGACATAACCGTCTTCATTGCACATGAAGCAGACCTCTACAGTGCAGTTAGTAACGCTGTTATACTTAAACGCCGTTACTCTCAACACTGCATTTAAAACACATTAAACAGCATGAAAAACACACTTTAATGCTTCTTTCAAACGTAATGCAAGCTCAGTGATGGGAAGATTACATTTATCAAACACCTTTTGTGTCATTATTTATTGAACCAAATCAAAGCCAAGATCTAAAACCGCAGGAAAAGTGTCACAAACAATTACGCACTGCTTTCACAGTAATTAAGAGGGCAAGTGGTAGCCAGGTGCTGCTAATGAAATACTCCATTCTGTGATCCTCAGCAGATGCAAGCATCTCCATAAAGGTTTTGTTGGTTGCATTCAGGTGTGTTGACAAACTGCCAAGGAGCAAGGATTTCTAAACAATTTGGATTTCATCATTTTAAAGTGAGAATGAAAACATTTAGAAAATTTGCCGCATTTCAGGGAATGAACGTCACCCTGTGATCCGACCATGCAAAGCTTAGAAAAGTTGAAGGAAATTAAATCATTTGTAATTAATTAAGTGCTACATGTTGGAATATGGCTGGATAGTTGCCTGTCCTTGTGGAGTTTGCGTGTTCTCCCCGTGTATGCGTGGGTTCTCACCGGATACTCCGAATTCCTCCCATCGTCCAAAGACATGCATGTTAGGTTAACTGGTTACTCTAAATTGGTTGTGAGTGAGAGGCTGTTTGTCTGTGTGGCTCTGCAATGGACTGGCGAACTGTTCAGGGTGTACCCTGCCATTTGCCCAAAGACTGCTGGGATAGGCTCCAGCTTCCCCACGACCCTTCATCGGACTCAGCGGATTGGATAATGAATGAATGAATGCTGGGATCTGCAAGCATTAAACAGCAAAGCATCTTCCACTTCTCAGCTTTGGAAAGGTGCATAAGGACAAACCAAGAGTTTTTAAATGCTGTCATATGGATAGTCTAACATCAGGCAGAGATGTTTGGTCAGAATACACAGTCACAAAACGTGGCCTAAAAAATAAAATCATGTCTTGCATCAAGTTTGAGAGATAATGAAGTTGGTGTTATATGGACAGGTTGACTCAAAGTATGCTGTGCAGCTATCTATCTGACCTAAATTAGATCATGAAACAGGACAATAATCCCAAACACAGTGGCTTTGGGGATAAAAAGAATCAAGGTATTGCAGTGTATTTATCTGACCGATATCACGTAGAAAACAGCAACTTCAAAATGTTGTTAAAAGCAGTTTTATAAGCTTAAAGTGCACCTCATTTTCCTAGACTGTTTTAATATTTTGACTGAATTGTTTGTTTTTTTATACTGTCCGGGGCCATAAAATGTCATGTGCTGCTGTTTGATGGATTTATCTCATTTGAAGACCAAGGACCAGATGATTTTATGTCCTAAAGTCTTAAATTTATAATGAAGCAGATGTAAAATGTAAAATTAGTCCCGAAATGGATTAGATATTGGCTTTGTTGCTGAATTGCAACAATTTGATAAAATGATCTTTCCTAGATTAATTTTACTTTCTGCATCGTAGCATGAAGCAAGGTTTTACAGCTTTGCTGTCTTTAGTCTCATTCGCATCCATCCGAGGTCTTACACTGACAGTCAATTATTCCCTGTTATGCAAGGCTTGTGCATCTTGTAGACAAATATGCATAATTTATGCATTGAAGAAAACACTTTGGATGGAAGTCTTATCCAGGGAAAAGTGATACAGATAGTCATTTCAGTGATTTAAATAATTTTAATTATTGAAGCTGGAAGATAATTGTTGGACGCAGTCATCCATTAAGCACAGTGAAATTCTCATTTGAAATATAAGAAAATCACTCAGTCCCCGTGCCAGGAAACTGTTCTTTTTGTAGCATAATTTACAACTTTTAATGATATTTTCTTTGAGCTTTAATATGTGGTATTTTGTTGTTCTGGCTGAAGGGTTTAGTTTTATGTTGTAAATGACACAAGACGTTTATATGAAATATAAATAGATCAGTAAAAGCCAAAAACAAAAAACTGTACACTGCGTTTTTACAAATATCTGTGTATTTAATGCTTGGAATAGTGAAAGAAATCACTTTTTTTTTATTGATACAACTGGTCTGCATCATCTATTCCATTTGAAACGGTTTTGTTCAGGGATTTTTAAGATCCCTTTGCCCTCTGTTTGTGTGTTTTTATCCTGGGATTTCATAGCAGTTCTCTGCTGTTTGACTTAACTTGTACTCTTAGCAGACTCAATGACAAAAGTCCAGGAAGTTCTACAGATACTTTGTGTGTTCAGGTTGATACCAGGATCTAGGTGTAATAAATGAGACAAGTTTATTGTAATTTGGTGTTGAGGAAACCAGCTGGAGATGAGCAGAGAAATAAAGATGGTGTGAAAGGCAGACAGAGGCTGAAGGGAATGACTGACAAGCTGTAGTTAGAAATAGCTGAAGCTGTTACCACTGGGTGAACAAACAATCAGGCGATGACTGGAAGGCCAAGCAGGTATAAATACTGCCGCTGATTGTGGATGAAGTGCAGGTGAAGGTTCTGGTTGCCGGGGAAACCGAGGTGTGCCCATCACAACATGGACATGGTTTATGCTTTTTCTCAACAGTGGGATATCAAGTTGCAGAATAGTGTGTGATGTGCTGAAAGTAAGTCTAGTAAACCACAATGTGTATCAGTATGGAGTGGAATATATAGACACAGTCCGTGTAACTTCCTAATGCAGAATGTCAGGGTAAATATTCAAGATAAAGCTCTTGGTCAAATTGCAATGAAACCTTTTAGGCTTTAGTTCGATTATATGGTGATAATTTTGCGTCTTTGGTTCCATCCTAAGTTTCAGTTTGCCTATTAAGAAACTGGTTCTCCAAGGAGAGGAGAAAAGAAAGAGAACTCTCTTAAAGGAGGTTACTGTGCAGCTCGCTGTGTCGCTGGACAGCTGTCCAGGGTGTACCCTGCCTGTCGCCCAAAGCCAGCTGGGATAGGCTCCAGCTTCCCCGTGACCCTGAATTGGATTAAGCGGTTCAGAAATGATGTTGCTGGACTTTTTTTTCTTTTAAAAGCAGTTATTCCTTTTGCCACCTAAATTGTTGTGTCATTTTTTTTTTTTTATATTATATTCAATTATTCCAAATAATTCAGTTTTCACAAATTAGGTAATTATTTTAGTAAAAATGGCTAAGAGGCTGCATGGTGGAGTAGTCGTCAGACTGTGGCCTCACAGCAAGAAGGTTGCTGGTTCAAACGTCAGCTGGGAGCTGTGAACGGTGGCCCTTCTGTTTGGAATTTGCATGTTCTCCTCATATCCATTCTTTGACTTCCTCCCAGTGTCCAAAGACACACATGTAATCACTCATTGATTGATCGCTCTAAATGAGTGAGTGTAAATGGTTGTTTGTCCTTCTGTGTTGACCTTGTGATGGACTGGTGACTTGTCCAGGTCCTGTTTCTGGCCCAGTGATTGTTGGCTCCATCTTCCCTGTGACCCTTGAGAGAATAATTGAATGAATTAGTTAAGTATTGTATATGGTCTACATTAACATTCATCACAGTTGATGTAATATTTACAAATAAAGTAGATAGTAGTAGTAAAGGTTTGATCATGAGATAATTTTTGTTAATAAAGCCAGATTACTGAGCTTTGTTAGATTTTCATACTTCATTGTCTCTTAACAAAGGCTGGTTTTGCATCCTTTTTGCATCCTGTCTCTTCTCTGTGCTCTCTCCATCATGTAAAAGTCAGTCTGATATCGGCTCTTATAATTTTCTGTCACTTTGTCTCTTTCTTTTCTTCATATCTTATAATAACACTCTTCTGTTTCTATGCTGTGACAGTTGTGGTGCACATTTAAAAATTATTATGTAGAAAATAGTGTATAGCGTTACTGGTGTGTGATGCAGTGCTGTAAAAAAAAACAAAAAAACAAAAAAAAAAAAAAACACTAATGTACATCTTACGCCTTGGGGTGAAAAAAAAAACAAACCAAAGAAAAAAGTGTTCTGACGTATTGTGTTTTTAGCCTCAGGATGCTGCAAAGCCATAACAGCCTCAGAAAGGTGCATAATGAAAGTCACTGTGGCATAAAAATAAATAACAAGCATCCTAAGGAAGGGGGTTGAGAACTTATGTACCACTGTTTGGATTTAAAAAACAAAACAAAACAAATATATCCATCATTTATGAAGCCAAATACAACCCACATGCAACCTTCATCAAATATCCCACTTTCATTTTGCTGATGATGTCATGCATTACTTCTAAAAATATCAAATGTTTTGTATTTTATCATGATCTTTTAAATGTTATCAAAGTTTTACTGTGTATTTTGTGCTTGAGAATAATACATCCTTGGACTTTTCATTTTTCTAACATGCCCTTCAGGTCCAATAAATTCACAGATATTCACTGGAAGATGTGGAACTGGGAACACAAGTGTTTTAAACAGTCACTAAAATCTTGGTGTAGCATTTTTCTTAATCAGTCTGGAAAATATCTGAATAACTCCATGACACCCCCCTCATTTTTGTAATTTATTTATTTATTTTTACAGTATACTTGATTGTACGATTTGAAAAGTAACCAAACTGAGCCAAATCCTGATTGTGGTTGATGTATCCATCATGGTCTGTTTCATATTTTTCAATGAGGAGAGCATTGGCAGAGTAAATTCTAAAAGAAAGTAAGAAAAATAGTCAGTCCAGTAGGCCTTAGAGCACCCCACAGTTTGGTGACCACACACGCCACTTAAATTCACACCCATCTTCAGTCCAGCCCCTGAGCAGCATTGTTAGTTATTGACCGGTGCATCCTGGGAGCTAACAGGGAAAGCTGATAATAGACTTGGTTGATGTGGTTGATGTGAAGGACCGAGGAGAGAGCATGAGGGATAATGGAAGAGAAAATGGGGAAATCCAGCTACATCTCAGAGGAGACAAGCTTGGGGTTGTCAAAAAGTAAAAGGCTAGCATGTCGCACAATAGATTGGCCTTCCTCATCCACTGATTCTCTCTTTCTGTCCCAGAAGTCCCTGAATGACCTACATATCTCACTGACTTCAGCAACAATCAGTGACACATAGTCCCTGGCCACCTTTACAGTTCCACCTGTTCAACCGCTTGTTTACACAAACTGCTAATCAGCCAATAACATGGCAGCATGTCAATGTATTCCAGCATGTAGACATGGCCAAGATTACTCGCTGAAGTTCAGTCAAGCATCAGAATGGGGATGAAAGGGATTAAATGGACTTTGAACATGACATGGTGATTGTTCGGAGTATTTCAGAACCTGCTGATCTACTGGTATTTTCACACACAACCATCTCTGGGGTTTAGAGAGAATATGTCTGAAAAAGAGAAAATATCTAGTGAGCAGCAGTTGTCTGGACAAAATGCCTTGTTGATGTCAGAGGTCAGAGGAGAATCACCAGACTGGTTGGAGATGATAGAAAGGCAACAGAAGCTCAAATAAACACTTCTTGCAACCAAGTAAAACAAAATATCATCTCTGAACACGTCAACCCTGAAAGTAGATGTGCTATGGAAGCAGAAAACCACACCGGTTGCTGTTTGGCACCCTTCCATATTTTCCTGCACTTAGATGGACCACTTGGTGTAAACGGGGCAGTAATACCAGCTGAGCATGTCAGAGCCTACCTGAGTGTTGTTGCTGACCACGTCCGTTCCTCTGTGAGCATCCTCTACTTCCAGCAGGTTGATGCACCATGTCACAAAGCTCACTTCATCTCCAACTGCTTTCTTGAACATGACAAAGAGGTCATTGCACTCCAAAGGCCTCTTCCAGATCTCAATCCAACAGACCGCTGTTGGGATTGGATCATTTCTAAATGGGAAATTTTCATCCTGGATGTACAGGCGACCAATCTGCAGTAACTGCGTCATGCTGTCATGTCAATATGGAGCAAACAGGAATGTTTTTAACACCTTGTTGCATTTGTGTCACAAGAATTAAGGCAGTTCTGAAAGCCAAACTGATCAAACCCAGTACTTGATAAAGTCAGAGAATATTTTTTATTTTTGCACTACTTCATGATTCCATGAAGCAGCTAACAGTATTCTTCATATTTCTGTGTTCCCTGTAAAAACAGAAGAGGAACAAGTTTTCTCTAATTGTTTATTTGCACAGCTCTGAGCAGAGTTCGGCTCCATCAGTGATCTCTAGGAACTGGTTGTCATGGGAAATGAACACTTTCAGTGTACTCTGTAAAGGGAAGCAATGCAACGCAGTCAGTTTTTTTTCGGGAAAGTTTGTGTTTTATTTCTTTTCATCCAGTCAAACCACCTACTAAATTCTGATCAAACATATTTCTTCTGTGGAACATCTAAAGATCAGTGACACAGCATGGGATTATAGGCAATGCAATAACTCCTCTGTTAGATTGGTTTAAAAGTCTAACAACCCAACTGCATGCTGGGTTATAGCCCACATTATGGCCTATTAGGTTTTATTTGATTCTTTGTGTAATAATGAGGAGGAGGTGAAGTAAGAGTAGATCCAGTTAATATCTCAGGGAGAGCACTGATATGTAAACCTTTACTTAGTGCTCATGTTCCCACTGCCCTCTTACCAGCTGGATTCAATTTCATAAAATGTAACAACCTGCGGGTCAGTGCAGCTGTCTGGAACGTTTTCTGAAGTTTAATAATCAACTACACACTTAACAAAACCAGTTTATGTGTTCAGAAGCATCTGTTGTTGTGATCTGACAGGAAACACATCCATAAGTTTCTTTTGTTTTAGTATTTTTATTTTGTTTTGCTTTTGCTTGTAATTTTTCTTCCTCCATCATGTGTCATCCACAATGAATTTCTTTGAACTGCTTTGTAAAATAATGAATTGATTCATATATATATATATATATATATATATATATATATATATATATATATATGTATATATATATATTAATATATTTTAATATTTTTACAGGTAATTGAACCAAGTTGGAAACATATTTTTCAGTCTGTGCAGATGCTGTATTCTGAAGTATTGGGTAGTACTGAAGTACATGTACACATACTTGCTGAAAACAAGAAAATTTTCCTTTTTTTCATTTTTAAAAAAAAAATTATGTTTCATTTACCTGAATTTGAAATTCATTTGACTTAAAAGATCTGATCAAAATAGATGAATGTTAAAAAGCACTTTTAATGTTGTAAAACAAAAAGAAACAAATTCCTTAATTTAGCAGAAGATTAAAAGTATAAAATAAGACAAAAGAAATGATAAATAAGACATGATTAACCCAGATGTTACATCAAGCCAGTGTAAAAGGAAGAAAAAGTGAAAACCAACTTTGGGCACAAGAAACAATCAACTGTATTTTTATTCTGTTATTTTTCCTGCAATTTAATCTCAAAAGTGTCAGAGCTAATTCCCAATGCAAGCCCCCCCCCCCCCCAAGATTATATGGTAGGCAGAATATACCCATCCCTCACTTCTGTGGGATATAAAAAACATGTCTCCATGATTTGTCTGCAATTTTCCACACTTACTTGAACGTTGTACAATACACAACTTAATGCATTTATTTGATCACCTGTAAAGAAATCCAGTGAAACAATGAAATACAGGTTACTTTCGTGCTCTGCAGTTTACAAAAAAAAAAAAAAAAAAGCTGCAGGACCTGCAGGAGCTACCATTGTTTATTACAGTCGCACAATGAGAACATAGTTTTTAATCATCGGAAGCAGGATTATGTTTTTGCTTTATGTTGAATAAGTCATGAAGTGAAAGAAGGTAATAGTCTTTTTTTTTTTTCTTTTTCTATTATTGTCTCAAGGTTGTTGCTCTCATATGAATGAGCTACTGCGATCGCAGTTCAGCTTGCATTGAAAAATAAGCACTGATACAACCTCAGTTTTTTTATTACACCACCATGTTTTTCAACGAATGGATGTAAATAAAATTACAATTTATTATTAACAGACACATAAGTTCGGTTCATCATTAAAGCATGGAGGTGCCAGACCTTATTTTCCTATTGATAGCACAGTGCTTTATATTATACATATGTAATCTGAAGAACTTAATGATAAGATGAGTCTAGTCCCAATAAGGAAAATGGACCTTTGCTCATGCAGCACTGTCACAGTGAGCAACAAAGCTGTTGTGCTCCATTGATCTTGAGCTGTGTATTTCTCCTATCAAACATTTCTGTGGCGCGCTTTGACTGCAGTAATCCCTATTTACAAAGTCATTCTCATGCTGAGAGCTTTGCTGTGTTCAAGTCCACTGAACTGCTGGTTTCAGCCTCCGTTCACTGAAGTCGTGCGGCTGCGCTTGTGAGATTTTGTTCCTTGCAGAATCCTATATGCACCTAAGTCTTTTAGGAGGAGAGAGAATCAGAGAATAAAGAAAAGCTATTAAAATGAATGATGAGGATATTCTGTATTGGGCTGCTTCTTACTGGGAATGCATCGTTCCCTGGAAGGTGATGAGCAGCTGTTCTGTTGTATCTGGGATCAAAACCTGGCATGTTTCTCATGATGATGAATGTGGATGGAACGCGTGTGTGTGGCGAGAGAGATTCACTCGACGATAGGTGCTGGAACATGAACTTTATTTAGGCTCAGTTGCTTTTTTCTTGTTTGTAAAGTTAGCATGCAGAACTGTTGCTCTTTAATACCTTACTGTAGATATTGTTTCACATCTATCATCTGTCTCTTACCTTAGCTTAGAATACGTATCGATGACCTGGTGAATGGATCGTGATTTACTTTGCTCTGAATGATGAATTTCCGACCTTTTATCCCCCTTTAAAAAAGGACAAGTCATCTATACAGATATGCAGCCCTGCTCTTCCACATTAACCGTCCCACTGAGTGTTCTTCAACATGACTTCATCTAAGAGTTATATTTTTTGACTATGTAGGAATTGTAATCCTTAATGTTCCTTCTAAATATTTAAACAGTTATTAACTCAGAAGACTAATAAATGGTGGTTTTTCATCTGCTTCTAGTGATCGATGAGTGATCCTAGTCATGACTGAAGCATTTTTTATCATTTATATTTTATTATTTATATATTTTTATTTTTATTTTTATTTTATTTTATTTATATATTTTTATTGTGACACAAAGCAGAAGAATGGGGAAGCAGAATTAAATCTCTTCTAATTTGTAAAATTCCACCAGTTTAAGCAGATAATTAGACAGCAGAGCGACTGTGTTCATGCCAGTGTGAGAACCCAGCAACAGCAAGTAATCCCAGTAATGGATGTTTCTTTGTAAAGTTTACCTGTTTAGGATTTACTGCTCTGTTGGACTGAACAATAATGATGAATTTGTATTGAAACATTTTCCTATAAAGCCCTTACATTTACCAAAGCCAATGGCTGCTGTTTTGATGCTAGACAGTAAAAGTGTCTTAAGATGGTGGCCTTTACACATCTGGAGCTTTTCTCCTGCATGGAAACATTTTGCTGATTTGCTAAAAAAAAAAAAAAAAAAAGGTTTGAGAATCTCGTCAAGAAATGTGTCTCATTGTCAGCTTCTCCTATTACGTCCAATCCCTCCAGCTCCAGAGAAGGCTATTATTTTCAGCTCTGAAACACATATTTATTTCTTGGGTTTCTGCAGACATGTGTCAGCAGATGTGAGAAATGTGATCTGGGGCTTGGAGCTGCAAGGGGTAAGACAAATTAGAACCAATAAAACCCGTGGGCGGTTTGTCAGTGGCTGCAGCCTGTAAAAACTGAGGAACTAAGTGCTTAAAAGATTTCCATTTTAATATTTAGTTAAATAATAAACGTTCCTCGGTGGTTAACACTGTGCCACTCAGGAAGTTGGGGGTACAAACCAGCTGGTTTGCTCCTCTGTGATGTTTATATCTCCCCTTACTGTACCTGGGAGCATGTTGGGGGGGGGGGGGGGGCAGGGCTTTAGGTCATTTATATAAAATGAAGATGAATACACTGTAATCAGCTTGTTTTGGAGCCAATTAGATAAGGTTTTATGTCACACAAACACACACAGCTCAGAGGAAATTACAGTTATACAAAATTTGGATACTTTAGTTATAAGGTTCTCTTAAAGAAAAGAAAAAGAAAAAAATAATTTTGTGTCATTTTACACAAAATGATACAACCAAGAAACTGAACTTCTTGGATTTTTATTAATTTATTCTGTACTGGTGTAATTCCAACACAGCACGGCATCAACTGGCCGTTTCTGTACTTCAGCATTCCTGCCTTGCACATTTTGTTTTCTGAACTTAGGCCTCTTTAATGCATGACTTGTGACAAGCAAATGCCTAAATGAGGGATTAATACCAGCTCTGCAGCAGAACTGCAGACGAGGTAAATCCTTGTATTAGAGAATAAAATGATGTTCTATCGGTTCGGTGTGTGTTGGTCTGCGTTTGGTTTGCTGTGTGTTAGTCTAAGCTCACAGACTATTTAATAAGCCCAGTCATGATTTTATAAAATACTTTTATGATAATTTGTTTATTAATTTTTCCCTACCTGCTTGATCCTGTTATGACTGCAGGGAGCAGATTCTTGCTTTCATCAGGTGAGCGGCAGGATTAATCCTAAACACGACCGCTGTCCTTCATCATCTTCTGAGGCTTTAATTGTGTCCGTGGGAGATTTGCATGGTGGAAACCAATCGTGACTGAGTCTGCTGGCTAAGAATGGCTTATATAACCAGCTGATATGAATAAAAGTACAAAGACATTAATAAAGAGTTATTTTGAATGATGCTCTGACCATGTCACAGAACCATGGAGTAAAACGGTCAGTCACAGACGAACAAATATAAAACCACTACCATAAATCCAGTTCCTGCTGGATTAGACTATATGTTGGAGTAAATTTTGTCCCTTAGATGGAGATTAAATTCTGTTTTTCTTGGGGCCACAATGAGTGAGTGACACTTACGTTCTACTGCTTCACATGACAAATGTTAAAGGAAGGAAAGTGAAAGATTAATGCTACAGCGTACATTCAATACATTTACACTGTTTATCATCGGCATTAAGTAGATGTCATTGTAAGAAGTTAGATTAGAGCTTTTCTTATCGAACACTGTCAAAATTACTCCAGAAGAGAAAGAAAATACTCACTGAAGTCGCAGCAGAAATGGCAAAAAATTAAATGGCTGACAATGAAATGCAGAGAAAGGAAGAGAAACTGAGCTTCACTCTTCTTCTGCTGCTTGTGTGATGATAAGGTGATCGTTTAATCATTTTTGGAGGAATTTAAGTGGGATTGGAATTTGAAAGCCTTTGTTTCTCACCAAGTAATAAACTTTGTCTGTTTGAATGTCATAAAAAGAACATTTGAGCAAAATTTTAGCATATTCTTTTTAAATAGCTACAATTAAAAAAAAAAAAAAAAATTATATATATATGTATATATATATATATATATATATATATATATATATATATATATATATATATATATATATATATATATATAAATAAGTGAGGTCCTGAGCTGGTCATCCTCTTGTTATTCCACATGTCTTCTAACGGCTAATTCACCCTCCGCTGAACCAGTTTGTCAGGAGACCTACCCAGATCTTTCTAAGGTTCCTCCTGAGTATCACGACCTCAAGCAGGTATTCAACAAGCACTTGGCAACTTCTCTTCCTCCACATCGTCCCTATGACTGCTCCATTGATCTTTTACCCGGTACCTTCCCTCCCAAGGGCCGTTTATACTCCTTGTCAGGACCTGAGACTCATGCCATGAAGGAGTACATTGAAGGGGCACTTAAGACTGGAATAATACGCCCCTCTTCATCTCCTGCTGCTGCAGGGTTTGTTTTTGTAAGAAAGAAGGATGGAACTCTAAGACCATGCATTGATTACAGAGGACTAAATGACATAACTATAAAGAACCGTTATCCTCTTCCCCTTATGAACACTGCTTTTGATCTCATTCAAGGTGCCACCATCTTCACCAAGCTGGATCTCAGAAATGCCTATCACCTCATCCGCATCAAAGAGGGAGATGAGTGGAAGACTGCATTCAATACACCCACAGGGCACTACGAGTACCTTGTCATGCCTTTTGGCCTAACTAATGCTCCTGCAGTTTTTCAGTCCCTAATTAATGATGTTCTCAGAGATATGGTTGGACTATATGTTTTTGTTTATCTTGATGACATTTTGATTTTTTCCAAAGACCTCCCCACGCACCAGAGCCATGTCTGCACTGTCCTTCTCCGTCTTTTACAGAATAACCTTTTTGTAAAAGCAGAGAAGTGTGAGTTCCACCGAAGTTCTATATCGTTTCTGGGCTATGTCATCTCGCCCAACAGAATGTCCATGGATCTCAGCAAAGTTTCAGTGGTGAAGGAATGGCCGGTTCCCCAGTCTCATAAGCAACTTCAGAGATTCCTAGGCTTTGCCAATTTCTATCGGAGGTTCATAAGAAATTACAGTTCCATCGCCTCACCTTTGCATGCTCTTACTTCATCTAAGAACAGGTTTATTTGGAACACAGCGGCGGACCGTGCCTTCTCTCGCTTAAAGGACTTTTTCACCTCGGCACCTGTCCTCCACGCACCGGATTCTGATCGGCAGTTTATTGTTGAAGTGGATGCCTCTGACGCAGGAGTGGGGGCTATTCTAAGTCAAAGATTTTCTGATGGCAAGACTCATCCATGTGCCTTCTTTTCAAGAGGTCTCTCCACAACCGAGAGGAATTATGATGTGGGAGATCATAATTGATGTGGGAGATCGCCGAGCTCCTGGCCGTTAAACTGGCGCTCGAGGAGTGGAGGCACTGGCTGGAGGGGGCTAAGCACCCATTCATTGTGTGGACGGATCATAAGAACCTTGAGTACCTACGATCTGCTAAGAGACTCAATCCCAGACAGGCTAGATGGTCCCTGTTCTTCAGCAGATTCAACTTCTCCCTATCCTACAGACCAGGAACTAAGAACACCAAGCCGGATTCTCTCTCAAGGCTTCATGAGGTTCCAGAGGAGGGACAGTCCGAGGGTCAGAATGACTACATCCTTCCCCATTCTGTCCAGCTGGGGGTCGTCAGACTCGGTTTGGAGAGAGAGATAAGGGATTCCTGAGAACTGTCCCCAGGATCGCCTCTTTGTTCCAGTGCACCTTGTCCCAGAGGTACTGTCATGTTGTCACAGTTCTCGTTTATTTTGTCACCCAGGTGTGACCAAGACTCTGTCAGTAGTACAGAGTCGCTTCTGGTGGGAGACCTTGGTCCAGGACGTCAAGGAATTCATCGCTGCTTGCCGTGTCTGTTCCCAAGCTAAGTCTTCTCATCGACCGCCAGCTGGTTTTCTGCGTCCGCTCCCAATTCCACGTCGTCCTTGGTCTCATTTGTCAATGGATTTCATCACAGGTCTGCCCAACTCCAAGAATCATTCAGTACTACTTACCATAGTTGACCGTTTCTCCAAAATGACTAATTTGGTTCCTCTTGCCAAGTTGCCGTCCTCTAAGGAATTAGGGGAGATCCTTGCCAGGGAGGTATTTCGTTTACATGGACTTCCGGATGACATCGTCTCTGACAGAGGTCCCCAATTTGTTTCTCGATTTTGGAAGGAGTTTTGCAACCTTCTTGGGATCCAAGTGAGTCTCTCCTCTGGGTATCATCCACAGACAGATGGACAGACGGAGCGGGTCAACCAGGAGGTGGAGACTAAGCTACGTATGTTGTGTGAACGGGATCCCTCAATGTGGTCGCAGAACATTCCTTGGGTGGAATATTCCCTTAACTCGCTCCCCTCCAGCTCCACAGGGCTCTCTCCATTCTACACTGTGTATGGATACCAGCCGCCAGTCTTATATCTACAGGAGATTGCCATCACAGTCCCCTCGGCTCACTCAGCAGCACTGAGATGTCAGCGTGTATGGCGGAGGGCTCGTTGTGCCCTGTTGAAGACGTCTGCAGTGTATTCTCGGGCTGCTAATCGTCGGCGGATTGCTGCATTGGAGTATCAAGTGGGGCAGGAGGTGTGGTTGTCAACCAAGGACCTTCCCCTTTGGGTTGAGAATCGCAAGTTGGCCCCTCGCTTCATTGGCCCTTTCCCTATAACCAGGGTGGTTAACCCCATGGCTGTACGTCTTCGACTGCCTAGGACCCTGCGGGTTTGCCCCACTTTCCATGTCTCCCGTATCAAACCTGTGTTCTCTTCCCGGTTTGCACCCCCTCCGGGCCCCCTCCTCCCGCCCGGTTCATTGATGGGGGGCCTACCTACACTGTTCGTCGTCTACTCCGCTCCCGGCGGCGGGGCTGTGGGTTGCAGTACCTGGTTGACTGGGAGGGTTATGGGCCGGAGGAGCGCTCTTGGGTTCCTGCTCGTTTTGTTTTGGATGGGTCCCTTGTTCGGGATTTTCATCTCCGCCATCCTGACATGCCTGGTGGTCCGTCTGGTGCCGGACCTTGAGGGGGGGGTACTGTCATGTTTTTGCCACCCTGATCTCCTGGCGCTCATCATTGATTACTCGATCCACCTGCTGGCTTCCTAATTGCCTCTGCTACCTCATTCAGTTCACCTGGTTTCCTTTTCTCTCACTGCCTACGTAAGCTCCCTCCAATCCCTCCTTTTCTGCCAGATAATAATCAGACCTATGTCTAGTTTTGTTCCAGCGTTCTACGGATTGTTCCTCAGTTGCCGACCCTCTGCTTCATGCCCCTGGATTACCCTCCTTGCCTTGCCCTCGACGGATACCGCTACCTTTCGGATCTTCTGGTTACCGACCCTGCCTGTCTTTGGATCTCTGAGCCTTGTCTTTGCCTGGATGAGTATTTTGCCATCCTGTTTACCTCCCAGCTGTTGCCTGGTTTCTTCTGCAGACCACTCCCCTGGACTGATCTTCTGTTCATACTCCTCCACCAATAAACTGGTCATTTGTCCAGAACTCCCTGTGTGTGGCTGAATTACAGATCCTCAGGGTAACTCATTACAGGTGGTCAAACCAAACACTGACTTTCAGGTTGTTAGAAACTCTGCGCTCACCTCATACACTCATTTTCTATACTTTTTTCAAACATTTTTCTGCCAATAAAGAAAAAAAAAAGAATAGTTTAAAAGTTTCTTATTAAAATAGTTAATTAAAGTTACAGTCAGTATTTCTTACAGTTGTTAATTAGTCTAAAATAGTAATGAGAAATATTTATATTAGTAAATATAACCTGATTTTTACACTATATCTTCAAGTGTAATGCACTGGTAATAAAGTAGACAGCAACATGGAATATGATCTTATAAAACATAAGCAGGAAGGATATTACATGTGGATGAGGTTCAGTTGAATGAAAGACAGACAGGCTTTCCAATACGTTAGAAAAATAACACCATTAATTATTCTGAACATTTCAGTGACAGTGACCAGAGCAATGAAGAACATTCACCTAAACATGACAAATCAGTGATTTTGCTGTTTTTCCACGACCAACCGCATGCACAGCACCTTTAAATAACCATCATTGTATAATATCTGAGACTCTTTAATTTTCTGGTTGAGCTGTTTCACACAAAAAGCCGCCTGAACATTTGTACAGTGGCAGGCTTCACTCGTACATCCCACCGAGTCTTCCTGGCCTGGTTGACAGCTGAATAAATAACCTGGTATTTAGGCAGAGAACAGCTCAGCTGACCTGCTAGAGTTTAAACCAAGAGGACAGAAGAGTTGATAGGCGGCTCCCAGGAAGTTAACATCACTTCCAGCAGAATGTGGAAGAAACCAGCCTGCTACAACATACTAACAGAGCTGAAATCACAGAAAGATGCAGTTAACATGGCAGTATCCATGATGTTTTAGGGTGAAATGACATTACTTCAAATGTATCCCTGTAGAAAAGTTATTGGTTTTAACATTTATACTGCATAAATTACTAATATAGTTCAGTGTTCATATCTAAACTAGGTGTGTCTAATCGTTTCCAGTCTCTTTGGGTGTTTTAGATGTTTGGCAATGCATGGCTCAGTTGTACAAGTCACGAGCTTGAACATTCAGTTTTTCTGAAGTAGGCAAGCATTTAAATCCTGCAGGCCATAATTTTCCTTTGTCAGGCATTCAGAAGGTTTTGTTTCTGTTGGATCTCGCTGTACAACTGTACGTCCCAGTTTAATACCACGACTGGCTGTATGCATCATCAATACTTTTGTAAAAATAACAGACGGGTGTATTTTTAAAAGCCTTACATTCACAGAGTTTCCTCTGAGCTGTCAAAACATCTTTTTTTTTTTTGTAGCTGTGAGCCGGTCACTTGGTGGGAAGGGATCTCTGCTGGAGAACTGTGGTTTGGTTGAAACTTCTGGAGCATGTAATGAGGAAATGTACAGAACTCAAACAAATAATGATGAATTCTCTACAACCCCCAGGCTATTGTAAACCAAATAAATGTTCACTGTCATTTCACAGTTTTTAAAAATCATGAACTGCTCTATATTTATTACCTCCCACATATAGCTGTTGCTGAATAAAAGAAAAAAAAACTTCATCTTTTTCCTGTCTCAGGGATAAATAAGTGGATTTGCAATTAATTACATGAGTCGTTGTTCAGCTTCTGCCAGCTAAAAGTAATTATTTTTAACTGCATTAAATGCATTTGGGTTTGTTTACTGGTGATGATGCCCTCAAATCCATAACCTGGTTGAACTGCTAGTAATCTGACTCATGTCAGTGTTTAGTTTCAGAGCATTTCAATAAGTAACTTTCTCTCATTTTTACAAAAATTATCTCATGATAATCGCTGGACAAGTTTAGAGGTTTATAGTATTTTATTTATTATAACATCTAGCATGCGGTAATTTCCTCATCAGGACCCATTGCTGGTATATGATACTTTTCTGGCATTTTATGTCTGTTGCTGTGATCAAAGCATGGTATCTTTACCAGCATGATTGTGAGGCAAAGGGGAATTAGTGGATCTAAAGTACTCAAACTTTGCAAATTTCAGGCTTTGGTTGCTCAAGGCTTGGTTGAAGTTGGAACATCAAGAAAGCGAGGTAGGCCAGGCCCCTCTTTCCAGTTACCAAGATTTGTTCAAGTTTATCAGAGTGCAGAGTTCCTTTTTGACCAAATCGCCCATTTGTCTATCAAGGAAGAACATCGCCGTCAATGTGCTGTGTGAAAGGACCTCAAAACTGAAATGCAATGTGAAAAATGTGCAGTTTCTCTCTGCATAAACAAAGCAAGAAATTACTTCAAGACTCACAATTTCTATTGTGAGCTCCTCTCTCCTGAAGAACACATTTTTGGATAAGCAATGACCCATACTGTTGGTGTCCTAATTTTGGCCTTGTGTTCTGGTTTCCATTGGCCAAAGTGTGTTTTACATTTGAAATCCAGCTCTACCATGCAACAAAAAAGAAATGAAAACATTATTAAACGTATTGGTGTCGCTGACTGCTTATTTTGCAAAATATAAAATACTTTACATTGACAGTGTTTGTTCTTGTGATTCTCCGAAATAATACACCCAAAGCCCAAAGGGTCAAATTTGGCACAAATCCTAAATAAATAATAAAGGGTTAAAATTGAAAAAGTGGACATTTTGGTTTTCAGTGTAGCAGTCATTCAAAGCATAGTTCATAATTTTCTGAAGAAAAAAGTCTTGTTGGGTTCTGTAGGGTTAAGTTCATATGCCAGCTCATGTTTTACCAATCAAGCATCAGTTCAAATGCAAATCTTTACTGCGATTTGCAAACTGAGCAAACTTTAAATTCAAGAGTTAAATGTGACGTTCACAGCCATGCAGAAGACTTTCCATGCTTCCTCCTGTGAAATGCTACAACAAATGTAGTCTCATTACAGCTTGAGGGTTGTGCTAATGCTAGTGGGGAAAAACATTGCTGGGGAAAAACCAATTCAAAACACCTTTATATGTAATTTTAAAGTGAACATCTGAAACTCTGTAGACTCTACAAACTTAGAGAGAAAAAGACCAGAGAACAAAATGATGTCTCACAAAAATAATGAACCATGTGTCAATTTTATCCTCCAACTTTTTTTTAAAAAAAGGACTGTCAGCTGTCACAGGTAAGGATCTATACGCTTATTAAGTCACAAGCAACCCAGGCATTCATCAGCATACCAGAGGGGTGGCTTTCTTGTGATGCTATGTTTCTAAGCAACCAAATATTTCAGCCTTTTCTTCACAACAATAATACTCATTGTGTGTTTGCAATGAATGTGAACTGCAACATGCTTTTCTGTCACAATCTGCATAATGCTGGTGATTATTGTTTCATTCCTGAGTCATAAACAGAAACAAGGCAAGACAACAAGGAAAAGTAGTAACATAGTGTCACATTGAAAAGCAGCTGCCCATCTTCGTCTGTTAGATATTTCTTTTCATTTTGATGGGAAATCTTTGGCACTGAACTCCATCCTCTGTATTTTTCATGAAGTTAGCTGTCTAACTGCAATCTACTTAAACTGGTTTAAATGCAAATTGAGTATTTACATCGTTGTAACTTTCCATCTAATTTTTCTTTTAAGTAACAGTTTTTCTTAAACTATTATCTTCATACTTCTACTTTACTTCTTATCTGCAGCCTGGTTCTACTACATTCTTCCTTCCCAGTCAAGAATATCAAACTTACCATGCGCACATTTAAATATGACATCTATTGCCTCTTTTCCATTTGTATCAGCTTGTCTCAACTTAACTCACCTCAACTCGTCTCAGCTTGGTCCCGTTTCTTTTTCATTACAATTTAGTACTAGGTCTAAATTGGGCAGGGTTTGTGTGAAATCACTGTGATGTCAGTGTTCTGCATGACAATCTCTATAACAACACAGGACATAAAGGCAATCTGTTACTTGGTCTGTGACTCGCCGGTCACTGACCATAAATTGTATCCATTTGTTGGAACCACTTCCAGTCTCGTCTGGTTGATCCACTCCGACCATTGTGGTCCTTGACCTGCTGATAGTCACTTTTGAGCTTTATCAGCTTTTCTTGACACCGCTGAAAACTCCTTTGACACCCGTAGCTATTGAGTCGGAAAGCTTTTGATAGATTTTTTCATTTTGTGTCGCTCCATCTAGTTCCCTCTGTATCCTTGTTTGACCACGGAACAGACTTTGGTTGTACCATTGCTTGTCATGTATTGTAAACAACTTGCGAGTTGGAGTTGCTCTTCCAGTGATGTCACTCCCTGACTCTGACCTCTGATTGGCCGCGCACTTGACCAATAGTGGCATGCAGTCTGGTGACATCACACACAACCTGACTTAGCTCGCTTAGAACCTGGGCTGAGGAGTTACAAAAAAATGTAAAACCCTACAAACCCAGCCAAGGCGAGTTAAGTTGAGAAAAGCTGATACTAATGAAAAAGGGCCATATGATACAGACCAGTGGATGCGTTGGCCTCTGGATTTTCAATTCAGCAGCAAGTATTAAACAGTAAGCGACAGAAGTAACCATTTTTTCAACCAATCAGTGGATAGCAGTGTGTCAGGCTCCACCCTTTAAGGTTGGATTTTAACACTGGGACTCTAACAGAAAAGTAAAAAAGTAGGAGAGCTTGGAATGGATATTATGGCACTCTTCCCAGTTTATGAAAAAAAAAAAAAAAGGCTTGTTCTGTCTTGAGAAAATGCCATTCTGGAAATGGATTTGCTTGATGTAGAATTTTGGCACAAATATGCAAATAAAATTTTACAGAGTCAATGGCATGGGTGAGAAATGACATAACGTGGCTTTCCCAACATCAGATGGAAATTGACTGCACACACTGTCTCTGAGCTGAACATGTTGACCACATAAATGGCTTCCACCATGAGTGTCGCCAGGATTTCCTTCATCAACCATCCATCCTACAGCATGATGGATTTTCTGGTAGTATTTTTGTCATTTCACTTTTTTGTTCTGCAAATGTTGAAACCAAAATCAAACTATTTAGAAACTTTTAATTCCAGTTTACCAAGTAAATGGAAAATACGTATTTTATTTTATTTTTGTTCATAATATGTCTTCTTTTGTTTTATTTTAAAACAAAAAGTCAGATATTTGCTTTGTTTTGTATCTTTTTGCACATGAAAACCCGATTTCATTTCCAGTCAACGGTCAATAATTCCAGTTTGATAAGCTCTTTTAAGGATACAAGAACAGTGTTGATTTATGTGTGCATTTGTTGTTTTAAAAAGCAGTCAAAACATGTCCTAATGGCTAATGATGAGCATTCCCCACTAAATTCTGCAACATGACATCTGATACCATTTGTCAATGATGTGAAATTCCGCGCGGAACACACATGCCGAAAATTTAAGAAGTTTTTTAAGCTCGACACGGAACGCACGTCAAAAGCCAGAGATGGGCAAAGCTGAACTTTGGCCGCTTGACGCGGGGCGTCAACCAATCAGAGCGATCAGCTAGCAGCTCCTGGAGGATTTCTGTGGTGAACCCAGACACGGGGCTGAGACGCCATTACTCCGTGCATTATTGAGGATAACCATTCCTTGCTAAAAAGCTGAATGTTACTGATTTGGCAACGTAGCAGGATACGTTGCCTAACGGTTTTTTTGGGGTGGGGGGGGGGTGTGGCAGCTCTCTGCTGAGTGCGGCTCTAGTTGCATTAACACTGACTATCACTGCCCTACAAAAATGTTCTCTAGCTTTATTTATTAAATAAAACCATGCCATCGCTCTACTGAATCCGCCATCATTCAGACTGACTGGAAGAAAAGCTCTGCCTCCCCCCCCCCCCCCCCCCACCTTTGCCGCTCGCTCCAGACAAGCGGCAAAGGTGGCACGAGCGTTTTAGGCATTGAACACAAAAGTGGCAGTTTAGAGACCAGGGTCGAAAATTCAGCGATTTGAGCGTTTTTGACGCACAAAACGCATTTGGTCTGAACACACCGTTATCAGGCTAACCCCAACCACCCCCACCCTCACCCCGCTGCCACATATCTAACTTATTCTTCTAATAGGCGAGCTAGCTTAAGCATCTCATTTTGCCCTGTAGTTCTAAACCAAGACCAAGAAATGGAATGACTGATCTCTGCCTCAAGCAGACAAAACATTTGTGGATTAGGAAAAAGATTGGAGGAATTGACAGTTTATGGAATTAGAAAAGTAATTAGAAACTTAATCTGCTTTTTTGTTGATGTCCATGAATACATTAAAATGCTTTTTACTGTCAGAGTATCTATGTTACCTCAGCAAAACACCAAAATGTGGTTTGGAAATGTTGTGAACTTCCAACTGAGAAGTTTATTTGAGCACGAGGAAATAGAAATATGCATAACTTAATTAGATTTTTTTTAAGGAGAAATGTGGGTTCTTTTTATAATGAAAAATAATACATTTTACATTTACTCAAAAAAATTTCAAATTTGATGTCTAAAACATTTAATAGTTCATCACAAGTTTTTCTTATTTATATACATGTATATACATTTGTATATATATATATATATATATATATATATATATATATATATATATATATATATATATATATATACAAATATATGTATATATATATATATATATATATATATATATATATATATATATATATATATACAAATATATGTATATATATATATACATATATAAATTCTTATTTAGAATATATATATTCTAAAATATATATATATTTTAGAATATATATATATATATATATATATATACATATATATATATATATATATATATTTATATATGTATGTATATTATATATATATATATATATATATATATATATATATATATATATATATACATACACATATATATACATATATATACATATATATATATATATATATATATATATATATATATATATATATATATATATATATAATGTGCTTTGACAGATACATCATTCATTTTGTTCAAGAATTCCCTCTAAATGCATTTAAAGAAATATTCTAAATATTTTCTTTTGTTATTGCCTTCAGACATTTCCACCAGAGACTTTCAGTGCATAAAAACAGGAACGTCACCCTACAGTAGTTACCAAAGGTTCTCACACACTTTTCTATTTGCATTTAAAGCAAAAGTGTGTGAGTCCACACTTTAGACTGGTACTGTAATAACAGAGAATAAAAATAAAAGAACGGCATGCATGTCCTCATCTTCAAATGTTTCTACAGCTGTGAGGACATTTTGCCTTGAAAAGATTCTTTTTTTTCTTTGTCGTATACTAAGATACTTTTAGTTTTCAATTTGCTTCTGTGGAGGCTGAACTCTGCTGCTTTTCTCTGTCGGTGTGAGGTGAAGAGGCCTTCTCATGAGTGTTTTGTCTCCCAGTGCTGGCTGGAATGACTGTGAAGTGTCCTTGCAATCCTCTCAGTCCATAATAAGCCCTCTTTGCATTCACTAAAACCTCCAGTTGGGACCTCTTTTGAGGACTTGCATGAGAGTGCAACACAGTTCTAGTTGACAAGTAATCATACAAGATGTACAAGATGTACTTTTTTTCCTTTTTTGTGTGTCCCTGACCCTAAACCTGAAGTGGTGCTTTCACAGATGAGTCTCTAAATTGTATGTAGATTTTATGCAGTTACAGAGGAGAGGTGTACTTCACTTGTATCTTCTGCTGGCTTTTTAATGTTTCTTTGTCAGATAAATCTTTCAGAACAGCCTTAGAGTTACATTTAACTGATTTCTGAAATACAGTAGAATGTATATTTCCAGCTGATTGCATGCATACTTGTATGAAAACAATCTTTCTGGATGGGTGAAACTGGCTGCAGATTCAGGCGGATGAGGGCTGAAATACGACCAAACCATAACGGAGGAAACGATATGAGGACGTGTTTGAATAGAACTATTGAGGTAATGTCTTGTTTGATATGAGCAGTGATGGTTTTGTTGATTAGCTATGAACATATTTCTGCTGTACTTTATTCCAATCCAGTCAAGTACACTCATCAAACCAATCCACCTGTGATAAGCAGAGTTAATGGGACTGTGAAAACCAGCTCATGTATTATGTAGAAGTCAAGAATCAGTTTGGGATTTAATTTACGGACGTCTTACTCACAGACCCAATTCAATTCACTTTAATGAGATAAGCAAAATGGAGTGTTTGGTAACCGTTACCTGGTTAAAGCACAGCATGGATATACTTTGCTTTTTCATTGTTATAATTGATTTTTTTTTTTTTAATGTATATGATTTATTATTATTATCTCTCTGGGTGCTTTCTTCTTCCCACCATCCAAAGACATGCATGTTAGGTTATTTGGTTTCTCTAAATAGTCTTGAAGAGTGAGCGTGAGCATGAGTAGTTGTCTGTTTGTGTTCACCCTGTGATGGACTGGTAACCTGTATGCCTGCTTCATGTCCGATGATTACTGGAATAGGCTCCAGCTTCTCCATGACCCTTAATTGGGCTAATCGATTTGATCTTGTCCTGATTTAATGTTTATTTGATTATTTTATGTTATTTGACTTCCTTTCTGTCTCCGTAGAGAGAAATCCCACAGTGTGAGGACAGGTGGAGAACATGTTTCCACACACAGTGATCAGATTTTCAGGTTTCCATTTTTTCTACATCCCTACCACCTTCAGGGAAAATACCCGAAGCCTGTTTTTCTCAAAGCAAGAAAAAAATGTAGCAATATAAAGCCTTTTTTTTTTTTTCTAACACCATGTATGTATCATGTATCATGTATGTACAGTATTTCTCTTGCTGTGTGTGGTGAAAGTCTTTCATACTGTTTCAGTCTATCTCGACTTTCATTTGTCCGACTTCAGACACTTTTATTTGCTCTTTATTCATTATACATCATAAGTTAGACATGCAATACAAGTGCAACCTTGCCCCTCACAGGGTGATTGCAGGGTTCCTCTGACCTCTCTGAACAGAGGCTGAGACCAACAGCACAACTCTAGATTTTCTTCAGATTGCACTGATAAACATCCCCCTCCCCCAACATTGCTCAGCCAGTGTTGGTGGAGTGCTACTCGGTAAGGCTGAGATGATTATTATCACTGAAGTGATACTGAAATTGATATCAAACTTTTTTTCTTGCATGACATGTAGCTGCATTTTAATTTTTCCCCCCTATACCCTTATTTACAGTGCATGTGCAGACAGTGGGATTGATCCGCTGCATTGGGGTGGGAAATGTTTTATTTATAGCAGTGAGGTCATAGCAGTTTTCTTTCATTTGGTAAATCTGGGAAGTATTTAATATTGTCGGCACTTCAACCTGTCAGAGGAATGAGGATGCACCAGCAGCTGTCATGACCAGTGCACAAACAGAAAATTGATGATGCAGGTGTGTTATGATGCAGACAATCCATAAGGTTTCCATGGTTCCACGGTTGACAGCAGAACTGTGTTATTCTTGTATGCCATGAACTCACCAAGCGATGCCCACTTTGGTTTTTGTGGCTGTTAAAATTGATGGGTGTTTGACTTTTGCATGAACGTACATTTGTGTGTAAGTGATTTCAGAAGTCGTGATGCAGTCGTGGAAATGGGCTCCATTTCAAATCCCTTGTCTAATTCAAACCCTGAGGGAGACCACCTTTACCCACAACTTGGCTCTGCTACTTTGGAGTGTGTACTGTGTCTGTAAGCTCCCTTGCTGCGTGTGTCTCAGTCAATAATGAATCATCTTCTTAATATTTAATAGCCAAATAGTGTGAAGCTGACAGTGATTGTTGGTTTTATCAGGATGTTTGCACACTTGGATGTATTTATAACCTAAATGTTTAAATGTATCAGTGTAGCACAGCATGTAATGAAACAATATTAGCCTATATTAGATGTTAGATATTGACTTTTTTTTTTTACCAATATATGATATACAGATTTTGTCCAACTCTAAATTGTGCCAAACAAACAAAAATATAGAGAAAAACTATACATGAACTCTCTTGTATTATGTTATTTTTAGTTAAAGGAGACTTAGCTTTAGTGTTTTATATATAATATGTGCATGTTGTGTAAAAGTAAAGTTATTAAAAATGAAAAAGTAACACAGATAATTTCTGATATTGCATTGTAATGTCTATCAGCTGATAATATTGGTGTGCCGATAATATTGGACATCTCTAGTCTATATATACTTCCCATATATTGATAGCACCCCAACTATGACCGGTTTTCATCATCCACAAGTACTGTTATACATATTACTATACATACATACATACATATAAAATATATACATATATACATATATATATAGAGATTTCATATATATATATATATATATATATATATGTATATATATATATATATATATATATATATATATATATATATATATATATATATATATATATATATATATATATATATATGTATATATATATATATATATATATATATATATATATATATATATATATATATATACATATATATATATATATATATATATATATATATATATATATATATATATATATATGCATATGAATGCAAAAAGAAGGCCTTGGATAAAGATTTCACTGGTCTTTATTGATTAATTAAAAAGCTGTTTTACACCAGACACCAGAATTCTACCAAGTGGGAGAAATGACTGAGTCAACTGAGGTGGTGCATATGAAATCTCTTTTGTCTGAATATAATCTTTTTTTTTTTTTTTTTTTTTTTTTTTTAAATTAAAGGTTATAATGGAGGCTAAGAACAAAACCATCACTTTCCAAGCTCAAATCTCCAATCCGTTTGTTAAGTTTAACAGAGTCAAGTTTCAGCTTTTAATGCTAACACAGGTTTCACCAGACAGCACTGAAGTTCTAAAGCTCCAGAACTGACCCAGAATAGTCTGTCTGAAAACACCAACAGATATACAGTTAAATAAACCATCACCTGCTGTTGGAATTGAGCTGCACACAGAACTGCAGTGAGAAATGTGAGATGCACGAGACACCCGGCACGAGACGACCAACATTGGGGGAATTGTTTCCATAGTGGATCCTAAAAGAATCCTGCTAGAAAGAGATCACAGATGTTTAGCATGTATCAGTTCCATGTTTTTAAAGAGTTTAAAATATATTTTTAAGAACAGAAATGAAAATGTCATATCATGGGAAACTGGGCATTGTTTGATCTTTAGTTACAGTGAAGCCATGTCACTGAGCCACAACTGTTTGATATTCTCTGAAAGTTCTTCCGCACATCGTATGAGATCATTTAATCAGGCAGGTGGAGCAGGGTGATGGTGTGAAGGTTAGGATGTCTGGAGTTGCAGGTATTTCCTTTTCTAGCCATCTGAACTCTTCTGCTGGAGTGTGTCATTGGAGCTGTCATTGCCTGAGAGTGGCAGTGATAACAAAGGGTCTTGCTGTGTTTTGTGGAACAGGTTCACTTTTTTCAGTAAATGGCACCTCAGAAAAAGCTCTTCCTTTGTTTCAGGACTACTTCAAATCACTGAGCTGCACTGCTGGTTCTCTGTGTTGATTGTGTCTTGCCTAAATACACTCCAAAGGAGTCCAGACCCCTGCAGAGTTGACACTGAGATAAAAGCTGTTAACTTCGTCCTGATTTTAAAGGTGAAGTTTAGAGATATCCGTTTTAGCTCTGCTTCACTTGGAAGTGTGTGAAGAGATAAGACTCTTGTAACATTATTGGAATTTTCTAATAACTGAGCTGGAGATGCTTGGCTCTAAATCAATGAAGGAAAGTCCCAAACTGTGCTGAGTGAAACTACTCCTGTTTATCTTTTAATAATGTACAGTTCCAGTCATGAGTTTAGATGCACTATTCCACTGGATTTAATGGGAAAATGTGTACAGACATATCATTGGTCATTGATTTGTGATCATGGAATTCTTCGATTTACCAGAGTTGCTTCTTATGTTGCTTTATTTGAGTTCTCTGTAGGTGTTTAGATTTCCTTCCACAGTCTGAAAACAAACATTTAAGGTTTATTGGTGATTCTAATGGCACTTACTCCACAATAGTCTGGGGAACTCACTACGATTGGGCGGGAATTTCCAAATGTGTGTTCACACTGCACCTAACTCAAGTGGACCAATTCACAACATCACATGGTTAAAACAGCTGTTCTCTGTGGACCGATTCCCCCACAAAAAGACAGTTTTGAGTGTAAAAATTACACAGATTAAATATCATGCATGCGGAAATTCAGTTTTCTTTCTTTCTCCTTTGTTTTTTGTGGAGGCGAGTTTTTAATTAATTTATTTTTTTAATTTTTAACCAATCAGCTGCTGAGATCACATTAATTGTGAAACCCTGCAAGAGTATTTCCAACCTTGCGCTTATTGTGAGAACAGTTCTCGTCCCCCGGCTGATCGCAGCCAAAGAGATCATTTTCTGCTGCTGGTTCTGTGATCCAGGATGGGAGGACACAGCTCAAATCAGAGATGGTGGAAGGTATCTGGTTCATGCAGCATTCTACCAATCAAATAAAATAAGAGAGGGGTCAAGTGGTCCAAAAATCTTGAAATCAAGTTAACCTTAACAGATGTTCGCTGTGTTCTTTTTTCCTTTTCTTTTTCTTGTAAAAGAAAACGACAAAACAACATAAATACCATATTTATCTGTATAAATCACATTAAATATAAGAATGAAAATTGAAATGGGATGTCATGAAGGGATGGGTTGGATTTACAATTGTTATTAATTAATAACATGTGGGTTGTGGATTAAACATGAACAGGCTGGGATCAGATTTCAATTGGAGACATCAATGGGTCTGGTTTGGTAATCATAGTGCAGTTGGGTTGGTAAAATTGGACCCGTGTGGGACTCTGGTCTCAGGGTTCCTTTCAGCAGTGCTGTGAACATGCCCTAAATTAACTCTGGGAGTGAGTGCGAGTTGTTGCTTGCCTCTCTCTGTTGGCCCTGTGAAGAACGTGAAACCCACCTCTGATTGCAGCTGGCATGGGCTCCAGCTGCCCCACAGCCCTGAACTGGATTAAGCATTTATCTAAAACCTCGCAGATAAATAAGGTCCTTTGATTTAACTCATTAAAACGTGTAGTAGTATTGAACTCATGTTCCACTTGCCGGACGTATTAAACATCACCGCGACTAGCTGCCGGACTTCTAGGCCACGCTTTGAGAAGCCAATCTCAGAGGAAATTCTCACAGTCGTGTTGCTAGAAGCAGATGATTGTGGCGACGCGGTAATTACTCGGGATATCTCGAAGTGTCTGGAGAGGAGGTGAAACTATTAGTCTGATGTTTTCTCTAATTTCCTCAGTCAGCTCTCAGAGTGTAGCTCCTCACCTCAGACTGGATTTCCCCGACGAGGCAGCAGAATTAAAACGTGTTTGGCTCAGCTGGGGACAGATAGACGCTAAAACATACAAATGAGATCAGACTCATTTGTATGTTTTGGCCTCAGCAAAGGGTTGAAACATCTTTGACGCACACATTAGGCATGAATAATCCTCCTGTTACAAATTATTCATATTAATAAAACTTTATTCATAGTAGAACCTTTAACATGAACAGATGATTTCAGTTTACTGAGCTTCACCACACACCCAGACTTAAAATCAGTGCAAAAGACGGCAGAAAGCCCCGCTAAAGTTACTGTAGTTAAAGCTGAGCTAATTCCCCCATGACTCCTCCCAAGAACACATTCCTCATTACTTAAGGGGGATCATGATATCTGCTTTCTTTCATTTTATAAATAGCATAAATATTCACATTTGATAAATGTTACATAAGCATGGCGTACTTCATCATTTCAGCTCCTGCCTACAATGTGCACTTGTGAAAATTGAAATATACCAAAAGAGAAGGAATTAAATTGATTGCTTAGTATTTAGTCAGTGCTTATTAAGTCTGGTGAAATGAACATTTGTCAGTGCAGTTTTAGCATGTAAATTCACAGCATGTGTGAAATAAAGTCTTTATTGTGTTTGTCTCATGTTGTTGAGGTGAAATCCGCCACAGGGGAAGTTGTTTCCACATAGATCTGTTGTAGTTAAATAGAAGAAGTGGATGACTCATTTTTTAAACCTGAATGACTCCAAAACTACGTGCATGAGGTATGAAATGTGCATTTTGTCAGGGCACTCAACACAAGGCTGCCATCTTACATTGCCTTCTAGATGAGTGTGTACAGCAGCGTAGCATTTACCAGATGGAGACAGTTCATGAGGGACAGGAACTTCCAAGCTGACTTCTGGACAGGGAAGTTAATTCAATCTAACAGGGAAGTTAATCTTGGCGTTATGTTAGAAACAGGACAGGTAGTGCAGCAAATACTTTACCTGTAATCCTTAGGAACAGAACTCTGAATTTTTCTGTACCTCATCACCTGACAGGACGCTCCAACATTTTCCAGTTTGTGACTCTCTGCAGCTTCAGTAGAGGTAACAACACACTGAAACAGTGAGACACCAGAGAGTTGGGAGTAACTCACTCACTGGGGCTTTAACGTCCAACTTGCACTGACACAAAACCTCTTCTGGAAATGTGGAGCCAACGTTAAAATATTTCTATACTTTCTATTAATATGCTTCAAACTATTATAGTGACTCTGGTGGTGAAAACATTTCTGTCCTCCTCCAGTGACCTGTCAATCACCCAAAGTGGCACTGAGAGTGTCCAATCAGATTTCAGAGGAGATCACTCTGGCCACGCCTCTAGCTCCACACCTGATGTGGAACTAGATGAGGAAAAAGAAGAAGGAAAAAAGGGTTGAAAATAAATAACATTATTTTAAAATAAACTACAAAATAAACTACAAAAAAAAAAAATATATATATATATATATATATTTATATACTATAAATAAACATTTGTAACAAACAAGAAACAAGAAAACAAATATTTTAACCAATAAATCCTTACATTTTTTTCAAAAGATCATTGAATTCATTTTTTTCGTTATCTTTACATATTTATGTTTTCCTCAGTTACATTTTCTTTCAATTATTTCACAGATTTATTCTTTATTTGTGACCCTTGAATGAAAAGCTTCATCCAGTCAGCTGCTGTGTTGATTTTATCGTTGTTTTTCCTTTTCCATCGTCATTTTTCATTACCGATTGGTTTTTGCAAAGGATTTCCCAGATGGTTGTGGGTAAGAAGCCATCTGACGGCCTCATTCCTGCCTCTCAGCTCATAAAGCTTCTCTCCTTTATTGGCCACAATTTTCCTTTTGGCACCATTACAATTACAACTTAATGGAGTCCAAATGGAGAGAGCAGTTCAAATTATTTCAAGGCAGAGCTGATTGAGGTCGATGCCATTTTCAAAACTGAGCTCCACCTGCTGCGTTTAAGAAACCTGCTCCAAGCTGTGCTGCTGTTTTACATGTCTGTCATCTTGGGTGGTTTCCTGCAGCGTTGTGTTTTGTTTGTGTCTCCAGTCTCTGGTCTGATTCCCTGCCTGCTATTGCTTAACAGTCGTGACTCCCAGCAGGCGAGCGAGCTCTGTCTGCCCGTTGAGTTGACAGTAGAAATGATGATCATATGGACAGACACGCCGTGGGGGTTAGTGACTGTGAGGCAACACTCTCTTCTGAAATGTACTGCTGTGCTGAGATCCTGCTAATGCTTTAAGACATTAAACAGGGGTGCAGCAGTACAAAGTAATAAAGTGGCTGACATTTACAACTTTCACACCTCTCCATTTGCATGGCAGACAACCAGTACGCTTTAATTCTAGTGCGCTGATCATTTTATGGATCATCTAATAGACTGCACCCACGTCAGGTCAGGCTTCAGCTAAGGTCAAACGAACATCTCTGTTTGCTGTCTGTGGGGAGTATTCTTTGCTCTGTCTGACTTTTATTCTTCCATTGAATGTGTTGATAAAATGGTTATTATTCAGTCCACAGCCACACGGTGTTTCTACACAGCGTTGTATTGATTGATGCTTCTGGAGTTAAAAATTGTCAGGATTTCCCTGAAATACAAATGCATGAATGCTGCAGCGTCTGCAGGTGGCTCTAGAAGGAAATATGTCCGTCTTTCCAACATATTACTATCTGAAATTCAGTTTAATAAAAGGAATGTTTCTGATGTGGACGGTGTGATATCAACTGACAGCAGGGAAAGTAGACAGGATTTCTGTTTTATTCAATCATGCCAATTTTGTTAAGCTTTGTGTGTTTTGTTATTTTATGGGATCAGGGGGTCTTTGTGAAATAGACCTTGCTTTCCAACAAACTCACTCTGAATAAAAGCTGAGTTAAAAGAACGTGTGAATCTAACAAATTTAGAGTATGTAGGGGTGGAACAACATTGCATTTTGGTTGCAGCATTGTCTGGTTAGCTGAGAGTACCACCTATTACACATCTATTTTAAAACAGATTTTCCTCACATAGACAAATAACGTTTGTTTTTTTTAAATGGCTCTATTGTTCTTAGTAAGACCAGCGTAGTTTATTTTCCTAAAAATGAACAGTATATACACACAGTATTTACACACAGACTAGGCCAAATTTAAAACTTGGCCAAATATCATAACAAAAAGTGAAATAGTTACAGAGCTGTTAATCCTATCTAACTCCTCTTTTCCCCTATTGTAAAGCACTTTTGAAATTTGCTTCGAAAAACACCAAATAAATAATATTCTATTAACGTTATTACAAAACAGAGATCTAAATTCATACAGATAAAGAAAATAAGTTTTTTTTGTACCAGGAAAAAACAACTTTTGACTGTAACATACCTGCTACTGGTTTTGTGTTTTCAGCCAGCAAAGCAGGAAAACAACATTTTGATGGAATATACTAATACATTTTGTTCTGATGCAGCCCGATGTGTCCTTTTCAGGCTAAACCATCTTGATTTGAGTACCTTTTCTATTCTACAGTCATTTAGCAGACACTTGCATCCAAAGTGACCCACATATGAGAGTGAGAACAACACAAGCACAAAGGTAAAGAGTAGAGATAGATGCTACTACCCAAACTTAAAGAAATAGTTTTTAATGTTTAAAATGGCAACAAATTGCCCAGTGAGAGTGTAAAGATTTTAGTGACAGAATACAAAAAATTGCAAAGTTTCTTGGAAGCACCCATGGTCAAAACATGATTCAAGCTTTGCTCGGTGTGTGTATTGCCATTCAACAGCCCCTATCCAGCCCAGACTTGTTTTTTTTTTTTGTTTTTTTTTATTAAACTTTTAAGTGTAACATAAATGAATGTGTGGTTATTTCATTAAATGATCCTCTTGGTGGTCACAATTATATATTTGTCTCTGTTTCACACTTTGTCTTGTTAATAAGTTCTTTGTCTTTTTTTTTTTTCAGTATAGAAACCACGATGGTTCATAAAAGATCTACTATAACAAAAAATAAATAAATTCTTCTGCAGTTTTAACAAAATGCAGATGCTTCAATGTTTTATTTTAACAAATTCAATATACAATCAATGAGAAGGGTGTTGAAACAGATTACTATGACAACAACATTTAACAGGCTGATTGTACAAACTGATTCATCCGGCTTTTAGTATCCTTCAGGCTGCTCTTTCTGTTGGGCTTTTTTAGTCTAACGTAGCATACAATGATGCAAATACAAGCTAGTACAAACACGGCCAGAACTGCTTCACCGAATTCTTACTTACCCGGGTGACTGTTTTTTTTTTTGTTTTTTTTTAAAGAAGATTAAATATATAGTCCTAAAGATGCTTAGAAGAGCAGGAAAAAGAACAAAAACAAAAACAAAAACTTGGATACATGTTTAAATTATACTTAAGTCTGTAAATGTTCATCAGGGTTTTGTAAGTTGAGTCAGTTCAGCTACATGGGTTTAGTTTCGTGAAGATGACTTTACTTTCATCCAGAAATGTTCTTTCAATACTGGAAATAATGTTAGATTTTACTTAAGTACCTGGTGAAACCACTGATGTTGTAGATCAGTGGTTTCCAGCCTAGCACCCTCTTCACGCACCTACGTAAAATAAAGAATGGTGGAACTGAAGTCTGGTGAAACACAAGTATCTTTGACATAACTGCAGAGAACTGACCTCAAATGTGTTGAGGCAGTGCTCACAACACATGCAATCTCAAGCAGATGGCCTCGAACACAGCTTAATTACCTAAAGGTTTCTTCAGCTAGCCTCTCGCCACAAGCAACGCATGAGGCCTTCACAGTGTTTTGACACAACCAAAGTTAAGATAACAACAATAATAACACACTTTCAGATATGTTTCATACATTAAATGATTCCGGGACACTTAAGGATACCAATATGGACATTGACTACTCCAGTAGCTCACAAACCTCATGAGTAATAACTAAATGAATGCACAAGGGCCTGGAGAAGTTCGGGAACTCCTCTAAGGTTCAAGTTTTTTTTATTTATTCTTTTTTTAAATTTCTAATGTTTCTTAAATCAAACCAGATGGATTAGTTGTTGACCTCTTCTTGTTTTTACTGTTAGATTGAATATAAGTGTTAGTGTACCATATGTGACTGGCATCTAAGAGATTATAATAAAAGCCATATCATTTCTACAGGAGTCCAGTTGGGACTGTTGCAATCTTAAGATGAGGACAAAGGAGAGACACACTGGATCGGTGGCTTATAGTTTTTGTGGATGTCAGTCAGTATAGACAACTAACCTTTGTGTGAGTGTGTGTACTTTAAATGAGTGTGAGCATATGTGTGCAAGATAAGGTAGACTGGATGGCTATGAATCCTGATCTGACCTTTTGACCCAGTCCAGCACTGGTGTGGCCTACTAAATAGAATTTTTCTTTTTTTACTTTTAACTAACATTTATGTTTTGAAATATAGCAGAATTTAATGAGCCACAATCATCTTAATATATAAAAAAAAAAAGAAAAAACCAGCAAGCAGAAACACCTCAGCTCATCTCTGTGTCTACATGGCCTTAATTCTTACAGTCAGACATTATCGGTACAGTTAAACTCTTACAGACCCCCTGCTCTTTGGGGACCATCCTCGGGGAGTCAGGGACCCTGGGTTGGGAACCACTGTTCTGGAGAATAACAACAGTTGTTGAGTTGTGACTCCCCTGAGGTCTCATTAGGATGACCGTTGTCCATATTTTTATTGGAGTCTAAGTGTGAATAAGTGTTATCTGTCTCCTTGGGATAGCTAAAAGGATGCTGCTGTAGGTGGGGAAAGGGGGATGTCTCTGCCCTCCTGTCCCTTCTGCTTTTACATAAATGGCCTCTTTCATTCAAAGCTCAAACCACTTTTACCATCTTCTTTGTCTGAGACTTTACCATTGTGTTCAAGTTCAGGTTCAGATTTATCCATAAAGCACATTTACTACAACCCCAGTTGCCCAAAGTGCCGAACAACAAAGCAGCTCCCCAATGAAACAATAAAATTAGTCAAAACAAATGCATAAAGCCAGAAAGGAAATTAAAACCAAAAATGAGTCATTTAAGATGCAGGAGGCCTGCTAGTGAGCTGGCTCTCCTGCATTAAGCCATTCGTTTAAGTGGTTGCTATGGTTTCACCAATGAAGAGCTCATCACAGTCCTACCTGAAATGAACTGCACAAACAAGACTGCTTTTATTGTGTGTGGAGTTGGATCTTTAGGAACCAGTTTCTGTGTAATGGTGTTACTGGATTGTGAAAAAAGACAAAGTATTTGTTTTTTTTTGGTTGTTTTTTTTTTTTTTTTTTCTTTTTTGTTAAAACCCTCCCGAGTTCCTGAGATGTTTAAATATTTTCCTCTTCTCTCATCCTTTCTACACATGTCTGTGTTGTTCCTGTCCGGTCCGGGTCGCCGCCCCTCAGGTGTTTCTTTATTTTCCTGGGTTTCCACTTTGATGGTGGTGTCATCTGTCCAGTCCTAAAAAGGAAGTTTCACTCCTGATCATGAAGGGCTTCTCCAGTTTTCATGGAGATGCTGGAACATTTTACCTAACCCCTTAACCAGTTGGACCAGTCCCTGGGCTTTTCAGAAGATGACGCACTCTTGCACTCTTGTGCAAAAAAGAAATGTTTTTTGCTGTTGTTTGTTTGAGTGTTTTAAAGTCCTAAAATAGAGATCTCTCACAACCTTTGTGGATATTAAACAGATACAGTTCATATATATTATTACTATATCAAAAAAGTATTGATGTCTTCATTGATCCTATATTTTAATATTACTGACAGACTGCTGGGTCAGTCATGTGCTGTAGTATTGAAATATCAAACTTTTAACAGATTGTACAAATTTTTATTTTAAGAAAAACATAAAAACTACCTGAGGCAGCACCCCGCTGGTTAATCTCTAATGTCAAAATGACTTCATTTTTTTGGCAACTTTTAGTATCCCATCCAGTAATGGTGATCAGGAAATGAATCTCTTATCTGCAGGGGCTCAAAGTCTGGCGTTTTAAGTGCCGACTTGTCACTAACTGAACCAATATGTCGTTTTCAGGTGTCCTCAGGCTTAATGGGTTCATTTAATTCGAAGGCCATTTCAAGAACATATTTGCTTGGGATCACAAAAAAAAAAAAAAAAAAAAAAAACTTTACATCTGTTATCTCTCCACTTAATTCCTCCAGTTGTCGGTGTGTGTCAACACCGTTTCTCTTGAAACAGCACAGAAATGTATCCGTGCACTTAAGCTCCTTGAGCAATCGTTTTCACTGTTCACTGTTCACTCCATTTTTATCTCATTTTATTCCAGAAAGACATTTAAAATGGACATTTTTCTCCTTTGTCCTTCCTCTTCAGCCTTTAACTCTCTGCGTCACCTACTCTTCAAATTATAATTACAAGGATCAAGTGTGTTTTTTCTTTTGCCATTAACCGAGGTTTACGTTTAAAAGGCGTTTGGAAAGCTGCATAATGGACGTGACAAATGTGATGGAACTGCAGCGAGACTCAAAGTAATGAAATCCAAACTCAGCCATCTGTCTCTGGAGAAACAGGTAGATGACAGGTGAGACAAAAGGGACATATGCAGAAGAACAAAGGGAGCGTAGGAGGGTAGAAAATCTGCCCTTTGTGCTCCGTCCTGCAGAGCTTGCACTCTAAGCACCTCGAAAAACCTCAAACAACTGACTGATAGAGCGGGGTTTTCAGGCTCAGTCTGCTGTGACATGAAGCTAAAAATATTCCACAGTCCTGTCTCAGGAGGATAATCTAAATCGGGAAAATATCATATGAACTTAGATCTTGAATTAATCTAATTATAGACAGTCATATATTATCAGCCGTCTAAAGAGATGATAGGATGTGACAAGAAAATGAGGAAGATCACTCCTCTGCTTAGTTGATTAACTGTACAACAACAAACGGCTGTGCAGCGTCGGGGACACTATTTTTTTTTTTTTTTTTATGCATTCAGCTCTAAAACAAATCTCTCCCCATGATGGGAATCATAACCGTGATGATGATGTTTATATTTCGTTCGGTGTACACTTCAGTGTGTGTGCCTCTGCGAAGCCCTTTGTTTCCTCATTAGTTTGCTCTCCCTGCAGTGTGGATTAAATGAGCTCTGGAGCCAAGAGTCTACACACACACACACACACACACACACACACAAAAACTACACATTAAACACAGACAGACAGCAGCGCTGATGTTACATTTGATTATCAAAACAAAAAAGCCCGACGGATGAAATATTGAAATTCTGTCCCAGCCTGCACTGCGCATAATGTCAGCAGACATGATGGTTTCCAAATCACAACTTGTCTGATTCCTGAAAGTTTTTTTTTTTTTTTCTATTGATCTTAGTCTCTTTGACTTTTCTTCTGCTCTCGGTCTGCGATCTGTAATTTCTCCCCGAAAAGAAAATTTAATTTATTCACCCACCATTTTTAATAAGATCACTGAACCGCCACAGTTTAATCTGACGCTAATTAGCTTTTAATTGGCCTGATGATAGACTCTGCCAAAACATTATGGGAAAGGTTTTTCGTCCCTGGAGACATCAGATGCATCTCACCTTTTGCGCTCACACACAAAAACCGTCTTAGGAGCTTAAACTATTTGGCTGATTCACTAAATAGAAATCTGTCTAATTGAAGTGGAGTCCATCTTCTTTATGGTTGCTGCTCCACTGTCTTGTAAATCATAGACAATAGATTTATGATGGTGACTCCTGCATATATGTATTTATAGTTACTTATAGTCATTACTTAAATGGTCAATTTAATATATATCCATATATATGTATATATATATATATATATATATATATATATATATATATATATATATATATATATATATATATATAATATATCACATCAGATATATTTGCAAAATTTGGTCAAATGTATCTTTATTCTTTGAGATAGTCATAGTACTGGTTCATGTATTTCATTTGTCAATGTTTCAGGTGAATTATAGGGCAGCACTTGTTGCAGTCATGCAAATCTTCCACATCTGGCCTTGTCACAGGCATCAGGAAGCAGCACAGCTGTTTGCAGCAGAGCAGACAGAAGAGCTGGCTTTAACGTGATATCATGCTCCTGGGAGTTCATCACGCTCTTTTGCAGAGGAAAAAAAAAAACAATGTAAAGAGCAAAAAACTTCATGTTTTGCAGGCTTATAGTGGCAAAAGCATCTTGAAAACTGCTTTTCTTGTGATTCCATCACGCTAAAATGTGCAGATTGCCATATAGATAAGTTAATGAATAGTCTAGTAAACTTAGCTTGGCATAAGAATCTTTAAAGAACCTAAATTCGCTTCCCTAATTCAGTTCAATGGCCTGTTTTTGCAAAACAATGTGGGTTATAAGTTTATATGCGAGGCCTTGAATGTCATGCGCTTTTGTCTTCCTAAAGAAGACTTTAAATGAGCCAGCCTATATGCTTCATTTGGCTCTAAGGTCCTTTTAGCCTTTGGATTAAATGTTAATTAGAGGGCAAATGAAGTGTGGCAAAAAGATTAGAGGGAGACCGTCCTCCAGGTTTCACCCACGCTGCTTGCAGGTGATAATCTCACCAAATGCAAAATAATTTAGAAATGCTAATGTGATTCATTAGTATAAGTAGTTTTATTTTCAGCTCATTTTGAAAGAAGACATTACTCAAAACTAATCAATCTCATATCTGAGGAAAACAATAGACTCTAGTCTTTTTGTACTGCAAAACATAAAATGAAAACATGCAAAGTTTCAAAAGAAAGGAACAGAGAAGGAAAGGAAAATGAGCATCCTGAGAACAACTTAAATCCTTTTGACAGACATTTATCTCTCCAACTTAGAAGGTGAGAAATCATTCTCATGCGTCTGATTTTTCCAAAGAAGCATCTCTTTGAACTCCAAATCACTTGACAACAGAAGATCTGAGCAGATGCCTCGATCGAGAAAACACAACGCCCTTTGGTTAGTCAACGCTTACTGCTAACGTAACACACAGCTGCAGCACTTCACAGCACTAAACATAGATGTCTTACAAAGAAATAACTGAAACACACACACACACACACACACACACACACTTTGAGTATTGAATAATTACTACTTTATTTTTATCACTTATGTGTGCCTTTAAAATCCTGACATGTTTTTAATGACCTGAAACTGGACCCACAAGATCAAAAAAGTCTAATTTGTTTGTTTTATTTTGTTTTTGTTTTCAAACAGTAACATGGTTACACTTTGTCTTTTATACATTTGCACAACGGCCCTACGAAGGACTGACCAGCTGTCCAGGGTGTACCTGCCTTTCGCCCAAAGATGGCTGGGATAGGCTCCAGCTTCCCCGTGGCCCTTCATTAGACTAAGCGGTTAGGATGATGGATGAATGAATGAATGATTTTTGCACAACAATAGCGAAGAATACCAGTGCACTATTTACAAACCCAGTGGATAACTAAATATTTACATTTTTATATTTCTTTTTTGATAGAATTTCTATTTTTCTTTCATTCATTTATTGATCTCTGCCGGTATGTTGTACAGCAATGCGATGGAGATGTTTGTTTTAAGCAGGATGATTTGCCTAAAAACACACATCTTCCATCAACAAACAACTTTCCTCAACAGGATCAGCTGTTCATAAATGTATGATGAGCTCTAGGGATAAAGATGTGCTGTTTGACATGTTCAGAGGTTACACTGCCCATGACCAGACCAGGGTGTGACCTGCCCTTTGCGCAATGATTGCTTGGATAGACTCCAGGTTCCTGCAACAATGAATGGGATTAATTGGCACTGCCTTACACAAAGTAAAGGTAGTGTTCTTGTAAGGTGGGTCTTGAGGGCAGATCATTGCCTCTTGATCAAGCAACCCTGAAGAGGCCTCAGGCTTTTAGTGCAGGGAGCTGCCATAAAAAAATCCTGCTCCTCTCGGATTGCAGAGCATTTCCAGCCCTTTCTAAATTCTGTTATTATACAAGTTTTCCTCACTTAAAAACAAAATCATGATTTCATATGACTATTAAATACAGCGACCCTGTGATGGACTGGCGACCTGTCCTGGGTGTACACTGCCTCTCACCCAATGACTGCTGGGATGTGTTGCAGCTCCCTGTGACCCTTGAACGGACTGAGAGTTTAATAAAATGAATGAAGAATTAAAAAATGCAGCTATTATAGACAATACCAGTGGTTATTCTAAGTGCCCATGGTTTTGGACATGTTTACATTTCCTCTGACCAGAGTCCAGACTAAACATGGAGAAGCAGCATTTCGCTGTTACGCTGCAAACAAGTGGAATAATCAGCCAGTGGAGATGAAACTCGCCAACTGTAGACACTTTTACATCCAGGTTAAAAACCTTTCTTTTCTCATGTGCCTGTGCATGAAATCTGCACAGCAACTTTTAATTACTTTTGCTTTGAATTATTTTAATATAGTTTATGATTTTATTGTGATTTTGTTATTTGTGTTGTCTTTTATTGTTTTTTTTGTTTTACACTTTTTACACTATCTGTAATGCTTTTAATGTTTTATGTAAAGCACCTTGAATTGTTTTGTATGAAAGTTGCTATACAAATAAACTTGTCTTGCCTTGCCTCTTGGATAAATGAAGATAAATGAAGCTAAACTACAAATTCTACCAAAGCAACTTCATTAGGGGTCATAAACTTGCTTTAGTTTTTTTTTTTTTTTTTTTGTACTGATTTTATCAACGTTCTTTCTTTTAATCATGTTTGTCTTCAGGACCCAGTGCAAGTTAAGCTCAGGTTTCCCCTCATATCACCACGTTTAACTGTTCACTCATCAACTGGGATAATTACATACTACAGCACGTTTGCTAGTAAAAGCACGACAGTGGATTAAATTGTATGACAGGACAGATATACCGTAACCATCCATGTAAATTATTTTCAGCGGTGGGCTGTGATATTTCTTCAGGATGCTGTAAGTCCTGGTTATAATTGTGCCCGCAGCTCTGACAGTTTGGCCTTGGTTTGCTGCGTTTCAGCATTACCGATGCAGCAGGCCAACCACTGCCTCCTGCTTCTCCAAGTGTGCTTTGAACAATTACACTCAGTACTTGCTCTGACTGTGGAAAGACTCCCTTTGGTGGCAGATAAATGCCAAGGCTGTCTCATAGCATGATCAAGTCTGTAACCAAAGTGTATTCTTCACCTGCTCTCATTATTTGCAAATAATAAGACAAAAAGATATGTTAATCAAACCTCTGATCTGGAAGATACAGTAATAAGTCACTGTGGGCGGCTTCAAGTACAACCAGTTCACGCTACATTATTTATCACTGTTAAAATTCATGCTCTGTGTTATTAAGACATGAAATTCAAAGTGATATTTTAGCTCTTCTTGCCGACGGGGATGTTTCCTTTCAGGGGAAAGATTTCAAATTTGGAATCAAAGCTATGAATATACATCAGAGTTTTCTTCAGTACATACTATTATATGCTAAAACTGTGCACATTGTGGTACATAACCATGTAATATTACTTCAGATGGACTTAAGGCAGGAAAAGTAAAGATAAAAATATCTTAGCTAAAATCACCCCTCTTACTTAGCTTCCTCAGAAGCAGTGACGCTTGGAGCACTTTAAACCCACGTACCAAAGGTCACACAGATCTATTTAGATATGCTGTAATACTCTTCAGAGTATTGTTCCATTATAATTTGATGGGTTGGATGACAAAATATTTGACAATTTCAGAAGCCTGCTTGGGGCTTTTCTTTCAGACAGAGTCAAAGCACAGCAGAGACCAAAGCAGCATCTTGGAAATTATTGTAATTTCACCTCGACCATTTAAAACAAGAGAAAGGCGAAAGGCTGGGGGGGTACTCAGTGCGTTTGGTCCAGTGTTTCATGGAAAAATCAGTGCTTAATGGCTGCTGACACTGACAACCCACTCTTGTTCCTGTTTTCAAGCACCTGATGCGCTACCAAAAGTGGGATCTCAAACAAAAGGGCAGGAGTCCATCACTGACATCATTATATTTTTTCTTTTTGAGTTTTTCTTTAAATAAAAGTAAAGGAAACGGCATGAAAATAAAGCCAAAAAAAGGCAGCTGTGGTGTTTATAATCATACCCTCGGAGAAAAATACATTTTTTTAACGGGATTTTTTCGCTGTTATGTCGACTGAAGGCTTTGATAAATCACTTTTGCTTCAGGTATGCAGTCCCTTTTTACACTTTGCATTTTTGATGTTACAAACTGAGGTTTTATTTAGTTTTGCATCCCTGTGAACCCTTCTCTTCACCAAAGGCTAGTTTTCAGTTTTAAGATCGATTTTTCTTTCTCTATGTGGCTCTTTAGTCTTTGCTGGGTTTTCTGCACTCAACTTTCTCTAGACTGCGTCCCCAAGAGGCGTAGTCTGGTGGTACGTGTTGTTTGCCCTCTACCCTGAATCCTATTGTACCTCTGTTCTTATCTGTTGAAAGGCGACGCCGGATAAAGCCGGCTGAGAGGCCGAAGTTCTGCCTGGATCTGTGATCTGTGTAATTGTTCTATGTTTGTCTGTTAAATCCTGAACGGGTTGTACTTGAACATTGAATTTCCCCTCGGGGATCAATAAAGTATTCTTGATTCTTGAGTGATTCTTGATTCTGCAGCTGAAGCAATCATAAAGACCATGTGGTCATTCCATCCATATCAAAAGCTGCTATATATTGTGAGTTGCAAACTTTAAATGTCAGAAGAAGACCCTGCTGACTTGCAGAAGGATAGCAAACAACCGCACAGCCAGACGGGTCGGAGAACATCGCAACTAAAAGTTACTAAAAGAGAATAACTGATGATAAGGGATTATAAATTGTAGAAATACTTTCTAAATCAAGCCAGACACTTTGTCTCCATGGCCACTTTTACTCAAAATTTTTTTATCTGTGTCTGTTAATGCCTCTCTGTTCTGGCTTCTCCAAACAGCTTGATAAGCAGTAGCAGTTATTTATATGGTAATTCACAGAGAAACACATCACATATAGTTTTGATTCACTAAAAAGTAAATGTGATCTACTCTGAAACTCTGCCTATGTGTGTTTACTTATGTGTGTGATCTAATTACAGTCACATTTTGATGACTTTGCCATCATTTTGGGAACGAAAATGACCTTTCTATTGGGCAGAGTAACTCAGAGGGCTTCTAAAGCAACTGTGTGATAATCACAAAAATCTAATAGGAGAAAGACAATTGACAATAAAATTCTATGTTTATGCTAGCAGTCAGATGTTTTACTCAATGAACTCAAATATATTTGATTTATTTTTCATTTCTTGGTCTTAACTGTTTGGAAGCATCAAGGTTAAAACCAGTGGTATTTACAGCAGGTAACACTGTTCATCATGTTAAAGTGGAGGAGTTTTTGTACCTGGCACTTTTTGGTTGACCAATCATACCCTCACATGGCAGTAATAGCTGCCTCCTCAACAAGACAGCAGTGGATCCTTGAGAAACTGCAAGCCTGCAGTGAAGTCAAGGTCAGATGATTAATTAACTGAAAGTCTCTAGATGCTAAATCTAATGGGATCTGTGGGAAGAAATCCCAATTCACAAAGACCCCCCCCCCCTCCCCCCCTCCTACACGTCAACTCAAAACACCCAAAGGATAAGCTGTCACCCTGCCCTGAGGGTTTCTCTCTGTCTTGTCATCACATTTTTGTCAGCACAAGCCATAGACCGTATATGAAAGATGGACGGAGTGTCCAGCGGTTAAAAGTGAAGCCGATGCAGAAGTAGATAAAACTGCAGTTCCCTCCTCATCCGCTAGGGGCTGGCTGCAAAACAGAGCAAATCCCCATAGACTCCCATGTTAAAAAGACCAACTTCACAGCAGAAATAAACATGTTTACAGCCTCGTACAAAAATCCATTTTAGGTTTAATAGGTCAGGTTTACCTTCATGACAACTGTGGGGGGAGTGAATTTTTCTTTTAACTCGTCCATTTAAAAGTAATTTAATCTCGAAATTCGGCATATTTAGGACCGTGTACTTTTAATTGACAGGTACCCACTTCAAGTAAGAAGAATGTAGAACAACTGTGGTTTTTATCAACCATGTTTAACAACATGACTTAGCTTTAGCCTGCTTACCTCCGTTAGCTGGTTATCTCTTGTTATCTCCAGGTTAGCTCAGTTAGCTCTTAGCTATAGGCAGGTCGGAGTCTGCTCTATTTCAATCATCCATCATGGCGCTCACAGCCCCCCCTTCCAGCTCCACCTCTTTGCCCATATTTGAATTTTCTGGGCGAGACAACATGCATGCCCTTGCCAAGATGGCGATGGTAGGAACCGCCCACCGAGCTTCAATTCAGCTCTTCAGAAACCTATGAGTGACGTCACAGAGGCTACATCCATCTTTTTATATACAGTCTATGGCACAAACACGAACTCCATGTTACATGTATGATGAACTATGAGTGATCTGTTTATATCTGTTAGTTGGTCCAATGGCCATATTTCAACCTTAAAAAGCATAGACATTGAAAATGTTGATAAAAGTGATGCTGTTTTGTGTAAAGTTTAAACGGATACCTTTTTTGTGAAAATGGAAGGTCATACTGCATAATTCCATTGAAAGGCATACAGTAAGTCGACCTGTTCAAAGAAGCAACAAAACAAAGAAACAAAACTAACTCTCGTCACAAGAAGGGCAGAAAATGACAAACATTGATGTGCTTTTCCTAGTTGGACATGATAACAGGTGAAGATGAAGGCTTTCAGTCTCACATAAGCTGGTTGTTTACTTCTTGATAAGTAATATAACAGATAGATGCAAAAATAGACGAGTGGCTATCCAACATAAGTTCTACAAGTCTCAAATAGTCATAAATGCTTGAAAGATTATCGCAAGTTTCCATTTTGAAGTGGAAGTAATTAATGTTAGATTTAATGTAAATCTTAAAGAGATGCATTCAAAGTCAATTACTTGTTCCCTGAAGAGTTGCAAATGCTGTTTGAAACCTTTTGCTTTCATCGGATTGTGTTTCCTTTTGACACAAAATCCAATGAAAGTTGAAATGTAGCAGTCGAATGGAAAAATACAGAGATGTAGCTATTTGATCTCATGGATATAAACCAGAATATAGACGACTTTATTCAGCATCCCACAGTCAAGAGCTTGGTTTAAAAAATATGTTTCCCATAGCTGATACTAATCACATTTCACCAGCTCTCTTTCACTTGCTCAAGGGAGCTGAATCTATTTTCCTTATCAGACAGACAATAAGTTAGGAGCCCTAAAAGAAGTGACTGAATGGAAAGAGACATGCATTAAAGATGAGGAAGTTGTTGCACTGGATTTGGGCGAGTGCTTTTATTTGACAAAAGCTTGGCATCCAGAGACTAAGTGGTCTTCCTGAATAAACAGTGTGTGGAAATGGTGGAGACGTGGTTTGACCTGATAAAGAGATGATGGGAGAGGTGGGATGGGGAGATCAGACAGGAAAAGACAGATGGAGACAGATAAAGAGATAGAAAAGAATGCAAAGAAATGCAGCAAAGAAAGAAGAGAAGTGGAAAATAAAAAATGTAATCAATGGAGAAAGCAAACCAGCCATCAACAGTAGCGGTCTCCTGCGTTATTTACCAAATGTGTGTATTTTTATGTATGTATTTCACTTAAGAAGCTTTATTTTACACGCTATTTTATTTATGTTTCTGGCAATGCTGTAATGTTCCACAAACACTTCCATGTGTCAAATTCATTAACAAGTACATCATGTAGCAGGTAGCATGGATATCATTTTGCAATATCTGGTGGAAAAATATAAAATTAAAGAAATTGTCTTAGATGGGCTGTAAAGTTAAAATAAGTTTTCATCTTTTCTGAAGCCTGATGCATTTATTTACTTACATTTTCTTAGCTGTTTTCATTTTAGTCATCATTTAAAAGGAAAAAAAATCAGATGACTAAATAAAAACTGGTACAAAAAGACACAAAATTTTGTGCACTGTGTTTGCAACAGTTATGGAAGACAATAGTTTGTTGCTGAGTACAGTCTGTAACACATTCACTGATAGATGTTTCATTACAACACTGCAAATTAGTAAGTAAGTAGAAATCTAAATTCAATGTGTCTAACAGCAGTGGAGGAGAAAGAAATTATAGATATTGTTCATAAATGTAAAAGCAAAACTTTAACTGACTAAATGGTATAGATGTGACTATAATAAAAAAAAAAAGTTATAGAAGCAATCATTCAGCCAATGACATATATCTGTAACTTGTGATTCCAAACTGGTAAATTTCTTGAACAAATGAAAATTGCAAAAGTTATCCCACTGTATAAATGTGAAGATAGAGATCAGCTTACTAATTACAGGCCAGTTTCATTACTACTGCAGTTCTCCACAATTTTAGAAAAATTATTTGCTCATCGATTGGACAATTTCATAGAAAAACATAACCTCCTATAAGATAGTCAATACGGATTCAGAAAACTAAGATCTACATCATTGGCAGTCCTAGAATTAGTAGAAGAAATTACTAGTGCAATTGACAAAAAGAAAGCAGCAGTTGGGGTGTTCATTGACCTGAAAAAAAAGCATTTGAAACAATAAATCATGATATATTACTTAAGAATTTAGACTATCATGGGACCAGAGGAGTGGTTTTACAATGGATGAGGAGTTTTTTGAACACGAGGCAACAATTTGTGAAAATAAATGGCTTTCAGTCTTTAGGCTTCGACATTGTTTGTGGTGTTCCCCAGGGGTCAGTACTGGGACTGAAGCTCTTAACTTTAAATACAAATGATATGTGTAAAGTATCAAAAAAGCTATAATTTTTTTTGTTTGCAGATGATACAAATATTTTTTGTTCTGGTGAGAACTTACAACAGCTCATGGAAGATATTACCTCACAATTAGATAAGCTGAATATTTGGTTTGATGTAAATAAACTGTCCTTAAATTTGAAAAAGAAAATGTTTGTTGTTTGAGAATTGTACACACACACACACACACACACACACACACACATATTTATTTACATATATAAATTGCTGATATGGACCGATGTGTGTGGAATAAAAAAAAAAAAAAAAAGAATAATGAATAATGGGGCCTGTGCTCCAGGAGAGCTTTATGTGTAGCAACGCCCCTGATCATACACATACATACATACATTTCCAGTCAGCAGCCCATCTTAATGGTCTGCCCATTATTTCTTGGCATCCATTTAGAGTTGTGTTTTCGATACATATGCAGGGCGCTCATCATCACCATATTTCTGATTTGTTTTCAAGGTTGACGAAATGAAAAATAGCCTTCTGAGTCCTGTTCAACAGTCATTTCTTAAGATTAATAAGTATATAATAATAATAAGATAAAATTCTAATTTTGGGGTGATTGATTTTTTTTTTTTTTTTTTTACTCCCTCAAGACTTCTACCATTGTCAGCTTTCTCGAACCTCCCATCCAACAGACCCAGCAGTATGGGCAGGTCCCTAGATCAAACCAAATCCAGTAGTTAAAATAAATTTTAATTATGGTTTTCTGTCCAATTATTTACCTTTCCTTTTAGACTGGTACTTAAAAATCATCATCAAAACTTGTGTATTTTTATTCACAAAGAAACTTTCATGATGATATTTTGATAGTTGCAAGTTATAATGTGTGTACATTTATTTAGGTTATTGCAGTATTTAACGCTCAGTCATTGGTCAGCTTCAGTGAAGTAGTTTAGTTGTACAGATTGATTTGACTTTGACTAGAGTGGTGTGAATGCAAACTCGGACCCAAAGAATGTTGCAACAGTCTATTGGACTATTAGCTGTGAATGTAAGAGTCCATACCAGCAGCACTCAGACTTCACAAACAACTGTTCAAGGCAATAAACTGGAGGGAAAAGTTGCCAATACATCAAATTTTCACTGGTTTACCTATAAACCACATTGTGTGTAAAAAAAAAAAAAAAATACATATATATATATATATATATATATATATATATATATATATATATATATATATATATATATATATATATATATATTATTTGATAATTCTATAAATGAGAAAAAATAAGATCTTTAACAGTTTACAGAAAATGCTTTCACTTGTATGTTTGTCTGGTTCTAATTTTTCTTTACTATCTGCTTTTAAAACATTTTTTTCTCCAAGAGCAGAAATGAGATTTCCACAGACACTTTTAGCTAACAGCTGAGCTCTGCACATACTTGGTGAGGAACAGAGACAGAGCAATCGATCCAGAGAACTAACACGACAAACAGATCCTGACTCGAAATAAATCCACTCGTGTAACAGTTTACAGCATCCAAAGTGCACCTGTGCATCCACTTCTGTCATGTGGAGGAGTTTGATGAAATATATATTTCTCTGTGCACAATTTTTCATCTTGCAGCCCTTTCTGACATCGATTTTTAACCAACCTACAGGGCAGATCAACATCACAGCCCAGCAGATGGTAATCCACTGATTGTTCATGATGGAGAAAATGAACATTTAATCATCTGATTATAGGAACTGGAAATTGCTTTTACTTTCATTCAAGGAGCCTTCATTCTCTGCCCAAGGGTACTGTATTTGGAGTTAGCACTTGAGTTCACTTGATTATAGCAGGTCTGTTTGAATGAATTGTAGCCTCCAGATTGAATGAATAGCACCTTGCAACTTTGTGAGGTTAGTTCCCTCAGTCGGTATGACCGTGAGTCTGATCAGACTTCAATAGTTTCCATTTATGGGTGTGATCATTAACAAATAATGGGCTAAATCGAAATCAAAAACAAAATTCAGATTAAAAAATATTTTTTTATGTTCATAATTTGCTTGCTGCTTTATTCTGAATGCATAAAAACGGCATGTCCAACCTGCTTTCTCTTTGATTTCTTTGTTCTTCCAACATTTCACAACATTTTTTGCTATGTTTTCTTTTTAATCAAGTACAAATACTGAAAAACTCCATAATTAGATTAAATGGATAAAAATTCTAGCTTGTTGCTTCATATTCATTGTCTTCAGTAAACAGTTGTGTACAATTTGACCATAGGTGTTCAGCAGGGGGTCCGTGACCTCAGGTCTTCCACAGAGGTATTGTAGGGGTCCAGCTCTTTGGTTGATTAAAACTATTTTAACCAATTAAAGTACATATTAACATACATCCAATGTGTTGCAGTGAATGGATGAATGGAGGCAGAAGGTGTTCTCTTTCAGTAAGAAGAGCCCCTTTTTTAGCGACATACTGGAGGTATCTCAAGCTGGAAATCTCAAGCTGGGAACCAGTTCACTTACAGCAGGAGACTAACCCTGACCTGACCCTTCAAGCCCCCTGCGCGCACACACACACACACACACACACACACACACACACACACACACACACACACACACACACACACACACTGGTGCTGGATGTTACATGCTGGTTCTATCAGGTTGCCCTATGGCTGGCAGAGAGCCTATTCAAGCTGACTAAGAGTACATTCACACCAGTGTGCTAGACTCACTCCGACTGGAGACTCGGTTCAGTTGGGAAGTGCAATATTCTAAATAACATGTTCCACTCTCCACCAGAGGGGGCACTGTACTCTCTTTCTGTGGTGTGTCTCCTCATCATCTACAAAATTCTTCCACTTCTGACTTTGAGCCATTCCTCTTGTCTGGGCCTGTTGTCCAACCTTGCTTAAATTTTAATTGTGTTTACCCACAATGCACTTGTTTTTTGTAGCCCTCTATTTTGCTTGCTTGAAACAGATTGGGACCATAATTTGTAGGTGGAGTCTGCTTCCTTGATTTAAATCAAAATATTTTTGTACATTTTGAAGTCCCTAAAGTAAGCAGACTTTCTGAGCAAAAAGACTTGATTCAAGTGAAAAATACTGGCGCGATTGTACCTTGAGATCCAAGACCCAAGTGCACACATTACGATATCATTTGAAAAGATGATACCCCAGTAAAAGAAACATGGAAGACAAAGAAATATAAAAGGAAAAAAAAAACATTTCTTCACCCAGAAATTTTGTGGAGATCACAATATCCCTGCTAAAACATTGCAGTTCTTCAACATGACAACCAACCACTGAGGCCTCTGGATATGAACTCAACTGTATGGACATTGTTATGATGGTGATGGTGGACCCATTCCTGAGTTGGTATCCATAGTCAGTCTGTTGACTGTAGTTGGCTGAGGGGGTTCAGGTCTATAAAGAAATCAAGTGGGGGCAGGGCATCTCCTTGATATATGCCACATTTGATGGAGACTTGTGGAATTGGCTTGAAGTTGGCCTCCAGGTTGGTCTGCCACAGCCTCATTGAGTTTGCAACGAAGGTCCCTTTGCTGCCGTTGATCTTGTACAGCTTCAGACATTCCAGGATCCATGTGTGTGGCATTGAGTCGTAGGCTTTCCGGTAGTCAATCCAGACGGTGCACAAGTTTGTCTGTCTGGTTTTGCAAGATCGTTCTGAGTGTTCTGTCAACCAGCAGCTAGTGTTTGGCTCTTCTGGTTCCTTTGCCAATCGCTTTCTGTGTCTCCGCCATGTATTGATCCATGCACCCACTTACCTTGGCCGATATGATGCCTGACAGGAGCTTCCTAGTCGTGGAGAGGCAGGCGTTTATGGAGTGAAGTCAGTCTCTTTAGCCAGTAGGCATGGATCAGATCAGGGCCAGGCTAAGATATGTGTTATATGAATAAACTTACCTCACTTTTACATAGTTATATACTCAGTTATTTATTTCACATTACAGATTACAATAGATCTACAGAATTCCCAAAGATTTGACCACATGTATCTGAACCTAAGAAATCCTGAATTTCACATGATAATCAGAGAAATGTGAGTTATTTCAAATGTTCATACATGTACATTCTCACATGTGTGGTAATCCTGACCATTTGAACTAACTCGCCTCATAATACAAATGAACTCAACAAGTAAGACAATTCTCAAAAATACAACAATCTAGTGTCTGAGTACCCGATAAGGTACTCCCACATACTACCATTTGACAATACTGTTCCATTTCACTGTGAGTTAACTCTTACTTCACTTTATGCAGCCAGCATATTCCTGCCTGAAGTTCCTGTTCTGCACCTTTCTTTAACAGTGTGTGTCACAGCTTTGACAGATGGTGGCGCACAATGTGAATGTGTGATTTGTAGTTTTCCTCTAATCAGAGTTTCTGCAGAAATGTTCAAATCAACAACGTGAGTCTTGGACAGCAAGAACTGTGTTATGAAAAGCTACAGCCAGCAGTCCAATAAAGTACATTTCATTTTGCCGGCTAGAACATCTGCTGCCTTGCTCGAGAAACTCCGTCCTCCTGCAATAACATGTTCTAATGAAATCCAATTTGAGGAGAAAATTAAACTTTAGTTGTGTATTACATTCACCATGTTGTCTCCACTATTCCCACACTTTTCTGCCCTTCAGGGGAACCAACTTCAAAGTCAAGCAGCCACATTTAAACAGCACGAGAAGGAAGCTGGGGAAGAGACTGATTAAAAGCTGAAAATACTGTTTTCCCTTCTATATAACTTTTATTTTATTTCTTATTTCTACTTTTTTTAATGCTTTTGCAAAGTCTTCTGTCAAATCAGTTCCAATGTTCCACAGTTTTACATGAACCTCGTGTTAAAAAAAAGAAAAAAAAAAGAACACCATCTACTGTAAAACTTAATGCTATTTTCTAACTTTGGCTGTCTGTGACACAAGCATTGCTCTTGTCAGAGTCAAGGTGGTCCATGGCGTTTATCTAAGGGCAGTTGAGACGATGCAAATGAGCACTTTAAGGTCCTGGTCTACCATTTCGTACAGGTAAATTGGCAGTGACTTTGATGAATTTCTTTTGAAAGTGTGGAAATAAACCTGCCGGAGCTATCTCTACCAACTGGTCTGAAACCCAAACTAAGTGTGTTTCAACTTTCAACCATTCACTATAGTTACATTATTATTAACTTCTCAACTATTTTCTAAAAAAAAACATTTATTATTTATTCTGTTTATTCTTGTCTAAAACAAATGAAAAAACCTGGAGGAAGAAAACTTTTCGGGCCTTTTTGTTAGTGTGAAAGCTAAAAGGTTAATGCAAAATTAAATATCATGGGCTTGAACATATGAAACTTCAATTAAAATTAAAGCTCTTCCCTTACAGATTAAATAATTAGTTTTAGGAGATAATCAGTAATGTTTGCTAACATAATTTTGTTCACAGCTAGTCTTGCTCTGAGTGCTAAAACTGCATTGCATGTCATTCCTTAAAAAGATGCTTGAGGTTTCCGCTCTTCGAGTGCTTTTCTAGTTTCATATTTATTGAGTAACATCGTCCGCGGCAGGGCGGGTTTTGGATGCAGCTGGGTCCGAGTGTTTTAATGCCACATGTAAAAATGTTTGTACTTTCTCACCACCTCGATCAGCTATTTTATCAAAACAATCCGTTTTACCTGCAACAGCAAAAACCATACTTTTCCGTGTTAAGGACGTCCACCTCAAATGTCCGACCAATCACACGATACTTCTCGGAGCCCCGCAAGAAAAAAGTTCTGCCAGCCTGATGTGTCGATAACTGTCTTCAAATGTGTCCGTGAGAACAAAATGACCTCATTTTCTTCTTGGGGCCTCGAGAACAAGAAGTTCTTGCTTCTTGTGGAGTATGTACCAAGCTTTAGTGTGTTCAGGAAATTAATGAAAGTTTTTCCTTGTTTTCATTATTAGATTCTGAAATATAACTAAAAAGCAAAACCACTGAGGGCTAGAAAGGAATTATGGCAGGTCAGAATTATTAAGTGGACAAAACCATGTAGAGTATAATCAGATTTTATAGTCTAATCAGGGAGTCTGATGAGTAAACAGTGTCTTTAATTCCCTAAAGGATTAAAATAAAACTCATAATGGAAATAATAACAATAATAATAATAATAATTAATAATAATATTAATGATAATAATAAAAGTTATAGTATTCTTTTAGCATGTCAAAATCACCATCTGGCCACGACAGATCCCCTACCATAATCCAAAAGTTTGGTTTGTGATAGCATTGAAACCTAAAGGCGAGTTTTTGGGGTTTTTTTTTTGCAAAAGACCAGAGAAGATAAGGATGTTTAAATGATCATTTACAGCTGTGGGTGTCCAGAACATCTGGATGATAATTTGTGTTTCCATTCATATTTCTTGTTTTGCACTTTCCCATTACAGCAAATCAGACAGTGTGTCCAAACTTTGACAGGCAGTCTAGAAAATACCAATCATTCAAGAAATTTAATGGTAAATAAGCACATTAGTATCCCAGATGAACTTGTGATCAGAAGAAAGGGAAGAATAGTCAAGCATATTGATTGCTGTTGGCCGTGAAAAGTTTCACAAACTGGGATTTTTCTTGGTACACTGGTGCAACAGGAACATAACATTTGTAGAAATAAAAATAAGACTTCAACATGAAACTATATTGACATGCAATAAAAATAGTCTCACTGAAATAGAAATATACTCTAAATCTAAAACACAATACTCATGTAACAGCAAGCAATAGTGTGGTATCAGTTGTTTTATGAATTCTGTGTGTATCCAACTGCTTATTGTGTTTTTTTATACTCTTGTAAGCACTGAAGAGGGCTAATACAATACCTTTATGTGAATAGTTGATGTTTTGTTATAAGCAGAACAATGCATAATAATGACTTAATGAGGTTTACAAAAACAACCTTGTAAAAGTGGACTAAAACAGGGAAACTCAAAAGCAAAAATTATGTTTAAAGCATGAAGGAAAAAAAAACTCACAACATGTGGCACAGTGCATGGACCTCCACTGAGCATCAAACAATTAATTCTGTAGAAAAGCAGTTTAGTTACTCATAACAACTCACCCATTGAGAGAGGTGGAGGGACTTGTTGTAATCCACGCTGAAAAAGAACATAAATCTGTTTTTTACTTAATGTTTTCATTCATTTTCTGTGACAGAAAATAATTTTTGTGATGGAATGTTTTGTCCTTAGAATACGACTCTTTGACGCCCCGTGTTTACATTTTATGTGGATGTAAAAGCCATAAAACTTCAGTTATTTGGCTGATAAACTTGTGATTCCATTGTTATCAATAAATTATAAGTGTTGTTGCAGCAGTGATTAAAGCTATGCTGGAATATTCTAACTGTGCTTTTACTAAATTTGCTTTATATTTTAGACTAAATGGCCACTTCAGTTGTAATAATTAATTCATTATTTATGTTCACCTTTATTTTTCTATATATTGATTATATTTCATTTACATGTGTTTGTCCAGTCTGTCCCCTTGCATGACTCCCCAAGTGCTCTGAGGGGGATGATGACAAAACAATGGGTCTTTATCAGTGTTGGTCAAACAGACCCATTTACTGTTAACTTTACCATTAACCTATTAGACTTTAGTGTTTGATGCAATGTCATCTCTTGCTTGCTGAGATCTCACCTGCCCCACTCATGGATTAAGTTTAATTCTTTGAGTTGCTGAGTTATCTCCACATCTGCTGCAGTTTAAGCTCCTTTTTCTAATAAACATGCATCCCTACTGACATTTTCCTGTCGTCCCCCTAACTGATTCAGGCTGGCTGATGAGTGAAGACGTCACTGACTTGCTCAGGTAAAAAATAAATAAATAAAAAATTTGCAGCTCTAGAATATTTATTCTAATAAGAGCTCTGATAGACATGACTACTTTGAATATTGCATTTCGTAGCAAAAATGAACCAAAAAGGAGTTTCATTCTCTTTTTACTGATGATTTTAATTATTAAGAACCAAAGATCATGAGAGAGGTTTATTGCTTCAGGTCACATTATGCAGCATTTTGTTGAGTTATCAGCGCTCAGTCCCCAGTTAAGCTTCTGATTATAACATGCTAAGCAAAGAATCCAGTTGAAATTTATTCAATTGTATTTGTACAGCTCAAGTAACAACCATCATCTCAAGGCATTTTAAAAGTCATATCAATTATAATCCAGTTTAATCCAATTAAAATCCAGTAAAATATAACTATTTTTAACTTGCATTAGTCCAGGTGAAACAATTGTGTTCACTTAAAACATATTAATAAAAAACTGACTGGCGATAGAAACCAATGGATTTCATCTAAACCTCCCTAAAATTTCTCCCCACCAGGATGCACAGTACATTGAATAAGATTGGAGAGAAAAAACTCCCATTTAACATGAAGAAAATCCAGACTTAGGGAGTTGTCCGTCTGCCCTAACAAACCTGGTTTAGGGTTGAGACAACAAAACAGAAGAGTCAACAAGTGCCATCACTGCAATGCAGGGATATCGCCAGAAAAAATAAATCAGAAACACGAGTTAAAGACAAAGTAGAGAACTTTTGCTATTTTCTCCATCACAGCCACCCCTATCTACGGTTAATTCAGGATCCATCTTGCATCCTACATGACCTGTGAGCTCCCTCCAGCCAGCAGAAGAAGATCTTACGCTGACTCTTGTTTAGTCTTTTCTCTCTTTTAACCTTCTTGTGCTTTTTTTGCATTTTCTATCGCAAAGCGAAAACTCTGTTGCAACGTCACATCATGATGTAAAAGTTGTATAGTGTGGTTTCTCAGCTTCAGGACGCTGCTGGGCAGCTGATAGTTGTCACTGTGTCATCAAACAAGTCCAGAGCAAAGAGTTTTATGGTTAGAACATTATGGAATGTGTCTTTAATGACTCTAGTGATGTTGCATATTTACTTTCCCAGCAGCACAGACCTAGCAACATACATGTGATCATTCCTCAAAATGAAATGTCTAGATGTCCAGATGTACCAAGTTTGTTAAATACTCCATGAAAAGTAAAGTAGACCTCCATTGTTCTTGCTCTCAAGGTTGCAAGAATGAGAAAATAATGTCCTCGATTGGTGTCTACTTTTTGTGCAAGGAACTCTTCATCCATGGCAGTGCGGGTCGTTCACACGGCTGAGTCTGTGTCTTTAAAGGCCACATGTTTTAAAAGTTTTTTTTCCACCAGCTGTTTTAATAAAACTGCCTCAAATGTCCAACCAATGACACGATACATCTTAGAGCCCCACAAGAAAAAAAAGTTTTGCCTGCTCGATGTGTCAAGAATTGTCTTCCAACCTGTCCGTGAAAACAAAATGACGTCATTTTCTTCTGTGGCCTCGAGTACAAGCAGAGTTCTCGCTTCTCGTAGGAGTACGTTGCAGACTTTAAAGCAGCACTTCACTGTAACAGCAAAACACAAGGGAGAACTGTCGTTCAGCTATGAAGGTTTTATCATATGAAAAAGCATCAAATGGCATTATTGATTCTGTAATACTACTATTCTGGCTTATATAATGCTGTCAGATATGGTTAGACAGATGAGACAACTCTCCCTCAGTGTATTGGTATATAAGTTCTGTTAGCCTGCAGGCTTGGAGTAACACCACACAACTGAACCTGCACATCATGGATGTGATCTAAAGACAACCAGTATGGAGATCTGAGCAGAAAACACTTAAAAGTTGCTTTTTTTCCTCTTATTAATGTGACGAGTCAGTTGAACTTTTGTCTTGTTTCCACCACTGCACACACTCACCTATCAGGAGTCCTTCTCTCCTGGGTCTGAAATACCAGTGAGCCCGGTGAAATGAGAGAGGAATGTAAATGAATGTACCTGCGTGAGAGGAAACCAGCGAAGGTAAAACATATCATCGATCGTGAACACAGAGTTTAATGAAAGACACGAGCCTTCATATATTTCATTGACACTGCTTAAACAGTGATTACTTTGTGTGTGTTTGCGTTCATGTCCACCTCGTTGTGCACGTTGCGCACACTACACACTGTCTTCTCAGCAGCTTCACAGCTAATGAGCTGCTGCTTCACTTGGCGGATTTACTTTAGTGGAGTTAACTTAGAGCTGATTAGTCAGCGTCAAGACGAGTGTCACTGTAGCAGAAACAAACTGCCATGTAAACTATGCTGCTTGCATTTTGCAACACTTAGGGAACTTAACTTTTAATGTAAATGGATTTTAGAGAAGCAGCTTAGACACACATGTTTGTACGGTATATCTCTGCCTGGCTCAGAGACATTTTTCTCCTTTAACTCAACGATATTTCATCCTCCTGTCTGAGAGTGAAATCTGAGATCAACGCTGCCTGCTTTAATATAGGCAGCTTCTGTAAGAATACTCACACCTCACAGCATTTCCTGGATGACTAATAACCTGCCACATCACACAGATCATTGCAACTTGCATTGACAACAACAACAACAAAAAGGGAATAGTATATTGTTGTACTCATTTCTTACAGTAATGGGATGATTGTGATGGAAATGATGGCACATAATTTGTACACTGCTTCGTGCATTTGTTCATATTATGGAACTTGTGACTCAGCATTGCATTAGCAGTAAGCATGGTGATTGTAATGAATGTCATTCAGCCTTCTGTTGGGCTTAGCATGTTTGTTTAGAAGGAATACATTAGACAATGAACAGCAGGCGACAACACTCTTAAGCTGATGAAAGAATAGGAAGGAACTGCTGATCAGGGACATGTAGAGAAAAGAGAATCAGTCAGGGAGAGGATTAATGTATATGTGTCTTTTTTTTATGCCTTCTCTCCTGACTACTTTTGTAATTAAATGTCAGCAGTAAGTAATGATGCGCTCCAGACTGTAAGTACATCAGCTCTAAAAGGAAATGTGAATGTTTGCTAATGGAATAGAGACAAGAGGCAACACTGTGATTGATCAGCTGTGCAGCAGGACATGAAAAAGGAAAATTGGTTGAAATGAATACAGCGCTTAACAGTTATGTTTCTCCCCCGCCCTCTCCTAAATTCGTGCATTCAAAATTTTTCTGTTGTTTTAACCCCAGTCACTGTTTCTCTTGAAGTGTAATTTTCTATGTAAAGCTTTTGCTGTCAAATGCTGCGTGTCAATTTGATTATTTAACTTTTTCAGCACAGTCCAGCAGGACGTCAGACATTAATCAGAACTGTTACATTCTCTAAATGTATGCACTTGTCAAAATATAATTTAAAAAATTTCTATATTTAAAATAAGACTGAAGCAGTCAAAGCAATAGAAAATATATATACTGATGTATATAATGGTCCAAGCCAATACTGCTATCAGTAGCAGTCACTGTCCTAAATTAAGCTAGCTGTCACAGCTAGCTGTTGTGTACAGTACATCCACAATAAATGTACCTTTTATTAAACATGTCAGTTGATAAAGTATAATGTTTTATTTATTGACCTAGTGACATTTATGTTACTACCAAGCTGGTAATGCTGTTAAATAAGGAGAACAGATCCACAACCAACTTCTAGCAGCTTCTCATTCAAAAGATTGTCTGCTAAAAGTAAGCTAACGTTGCACGAGTTGGTTTATTGCTAGGTTATAAAGATTTTAAAAGTCTGAAAAAATTTATATGTCTCAATTAAGTTAGAATCCAGTAACTCTTAACTTGCCATACTGTGTGTGTGTGTGTGCACTCCTGAATATTAACAAGAAATCTGTATGTACACACATCATCATCACTTGCAAGCTAAAAACAAACAGGCCATTGTGTCTCAGGAACACACTGTTATGTGCCTGAAGATAATGTAGATTTTACAGAAAAATCTTAATTACACAGTTAGACATAGTGAAGCATGTAGCATCATAAATCTCAGCACTGCTCTGATTAGATTTCATGTTGAATTTCTGGATGCTAACCTTAGCATTAGATATACGGTAACACACAAGTTAAATACTTTAGGTTTGAAAATTCTTTTTTGTAGCATGATTTAAGATAAGATCCGCATTTACTGGACAACTTATTGCAAAAGATGTACAAATTTCATGGACAGGTTGAAATGTATGTTTTTTTTTTTACTTTGTAGATTATAGTTGTGGGAACAAATACTAATTTCTTACATTTTCATGCTTTCTGAATGTAAGTTTGGGTAAATATTCACCTGTGGTGTCTCCACTTAAATACATCAGGGTTGATTTGACTGCAGTGTTTGGCCTTTATGCTGAGCCATCATTCCCCAAGCTGACAGCAGCTTGTAACCTGATATTTCACTGTTCATCAGGGTAACATGGATGCCCTTTTCTAAAGGACTCATCCAATTAATCAGGATAAATTAAGCTTTGTAATTTTAATGAGTGATTTGTTTGCTTCGTGAGTTCACTGTGAGAGACAGGAAGACGGAAAGGGGAAGGCTTATTGTCAGTAAACTCTGTCTTCTCAATCTTGTTACATCTTCTCATCTCCTTAGTCACTCAATCCCAAAACACTAATGAGATGTTTTCACTGCTGTGTTGAACTCAAGCAGGACACATGTTGTTCTTATTGTTGAGATGGGGATGAGACCTCAATCTATTTTAGAAACTCAGACACGACCTACAATTTGATGAACATGGCTCCATCGCTTATATCCATCTGGCTTGTCATTGGCTGAATGGACATGGATGGAAGTTGCCAGCTGGGTGGATGGTACATCATTACTGTTCCAAAGAAGAAAATCCAACTTTTGTATTTTTAAAGGTTGTTTTGGAAAAAAAATACTACGACATTTTGAACTTTTTAACATTCAACAGGTATCCCAGTAGCCTGCCTGTGGTTGTATTTTTGTATCTTTCATTTTCTTTATTTCCCTTCTGAGATTCTAGGTAGTAAAAAAATCAGAATGATAATAATAATAATAATAATCCTCAGGACTTGGTGAAAACATTGCATGCATGCAAGGAAATGACACAAAAAAGGAAATGATCCACCACACCTCTGAATATGACAGCCCAAAAATGGAGCTTTTGATGTGATGCTGTGAAAAAGATTTCATCTTGCTGAAAGCTGCATGTCAGTTGCATTGCCCGGGGCAGTTGCTGAAGAGCACTCACCCTCTGCATTCCTGTGCAAACACAAAGTCAACATCAGACTTTTGATACAACTAATCATGATGTGAAGCACATTCTGCGCCCACGCACACACATACTTATTCAATTATAGATGTTATTACTCTTGTCTGATGAGACTAGGAGATTGGCAGTAATCAGTCAATAATCAGCTATCTAATCTAAAAGCTTGGAGGGCTGGTCACCACACTGCGTGCTGACTGTTATTACAAATTAACTGATAACATGTGTATTGAATAACAACTTTAAAGAGAAAATCAGACACTTTGTTCCAATAACCCACTAATGCTTCAGTAGAAGACTTAAAAGCAGAACAGATGTCGGATTACAACTCCGAGGTGATCAAGGCAAAAAAAGAAGCTTCAAGTGTCTACAACATACGTAAACACCTGATTTCATTGATGATATGGTGTGGACATCTTGCAAGCACACGGTTCATCATTGTTGCTTAATCACACGTGTATATTAACACATGCAGTTGCTGATATTTATGGTTTTAAGTTTCTTTGTGAAGATGTACACAGTTATAATATAATATATATATTTATATATACATATATATATATATATATATATATATATATATATATATATATATATATATATATATATATATATTTATATATATTTATATATATATATATATATATATATATATATATATATATATATATATATATATATATATATTTACATATATATATATATATATATATTTATATATATATATATATATATATATATATATATATATATATATATATATATATATATATATATATTTACATATATATATATATATATATATATATATATATATATATATATATATATATATATATATATATATATATATATATATATACATTCAGTGATGTTGAATATAAACTGTGTTCATCAAACTGTGCTTGCGGAAGTTTTGTTTTCTACTCATATACATACTTCTTTACTGGGCTGAGGTAAGGAGAGATTGAACAATGGTGAAGCTTTGAGGACAATGTTATATTGCTGATGTTGCATCCAGATAAAACTACCTCTTTTTGTCGGCAGCTCTTGCATTCCCAGTGGTGTGTATAACCAAAATAATTTTAATTTAATTGTTCATAAGACAGAAAGGCCATTGGCATAACCACTGAAACAAGTTAGCCTTTTCTACTGCATGTAATAGTATCTTTTTCATCGGTGCTTTGAAGATGACAACTTTCTAATTCCCACCGGTATTAATACGAACAGAAGTCATACAAGCTGTTTTTTAGCAGACTGGGTCATAAAATAACCCAACCATCTAAATTCAGCTGCAAAATCTGATTGTGAATGCCGCTATGCACAACACACTGAGCAGAATTAACAGATGCAAATGGCAATAAAAACATTAGACAGCGGGAACATTAGATGAGTGAGCTCAAGTTCTTCTGTTGTTTCTGTATTCTAACAGTGTTGCAGCTCTTTGTCTTTTACTCTTTCGTCTTGAATGAAATGGAAGAAATACTACACTTACTCTGGGTTTTTGTTTTTTTTTTTTTTTTCACCAGCAATGGTGTGTGCAGTTCTTTGCTCTGATCCTTGCAAATGCTAACTTCCAGCTCAGCACCAAGCAGAGGGTTGGAGGTCAAAAGAGAAAGAACTGCTTCCAAGTTAGGCAGTGGCACCAAACCAGCATTGAAACCAGTTTGGTGGGGAAAAAATAGAAATTTTCAGAGAACCGGTCTTTTACAATGTCAGCATGAAGGGATGACTGTCGCACTGTTTCCCACAGCTTGTGTTTCTGATAATTACAACACAGAGGTAATCAGGACATTTACAAGTCTTTAGACTGGAATACAAACATGAGCTCTGCACACTGGCACAGAGGTGAGGTTTCACTTTCAAAAAAGCCAAACAGATATTTCCAGTTTCAGTCATATTTCACCAACTCATTTTGTCTTTCACTACACTTACAAAAAAACATGTCACTAGCAAAATGATGGAAAATCATTTCCCACCTTTTTTTTTTCTCACTCATACATTTAATTATTCTCTCCCTCAAAAAAACGGATTTAAGACTTGAGAGGGGTTTGAATCAGGTTTTTGAGTGAGGGAATCACCAATTCGCTGAGGCACATTTACATTCCCATCGACTCATAGCTGAGCAAACACTTAAATATGACACTGATTAGCTCTCTGTTGGCATGCTGAGTTCATGAGCCTCATGTAAGTAAGTAAAATAAAGAGGGGAATATTGAGGATGAGCCTTACATGCTTTGACTGGTTGCACTACATAATAAAGATGTCACAGGCCAGTCATGCTAATTTGTACTTTACTGCTGCGATTCTGACAGATCTTTGTTGTTTCATCTTTAGAAACATATCATTAGCCTCATAGCATAATGGCTTCAGTCATATTGTGATTAAACCATAGACAGTATATAAAAGATGGACAGAGTCTCCGTGACATCACGCGTAAGTTTCTGAAGAGTTAAACTGAAGCTCGATAGGCGGTTCCTACCATCGCCATCTTGGCAGCATCACGGATTTCGTCTAACCCGGAAAATACAAAAATGGGCAAAGAGGTAGAGCTGAGAAGGGAGCTGTGAGCATGGGGGTGGATGATTGACATGTAGCGATCTCCGACCTGCCTGTAACTAAGAACTATTTGAGCTAACCTGGAGCTGACAAAAGCTAACCAGCTAACTGAGGCAAGTGGGCTAAAGCTAAGTCACGCTGTTAACTAGCTAAACACCGCTGTTGTTTACATTCCTGCTACATGAAGCGGGAGATCAGGTGCCTGTCAAAAGGACACGCCCCTAAATTTGCAAAATTTCAATATAAGATTACTTCTAAACAGAAGTTTAGATAAACTTCACTCCCCCCTAAGGATGTAATGAAGGTAAAACTGACCTATTAAACCAAAAATGGATTGTTGTACCAGGCTGTAAACATGTTTATGTCAGCTGTGAAGCTGGTCTTTTTAATGTAGGGATATTTTTTCTTTTACTTTTTGGTGCCCCTAGTGGATGAGGGGGGAACTTCAATTTGTGTCACTTCCACATAAGCTTCACTTTTAACTACCAGAGGCTGCCGCCTGGGCTAAACTGTGATATCTGGCTAACTGTACTCTCCTAATATTGCTGATGAACTGTTCACCATTTATAAAACCTTAAAATACGACTTAGGCATTTTTTAGTTTGAAGCTGATGCACAAGTGTTTGAATTCCCAGGACAGGATCAACATGAGAAGCAGAAAGGATATATTTTCAACAACGAAAGCAGAATAGATTGGTGTGGAAAGGGGAAGCTAGCAGAGAACAGAAGAAACAGGACATGCAGAATTCAGAAGAAAAGATGAGAGGCGAGACAAGCCTCTGTTGTCCGTGTGTCCATCTGAAAAGACTGCATTATTTAAAAGAACAATCTGCACTACTTCTCATTTGTCTTTTTTTTAACAAATAAACACACAGATATGTTGTTGACCTTCATAATTCAGGCTTCAATATTGGTGGATGAGGATCAGGTGTGTCAGCTGGTGAAAAGCTGCCTTTTCTCCGAGCGCATAATCAGCTGTTTACTGCAAACTGAGATGCATAAATGTTGGCTATGTATGCAAGTGTTGATAGGTGTTGTTCTTTTTTATTGATCATTTGGTAAAAAGCAGGAAAAACTGCTCTACTTTGGATGGAGCTGGTCATTGATCTGGTGTTATACCGCGTACACCAAACCAGTAACGAGCTGTTCTGAGGATTCAGAAATGCTCATTTTGGCTGCCATTCTGAATCGGAAAAAAAAACATGTATTCATTGTAAGCTAAAATCATGTTTCAGGCTACAAAATGGCTCTGCCTAGACCTTAAATCTGAAGTAGTTGGTAAACGAGATTAAGCTCATTATCAACGTTAGTCCAATGAACAGACACTTAACCTCATTTACACCCTCGTCCTGCTGCTTCTTCTTGCCTCCAACATTTAAAGGGATATTAAATCCCACCACAAAAACAGCCTTATTAACAGCCATGAAAAATGAGCAACTCAAAAGACAACGCTGTAGTTTTCTGGAAACAAGAATGCCAATTTGCATGAATTTGAATGAAAATGCACTTTCCTTGACTTTACGTTGCTGTGCAGCTGAAGGATTTGAACCTGGCCAGTTTCTCTTTGATTCAGGACTAAAAAATGAGCACAGATAGCAAAAACAAAATTAATTAAAAATTTAAAAATATAGATAAAAGTCTTTGCACTTAGCTCATTTTCACAGTTTTCTACTGCAATATAGTTTCACATGTAACAGGAGTATTTGCTCTATTCACAATGAATGCATAGTAACTGTGAGAAGGCAATGTTTTTTGTTTTTTTCCCATTGAGACTATCCACGTGATGTGAACCTAAAGCATACACACCAAATGAGGCATTTCTGTTCTTTTATTTTTTATCTCTAGCCCTAAACTGAAATGTTTAAGGTAAACATTTAGGTAAATGGAACTCAAATTTGGCTAATTTGTGAGACAATCTGTGCCTCTTTATCATCATCTACTGCAAAAGCTACATAATCTCCCAAATGTCATGGTTTCATGTAATGCAAAACATAAGCATGGACTAATTGTCACAGAAAAATGTATGAATAAAACATATGCTGAGCCTTCATAATGTGCCAATTTCTGAATTTTCGAGCATGCATGCTGGTGGGGATGTAAGCATGTCGAAAAGCAGATGTAAGGATGTAGCAGGGGTATCACTAGACCCCCTCCTTACACAGATCACAATTTTTTTAAACCATAAAAACCTGCTATGTTTATAAAATGAGCATCCATCACTTTCCCTTTGCTACTGATGCTCCCAGAAACTGCCTCTAAAACTGGAATGTTAAATAATATAAACAATAATAATATAATATTGTTTTAATGGACTTTGTTTTTGGATATTGTCAACTAAAGCTAAACGTACAAATATAGAATCTATAATCTAATCAAATGTAGAAATTAATATGCCTTAAAGTTAAAAAATACTTCCAGTATATTATTAGTTTTCGACTTCTCTCTCTGTGTCTCTCATGAATTGAGAGGTTGATTGAAAAGCCAACATGATAAAGACAGATCGTCAGACTTCACTTAATTTTAGGGATTGTTGCAAATGTGTTCCAACAAATATGGTGCTTATGTTGCAACTGGTTGTCCTGTAAAGTCATGTGTCAAACCTGCTCTCTCACCTGCTAAATCTGTCGATCATGATAATCAAACTCACCTATTCTTCATTAACTGTGATCTTAAAGTTGGATATTACACCTCTGCTTCCTTCACTCCATTTGACCCCATGATTACTTGGTGTTAACATTGCAGCTTAGGTCTGTTGCTTTCAGTACACAGAGCGATGACAGGGACATTTCTGTCAAACTGGTATTATGGGAATACTAAATATGTCAATGTTGATCACTGGGAAAGAGATAAAATATTGATAAAAAGTTGAGCATTTTTTTACACAACATCTCAGCGTCAAATGATTAGCAGTAATTAATCTGCGTCGTCCCTAAATGAATCCCAACGTGCTGCTGGTACAAGCTTAAACGTAGTTAGTCCAGGTGCGCGGCTGCTCACCTCCCTTATCAAAGGAATCAGTAAGCAGCAGCTTCTCACTTCATTTTCATTCCGTCTTTCTTTTCTTTCTTGGCAGCCTGATTTTCCTTCGGAGACATAACGTTTTCTTGTCTTCCGGCTGGCTGATCACTCATCATAGTCTACCAGCGGAATACGTAACTCACTTCAATCGGCTGCTACAGGTGTGAACTAAACCATTGTGCACCATTATAAAGGCATTAGAAGGGCTTCAGGGACCATCCATAACTAGAAAAGCACTCAGTACAGACATCTGGCAGCTCATTTACAACTTCTGCGATAGTCTTACATTCATTGTGTAGGGATCATTATATTCACTGATAATCAAAACATACCTAAAGCATTTGAAATGGCTATAATATTATTAATAAGTTGGGTTTTTTTTTTTTTTTTTTTTTTTTTTATGCCAACAGTAAAACAAACGTCAGTAAGTTTACAAACTAGCAGTATGTTCACAGAGGTGAACATACTGACAGAGGTGGCAGTGGCTCTGGTGGTAGAGCTGTTTTTTTTTTTTTTAGACTTAAAGGTTGCTGATTCGAATTCAATGGGGGGTCGGGGTACATAAGTGTTGTCTTACTTGATAATTCATTTTTAAGTGCAGCTTTTAGCAAAGAATTATTTAACTTCTCAGCCAACTCTTAAAAGATTTCTTAAGAATAATTCAAAGAATTCCAATAAATACAGATAACAGCCAATAGTAAATGGAGTCTGAGCAAGACACGTTCTCAGGAATAAAAGAAAAAAAGCAAAAATCTGCCCGGTAGTTTTTAATATTTGTGTTAAATTGCTAGCAAACGGACAGACAGACAGAGGAATTAATGCAGCCAAAACACAACCTTGTTGCAGGAGTGCTTATTGTAAATGGAGAATTCAGAGCAGGCTGGAGCTTGTATTTACTTAAAACATTATTTGATTTCACTTATTAGTATTATGAAAGCATCTTCATTCCCTGTTGCTGTTCTACCATCTTATCCCCTTAGAGCTGGATGCTTAACGCCCGTGTTAAGATCTTACTGCAGCACAGCCCTCTTGTGAAAGAGGTCTGACTGTGGAATGTAGGGATTTTGTAACCCTGAAATTGCAGCGATTTCTCCATTTTTGTGCCTTTTATTGTGAGGCTGGAGAATTCTTCACTGTAAACCAACACAGCTCTTTAATATGGCATGAAATGTTGTTTACTGCTAAAATATTTAAGATATTTTAGACTGAAGTAGTTTTGTAGTCCATGGACAATAGTTATGACCACCATAAAGATTTTTTTTAAAGAAGACAAAAAAGAAAAACTATAGATAAAATAAAAAGGAAGAAATTAACACACAAAGAGTAACAGAAGACAAAGTAAAAGTGGCAACAAGGTGGGAAACATCTGTTTAACTGACTCCCTCTCATGTCAACTTCTGTAATTGAATGCTAGATTCCCAGATTGTACTCAACCCTGAAAGGTGCGCTGCTAATGGAGTGGTAAGAAAAGATCGATCAGCTGCTCCATTAGCAGATTTCTGTCAGCGTAAATGCAACATCCGGTAGAATCAGAAGTGAAAGTCAGGTTTTTCCAGGTTGACTCTGGAATTACATCATTTCTAGCCAAAATGATTATAAGGGTTCTGTGTGTCCATGAGGGGATGTGAGACAAAGCTGGATTAATGTGGTATTTTGATTCCATATAGCATCATGCAGCATGATGGAATCATCAAACCAAACCCAGAATAAGCATAAAAACTCCAAACATCATGTCAGAGACCTGTGTCTTCAGGGTAATTGTTTGCGCTTTCTTAGTTTGACCAAGCTGTTCCTCCAAGAGCTGAATGGCATATTGCTGTTGAGCGCTTCATGCTGTGAAAGTTGGCATCTTTTTGAACAGCAGTTCGACAAACAGGCAAATATGCAGCATGGAAAGGAAATCTCGAATCAGTGCGAAGAGCACAGAAGGAGACACTGAGTGGGTGACCAGCAGGAGGTCTGTGTGGATTTCCTCCTTGTTTGTGCTCTGACTGACATGAACCGCAGCACTCTGCAGGTGAAGCTTTTAATTAATTGTCCATTTAAAGTTTACATACTTCTTCAAACCAGGCCTCTTAGATTTCGGGCAATTTTTTAAATTTTTTTTTATTTTTTTGTCCTTTGAATTGCTTTTGGGGCTGCACAGTGGCGTAGTGGTTAGCACTGTGGCCTCACAGCAAGAAGGGTGCTGGTTTGATCCTCAGCTGGATCGAGGCTTGGACAATGGCCTTTCTTTGTGGAGTTTGCATGTTCTCCCTGTGTATGCGTGGGTTCTCTCCAGGTACTCCAGCTTCCTCCCACCATCCAAAGACATGCATGTTAATTGGTTACTCTAAGTTGCCCATAGGAGTGAGTGTGAACTTGTGTGGTTGTTTGTCTCTGGGTGGTCCTGTGATGGACTGGCAACCTGTCCAGGGTGTACCCTGCCTTTCACCCAAGGACAGTTGGGATAGGCTCCGGCTTCCCCACGACTCTTCATTGGACTAAGTGGTTAGGATAATGAATTTTGTGTTTAGTACCAGCAGTGCAGCACATCTCAGAGGATCATGGATGAGGTTTTACTGGTTACCTTGGCAAAATCAACAACAATGAAATTATTTTCCAATTTCTTCTGTTTAAATACATCTTCTTTTCTACGGTTAGAAGCAAAACTACCTGGTCTGACTGAAACCATTGATTGTACAATGCCACTTTCATAAATTTTCCACCATCAACACCAATCTGACACCTCACATGACAATTTAATGACCATTCCAGGTTTTCACCACAATAACATTGTAGACAGAGAGAATGACCAGTCGATGTCCAAAAACTGTTGAGAAGCCATAATGAGGTGAAGTGAGAAGGAACCCATGTTGTGACGATCAGGAGGCTTCTGCTCATTAAGCTCTGGTTCCCACAGAGAAAAGATGAAGAGATAAGCTTCTGTGGTTTCCTTTCTTTTCCCAGAAGCAACGTAAACAACCCCCTTTTGTTCCTGAATCTTTGTTTGTGAACTTCGTAAGTACATTCTCTAAAACTTATTATGGTAATTTACCGTTGTCACCTTGACGCAGCTCAACTTAAGCCTGTTAAAGTGGTTATATTACCCTGCGAGTTCACACAGTAAGTGTTTATCATCCACTGAAGAGTCACTGTAATTACACAAATTCTGTCATCATGAAGTACAGCCAGTTGAGAAGCGTTATTAAAGTCAGTTTAGTGAAGAAAAGAGAAGAAGAATGGATCCAAATGAGTTTTTTTTTTTCTTTTATATGTCTAACATTTAATTGGAAAAGGGAATGGTTTTGTTTGGAATCTTCTATGCATTTCTCTGTGTTGGCATTGAAAGGAGCTGGAGGCTTCATGAAGCAGCATCCATATGTTTATTTTCTTCCTAATGTGTAGAGATCCTTTTATCCACACATTATCACATGTGAAATGATAAAACTTTGCATACATTTGTTCCCAAATTCTGTGATGGACTGGTGACCCGTCCAGGGTGTACCCCTCCTCTCGCCTGATGGTCGCTGGGATAGGCTCCAGCTTCTCAGCGACCCTTAATTGGACTAAGCGGTATGGAAAATGAATGAACGAATGAATGTCCCCCAAATTCTTTTTATGACCCTGTAGTAATGCAGCCGGTCAAGCATCTGTTCTGTTATTCAATCTCATTCCAACCCACTGACCCTGTGATATGAACGATGCATATTTTATAGGCCAGACTCGGGCTGATAGGACGTTAGCTCACCCGGCACTGGAAGAATTTACCGTCTCAGGGATAGTTATGCATTTCCTCTGCCGAGGTGAAGACCAAACTGGTATTTGCTCATGTATTTTAGTTTGTTCATCTAAGTGGCCTTGTCTTCCTCCCACTGGCTGCACAGCTCTGACAGATGAGCAGCTTTAAAGGCTCTGCTCTACTGAGCCTGACATCCTTTATCTGTCAGGGATTCAGCTGCATTCATCTCCACAGTCATATCCATGTTTTTGCATGTTTGACTGTTGTGAAGTTGTATTTATTCTGTCGTGAGGGTCAGTGTTAAGATGTCAATAGTTCTGACCTAAAAGAGGTTACATTCTGACAAGCTATTAAATTTCTGTTTTTTTGTTGTTGTTGTTGTTTTTGTTTTTTTTTTTTATTAATGAAAAATATCAAACATATGACAGTAAAAGTTCTAAAGAAAACACAACAACAATTTGGTGGACACTGTTTTTCATAATCAACATTCACTGCTGCATCAAATGACTGCAGTCACAGTGCTGATTGGCACAATGAGTGGGCATAGTTCACTTCTTCCTTTCGGAAACATCTATTTGTGGACCATCTGTCTCACATGGAGGCAATGGAACTGACAGCAAAAACTCACAGATAAAAAAAAAAAAAAAAGACCAGAGTGATGGATTTTACCTGTTTGCAAGACAGCTGGCAGCCCACTCAGAGTCCTTCTGTGTGGGGCTGACATCCACAGTCCAGTCAAAAATAATACACTCACCTAATTTAGTCAGAATGCTGTACTTGTTGTAATGATGCTGAGGCCCTGTGTGTGTGTGTGTGTGTGTGTGTGTGTGTGTGTGTGTGTGTGTGTGTGAGGAAGATTTTAGACCAGTTATGAATAAGCTACACAGAATCTTAATGTGCAAAAAGGATAAAGAGCTTTATATTAACCATTGACAAGGATTTAATCACTTTAAGTGGGTGTACGTTTTTCTGGAAAAAGCCTCTGTACACACAGCCTCTGGTGTAAAATGCAGCGTACCATAATTACATGAAGTAAAATGTAAACTGCAACACCACAGAAACGTGATATGACTCGGAGCACTTGCTTTTCCAACGCCTTGTTTCTCAATTAAAATGAGAATCCTCCAACTGCAGAACCTGGCAGCCACCATTTGTTTTTTTATTTCTAACTCCCACACATTCGCCGCTGTGTGAACGTAGCACTGACCACACGGCTGTCACCCTCAAAGGAACCTAAGCTTTTTTCTCATAGCTTGGCTTTCACTTCATTTATTATATTTCCCTGAATATGTAGAACAGCTGTGTCACTTTTTCCCTCAGGTTGACAGTGTCTGTGGCTCTTGGGTTCTCCGTGTCACTGAGAGACTCCAAATATAAAACCCGTAAGAGGCAGCAGGAACACAAGATGCTGTTTTAATGCAAGCCTATTCATTGCAGCTGTCTAGTTTTTCTTCGTTTGGTTTGACTTTAAGAAAAATGGGAAAAAAGTTGACTTTTCTTTGAACCTTTTATTAACTTTGGACCATGTCCTTCATTTAGTTCCTCTTGGGGGCTGCTGTAGCTCAGGAGGAAGAGCAGTTGTCTTTCAATCGCTTACAAGATCAAGTCCAAGCTTCCCTCTGACTTAATACTGAAGTATCCTTAAGCAATACACTGAATCCCAAGTTGCCCCTTAATGGGCCTATAATAAGTGTGTGAATGTGCCATGTAGTGTAAAGCGCTCTGAGTGGTCAACATGACTGGAAAAGCACTATATAAGTACAAGTCCATTTACCATTTAATGATATTTTCCTTACTTGCTTCATGTTTTGATCATTCAAATTCAATAATGTGTATGAAAATCTAATTTTAAGGTACATAAGGATAAGGTTTGACATATTTTTCTCATTCTGCTGAATGTCAGTCTGGTGGAATGGTATGTGGAGTGAATTCAGATTGATTCATGAAATTGCAGCTCTTCTTTATTGGCTTAACTTCTCCAAGCATATCAGAAAGTTGCAGAACCTGCAACATTTTAAAGTTCAGCAAAATGCAATGTTATGAGATTGCGTGACTATGTTCTCTTCCCTAAATCCAATCTTTTTAAAGTTCAGTATGACAAAAGGAATCCGTCCTGACACTCATGAAGCAGCAGGAAAGTTCAGAAGTTGCATAAACAAACCGGCAGCACAGATGTGCACAACTAAAGCATTAAATGATTTTATAATAAAGGATAAATTAGGGCTTAATTTGAGAATCAGTGTGTAGCCTTAAGGTGTGTAGCAATCAGCTGGAGTGCAGAGTCTAAACAGCCTGCTGGCTTGTCTTAAACATGAACATGTCATGTTAATATCTTTATTTGCGCTCCTGCATACAGTTTTGCTTCTTTTTTTTATCACTTTTTCCACTTTGCAGCTGGAGGAGAAAATACTTCCATGAGAGAACCGCAGAATATGTGAAATAACTGCTCTAATAAAATCTAATAAAGGAGAGTTACATTTAGAGATGGTAGGGGTCAGGGAATGAAGCGGAGCACGCACTACTAACCAGACAAATGAGTTTCATTTTCATCCTGAAATGTCATTTTTGAAGTACTTCGTATTTCTTTTAGCTTTCATTTACTTTCTTTTATGTTTGAAACGTAACAGGCTGCCTGGTTAAAGTTAGAGACTGAAAACTGGTTGGAGCAAAGGAACATCATGTCTTATATAAGAAAAAAAAAAAAAAAAAACACTCCAATAACCAGTAACAAGGTACATTTTGGGGAAAAAGGTACTCCTCAAAGTACTTTCAATGCACCAAACTTATACCTGAGTAAATTTATGAATAATTTACTCACAACTCCCAACTTTTTTCTTTTCTTTTTTTTTATTTCTTTTATCATTTAATAGGTTTCACTAACCAGACACCAACGGTTGTCACATGACTCTGCTTCACCAATAAAACGTAGTCATATGGAGAAAGCACATTTCATGTACAAGACAATTCAAAATGCTTTACATGAAAACATTACAGCACTGAGAAGGATGGACACCCCTGGCCTCATATACGCAGCATGTTTCTGAGGTTAGCAACAGCAGCTCCAGGTGACCCAGTTTGGTTGTTGGTGCTGTGTAGTTGGCGTGTGATCTAATGATGTCAACCTGATGACAAACCCAGTGAGGACGGTGATAAAGGTGCACTAGTGACTAGATATTTTTCTAACAAATTGCTATGTTCTCAGACATTATTCTACCTGTGTGAGAGGACCGATAGGTTCTCCTTTGCATATCTGTCATCTGCATGACCGGATCATTAAGAATAAAAAGAGTAATCTGGAGCACCGGCGTCGCTCCACTTAAAATTTGGATATTAAATTCTGTTTTAGTTATTCTTTAACAATGTTAGACCATGTAAAGTTACAGATATGATTGTTTTCATTTAATAATACAAAAATATTTATGAATGTAAAACTGGGAAAAAACAAAAGGGGAAAAAGTTGTTTTTGGGTTCTCATTTTTTCAGCTCAGATTTTTATGGGGTTTTTTTGTCCCCAAATATATATGGAAAATGGTTATGGTTAGAAAAGAGTAATTATCAGAATCAGATCAAATAATATCTGTAGTCTCTTCAACCAATTTATTTTAATAACTACTTTTAACTTTTACAGGAGTAATGTTATGTAGACGAAATGTTTCTCCTAATCAAGGACAATGTTTGACATCTATACCCTCCTCTGGTAATACAATCTCCCAACATTCCCATTCTTGGAACACCTGTACAGAGTACTGATGATATTCCACTGAAACATGTCACATTAGCACAAACTAAAAGCAGAATTGATTCTAAAACAAATAAATCTTCATTTCTATTTGGTAACAATTTTCCATGACTTGTTTAACTGGGTTGGGATATTACATGTGGCAAAGATATCATGGTCCAACCCTAAACCTCATCAGGTACTTCAGGTATCCAAACCTAATGGGACAGGGACTGAAAATGGATGCGGTGACCACCAACTACAGCATAAACATAAATAATTCAGTCAGCAGAATGATAGCTTCTTTTTTAATAATAAAATAAAATCTGGATTTGGACTTATATTTTATAATCTCAAAATTCTATTGTACAATAGAAGAAAAACATATGATTTCTCTTAAAAAAAATAAAGTTTTTAAGAAATACATGGAGTAGTCAAAAGTTTAGACACGCTTTTCCGATAAATTCCGAGGAAGAGTGTATCCCAGTTTTTTTGTTTTTTTCTCGTAGCCTAGAATAAAATGGAAATAAGGAAATGGATTAAAAAAATAAATTGAACATGTATGTATATATATATATATATATATATATATATATATATATATATATATATATATATATATATATATATATATATATATGTAATGAACATAAATAGATGTTTGTCTCTGTTGGCCCTGTGATGGACTGGTGACCTGTCCAGGGTATGCCCTGTTTTTCACCCAGTCACTGCTGGGATAGGCTCCAGCTTCCTTTAAATGGAACAAGCGGTTGGGAAATAAAATGGGTGGTTAACTAAATAAAAGCTCCTTGGATTTTATTTTATTGTTCATGATGTCAAGTTTCAGAAATATTTCATCATATTAAACAAAGGAAGTTTAGTGTCTATAGATTGATAAAACTGGTATTTGACTTTCCTTTGGTGATTTTCCTCTGCACCTCCAGTATGGTGTGCTTAGTGTGAGTCTCAGAGCAAAAGCAGGACACCATCAACAAGTAAAAAGTCCAATATTCAGCCTGCAGCAAGATGATGGGAGCACAGGAAACTGGGTGGAAAAGCCTGATGTCGAGGTAATTAAGCAGGGCTGCTTAGGGGAGTTCGCTCAGAGGCAAGGCTGCTTTAAAGAATCACCAGGAGGACAAGCCAGACGGGCAGAAAAGGTGACATCTAAAGACAGCCTGGAAACCTCTTTCATGCAATTATAGGCAACCAAAAAGCCAAACAATGTCGCAGAAAACATCTCACTTCTCACAGTATTGCAGCAATAAGTTGGCATAACATAGTTTCTTTTCCAGGACTTTGTTCAGTTTTCTGACCATGCTGACGAGAATCCTTAAAGTAACCTTCATATTTTTTTTCAGTCTGCTGACACAGTGACTGTCTTTCCTGAAGTAACTATACACGTTTTCTTATACACGTAATTCTGGTAAAAAAAATAAAGCTTTTGCATATAGCCATGTTGATGACAAAAAGGTTAAACAAAGAAAAAAGAAAACATTTATTTTGCCCAACAAGGCAGTGTGTATAATCTAACTAACTGCTGCATCTTGTTGGTTTTAGAGAAATGGAAATAATCATCTGATGCTTCTTCATGTGTTCTACTTCTTCCACACAAAGCTTAACATTTGGAACGTTCCTTTTAATCAGAATTTGACGTTGACTCACTGATGACAAGCAGAGCTGCTTTGTCAGAGTCCCCTGCCTGGAAATACATCCAAACGTCTGACAATGAAAGAGGAATTACAGTGTTTTATATGGTTGGATGATTTATTTATTTCTTTCATTTAATGTAAAACATTCTGCGCTTGAATGACACAAGAACAGAAAAAGAAAGAGGAAGAATTATGGGATCAACCTTATTCAGAGGATGTGGGAGGTTTATGTCATTATCTTTCAGTCTGACGCGGCTATATTATGAGCTCTTATTATTAGCTTTTAATACCATTTAGGATAATGGAATTAATTTGAATAAATGAATCAGTGCAATTATTGTGGCAGCGATGGAATACAAAGCTTTGGCTCAAATTATGTTAATGACGTTAGTTTACATAGAAAGGAGGAGGTCCTTATTTATATTTGTCTTTATCTTAACAATAGCAGTGACATTTCAATGACCTTCAAATGGACCAAACACAATGCTTCAAAATGAACATATTCACTCTAAGTTGGAGTGTTAATTAACTTGGCAAATGATTTGCATGAATTATGAGAACACCTTCCTACAGTTCTTCTTTTCTTGGGCACAAATGTAAAAGCTTTTATTCCTGTTTCTTTACATACAAAATATTTCAGAACCGACCTCATTGCAACTGAATCATGACAAGTTATATACTTTTATTTTGAAATTTTCATCCCCCATGAACTTACCCAGGACTGTGCCCGCCCACCGCCCCATAGTTAAGTTAATGGATGACAACACTCTTCACAGATGGCGAGGAGACCCCTGTCAGAGAGGAGGTCCTCAGAAAACCACACTGATTGTGAATACCACCAAGACTTAGACACCACCAGGAAGTTCACACCACTCCCACTTTCCAACAACAGTGAGGAGACAGGTGTTGTTGACAATGTCAAACTCCTGGAAATTCGTATCACTAAAAACTTTACATATTCTAAACATTGCCCACCTGATGAGGAAAGGTTTGCTTTCCTCAGGAAGCTCAAGAAGCCTGGTCTCTTCTCTAAGCTCCTCCAACATTTTTACAGGAAAGCATCCTCTGTCAGTGTATCAGTACGTGGTACAGCAGCTACACAGCACAGAGCAGGAAGGACTTGGCCCAGGTTGTCAAACGCCCTGGAGGATCAGAGGAGCAGTGCCCTCAGAACCAGATGCTGTGTATGCTGAACACCTACAGAGACAAGCTAAGCTCATCAGCAAGGACAGCGCTCACCCCGGACACAGCCTGTTTGTTCCCCTCCCATCAGGGAAGCGCTGCCGGACAATAAAAATGTCGACAGACAGACTGAGAAACAGCTTTTTCCCGAGAGCTGTGGCCTCCATTAAACCATCCATCCCACTACTTCATCTCTCTGCACTCCTGTGCAATGTGTTCTCTGTAACGCAGTCTTCTGTTTATATGTATACGTGCATATCATTGTAAATGTTGCATTCTATACTGTATATACGTGTGTATGTATAAATGTGCATGCATGTATGTGCATGTTTGTATGCATGTGTATGTAGATATAAATATATTCGTCGTCGTATATCTTGTCCTTATCTCTCCATTACTGTCGCCATAATTTGACTATCACCATCTAAATTCTGTTGTAAATTCACAATCCCAACAAAGTCTCTGTTAATCTCTGTCAATCTGAAGGGTTAAGAAAGCCAAAGTCAAATTTCAGATCCCTTTTTATAGAAAATTGCTATTTGAATTATAGGGGCGCCTGTTGCCTCAGCATTAAAGGTTTTTTTTTTCTGGTTTTTGTTTTTTGTTTGCTTTACTTCCATGTGTTTGCTTATCACACTAACTGTTTCAATTCACTCCAGTGGAAATCAAATGGGTCAGCTATAATTAATTATAAGAGTTAGGGTTGTAGTCGTTGTATCCACGCTAGATTCTCCTTTAAGTTGCTGTAAAAAAGATAATAGAGAGGGAAAAAAAAAAGATAGTCCTAATAGGTATAGGCTGCTGGATCAATGCCGGTGTCATGTGGTGCTTCCAGATTTCCCTCCTCAAAGCTTCTCCCTTCCTGGTAAATTGTTGCATTTAAATTGAATCAGAAAGGGTCAGTGGAGGCTTTGAGGCTCACTGAAGAAGAAAAGGACAAATGTTTTCCTAGTGATTTGCCTATCTGCTGAACTCTTGGAGATTGGTTTTCCTCAGTTGCAAGAGTTATTTGTCTTTAACTCGCAATGTATTTCCACTTTTGGAGAAAAATCAATGCCGTGTGTTCGAGATAAAGACATTACGATGAGGATTGTTAGATCTCCAGTTTTATTTTGTCTGATTAAGATCTTGAACGCGTGAAAGGGCATTTCTGCAACAGATCCACAACATAGCCACAGAGAATTAGCATTTAAATAGGTGCACGGCTCTGTGAAGATGAAGTGTCAGAGGCAGTTGAGTTTATTAGTATAGGTATGTAATAACATCTACTTCATTTTTGAATTAATATAATTTACTGAGGAAAAGCAGGGAACGAAAGCACAGCGGCTGCTTTGTTGCTGCCATGGTAAGATCTGTGTGGTACATGTTTATTAGTTGACAATTTGTCAGCATTGTTATTGGACTGCAGTAGGAAATGGCTTTTCTGAACATTACAACATCTATAAGTTTGCTGTTTTTAATATTCTGGATACAATAACATCTTCCTGTATAAATTGGAAGATGTGTCTGGACCCAACAGATAAAAATCCTGACCTTCAACAAATATTAGGATCACTTCTACACGCTATTGTGTGCATGTCATCCGTTTTTTTATTCCACTCTCTTTACAAAGTCTCACTCATAATCTGAGCAAGAGGGACATTTATTTGACATTTGTCAGACTTGTAATACACGATGACACTGATACTCAAAATCTGAAAATAATCAGACATGCTATTACAGTTCTTACAAACTGCAAATGTCAAGAACCATCAGATAGACTTATATTGAATAACAGTCACTCATTTTCCAAGATAGCAGCCATGCATTTTATTAAAAGTGAATCGACTGTAACAAAAAAATAATTCAGGGCTTCACCTTCTCTGCATTTCAAGCTTCACTTTGTATGTAATGAGAGCCCAAGGCAGTGAAAATTCATCTTTCTCTCTTATTTAGAAGATGTCAGAGTCTTATCAGTTGAGAGGAGAAAACTGTGTGGTTGTCCAAGCAGAACAGAACATCAGAGTGGATGTCAAATCTTAGAAATGACGACATTTAGAGAAGGAACTACATGCCCAGCTAGAATCATTAGCTAAAAAAAGCAAATCTGTGACTGCTTTTACTTGCCTGTGTGCTTAAAAACTAGAAGTTTGTTGATAATATGAATAAAATATTTATAAACGATTTCAAACTAAAGGGATAATATGTTATTTTGAGGAGTGGCACTTTAAGCACTTCACCTGCAATTTTTCAACAGCAAAAAACACATAAAACTATAAGGTTTAGACCAAATGTTTAGGTCAGTTTCAAGTATTTACATTTTTACCTGACATGTTTCACTTACTACATAATATTGTATGTTTTTATCACATGCTGCTATGAAAGCACCATGTGATAAATAGTGTACACTCTCTGTATATTCTGCACAGAAATGTACAAAAACTACAACCGTGCTACTGTGATGGGGATGAAGCTGCGTTACCATTAGCTACAGCTAGCTGGTTATTGTGATTTCCTTAATCACTTACATGCCTGGTGAAACTACGCCTCAGATATTGCAAGTATTAAGTGTTAAGATTTAACATTTTCTTGAGATTTAAGAATGCCCATAGGGCATTCACATTATTGAGATCCTGTTTGGCCATTTATATTATCATTCCACCAAACTTTGGCTACTCCTCCTACACTGTTCAAGCCACTTCCACCATTCACATCTTAAACCCTGTAGCTCATTCAGGAGAAGTGTGCTATGACTTTTGTCATTTCAAATCTTTGTAGTTTTTGAGATATTTAACATTTTGCAAAAAATAATTCAGCCTTGTGATTGGATGAAAGTCTTTCAAACCCACTGTGCATTGGACGTTGCAAATAATCAGCTCTGCGATTGGTCAGTTTTTGCATAATGAGCTGAAGACTGCTTCAACAGGGTTTGAGAGCTCTGCACCAGTTTGCAGTGTCCAGTTCATCAAGTTCCTGTCCCCATTGTCTTTCCTGCAAAATGTTTGGCACGCTACTCCTCCTACACCGTTTGCCTCACTTCGACCATTCAAATATCAAACTGTTCAGCTCATTTAGGAGATATGTGCTATGTATGCTATTTGGTCTTTCTAACATGTAAACTTTTCAAGTTATTCACATTTTTGCCAAATGTTAAAATCTTCTCCAGTGATTGGACAAAACAGAAGTCAGCTCTCGTATACAGGCGGCTGAAATGAGTTTCCTCCGCAGGGTGGCTGGGCTCTCCCTTAGAGATAGGGTGAGGAGCTCGGTCATCCGGGAGGGGCTCAGAGTAGAGCCGCTGCTCCTTCGCATTGAGAGGAACCAGTTGAGGTGGCTCGGGCATCTGGTCAGGATGCCTCCTGGACGCCTCCCTGGTGAGGTGTTCCAGGCACGTCCCTCGGGGAGGAGACCCCGGGGAAGACCCAGGACACGCTGGAGGGATTACATCTCTCGGCTGGCCTGGGAACGCCTCGGGATCCCCCCCGCAGAGTTGGCAAATGTGGCTGGGGAGAGGGAAGTCTGGGCTTCCCTGCTTAGGCTGCTGCCCCCGCGACCCGACCCCGGATAAGCGGCAGAAGATGGATGGATGGATGGATGGATGGCCTGTGCGATGGCATGCAGTCCTGCAGGCTGCTCAATGTAAACTGTCGGTCTCAGCTGCGCACTTCACGGAGCAAAGGAATTTATTTGCAAATGTCAGAGTTAAATATGAAGGATTTGTTCCAACAATGCTCCCTGCAAAGTCTTTCAAATAAAACCTAACTTAAACACATTAAAAAAAATGTTTTTCACATTGAACAAAGTCTTTCACATCTTTACTGGAGTTTAGTTGAACCTTACACATATTTTTGCAATCCCGCTAATTACACCCTGGTGGAAGTAAACAAAAAAAGGCATTTCCATCCCAATTGAAAAATTTTAACGCTTCTTTTTCCAAGGTACAACTAGGAGGAGTAGTGAGTAAGTCAGTGTTATTCAATACATAAGTTCATGGGTTCAATCCTGATGTGGGGCAATTAGAAAAACTGTCAGTTGTGCTTTCTTTTTTTTCAATTTCTTATACTTATGCAATTTCATTTCAATCATTCAGCATAGTTCAATAAATGGGCATTCACAGTTGCTATTATTTCAGTAAAAGCTGTTTCTAGTTGAATATTAGCACCATTATTTTACAGTGGTACTTTTATCTCTATGAAGTTTTTTTTATGTATTTAACTTACACGCTGTCTGGATATGTTCTTGTCTTTCTCCAGGTAAGAATTCCTGTTTGAAGCATGGGCTTTGTGTCTCTCGCCAGGAATTGCAGGATCTGCTGTAAGATGTTCACTTTCCTCCATTTGCTCAACTATTAAAATCTTTCCTTCCAGTTAGTTTTGGAACAATTTGTCTCTCAATTTCATTTTCTCTCATAAAGAGAGCAAGGTTCTTTAAAGTGAATTTCCCATTTCGATTAAAACATGAATTTAAGGGTAATAATAAGGGTTGGAGGAAAATCATGTCCCAAAGGAGTGTGGTATTGGTTGTTTCCGAGCACTCTGTCATATTTGTGTCATGAGGATGAAGTATAGATGTAAATGACTATTTTAAATATATATATATCATCCAATGATTTAATCAAAAAAGCTCAAAATAGGACAGCTCAAAATAATGTCCATGTAGTGCACCATCACTTTATGTGGGGATTAAAACAGGACAAGTTGTTGGGATCCAACAGACATGATCCCATGACCCCATGGATGTAATGGTGCCAAAAAGGAACTGAATGCTATCAAAATGGTGATGATAGCAGCATACAGACATCACGTTTTAATTTCAATTCTGTTCTTTGGAACCCTGTTGAAGTGTTATTACCTAAACCCAGACAGGAACTGACAATATTGTGTCCAGAGAGTGTTGTTCTGTTTTTCATTGAATGTAACCAAGAAAAGCAACAAGACTTTTCTAACTGTGGGCTGCATTCTGAACCTCTGTTTGAAAGTTCTGGACACAGTGATTCCACACCCACTCCCACTGCATTGTAGCTTGTTGCGCTTTTTGGAGAAAACCTCATTTTCATGTCTAAATATTCATATGAGTCCTGTGTGCTCTTAGGAGAGGTTGTCCATAAATACACTGTGTAAGACAAGTGTTCTGGCATCAAGCGATTAAGGTGGGCATATAAATGACTTGTGAATACACTACCTGTCAAAAGTATGGCTACACTTTTCCATTAAATTCAATGAAAAAAAGGGTGTCCAAACTTTTGACTGGTAGTAAAGACAGTGGCCATTAGGGCTTAAATTTTGTCAGACATAGAAATGTTTTAACCTTTGTGGACTCAGTGACCTCAGGTGCAGTGATGACACGATTACATGCAACTGCTTTAGTTTACATGTGCATTGTCTCCTATTTGCATTTGAGGCATTACTCATCCCAAACGACGTTCTAGCAAATATCAAACAAAGCCAAGGCTGAGGTTTTTCACTTCACATACACATACATAACAGCTTGTCCATTCAGAGACTCCGTAGAAACCATTGTTGTGACACAAATAGGGCAGCTGCCACTGATGTGAACCAGTAGCAAGTCAATAAATGAATTAGGACATAAGCTATTTTGTTGAAATGATTAAATATGATATGTAAACAGCTGCATCCTTTTCTGTTGACTTTTATCAATCCTGCAACTTTAAGGCACACTCCTGTGGAAGTTATTAAAGGGAATGAACGATGTATACTGTTATAATAATTGGAGGACTCTTAGAGACCATTTTCGCAAATGGCTTCCTTTCATCTAATTAATTAATTCAGCTCAATTTGACACATCAGAGTTGGTGTTGATTGGTAGCAGCAGCCACTGAAGCTTATGCTTCATTTATGTTATATTCACATTCATGGTATTTAACCATTCAAACAATTTTCTCTTTACACAATACAAACTAGTTACGGTTGTTCTGGAACCTATAAGGTTGCATCACTGGACAGGCCACATCCAGTTTAACCTCTCCTACTCTGCACACTTGTAACAAAAAGGGACAACTGTCACAAGAAAATGAAGGACAGTTTATCGGCAGTCCTGCTTTTACCAAGTCCGATAACTTCTTGACCTCAACAACAAACACACATGGCCAGACATTATTTCAGAGCCACACTTTGAAAGAATACCCTTGCCACCAGACAGAGATGAAGATAACACTCATATCTGATGTTTGAGCAACACAGACATTCCAGTTGCCCTCCACTGTTGTCTTGTTGTTACAAGGATGGCAAACAAAACAGTGATGTGGGAAATTTTAAAGCAGAATAACAGGAGGAGAAAATGAAGAGCACCAAACAACAGCAGACATTTTGTGTAGCAGGGGTGATAACTCGGACTATAACATAAAAGAAACGCACTAAGCCAATCTAAATTATAAACTGATCTCCCACCCTCTGATTTTTATTACTTTTCATGCTATGATGCGTAGAAATATCTTCTGCATAAAAGGATGCGTGATTAACGTCTGTCATGGACCAGAAGAAAACGTATTATTGCTGCTAGCACCTGAAATAATATCAGTAACTGTCTTTTAAAATGATTGCACCAGCAGCAATGATATCTGAAGTGCTTTTCTGTGTCTATGATCTGCGATTATAGGCCCCATATAGAACAACAAAACCCTAGATGAAGGCCACTTTTAAAGCATATGTGATGAGATAGACCTGATATTTAGACAGCACAATGGTATAAGTAAAATCCGATGAAGGGTTTTGCGCTTCTTTTTCTTTTTTCAGACACAAGCTTATAAAACTGGCCGTTCCCAGTCTCAGGTTATGTTTATCCATGATGGTGGTTTAATAAGATTTGCCCTGCAAAATGAAAACAACCTTGAATGAATGATTGATGAGTTACCTTGAAGCATTTTAATATTTGATAGCTGTAAAGAAAGAGGCATGTTTTATCGCCTTTTCTTCCTTTATGATCACACAACATATTGCTATGTAATTTACCATACATAATGTGCACTGACTGTACAAGCATACCATCTCACTGACCTTACAAGTAGCACTTTCTACATTATTCTGTTGAGAAAAATATACTCTCTGTCTATCTGTTTCTTTAGTTTGTCAGCCCAAGTTGACCTTCCCTGTGAGCCTCTCCATAGCTCCGTAACGGTTTCATCATTTTGAAAGGTTATTTCCCTCCTTATTGACCCGCGACCTTATTATAAACCACCAGCGAACTCAAAGCATCTTCAAGAAACACATGAACTTGCTCCTTTTTCTCCAGAACAGTCCATCACTTTGTTCGTTTCTGACACAGTCTGAGGACTCAGTTCAGCAGTACTGAGAGGGAGACAATCAATGAACCTTTATTCGGCCAAATAGGATTTTTATCTTTTTCTTTCATGTCCTTTTGGAGCGTGGGGGGTTTTTATGGATGAAAAAGACACAGAATTCCATTTATGATGTGTGTACGCAGATTACAATGCAAAGTGGCTTGCATAGCAATATATGAGTGCATTTGGGCAAAGCAAAGCAAACACGAGCCTTTCTAAAGTGCATACCAGGGCCAAAGCACATCGTTTTCCATGCACAGCAGATGAGTTGGCCAACATACAGTTTGTCCACGATTAAACTCTTAAATTTGAAAGTTTCATGAATATTGGTTTGGTGTTTTCTGCATAGTTACACACAAACAACTGTGGCGTGAATCCAACTTGGCTGTAGCCTCATGTTAGCATGAGTAGCAATCAGCAGTATTAAAATAAGTGTCAGCAAAACACTGCTTTCAGGGAATACAGCTTTAAGGTTTTTTTTTGTTTTATTTTGTGTTGTTTATTGAAAAACAGTGACTCATAGGTTGACTAAACCTCCTCAAATCATGAAGATACACATTAAGAGGGGTTGAACTGAATTCTAGTTGTGTGCTGCCTCGTGCACTTTTGTTGAATTTGGAAGAAACAACAGATTGAAAATGTGGATTTTTTTTTTTTTAATAGTGCCAGAGAATATTCTTCTAGCTATACAGACCACTTTAAATGCCAACTAGATCTCCATGCTAGTTTCATCCAATCTGACATTCCTCATCACAACATTTGACAGCTGGTTCAGCTATCCTGTTTTATCCACTACATTTTCCTTGTTGAATGCTAATAAATCCCAAACAGGATGAATCTGTCACTTAAAGCAGAAATGATTTACTTTAGAAAGGAGCTGAACATTTTTACCCATCCCTCTCTGCTGTGCTTCAGCTCTTACAAACCATGGTTCTTTAGCGTTGATCATATGCAGGCATAAACAAATTACATTTATGAAAATCTTTCTACATACTCTACGAGTCAAAAGTTTGGACACACATTTTTATTCAATTAAAGTATAAATTAAAGTGTCCATATTTTTCACTATTTGTGTACAATACAAAAAGTATGAAAAGTCCAGACAGGTGATGAGAGAACAAGATTTCTTTTGGATTTACTCTGAAAGAAGTATTTTACGCAACAAGGACAAAAGTTATAAATTATCTTTTATTCAAATCTCCAGGTGGTGCTGTAGCTCTCATCAAGGCATTAAAACCTTATGGATTGTCTTCTAACTTAAAGTTTTCACATTTCCCATTTACAACGTTTTAACCGAAGTTAAACAGATTATGTGCAGGTTTAAAAAACAGACAAAAAGAGACTCAATCCAAAATAATTATGATCTGAACTATTATAAATATAATTTTGTACAATTCAGCATCAATTATATTGCACAGTATCAGTATCTATGAGGTTTAGGGTTCATGAAAGACAGTGCTATTAAAGATATTTAATATTAATTAAACCGGTAAAAGCAGCTTTTGAAAGCATATGGTGAGGCAGTTGCCTACAGCGCTGATGAAGCTGCTTTTCTCTGCTGTATTTTCCTACCTCTCTCCTGTCAGAGAGGTTGTAAATAATGCTTGGTGTTGTGCACTTGAATTATACGGTAGTACTCTACACTAAATTAAACTTTAATTAGACTCATACTGAGAACATAAACAACAACACTGACACTTGCTCTCTCCAATTTTCTCTCCCACATTGCGGTGCCCATGTGTGGACAGGGGTCTGCTGCTGTGATGATAAAGGTCACGCAGGCTGTATTGTGGATATGGCCATATTGTCAGGAGAGGTTTCAGAAGTGCACAGCGAGGTTAACAGAGGCACAGCAGGAAGCCAGGCGAGACAAACAGAACTGCATCTCTTCCTGACAGGCAGCACACAATACTCCTGCTAAGTTTTGTAATATGAAAAATTATGTGAATTGTTTCTAGTTTTATTGTTTAAAAGATCTTAAATAAGACACATTAGCCACAGGGTGATGGAAGAAGCAGAAGTTGGTTTTTCCATGTTGTTTTTTTTTTTGTTGTTTTTGTCCAATTGAATTGTACAATTCATGTTTGTATGCTCAATGTTGAGGTTTGTTGGTGCCAATCGGCAGGCTAGTTTGTGATTTTTAGGACTGAGAACAAAAAAGGTGGATACATTCTTGTTTACAAAAATACTTAAACTTCATGTATTTGGAGTTTTTGGAATGGATGAAAGGAGGAACAACTCACCTGGTAGCAGCAGGTGAGCATTACAGACTGGTGACCGGAGAAAGTAAACGCCATAAACTTTCTTTCTTTATTTTAGAGATATGCAAATATGACGCTGGCTGTTTGGGATATTTTTAGAAACAAAAATGATATGGCACAGAGGAGCAAAGAAATCAGGCTTTTAAGACAGACCAGCATATTCAGCAAGTGGAAGAGCTAATATTTAGCAACTAAAGCTTTGCTATTAAGATAGATAACATTACTAATTAACTAGCAAACATCAACTAGCTACCCTGCACATATCAATCCACAAAGCAGAGCTGAGCAAAGAAGTTCTCATTTGTTTTAATAATAAGTTAGTGCTAAGAAATCTACATTATTTTACTCCTATATTTGTTTATAGTGTCCACACTTCTGTACATATTTTCAAGCTAACATGTTTATGCAAATAATTTATAATAATTATTTGATGTCTAATTTAATAAGCATCTGAATAGATGCATTGCATGTATGTGTGACTGTGTAGGCGATTATGCAGAGAAAACAGACCACACTCATAGTGAGAACCATCTGTTGCCTCTTACTGTTGGCTCATCTTGTTGGACAGATGGGGGTCACAGTGATACATTAAGAAATAAATAAATAAAGCAGTTGGAAGAAAAAAGTTGCTGTCATGGCATCCTCTGGCTGTTTGGAGCCTCAGATTGGATGTTTTTGAAATGTGATCCATAGTCTAATATATATTCAGTATTAATCATTCGTCCTGACTAAAAGTCTGTTTTCTCCTGATTTGATTCTATTTTAGATTGAGTCATGACATATTTGTAAAGCTACTTACTTTTGTTTTTTCATTTATTATTTTGCAATGCAAAACACGCATACACTTCCACATTGCCAAAGGGTATTCGGCCTGGCATGATAATGTTGACTACTCACCCAGCTGACTGCCATTTATAGCCTCTGGCCATGGCCAAGGACAAGGAGCAGCCTGTCACAGCAGGAGAGTTCAGGAAGGGAACAGTGGGGAAGCAAAGAGTTGTAATCTGTCCCGAAGGTGAGATGCAAGACTGGCACAAGCTGTGATGGAGTTTCACAATGACAATCTGGTACTCTTTTTGTTTTTGTATTTATTTATTTATTTATTTGGGAAGATAGGCACAGATGAAAGAAAAAAGGGGTTTTCAATAGATTTAAAGGCATTCCAGCATATTAGCTTTTGGTGTGTTGTGATTATTAGTAATAGCATATTAATTTCCATGTAAAGACATCATGTTTGAATAATGCCAACCTCTTCACCATGCAGACATTAGTATTTGAAGTACACATAACAATGAAAGAACAGTCTTCTGGTGACATTATATTTTATACAGAGATTGAAAGTACCAAAATGCATTACTGTGTCGACCTCCCAACCTCACAGGGATGTAGCCGTTTTGCGTATCTTGAACTCATAACAGCATGACATACGTATATTGCTCAACAAAAGGAGCTCAGGGTCTCTTGCACTAGATCAGGGGTCTCCAACTCCAGTCCTTGTGAGCTCCCATGCTGCAGGTTTTAGTGTTTCCCTGGTACAACACACTTGATTCAAATGAAAAGGTTTTCCAACAACTTTTCATCTTCTGCACCTACCTGTGAATGAGCCATTGGTTTGGGTCAGGTGTGTCACAGCAGGGAAACACTTCAACCTGCAGGATGGTAGCTCACAAGGACCAAAGTTGGAGACCCCTCCATAAGATGATCTATAGCCATTATATGTTATGATACTGATGTCAAAGGTCACATGAAATGATGGGTAATTTCTCTTGAGTTTGATATAGTCAGGCTTATTTTTTCAAACCAAAAAAACTCATCCCTGGTGACACCTGGGGAGGATGTGGTTTTTCTAAAGAGTATTAAGTACCAGACCCACTTGTACAAGTTATCTAGTCCCTGCAGGATTGGTGCCAGAGCTTGAGATGCATTGCAGGCAGTAGATCAGATATGTTTCCAGTGAAGACTGGACTCTGGCAAGGCTGTCCTTTGTCGCCGATTCTGTTGACAACTTTGTGGACAGAATGTCTTGGTGTAACCAAGTTATAACTATGATTCCCAGATTTCACTGGACTGATTTTCAGCTTAGTTTTAAGCGGCATGGGATGAGAATCAGCATCTCCAAATCAGAGACCATTAGCCTCAGCTGGAAAAGGGAGGATTGTCCTCTCCAGGTCAGGAATGAGGTCCTGCCCCAAGTAAAGGACTTCAAGCATTTCAGGTTCTTGTTCAAAAATGAGGGAAAGATGAAGCAGGAGATCAATGAGCATATCAAAGCTGCATCTGTGGTGATGCAGACTCTGCATTAGCCATTGTGGTGAAGAACGAGCTCAGCAAAAGAGATGAAACTCTTGATTGGTAACTATATCATTTTTCAGGAGGCCGTTCAAATCTTATGCCAACATGTCGCTGAGGCAGAAAGGATGCTATACTGGAGACTAGGGCCAATCATCAGTATGTCCCTAGCCTCACCTATGGTCACGCTATGGGTAGTGATCAAAACAACAAGGTTGTGAATACAAGCGAAAATTATTTTCCAAAATAAGTTTTTCTCCACAGGGTGGCCGGGTTCTCCCTTAGGAATGGGGTGAGCAGCCTACCCATCCTAGAGGGCCTCAGAATAAAGCTGCTGCTCCTGATATTGAAATGAGTTAGATATAATGCCCGCGGTGGACTGGCGAGCTGTCCAGGGTGTACCCTGCCTGTCGCCCAAAGCCAGCTGGGATAGCCTCCAGCTTCCCTCCGACCCTGAATTGGATTAAGCGGTTCAGAAAATGAATGAATGAATAGATAAAATGGTTTGCATATCTGGTCAGGATGCTTCCTGGGCACCTCCCATGTGAGGTATTCTGGGCACATTCCACCTGAAAAAGATCCCAGGACAGATGGAGGGTACACTTGATTACATCTCTCAGGAGCCCTTGGACCAAACCTTTTGAAAATTCCACATTGCTGTTGCTGATTTAATGTTGTTTCTACTCTGTAATTTATTATTTTATTATGGTAACTATATCATTTTTCAGGAAGCCATTCAAATCTTATGCCAACATGGCGCTGAGGCAGAAAGGATGCTATACTGGAGACTTCATTCATTCACTTATTCATTTTCCTAACCGCTTAGTCCGATTAAGGGTCGAGGGGAAGCTGGAGCCTATCCCAGCAGGCTTTTGGGCGAAAGGCGGGGTACACCCTGGACAGCTCGCCAGTCCATTGCAGGGCTACTGAAGACTTCTTCCAAGTTATTCTCATCCTCATGGCCAAAAGTTGAGTTTTTCATGTGAACAAGCTCGGCAGGATTCACATTTATACAGTGTTAATGCTCAACAGTAGGTAGGCCTTACATTTATCACTAACATAGGATGTGAAATCAATCAGGGACTTTGACTGGCTAGTATTGGTACTTTAAAACTATTCTCAACTTCTCTTTGAAGGTATATGGGCAAAACAAGGAAGTAGACTGAGAATTCAGTTTGCCAATACACTGCATTACCGCATTCAAGGTCAGTAGCAGTCAGTGTATCCCTGATCCAATGCACCTGACTCAAATTAATGAGTCATTCAGAAGAACTTCATAGGCTGTTGGATCAATTTAGTTTTGGTTACACTGAAAGCTTGCAGGACTGTGGCCCTTGTGGGACTGAGATGAATAGCTTGGCTTAAGGCATAAGGGGTTTAAAAATCAAAGTTCAATAGATCTAATGCAATAAGCTGTAAGCAAAAAAAAAAAATAGCTGCTAGCTTATACAACTTGTGTGTGCTTCCACATATGGAAGCAACAATTACGTATGAGTGTAAGTGCATGTTTCGCTCTGAATCTGCACATCAGCTGGTGTTTGTTTTGTGAGAGAACAGCCGTTCCCTCTTCACCCTTTCAGGGAACAATTTTGACAAACAGGCTGATTTAGTGAATCCACTGAATAATTTCCGGCTGCATTTCTGTTTGGAAACAAACATTGATGGAAAAGGGTAAGCTGACAGAAGAAAAAAAAAGCAGATACAGCAGGTGTGTTTGGATGCCAAAAAAAAAAAGTGGCTGGCGAAGAAACTGTGATCCACACAACTCACTTCACTCAAAACATGGTGACAGCTGTGAGGATGAATAGATTAGATGCAGATGACCAGCTTATTCCTTACAGTTGATTTATTTTTCAATCATTTTTGATCCTTCAAAAGAATCTTTTTCCAATCAAACATGAATGCATTATAAAAATGTGTAATTCTTTGTAGTTAGCCAGAAAGACTAATCACAATGAGGCTTCACCTTCAATTTCTCACTCAGATAGTTTGGTGCTGATCAAACATTCTTTTAAAAAAGAAGAAATTACAGGTTTTACAATCTGCAGCTGGCAACAGCAAACAATACATGCAGTCCTGTCCCAAAAGGCCAACAGCCTCAGCAGTTTTCAGTCAGAAAGATACAAAAGCAACAATTCCTCTTTCAGATACACATCACCGCAGTATTAGTCTCAAAAACCTGTTTCCCGTCCAACCTTCTCAAAGGAGCTGAGTCAAGCTTTCTTATCACCTGGAGCCCAAAAGAATAAGACTGCAGGAAGCAGAAAAAGAAATGAATGACCACAACTCACAAAACTGTAAATGTGGAAATTGATTTCTTTTCTTCTTTTTTATTGAGCAAAGCTTCCGAGGGGAAAATGCTCTGCGTGCATAAATATTGCAGTAGATGATTTATACTTGATAAAAGGAAACAAAGAGAACATTTGACAGCCCAAGAACATAGAAAAGAAAATAGATTAAACCTTCAGTGTTGAGTAGAAAGGTAAAACCAACCTAAAAGGCCAAAAGGACCAAAATAAACTAAATAAATAAATGGTGGGCAGGCTGGAATGCCATGTCATGTGACTCACAACAATGTAGAGATTTTTGCTCTTTGATACTTTGGTGTAAAATCAATTTTCACTTCCTTAAAACATCTAACACTTAGGAGGTGATTATAAAGTAACATTAAACTAACATTTTTTTTAAAGATATGAAATGTTTTCAGAAATAGTTAAAAATGTTTGGGGACTTTATTTCATCTTCAAATAAAGGGACTAATTTATTTGGAGCCTGTGAGAATGACTGACCTGCTAAGAACATTTTTTTGCAATAGGAAGCATAGATGATTAAATTTCACACATTTTTGACACTGACTTGTTTATAGAATTTGTGAAATACATTTCTAAGTAAATAAACAAAGTTGCATAAAATATGACAGAAAAAGTAACAAAAATGCTGTTCTGATTAGCACACTGGAGGTATTTTGGAGGTTACTTTTATTCAGAAGTGCAAACTTTGATGCACGTTAGCAAGTGTAGTGCTTCTTATGCTCAGTCTTCTTTCAGGGTGTTTTTCATCTCTTTAATGCTGCCCCCAGGCTTCTGTTGGATTACATGTAATTAATGCTGCTACACACATCCTTCAGTTTCACCCAGGAGAATGAGACCTCCATTCTTAATAACATATCTAATATTTACATTAAATGCACCAAGACACTGAGTACATGCAGGTTTCAGTGCAATTATTTTCTTCGATGAGTTAATTTATTTTGTTCTTTTTTATTTTAACTTCTAAGTGTGCCAAATTACAACCCAAATCCCCACAATTTGAGATACTATAGGAGAAAAAGTGTGTTTTAGTTTGGTTATATTTAGAAAATATTTGTTGTATTTTTCCATATTGGTCCATTCTTTTTTATTGAGTAACAGATTTTCTCTTTTGTTTTTGTTTTTTTTAACTTTCTGTGTCTAATTTTACACATTCTTTTGTGTTTAATTGATGATCCCCAATGCTCAGTTTTCATCCCTGACTCGTTAGACAGCACTGAATCTGCATACTCCTCAGTTGCTGTTCTATTGCATCTCGCTCCGCAGTGTTTTAGGAAAAAAATAACAGCTTTAGAAATGTATATAGAAAATCTAGCCTAATTTTTTGCTCAATGATGAATGCAAAGATTATGCAATAACTAAATAACTCTTGTCCATACTGAGTAGTTTTGATTTCTAACCAAGTGACAAACTGACCAAGCCTAAATTTATCATTAAGTAAGATTCATCTTCATCTCTTTGTTTCTTGTTAGTTTTTCTTTTTATCTTACTTTGCCAAAATAAACTTTATGATGAATTCCAAACAAAACAAAACTAAGAGGAAAGTGTTTCAGGAAAGTGTTGTTGGGTTGCTGTTTTGATGCACATTTGTCTTCATCACATGTCTCACACAGGCTCATGTTTAAAATTATAATGCATAGCTACTCCACCCAACTACCATTCCTTTCTCCAAATGAGTGCTTCAGCTCTGTTATGGAAGTGCTTATTTGAGGACATTTAACCAGAACTTACTCTACAGAGCTTACTCTACACAAGTAAACATAAACATACTGGAGATTACCATTTTGCTAATGAAAGTTGATGGCTAGGTCACTGGACTCCCAAACTTAATAAGGCATTTTTAGATGACCAAGCAAATTTAGGAAGCTTTGTCAACATGAGCTTCTGTAAAGTGCCTACCAATATGTAGATAGGACATTTCAGTGCAGCAACATTCAGGTTTTACGGCAGGAAATTTATTCCAGTGTTTGATTTGAGCTAAGTTGGTTTATCTGAACTTTATTTTAAATGGATGGGCATCTAGTAAACTGTGTTCATCTGTGGAAGACTAAGGTTTGGGAGACAGTTTTTAATTTCGTACTAACCCTTTGGTGTTAGCTGTACTGGTGGCTCTCCGGCAGTTGTAAAAGACAGACATTTAACACCACACACACATCTCAAGTCATTATATTCCTTCTTTTTTACTGAAGCGTATTTATCATTCAGTCTCTGGTTTTACTTTTCTCATTTTTGTTATGTTTTGTTGTTGTTTTTGTTTATTTAACTTCACTAAAATGAAGTGTGGAAACCACTTATGTGAACAACAAGAGCTAGCATTTGTCTGGAATTTTTTTTTCTTCTTATTTGACTTCATTTATACATAAGTAAAACAGTGGTCTGGTGTCTGGTATGAACCAAGCTTTTTGTCAACTGATGATGTCATACTTCCAGAAGAACCTCTATTTTTCTGTATTCATTTTGAACGGGCATTTCAGGTTCCAAATAAACATTTTTCGGGTCAGAATGCTCTGGCTTCTTCTTGGTTAGATTCAAGAACCAGTACCGTGTTAGTGCCCAGCCACTGTGAGGGCTGTCAGAGTCCAGTTCCAAGTCAATGGATTTGTTCACTTTGTGTCCTTAATCATGAAGCTTCACTCTTAAAAATTATTCTAAATCTGATGCCTTTTAATCCTCTTTGCTGTCGGCCATTTAAATTTAAACTTCACCATGTTTCCTGTCTGGCTATGTTGCTTGATCTCAAATACAAATTCCAATCTTGCTCCTTTATTCCAGCATTTTTTTCTACTTTTTCATCCATTTTCTATCATGCAAAATCGTGAATATGGTACCATTTTACAATACAGTCATCACAGTGATGACTGCGCCACAGAGAAGTGCAAGCCACTGCTGGACGTGCACTCAAATGCCATTTTCACCTTCCCGCTGTTCACTCCACACTGCTCCCGCTCAGCTTTTATACTTTACAAAATCCCAGCTGCTTTCCTGTAGTGAGACTTGTTGGTTAATTTGAATGCTATCCAGCTAGCATTGTGTCTCAAATTAATGTTGAGTGACTTGTTATGTCTCATAGACTGCATCCTTTTAACCTAAAATACCTACATATGTTTTCAGAAGGTATTAAACAGATGACAAACTGACACGCAGCCATTCCATACGAGTTATTTGCAGCAGTCTTTATGAGAGTCTTGCATAGGTTAAAAAATCTCTTTTCAGTTTCATATGTTGGCTGTGGTCTTCTTATTTCTTTTATTTTTAATGTGTTTCACATGAAATAATTTTAGAACATCCTTCTTTATATTCCACTAATGCCAAAACTGTCAAAACTTACATCAGCTCTTATCCTAAAAGGAAGCACCTTGCTAAGGGATGGCTGACAGCTAGATCTATCAGAAACTAATCTGTAACATAGACAGGTCCTTCAGTCTCCATTTTCAAAACACGCTGCATTCACTCGTTGGTATTTATTCGTTGTTTGTCCATGAATGAGCATCGAGATTCAACATCCTTAAATTATCTGAAACCTAAACCTTGATTTCTAATCTATTTCCAACTTATTTTTTCAATTTAAAATGAGTAGTGAACACCTTGGAAGGAAATTGTTCTTTAGGAGAAATCTTTTTAAATCAAGTGACTGGATGCAGATGAAATCAGTCAAAGTCACCCAGAACAAATGAAGCTCAGCTCTTCAACGCCATGGCAAACATTTAAGTTGATCTCCTGAAAATAACATTTCTCCACCGTTGCTCAGTGAGCCTACACTCAAACTGCTAGTCTCACAATTCCCACAGTTATAAAGCAAATAAATTCCTAATGTACCAGAGCCTCAAAAAACACAGCTGTCAAAAACCCTTGGAGCTTAAATTATTCAAAATACACCACCTTGCGTTGAACACTAAGATATTTGCTCTTAAGAGATATTACAAATAAAGGAATAAATTAATTAATTATTTACATTTTCCATATGAAAAATCTTGGTAAAATGTGTTTCAAAAGAAATAGGAGGAAGACAATGATAATGGCAACATTTAAAGTGATGGAAAATAGTTGGGTTAAAAAAAAAAAAAAAGAAAAAAAAAGCAAGGGAAAAAGGCTGTAAAAATCCCTTTACATATCCAAAGAAGAATATTTGTGAATAGTTTGAATTCTTTTAAAACATCCAGACAATTATATTGGTTCCACAGTGTCGGGTCCATGTAGTGAACAGCAAGGTCACATTAAAGATACTCAACACAAACGGAGCAGAAAGCCTTTCGTCTTATCTGACTAAAGAATTAGCGGTACGTTTACTTTAGATCATTTTTTATTTTCCTTGGCAAATGTTAATTACTCAGGTTTGCACAAGCAAAGTTTGTTTTTGGCTCTTGGTGTCCTTCCATGTGTCCATAGAAGGAAACATCATGCAGTGTCCTTCACAGTGCCTGATCTGACCCAGAAATTCTGATTTCCGATGATAACCTCCGTTCCACATCTGCAGCACTTGCCTGTCTGTTATTCAGAGCTAGATTGTACAAGTGGCATCGTTTTAGGGGGATGGCCACTGAAGCTCTGATTAGTAACACTATGACTCATTCGGCACTCATGATTGCTGGTTAAAGTGGGTCTTTACTGACTTTTAGTTGTTCACCCTTCTTTCTTTTTCTTTTTTGTGATAACTTACAATCACATTTTACACTTCCTTGCATAATTTGAAATTTTACTGCAAGATTATTGATTATCTGTTTAAAATTATTCAACTATTCATTTTTTTTTATCTGAAAATCCACTTTTTTTTCTTTTTTTTTTGGTTGGTTGGTTTTTTGTTTGTTTTTAGTTTTGTATTTTCTTTTGGGTGTTTGCTTAAGTTATGAATATAACAATTAATAAATCAAGTGTTGGAGGATAATCTTGGATGTGATACCCCTGTCCTTTATGCCTTCTTTTAACCTTTGTCTTTTCTTTTCTTTTCTTTTCTTTTTAGTTACCATTGAACTTAATGCATAACCAAGTCCTATATGTTTGCAAAGGAAATAAAGGAACAAAATGCGTAACATACTGTATGATAGTTTTAGCACGTTTGTCTTGGCTATCTAAATCAAATGAGCTGTCGTGTCATCTTTTTTTTTTTTTTTTTTAACTCACCTTATGCAATAACATCTGTACCACAGTCAAACTTTATCATAATACAGGGTATTAAATAAACGGGTTTCATATAATTATGAAATAATAATATTGTGTTGGAACACAAGCATGAATTAGAAAAAAATAAATAAATAACTAAAAGTTGTTTTTCTATCAATGGAAAGCTTGCATGCACAACGCCAGGGTTTTGGAATTAAACACAATGCCAAACTCTCCACCCGTATCAATTAAACATGATTTATTTTAGCGCTGCCACATGCTTCAGTGTGTGTTGTGAAAAAAGTCATTTGACATCTGTACTGTGGGGAATTTCCAAGTACTTAGGAATTATTCCCACATATAACATGCAAGGGAAAAGCTGCAAGAGGCTTGATGGAGTGGTCATGGAATGAAAAGAGATGAGAAAACTTCCGAAAAAAACAGGAATCCCTGCGAGAATACTCATGTGACATGACACTACAAAACATTTTTATTCATTCATTTTTTACTAAATTAAAACATTTAGAATCAGAGAAGCATTCCTAGATAATTAGTTTGGAGATCAAATAACTTCTGCATGATTACATATCTACACAAGACTTGTATTGGCTTATGAACGCTGCATGAGCTTCTATGTTTTGGCATCTTCATCTAAAATCAGTCAACTTAAAGTGATTTTGGTCCACATGTTTTCGCATTGTTCAGTTACTATAATTAAAAACTATATGTTAACATGTAAGCATATGTTCACCTAAAGCTTTTCCCAACTGTTGCATAGAATAAAAGCACCATTCATGTAACATAAACATCTGTGCTAGATGAATGCAGATGCCTCCAAATGGTCTCTCTTACAGACAAAATTAGTCCAAAGCATTACTGCTCATAAAATACTCTGGTGAATAACTACATGTTATTCACCATGTAGTTCACCATATACACCAGCAGTTTGGACATGAAACAAAATGTATATAAAAGCCAGATAGTTACACCACCCTGTCTAATGTATTGCTACTGGTACCACTGGCTGAGAGCTGTTAAAAATGTTGTTTCACAGTGTATCATTCACAATTTTTACAACGTTATGGTGTGAAAAGGGGCCCCTGTAACACTCTGGGCCCTGGGGCCTGTGCACTTTTAATCCGGCCCTGTCTATGAACGAAAGTGCACTGCCCCTGTGAGTGCAGGCGATTTGTATATAAACTTCTTTTGTTTAAATAAAACTTAAACTGAGAGGTTTAAGAGTTGCAAATTTCTTGAGTTACTCTGCTGTAAACTAATATCACCAGAATGACACTGCAGACAAAACCTGAGTGTCCTCCATATTTCTGTTGCTTTTCTCTTCAGAGGTTTTGTCTTTCTCAGCTGTCTCTGAGTAATGTGTCTGGGTCAGACCCATCAAATTTCTCCAGAGAACAAACACTTGCAAGGGTTTGAAAATTTGTCATGGAGGAAGATGTGGATTCGGAGTGCAGATCATAAGAACTTAAAATGTTTAGGCACTGTAAGATTAGGTTTAGGAACTTGTACTTACAATTTGGATGATGTTGCATAGAAATGTTTGTACTGGTATAACCCATTCATTTAGCCTAACTATTTTAAGACCAGTTCAGACATTTTATTCTGAGACAAATTTGTGCTTTCAAATGTCCCACATTTTATTTCTGTGCATTTGCAGAACACAGAAACACGATATCTACAACTCTATGTTGAACAACATCTGTGTCTCAGTTATGTTGTGATCATCTTTATCAGCTCTACCTCTGTGTTGTGAGACTTTTGCAGTTATAGGAGCACTGAAACTATATAAATGTTCATTATAACTCATGATATGACAATAGTCTTTTGTTAATGTCAGTAAGTTAAAATTAATACATTATTTAATTTAAAACTGTCACAGCATCAAACCTAAATGAAGACATCTGAGTGAAATTGTGAGTAATTTACAGTGTCAAGGTTTACTATATCTATTTAATTAGATTCACGAACACCTATAATGTCATTTCTAAGATCACATAAATTTGGTTTAGAAATATTTAAAATCTGTACTCTTTGATGGCACAAAATAGTGAATCGTAAAAAATACAAATTATTATTTTTTGATGGGGTAGCATGGATTAAAATACATAACTCTAAGCTCAACATTGTGTATGATGTTTGAAAATGGTAGCACGTTTTAACTAAACACCAGACATAAAGAAACCTATTTGCTGGTTTGCTTAGTGTTGAAAATGAATGAGTATTGCCATGACTCATATCTTTCTGAAAGTCTTTACTCAATGATAATATTGTATCTTTAGTTGTTTTGAGCTGCACAAATGATGGATGGTAAAATGTATTTAGTATTTTACACTACAATGGAAAAACTCTGCTTATTTGTACCATATACTGTACAATGGTCCGGGCAAATACAAGGGAAAGGAACAAATTGTAAGTATTTGTTGTACACAGTATCACTTTAAGTAACTCAGTATGTTCAAGAATAGCATAATCATGAAATGCAATGGTACTGAGCAGATAAGTGATGCCAAATTACACTTATAATTTTCAGCTTCCAGGATGAAAATGTGTTACTTATCAGCAGCATTACCCATTTATAACAATGCTGCTGGATGTATTGCTGATTGTGCCTCGAGGGTGGGTCATCACATCATGCTCACATAAAGGTTAAATGTAATTGTGCCTTAACTCCTACAAAGTGGTTTTATTTTAATAAGAGACCAAATGACATATACAAGAAAAATAAATATTAAATTAAAAGCTTTACTTCCTATTGTAACGAGAACAAAACACTTTAAATTTGAATTAAAAAGCGATTGAACGATATACAGATGCTCTTTCATGTGATGCATTATTTCTAGACATTATTTCCATTCATGCAAATTCTATAAAGTCTTAATGTGGTTGTTAGCTCAGCCGTTTAATTTGACTGGAGCTTACGCACATTTATAAATGCATATTGCAAACATCACACATGAAGTGCAAATTGTTTCTTCATCTGTTAAATTCCAATATTTTACACTCAGTTATTCTTCTCACAAGGGTGTATTTAACTTATTGAACATGAGTGTGTTGCGGCACTGACATGATTTTTTTATTTTTCTGCTCTATACGTTGCTATTTCACACAGTGTTTGTTCTCAGGCGAGACCTTATTTGCTTGTCTGCTTGGCATGTTGGCACAGCTCACAGCAATCTGCATGGTAATACGTAACCATGACAAGCTGATTCAACCTCGCAAGGATTTGTCCTGCGCAGTCTCAGGACTGGCATGTCATCTCAGGCATTTCCCCTAACTTGTGTGAGTTGGAAGTGAAAGTGAGTGGCTTGATCATAATTTTTAAGAGGGATGATAAATCATCTGTAGGTGGTAAATTAGAGTGTATCAAATACTTGTCCTTCAACCTGAAAAGCAGTAAAAACATTAGGTTTCTCATTTATCACAGCTTCCAACACGAAAGGTCTCTTTCTTTAGTATTCTTCCTACGATTCTCTTTTCCTTTGTAGATCCCACCAGCTTCCTCAGAGTTAGTACTTTCTGCTCTTGTTTTAGAGGTTGTCAGTCTCCTCAGTTCATGTCAGTCCTTTATAGAGCAATGTGCCGGATTTCTTTGAGACAGTGTTGTACAATGCAAAGATAAGACACCAGTTTGTGTGTACAACTCTGACACACAGTGTGGTTTTGCTTTATATATCTCGCTGAATGTGTTCAACTTCAACAGGAAAAGATCTGAAGTTTTTTGAAGGCCTTCTCCCAGGCATTAATTTAATCAGTAAAGTCTAGTCTCTTTTCATTAGCATAGCTTATTTAGATATTTTCCAAGGAAATAGCCCCATAATGCCCTGCGGATCCGTTGTAACTTTAAAGTTTTGCCTCATTCAGCATTCAAAAATCCATTGAACATTCAGATTAGCTTCACCCCTTCCTTTGCTATTTAGCACAAAAGATGAAGAACACTCAAAAAGAGTTTTTTAGCATTATCTGTATCAACAGATGGAGTATCATGAAGATACTGGGTAGTTTTAACTGAACCACAAACTCTGCTTAAACATCTTAAACTCTGCTTAAAAACCACTGATTTTTAAGAGTCTATGACTACTGTTGAAAGTCAAAGTCCATGTTGTTACGTTTCATTTTTGTCCTCTATGGTGGACATTTGAATAATTGAATAACCAAAGGGGGGCGAGGGACATTTATACCAGACTTCTCCAAGTCTGGTATCCATGGCCTATAGACTCTGGTGTCCTGCCCCAGATGGTGGGAAACTAAATAGATGATGGGTGGGATGAGTGGAGTCTGTGGAGTCCAGGCTCCATGTACAGGTCTGTGAGGGAGGGGAAATGGACAGTAATGTTTCTACGAGCTGACTTCACTATCCACTGTAGGGTTTCCTTGTTTTTGGCCATCCAGATGCCGTACCAGATAGAGATGCACCTGTGTGAAAGTATGTGAACAGCATCCCCTCATATGATCCCTTGTGGTCCAGGTGGGTGACGGCAGGGTGAAAAAAAGATTAAATTGCGTTTTTGGTGGAGCGATTATACCTGCATGCAATCTGAAGAGGGTCGAGCTGAAGGGGAGGATGGACATGATGTGCTGAATGACCAACTGCCCAAAGTGCTTCATAATGATAGAGATCAGTGTGATTAGGCGATACTCGCTGAAGCATGTTGGTGACGACTTCTTTGGCACAAGAATGGTGGTGGTGGCTTTGAAGCAGGTGGGGACAACAGCCAGGCTTAGAGGACATCATTCAGACTACATACCTGGTTAGATTTTAAACGGGTTGAGTCTTCAGAACGAGGATGTCGTTCTATCTGGAGAAATCAAAGAATGTGACTCTCACGATGCCTCCACCACCATCCAGGTGTGAGTGAGTGAGCTGCAGCAGACAAATGATGGCATCATCCACCCCCACATGAAGCTGGTAGGCAAACTGCAGAGGGTCAAGAGATGATTTTACCTGCCGGCCCCAGGTGGGCCAACACCAGCCTCTCCAGCACCTTCATTACATGTGATGTGAGGGCAACTGGATGGTAATCACTGAGGCCAGATGGAGAAGGCTTCTTGGGAATAGGAATTAGGCAGGCGGTCTTCCAGATAATTATAATTTAAGAAATTATAGACAGATTGTGCTACTTTCTGACCTCAAAACTGTACAGTCTGGACTTTTTTGATGGCACAGTGACATATATCATGCACATTTTCAGAGCCATTGCAGGCCAGCAGTTTCCCGAGGCCAAAAAAAAAAAACCATACCGCCTTTTTTCTACCAGGACCTTTATGTCACTGCAGCCGAGTTTTACTTCACATGCTAGTAATCAGATATCGACACAGTGGCCATTTTAAACATGAACTGTGACTGATTCAGCAAAGAAACACAAAAAGACAAAATTGGAGGAAGAATGGAAATGGAAATCTGCTTGCTGAAGAGAGAGCTCACGTTACAGGATGATAGGATGAAAGGTGGATGGCAAATTAGCCGTTGTCTTAAATGGGACAGTTTTACAAGACGCAATTTGACAGTGATGGCTAGGGGCTATGTGTAGGAACAAACTTAACTAAATGTAAAGTAAATTCATTGACAGCAATAAACATAAGGGAAAGGTTAGGAGATAAGAAATGATGTACTTTGTTTTCTGGACTTTACTGCACATCTATCATATTGCTGGTGTAGTTTTCTGTCACCATGATATCAAAATCAATCAAAAACTAACCTTAGATGTTGCATATTTATCATTTTGTTTATATGTTACAAATTCAGCAACTCTGGTCCGACTTCTGTAATTTGCCCCCTTGTGGATACGTCCAACAACAAATATAGTGCATAAGCATGTCAACAGCTACGCTCATAATGGAGCTGGTAGCCAACACAAACACAAGGTTAAAAAGGAAATGGTAAATGAAGTCTACTAATATAGTGCTTTTTGAGTCATATGGTGACTATACAAAGGTCACATTCACCCATTCACACACAAACCACTTCTATCATTTATTAAGTACTTTTTTATTGATTACACACATTTATACCCAGGTAGACACATTGGGAGGCAACATGAGGTTCAGCGTCTTGCACAAGAACACTTCTGGGTTTCAGTTTTCTTTGGATAGTGGCAAAGATGCCACCGTAGGTGAGGAAGAGGTGTATTTTCCATCTCATCCTTTCTTCCCATGTTGGTGGTGTTCTTGGGTCTTGTTGGTGAAGAAGATCTTCAAGCTTAAAGCTATATGTCTTCAGGAAACCAAACTGAGTCCAGTTGATTTGACCCAACCTGCCATGGTTGAATGAGAACCTTGAGTCATTAGTTTGTGTGGAAGTAGATGCTAAATAAGTGAAACACATAAAAATAAACTCTTGCAAGACCAAGGACTCCAACTGATAAATTTTTTCTTGGTCGTAGTTTTGCAAATCTTTTTTTTTTTTTTTTTTTTTCTCCAAACAATCGTTTTTTGTTTTTTTTTTCTAGGTTTTTTACTGTTCTTCTCTTCTTTTAAATTTTATTCTAGTTGCTCTATGACAGTACTTTATAGAAAACCTTTAGGCATAAACACAACTGGGCTAGTGTTTTTAAAGTATATTAGCTTAACTGCACTTTGATGAAACAAAGAGAAAAAGAAAAATAGATCAGTGATTTAAGTTGGTTTTACCCAAAAAACAGTTTGAAGACTGATCTCATGTCTTAACAAAATCTATTTTTTTAAAAAATAGATCTTGAACATCTTTAATCTGGATCTTATATTTTCTAGTTTCGTCTTGTTCCTTTGAAACATTTACACAATATACTGCATAGTAGTCAGTATTTGTCTGTTTTATACATGCAGGTCCTAGAAATCCTGTTTCTTACATAATTCAATGCAATAAATTACCATGATGGATTATACATTACTTCATTGCCCAAGCATCTGCACACACACACATACACACACATACACACTCAGGGTACACAAACAGCAACCGTTCTCAATCCAATTTTTGTTTTGTTATTTTAACATCTGTGACTTCTCCAACAACACCAGACTCCTCCACATTGGGGCACTTGATGTTTCACAGAGACACCAGATGGATACAGTTTGATTTTCCATAGTGGTGTACAGAAGAGATTATTTCACGGCTTAGATAACTGTGTGTATGTGTGTGTGTGTGTGTGTGTGTGTGTGTGTGTGTGTGTGTGTGTGTGTGTGAGAGCAAGTGGGTGGATTTTTATTCTGAAGCTGTCTATACTTGCTTACCTGCTTGTGTGGATGCATTTCAGCTTGAAATCAGACAGATTTCCTGCTGTTGGCGCCTTGAAAACAGCCGTGAAGAGCTCCCGCACCCCATCCTCCCCAACATGATGATTCCTCTCACATTTACTAAAACCTCCGAATGGAACTTTTTGATGGACGCAGATTCAAGAGGTGACGAGCTTCATAGAGCTTGTAGATGTGGCTGTTTCTGCAACAGATACAGGTTGTTGACACTCTTCCTAAGTGGTTATAAGGTTGTCAGTATTTGTTGTAATAAGGACCATTGCGAGATGTGGCTCCTGTAAATGGATCTCTAAGCATTGGCACTTGGACATGAAGAGTCAGCTGAGTGGAAACAGAGAGAAATCAGTCACTGTGACAGTCACCTCCACATTTCACTCAGTCCTTACACAATAACGAAGCAGACAGGGAATGTGAAACGTCTGGGCATGTGTTGCAGTTTCAGACAGAAAATTTCACAGATATTAATTAGCTCTGGGGGGGTTGGCGTTAATGTGGTGGAATAAAGCAGAAGTCGGGCACTTCACAGAAAACAGGAATGCAGAACAACAGGCTGTGCATGTGCTGGACTGAGAAAGACTGTGTGTGTGTGTGTGTGTGTGTGTGTGCGTGTGTGTGTGAATATGTGTTTGTGTTTAGTAGTGGCTTGAAATCCCTACATGTGCTTTTTATCTTTTATCTTTGATAAATTTTAGATTTGCGTTTAAAGTTTGCGGTGTTGGCGTGCTCACAGACAAAGAAAGTGGAGGCTGGAAGGAAGCAGGTGGACTGAGCTAAAACAGAGGAAAAAGGGATCAAAGCGTCCAAAGACGACACGGAAAACTTAAAGTCGAGGTTTTTTTGGAACCGAAAGTGCACCTGCTGCTACTGAACATATCTTTGCATTTCATTCTTTCTTTCTTTCCTCGTTTTTACAACATCAAACTAGCATGTCTGTTAGAGCTGTTTCCAGCTCAGCAAGGCTCAGTGGAGCAGAGCAGTTCTTATTCTGAATGTCTCCTCACCTGTCTGATCCTATTAGAACACAACACTTCTGCCAAACCGATCAGCACTGTAACCCTGCAGACTCCGGGCTGATGACCATTCATAATGGTGAAAATGAGCATTAAATCACTCGGTAATTTAAATTTGATGGCTGATGTGTGTGCATGAGCATACCAAGGCATATGAAGTTTGAGCTTAAATCTTTTTAATACGGCTAAGTACTTATATTCTAACACTGTATGATTTTTATGGCACTGCAAAGGACCTTGCATTTCTCTAAGCCTCCCTCTTTTGGCTTTCAATTAGAATTAAAGATGTTAAAGCCGTTCATAAGTGTTCATCGCTCTGCATTTTTTAACAAGGCATCCGTTATATTTTTTGATCTTGTTTCTCTTTATCTAACTAGGTGTTTGCAAACTGGATGCAGGGACTTACTGAGCATCTTTTACTTAAATAGACATCTTAAGAAAAACCTCATGTTCCATTTACACTTTGCTAAATATTGCCAAAAACTTCTATTTTAGAAGAAATCTGGGAACAAGAGATAAAGTTCAGCTCAAATTTCACTAAAAGTAGCATACAGTTGCAGGTTTTCCCATACAGTATATGAATGGAACTCACATTGGCTTTTACTGATGCTTCTTGCGAAGCTAAACAAGCACTTAGAGAAGCACGACTGAACTTTGGCAGATTTCTTTCAGCATATATCTCACTACTGACATCTATCTTGCATCCTATTTGTGCTGCTAGCTCTCTCTAACCAGTAAAAGTCTGTCTGATGTTGACTCTTGTCTTATCTTTTGCTCTCTCTCTCTCTCTCTCTCGCTCTTTTTTATCCATTCTTTTCCTCTCTTTCTCAGACAACGACCTCGTTTTACTTTGATAACCTGCGACAAAGCCGTTTGAATTGGCCAATGTGTTGATATGCCATTGCTGGTGTGCGATCTGTCCCTGAAATGAGGTTTCTCTGTGTGATTTCTCAGAATGCTGCTGGGCAATTGAGACTCCAAGAATGTACATGATGAATGTGACTGTGAGGTCAGAAAGTTAGAAAACATCAGAACTTGCATGACAAACATTTGCTTCAACCGTAAAAACATAATAATGAACATACGCCACTATATTTAGTTTCTAAAAATTTAGAAAAAGTTGTTTACTTTGTATAAAATCACGTTTAACTGCAACTGTTTCGGATACAATGCATTCTGGGTAATGACAAGCCACGGTTGCTATGGTGACACCAGTATAGCAGTATAGAAATGACTAAACACTACACTTAGAAGATGAGGATGATCAGATGGATGAAGAAGACAGAACTGACAGCAGCCTTTCATAGTAGAGTTTTATATATAGATCAGAGCATTACACAATATGGAATCTGGATATGGTTGGACTGGTCACCTGTCCAAGGTGTAGGCCTGTCACCTAGTAGCTAGTGGAAAAGACTCCCGCCCCAACCTGGGAGATGGATGCATGGATGAATGGATGAAGTTGGTTAATAATACAAACCAGCTGTGTAAATATGACCGTGTGCATAACAACACAGGAAAACGTAAAGGCAGCTTTCCTCCAACTGACAAGTTTGACAGTCTTCTTGTTTTCCTGCTGCGTATCTGCATCAGTTTGATCTGTAGTTATTTGCTAACAGATATCTGCCACTCACTGTACCCCTGCATCTGATGAGCTGTCATGTGTTTGAGTTGCAGTAGCCGTCCAAGTTGAAGGAAAAATGATTGTTCCAGATGGCAGGACTACATGCTTCTCCATGTCCAGGATCACGATGGAAATGCAGAGGTTGCAACGGGGGAGTGGCTTGTTTACGTCCCAGCAGAAGTACATCCAGCATTTCATAAACATAGGTGTTCGACCACAAGCGTCCCTCCATTCAGTTCTCCTCCTCTTGTCACTTTACTTGGAACGCTGTGACAATGTACTCTGGTATTTTTGTTGCCTTTCATCAGGTTCTGTGGGTTCCTTCTCAGATCTTGTGTATTTCTACTGTCCTCCAGTGCCGGTCTACTCTTATGGCCCTCCTGTTCTATCTTGAAGTATCTATGCCCTTGTGTATTCTTCATATTTTACAACCTGTCCCCTGCATCTGGCCATTAGCCATCCCACCAGTTGCATGTTTGCCTGTAGTCCCTCTGTACAAATGCTCCCAGTTTTCCTTTGTTCATTGCCAGTTTATTACTCCCATCCATCTTACTTTTGGTTTAGTTCTGATATTCTCTCTTTGAAGTGCTTTTTGTTTGAATAAAACATCTTTACTCTGACACTCAGCCGTCCCTTGTGAGTATGTGGTTGCTCAGCTCATTACAGAGATCACAGGTCACCTTTTGACTGGAAATTTATGCAGGAATTGTTTTGTTTGTTTATGATTAGAGAGGAAAAATAAATCTAATCACAAACAAGCCACCTTTATCTTCACCACCTCTTCTTCTCATCTTGAGAGCAACCAGAATATGCTATTGTCCCAGAATGCACTGTACTATATTGGTGACCTGTTCATTTCATAAAGATTGTAGATATAAGTAAAATTTTTCATCTGAGCGATAAATTTTAGTAGAATGGAGCAAAAAAAAAAAAAAAAAAAAAAATCAGGGTAACAAATGTTGTTAATTAAGGCTCAATTTAAAGACATCAGTTGCACAACCATCATGCAGCTGCTAGTAGGGTGTGCTCCCCCCCGCCCCCCTTTTTTTTCCACATCTGCGCCACTTAAAATGTCTTAGAAGCATCTTGTCAGCAGCATACATCCCCATCCAGTTCACAACCAGTAGGCCAAATAAGCGCTCCAATTACTCTGAGTGCTTATTGGATAGTAACTATAATTTATTTAATCAATAATTTATCATTCTTTTAGTATTCTTAGACATCCACTTTCTCACAGTCGCATTTCCCAATCCTTCGAGAGGTAATGGTCATCTTTAACTTCAACATTCTGGAAAGTGGAAATACACATTTATTCCATCCCAAAAATTGTATCTACAAGAATAAAAACATCATGGACGTGTCGGTCAAATGAAGCTTTTATCTTCTGTTCTTTTGTTTCTTCCGCTTTGGTTTTTGTTTCCACTTCTGCTCCTACCTCATCTGCTTTACTGAAACTTTACAGGAATGATGGTCACATGTGTGAGCCAGTGTGCTGCTGATGGTGGAGCACATAATATAAGAATGAGTCTTCAGTATGCAGAGTTGTTTTTCAGCTCAGCAGAGACTGCACTCAGGTCAAAAGGTTAAACAAGCTGATGAGCGGCGGTTTGCTGATTCCATTCCCCTGAACTAAAAGCTCTGTCTGCATTGGACAGTTGTATGTTCACAAAGATTGCCTCAAAAGATTAACAGAGATGTTCTTTGTGTAGTGATAAAATGAGATAAGATAATAATAATAATAATAATAATAATAATAATAATAATAATAATAATAATAATAATAATAATAATAATATTTGTTTTGATTGCCCAGAATGCATCATTTTGGGTCTGTTTTTGGAGAATTGATGCAGAACCATCTCTATTCTGCCTGAATAGTGATGGTTCTGCACGCGGATGCTGCCACCTACCCAGGCTATTGACTGGACAATTCAGGGAACAAAAGGGGACAAAGAGAGGAGAGGAGAGGAGGAGGTTCTCTATCCATTTGGGTTTTGTCCTGTATCGACTGTGTGTGAACTGGATTGAATCCAGAGAGCGACATGTTTGACAAAAGAGTCGATTCAGGTGATGTATAAACAGTGCAGGCTATGCAAATGGAGGGATTGCAGCACAAATCTCACATTTCTTTCAGTAGATAAAATGCATGCCTGTATGCGATCCTGTTTGTTCAGATGGTTCATGGATGCAAACTTGTTTTTGCTTGTTTGTTTTTTTTGCATGTTTTTTTCCAGGTTGTTTTATACACATATGTTGAAATCAGTAAAAACAAATGTAAAAGAAGTTGAAAGTCAGAAAATGTTTTTACCTTAGTGTGCATTTCTTTTTTCATTAACAAAACACATGAAAAGCATGAATCGGTTTAAAGCAATCGTGCTGAATCACTATTTCTGAAGTTACATTTCTCAGCTTCATCCTCACCAGCTGAAGCAGACGTTCTCCTTTAATGCTGAGTCATCAGTGTGACTTGTAGAAAAAAATGCTCTTTTCCCCTTTTTTTTTTCTTTGCTTCCCACTCTTTCCTTTGCTCTTTACTCATATTCTCCCAGAGATACTTTTATTTGTTGTGTGAAGTATTTAGCTTTGTTCTGTCAGAAGCAACATTCTGCATTTTCCTACCTACACAGTTCAAATTTGTTGCTCCCTTCGTGGAGCTGATGAAGGATGTAAGTCTAAAGGGTTTAAAGCAAATGCAGAAGCTGGACTGAAATTAAACTGCATTCTCTTTGTCGCTGGTAATAAAGAAAAAAAGAAAAAAAAAACAAAACTCCTGTATATTTTGCATTTTTTTTCCAGGTTTTTTTTTTTTTTTTTTACATTGCCAAGGTCTCAGCATTAAATCTAAATTATCAGAGCTCAGCAGCAGCCTGTTGTACAGCTCACTGGGGAGTTTGTCAGCCCCGCTGGTTACTCAGAATAGTGACAATGAAAAATATTTGAAGCAATTAGCGGAGTTAAGTGCGGGTACAACTCCTGTAATTAGCAAGTAGCAAATCTGCGGTTACTGTGTCAAGAAAGAGGAGATCAATGGAGGGCTCTGTGCATCCTCCTCTGTGCTCTTTTTCAGCAGCCACCGCTACACTGGGAGGTGCTCTGTTATTTATTTTTCATTAGATCGAATCAGTTCTTCTACTCTCCTGAAAATATCAATTCATATACCATATAGAATTAAAAAATAAGGAGGAGTGCTGCTCGCCCATAGAAACTTTGATAGCTTGCGTTTTATTTATAACTGCAGATTCAAAAGGTTTTACACTGCAAAAAATCAGCCTTAAAAAACAAGAAAAAAATATACAAAAATTAGGTAAATGTTGCTTAAAAAAGGATAAATTATCTGCCAACAGAACAAGAAATTTGACTTGTCAAGACTTCCCAAAACAAGAAAAAATACTCTTAAAACAAGAGGAATTCTCTGGCATTAAAACTAAGAATTATCTTACTTTTAAAAATATAAGCATGTGTACTCAATTTAAGATTTTTAATATTACTAAGATTTCAGTTTTTGCAGTGTAACCATTGCAAGGATGAAAATAACTGACAGAAACTACCATCATGTGGTCCAGCACAGTAAACGTGAACTAAATAAACAGTTGCATATAAAAATATTAGATTCTGCATGATGGTGGAAATGCATGATGGGAAAGGGGACCACCACTTTCATTTCTATGCTTTGAACCACTAAGATAATGTTAACCCCCCATAAACAGCTTCTGATTTTCAAGGTGAGTATATTTGTCAGTTCTGCTTGTTATTTATGACTCTTTTGCTTGATTTGTCCAACTTATGGGTAATTCTGGCAACAAGGGCTGCTGTCTTGCAGATTTTAGATGTCCCTGTTCCACTTGATTCAAATTAAATGGTTGCAACAACTTGCGAAGAATCAGGTGTGCTGAAACAATGAGATGTCTACAGCTGCTGCAAAGTGGCCTTGGAGGACAATTGACCATCGCTTTCTATACAATCCATCATTTCTTTGTGTTTTGCCTCCAGGAAGCAGACTGCCTTGTCATTTCTTAACATGGTTTTTAGTTCTGCAGAGTTCTTTCTAAGCATTAAAAAAGCACCGAACACAGAGGATAAACCAGAGTTGTGTCAACACACAAGAGACTGTTGCAAAGATATATAATTTTATTGCCATTTTTTATTGTTACATTTAATAAAACTGCTGAAGTTAACATGGTGCGACCAACATCGAACAACAATTTTTCACCAATGAGATGGTTCCTAAAGATGAAATAAAATAGTGTTTTTTCTTGGACGAGTTGAGGACAAGAGAAGTGTCTGGGATAAATTGCCTACGTCAGACGAACAGACAGAAAGTCCGAAGAAATATGAAGGAGCGGATGCATCAGTTCAGCCAGCTACTATTTGGCAACATTTTAGAGGTTAAGGTGTGCCAAATGAAACAAGAACTATCAGTTTACGCCAATAAAGCAGTTTGGGGGTGATCTTGGCAGAAAACAGAACAAAATGCAAAAGTGGGATATCCCATATACCCATATACCTTGGGCAGGGTTTGGGGTTTGGTCAGTGGCCTTTCTGTGTGGGGTTTGCATGTTCTCCATGTGTATGTGTGGGTTTTCTCCAGGTACCCTGGCTTCCTCCCACCATCCAAAGACATGCATGTTGGGTTAACTGGTTACTCTAAATTGCCCCTAGGAGTGAGGCTGTGTGTGTGGTCCTGCGATGGACTGGTGAGCTGTACAGGCTGTACCCAGCCTTTCACCGAAAGAGGGCTGAGATAGACTCCAGCTTCCTTAATCTGACTCAACAGTTAGAATAATGAATGATTTACTGTTGACATTAAAGGAGGACATGCTCTGACAGGAAATGGGGACGTGAATTTTATTTTTTTTTTGTTGTTTATCGTTGTTTGGTCAAAAATACATCACAAACAAAATTAAAACAACATAAAATAACATAACTTTCATCATTTTCATTTGACCAGGTGTAGGCAGAAGCCAAGGCTTATCATACCTACCCTTCTCTCCAAATTTAAAGTACCAAATGCGTTGGAGATTCACGTCTGAGGAGGCACAAGAGGAGAATCCAGAAGCATGCCGATCAGGTCTCTTCTTTGCATCAAAACTGGATGGTATGCAGACTTGACCGGTGCGTGCATGCACCCATCATAGGACAGCTCAAGCAACACGTTTCCAACAAAACAAAAGCGCAGAAGGTTTCCCATAGAACACATGAGCTGCTACATCCAGAGAAGAAGTGGAAAAATCACTGCTTTTCTGTTTACTCTTATTTTTATATTTGTAGTTGTAGACATACGACTCTTTCCTCTGCCTGAATATTGGAGTCTTCTCCTGTTAGTGATGACTTTTGAGCATCTTTGGGGAACATGAGCCCAGTGAGTCTGAAACACTTGAATTAGATCTGCTTTGCACTGCAGTCGTTTGGCCTTCTGTCTGAACCAAAGTGCTGTGAAAACTCAGAGCCTTGCAGGGAAGCTCTAAGAGGTTTTCCAGCCAGCCCAAGAGCTGCTGTTCTGCAGAGATCCCAAGCATAATAAGTGCAAAACAGTCATAAATCAAAAAGGTCTCATTAGAGACGTAGATAATCAGCTGCAGGTCTGCTGTGACAGAAACCGCTGGGATGAAGTCACCAGAAATAGACAGAGGAGCTCTTTATTTAGGACAGAGACCAACAGCGCAGCAAACTAGAAACTGGAGCTCCAACAGTCATTAGCATCACGGTGCAGGCATGATGAAGTATCTGCAGCTTTATTGTAATCAGACACCATACTTCCTGTTTTTGTTTTCCATTCGTGTTACTTCGTTGTGCTTTTCTGTCTCCGTTTTAATACCCTGTTTATTTTCCCATCTTTAGTCTGAGGTGTGTTGCTTAATCAGCAGAGCACTTGGTCTGTTTTTCACTCCCAGTCCACCATAACGACATCCCATTATCACTCTCGGCTCATCGCACGCTGCGGTTTGGTTGCAGACTTCCTGTAAAGTTCCAAACAACTCCACAGCATCATCTTTCAACATGCGATGTGAAGCTTGTGAACTTTGAATGCCCAACCGCTACATTTTCCTAAACCTGACCCTGCAGTTTTGTTGTCTAAACCTCACCAAGTATTTGTGATTCCCAAAGTTAAGTCCGGTTTCTGTCGTTGAAGCTGCGGCAGTAGCTGTCCACTGGTGGGAAAGATGATCATGTAACATCACATGCATCTCCGCTTTTCCCACGTTTTTCAGTTTTCTGTCTTCTGTTTGTTTTGCAACACAGCGTGTTACACACCATGCTTACCTCTGATGTAACAGCTTATGATGGAGAACCACTTTGTTTTAATTTTGCCCGTTGAAAACCAACTTTTCAGGTTCGGAACCAACTCTTTTTTTTTTTTCTTTTTTTTTAATGTGAATTTTCCTGCTGGTTTAATATTAGGTTCTGCAACCAGCACCATGCCAGTTCCCTGCCAGCATGGAAAAGATGTTTGAGGACTGAGTTGATATTCAGTAAGTGAGACAAATAAAAAGCTACTGCTGAGAACCAGTTCCCTGCACATATAAAAATGACGCCAAATGGGCAATTATGGCTCGCTCTCTGAAGGAGGTTCGCTCAACAGTTTCCTCCTTTTTTTTCCATTGTCCATCATCCCAGTATGGTGCCATATTTCCCCCTTGGACAGACTTCTCATCTTCTTACATGCAGTACAGCAACAAAATCACCGACCAAAGCCAAGATTCATACTGATGTCCTAATGTTGCTGGAGGACAGAACCTCAGTGTGTCGGCAATTAATTATAAATCAAGACTCTCAGAGATCAGACTTGGAGCCCTTGTGATCAGCAAAAGACACAAGTTGGTGGCATGAATTTTACTCACTGATGGCTGGAACGTGGAGGGCTTATTTTTCTCTGGCTGACCACTTGTGAGAGCTGCAGAAATCCTCTGCAAGTACAGGTTGAAATAAACTGCTGCAACTGGTTTTGTTTCTAGCATCACAAGAAGTCAGCCTCCTCTTCCAACTCTGGCAACACTGAGTCGTGTGCAAAGACATTAATGACACTAACTGATGTGCAATCATATTCTGCCATCTGCCATAGAATTAGTCACTACAAACTGTAGTCTGCAGGAAGCTTTGCACATTTATGAAGTCTGTTGCATTGAGCCGTAGCTCTAAAAATATTACGTTTTCTTTCGTCTTACTTATCATTCTTTGTTCGTACTGTGAGGACTGTATAACTCAGACAACGGAGCTTCTGAGAGATGGTCTGTAATTACACTGTGAAAATTGGTAAGACTTAAACTAGAATTGTTAATAATCGGCGCCTTGGCTTAAAGTATGAACTTGAAGGCAACTGAACCCTTTAAGGCACATATCCATATGCACGGAGATCTGATGTCATGGAAGTGCCATGAATAATGCATGGAAGTCTGTATACATTTCATCCACCTGAGAGTGAAGATTCTTTGCAAAGACAGGACTTGATAGGTTTCTGACATTTTATACACTCCCTTTGTCTGACTTTGACAGCAAACTGTATTTTTCAATGTGATGTTTTAGTTTGGTTCCATTTCACCTTTGCTGCGCTTCTCTTGCTGCTGGCATGTTATAATGAAAACAGTATTCGCCTTCTCGCAGTCTAAAATACAAATGAGCAGCCCGGTGGAAACAGGTGGGGAATGTAAATAAACCGTTGAAAGTCCACGAGTGCAGTGGGACTTTGTGGGTGAAAGCACCGATGAGTGAGACTGAAAATGCATCAAATTATTTAATTAAATTTACATTATTTGGAGTCAGTTTGCAACATGTCTGATATGTATACTTCGGTATGTTGCACTGTATATAGTGTGATGAAATTTATCGGGTTTACTCAAAACGGGCTTATTTTAGTTCACAGTTATGGCTGCTTCATGAAATATTACTTTTAAAGGGAAAAATAAGATGACATCAAATTCTATTAAGCTCTATTCAGTTTCAACTGGTCTCCACAGTGGAAACACGCAGTCTCTATGTTGTGTTTTGAGACTCGTGGAACAGAGTCAGGCCTCTCATGGGTTGCTGACTCTGATTTGACTGATTAGTTTCACTTTGTGGTTTGCACTCAAGATTGCTTCATTAATGATCTCCATCTGTCTTTACATCCAGTCTGTCTCGTCTCAGTCCTGTTTTTTTTTTTTTTTTTTTTTTTTTTTTACAGAAATGTAAGATATTCCCACAGGATGATGCTTCCACCGCCATGTTTGCTTAAAGGAATGGTATTAAGAAAAGGATGCCAAGAATATAATTTCCTTTCATGCTTTTGATCTTCCTTTCTTCAAATCTATGAATTTCGTTTCTGAGATGTGTTCGGGTGCCGCTTTGGCAAAGTCTCAGCAGAATGTCAAGCTTTGAGTGAAAAATGACCACAATCAGGCATCTGTACCGCAAAGGTTGTATTGATCGAGTGCTGTTCTTCTGTAAGGACCCACCATCTCCACAAAGGGTTGCAGCCATTTTGCTCATTTGCTTACAGTGCCTGTCTGACAAAGGCCTTGGGCTATCAGATGCAATGCAAGAAGCGTGGTGGTGGTCCCAAAATACTTCCACTTTAGGATGATGGATGCTGCGTGGTTTTGGGGGGAGGCACTTTAAATGGTGCAGAAGTGTTCCTGTATTCCTCTCCTGATTTTTGCCATGACGAAATCCTTTAACAATAACTCTCCAACCCTACCTCTCTCCATTTCTTCTCTTTTTGCTGTTTGGACACATCATCTGTGAGAACTGGCATCTGAAACAATGTCCAGTGACTTCAGTCAGACATGGGTGGGCTTGCATTAAGTTGAGGAAACATCTTGAGGAATACAGATGCCCAGGATAAATTGCAGTTACTTTATTTCTTAGTCAAAAAGGAAAACTTTTCTCTGAGATAATTAAAGGCATTACATCCTCAGATCTGATTAAAAAAAAAGACGTCTTTGTGAATTAACTTTGTCAATAAAAGTGCACGTAAAGCATAGTTCTATCAAATGTCAACTTAACATGCATTTCCAACACCAATTCGTGTGGTTCTCATCGTCAATAGAGCATAAAGGTTATTTGAACCTAGTCTGACAACATATGGAGGAAAATGTCTTGTTTCAGATCCTCCCATCATCAGTGTGTGCAGCTAACCCTGTTTGTCACGGTGTGGTGCAGAATGAGATGTGCGCATTTCACCCACATTTCTTAGTCCTGGACCACAGAAAGCAGCACTAAGAGGAAACCCACGCTCTCAAACCCCCTCACACACACACACACAAACACACACAGACGCTCCTTCTGGCGGTGAGATTGTCGGTAGGGGTCGCTAATGTCCGTGTGAAAGCAGCAGAGGCAACAGTGTCGGAGTCTCCGGCTCCACTGTTCATCAGCCCCCCCCCTCCCCCCCTTCCACCCTTCCACCCTATCTCAGACAGGGATTTCATCCTCTGCTCGGCTTCATCTGCAGCTCTGCCTCCTGGAAACTTACCGCTGGACACGGAGCTTTGGTCTGGAAGCGCGCGGAGCTTTTGCAACCTGAGGACGGGACCACCATGCGTTACTTCTGGATACACACCGCGTGGATCACCGCCGTCTCCTTCCTGCTTGGATTTCAAGGCAAGGGACCCGTTTCATTCTTTTCTTTTCACTTTCATATCCTGACGTTTCCCCACAAGGAAACGCCGAAGTTGAGGAGGGGATATGAACACCTACAGAGGATGTGTAAGTGTGCGTCGCGATGCTGACTCGAGGTAGAGAGGTATGTGAAGTCACTTTGTTGTTGGAAAGCCTTACCTTACCAGGTCCGAGAAGAAATTCAGACTTTCACACACATAGAGAATGTGAACTGTCCTCCCCAGTTTCTAGTCTAAGCTGTTTAAAGCCAGTGTGGACATTTTCTTCCTTTAACAGGAGATGGATGATTTCAGAGAGCAAGATTCCGAATTTAACAGTGCAGACACTGTGTTACTAATCACAACTAAACAGTTATTAACAGAATTAATATTTTTTTTCTCCCAACTTCCCTCCTTTAAAAATGAAAAACACACACACCTTGATGCGTTGCAGTGGGCTTGGCGAGCTCTCTGACTTCTGAGTGACTTGGTTGCTGTGCGTAAAGTTGATGATGTATCAGAGTGTGACAGAGAGAAGCTGTGATGATGCAGCTGACAGGCTTATGAGAGCATCAGAGTAACGTGGAGGATGTTGATGCTGATGGCTCCACGGAGTAAATGCAGATTAGTGGCTTAATTATGGCTCCAAGCTGAACTGATGCGTTTCCACTTTTTACTACAGTGTATAAATCTGTGTTTAGATCAGTCACTGCTTGACCCATCCTCATCTCCTCCATTGGATGCTGGCAAGGAGCCCGTAAGTGTGAAGTGTGTGCCAGGTGCTTGTGATTCATGTGGGTGCGTGGGAATGAAAAAAAAAAAAAAAAAAAAAGAAAAAGACATGAGGGGTTGGAAGCAGAAGTGAAACCTTATTGTGAGCAAAGAGGCATGATGGCGATAGGAAAAGGGAATTAGTTTTGATGTCTTCCCTCCTGCCTACCTTTGTAATTAACTGTCAGCAGAAAGTGATGATGCTCTAGAGTGTGGAAGTGGATCTGCTTTGAAAGAAATTGCGATTTTATGACTTTGCTTCTGCAAAACAAGCTGCTTAGCTGGAGTTAAAAAGGGAATCGGTTTAACTAAGTAAACACTTAACAGATGACAGCTGGTATTAGAAGTGAACACCATTGAGTCAGATGAGATTCTTTTTACTGTATTTCTACCACGTCTGAAGACAAAGGGGTTCTGAACAGCAAGACAGCCACACCTCCACACCCAACAAAAGGGCTGAATTTAAATAATATGTGCAAATGATTAGCCAGTATGATTAGCATTAGAATCATTCAGGAAGTGTTTTATCAGGCTTCGCACTGACTGTCTGGATTGTAACAGTAAAATAGGATTTCTTAGCTCAAAATGAATTTTTCCAAAGTATTTTTCCTCACCGTGAAGTAAAGGGAGGTGAGTTGGGGCCACCATGAATCCAGGACTGTGGATGCCAACAGTGACAGGTGCAGTGACAACGCATCCACCCAAACATCCTTATTGCTCATCGGATTGGATTGTGATGTAACTGTGTCTGCGTTTGACACTTGTTGTTTTCCTGTGCACCAAGTACCTCTATGATTGCTTTACACTTGTTAGATTTCATTTCACTTTAAAGTAAATCAGGATCTTTTATAAAAGCTGCAAAGAAAAAAAAAAAATCCCAATCAAGTGTGATTCCATTCACCAGTCTGAAGTGGATAAAACAGGCTGCATATTGATGCCACAGTGTGCCTCTTTTGGCTGTTGTACTGGTTGTAATTCACTAGAAGAGGTAGGTGTCCTTAATGGAAACTAATATTAAGGGTAAAATATGAAAGATAAATGAGAGGAAATCTATAAAAGTTGTAAATATGTTTATCCTTCTGTAAATCTGACATTTTACATAAGCAGTCAAATCTTATTGTTACGTGGCCAAACTTGTGATTGGAAGTGTATTTCAGTAGATGCACATCTGTCCCGTAAGAACACAAGGTTGTAATCTAAATCGTAGCTATTGATGACATCATTTTAATATTTTACAGTTAAGAAGCGAATTATAAAAGTCTACATGACCCATCAAGTCTTCCTCTAAAATGGACAAAACCTACTCTAAGGGAACGCATTCATGGACGTTTTCTTTAAATGTTTCATCTTTACTTATTCATGGGAAGAGGATGAGTTTGTATGAAAACAATGCACGCATCCCAGAACCAAATAAACTCAGTTCGGCTTTAATCAAAATTTTTCCGCTTCTTCTCCTGCACAAGTCTACCTGTAAAGACAAGGAGACTAAATAGAGCTGAATGAATGAACATAGAATTCCTTTCACCATCTCTCACTTCTTGGTAAGCCGTCTTTTTCCTCTTGTGTAATCTTCCTCTCATTAGTCCACACATAAAACCCCCTCTCCGTGCACTCTACCTGCTTGTCAGCTTCTGATTGCACCTTTTTCTTTCTGTTTCCTTTGCCCTCCATTACCTCCTACCTCATGACTTGCACATTTTAACACCATCTTGTGTTTGTTTGATCATTTCTTTGTCCGGGATCGGCTCTTCCTAGTTCTGATTGCTCATGACAGACAGTAAAATCTTTAACTGCTGGCTGAGTCAGTGCTTCCTCTGAGGGGAACGGTGATGCCCATCTCACTGCAGCGCTACTTTAAACCTGTCATCCGCTCAGACCTCAATTGATTTGGATGGTGACCCTGTTTACTGACAGCTTTTCAGAGTGCGGGAAACGAACAAGGGAGAAGGTTAACTAACTTTAAAAATAGCTCAGAAAGTGCCATTTCTATGTGAATACTTTCCATTTTATTTACGTCTATAATCCAATTATCTGCTGCCTAAAGTTTGCAACTATTTATCTTCTACATTGCATCAAATTAAATTACACAGGCAGATCGTTGTTCCACCTTCTCTGTTTCTAACAAGGTCAGCTGCATATGCATGAATTAGGTTTTATCTTCATTACTGAGTTTGGTTTTTCCTTCATTTTCCGCTCATTGTGCAGCAAGTAAATAAATAAAACAAGGTTATTTCATAAATATCCAAAATATTTTTGTCTCTATTCAAATAGAGAAGTGAAGGGTCCAATAAGTGGTTCTGTTTTATAAAGAGAAGTGCTTTAAAAGCGTGTTCAGTCCCATCTCACATCAAAGCAACACATTCAATAGGTTTTAAGAGCTTTTATGATGCTTTGCAACTGATTATCTTATATCAGAGGTAATTTGTATTTTAAATATGAGTCCTGTGTCTCTGCATAGTTACTAACAAGGTGACAGAGAATACAAGTATTTTCCGACAATGCTCTATTAAATCATATTTTATTTTCATTCCCGCTTTTTAAAAATTAGACAAATAAGTTAAAAAAAAATAAAACAAAACATAAAGAAGGAAAAAAAAAATTCAGCGGTTGCTTGTGAAGTTCTTGTATCACTTGCAATAGTAACTGCAGAATCGGTAAGAAAAGCCACTTTTTCTGTAAAGTTCAACATCTTTTTAAATATAAGGGGGACTTTAAATGATAAATATGTTTCAAACTTAAAAAACAGTCTAGGGGGCATGGCTCAAACCACTGCTTTAGACCATAGGCTGTCAGTAGAAGTCGTGTGCACTTTAATCCTACAGAGGGCGATCTAGTGTCAGCTGGGCATAAAGCAAGCTTTGGTAACTAATCAGTCAACGATGCTAATGTTACATATGCCTGTGTTTGCTCCAGAAATGGAAGAAACACCATCAAGCAGAGCCGTCTTACACCAAATAATGTGATATGATGTTTTTTGGGCCCTGTAATGGAATAGCGACCTGTCCAGGATGTACCTAGCCTCTCGCCCAGTGATTGCTGGGATGGGCTCCAGCTTACCCGCAACACTTTCATTGGACTAAGCGGTTTTGAAGATGAATTAATGAATGAAGGAATAAATTAATAATGTTTTTTGAACTATTTAAAATGTGTAAATCGATCCTTTAGCTTCCCCTCCTTAACGGGTCGCCACAGGGAATCATTGGCTCCCAGCTACATAGCCTGTACAGAAGCCCCATTTGCACTGTTTTATGCCAGATGCTCTTTCTGACGCAGCCTGCTGCATTTATCTGGGTTCGGGACCAAATTGTATAGTAGAGAATAAAAGCAGGGGGCATGGTGGCATAGTGGTTAGCACCGTGGTCTCACAGCAAGAAGGTTTTTGGTTCACGCCTCGGGGAGGTTGTAGCAGTGGCCTTTCTGTGTGCTGCTTGCATGTTAGAGCATGTATGCGTGGGTTCTCTCTGGGTACTCTGACTTGCATGTTAGGTTAATTGTTTACTCTAAATTGGCCCGAGGAGTGAATGAGAGCACGGATGGTTGGATGGTTCTTCATCTCTCTGTGCTCTCTCTCTCTTTAGTTTTGTTAATATCAGCTGTATTACTTTACAGTAACAAGTCTGCCTACCCAACTGTTGGCTTTGCACCCAGCCTAGTACAAGTAAGGCAGTGAAGGCATCGCATTTGTTTAAGTTAATGTTAGGAGCGGTCAGCTACAGCAGATCGCTTTGCCAGGGGTTCTTAAAAGAAATTCCCTGACAAGATGGTTTTCATCTGCAAATATTAGTTTAGCTGCTAGGAGGAGCTTCATGAACCTTTTGCAAAACCAGTGCTATTTCTAAAATTCTGTATTTTTTTTTTTTTTTTTTCAAATCTGGTCAGCCTTGATAAATACAAAGAAGTTGTCTGTTTCAATGTATCTGGCTAAGTAAAGATTTAGGTTCAAACTAATTCGCCACAACAAAGGGATTTTTCAGAAAAGTAGTTCAGAGCTGCTGTTTAATGGAGATAAATTGAGGCTTAATGTAGTCTATCCTGTGCCTCTTGACTTTGTTTGTGTAATATTCAGCATTGATGGTTATGGAGGTATGATAAGGTGAAGCCAGGTTTATGTCGTTTGGATAAATGCATGTCAACTGTTTCCAACAAACCACGTGGCCTATCAGACATTCAGTCATGCTAAAGGGAAGATGGATGCTTCATGCTTCACACTCATTTAGCAACAGCTAATTTGATATTCTGGAAACGTGGTGCACTGTGTGTTGGTGGATTTAATGTGTGAGTCTTTGCTGATAATAAAGGTGGCACTCCTGTACTTAAACCATAGTGGGACATTTCTAAAAAAAAAAAAAAAAAAAAAGAAATAAAGCACCCCATGAAGAACTATAAAATGGTCCCTCTGATAAGTAATGTAGACTTCTAAAATTTAAAGGTAAAATGTCAGCCCTGCCACTGAAATGAAATAACCCTACTCTTATTTACCAAGTGGTATGGGCTTGTACTCGTGATAAATAGCTGGGCTAAGTTTTGGGCTGCTGCTCTGCAACATTAATGGTTTGAATGTTGGCTGTTGACTTTCTGTCAGGAGTCTTATCCTGCTTCAGTTACCACTGGTTGATTGTGAGTATGATAAATCTTTTCAAAGGCTATGTTTCTGTAGCATATAATAAAGAAAAAAGTTACAGTTAGGTCTCTATAGGTGCTGAACTGAACAGACAAAGTGCAAAAATGTACCAGAGAAAGATCCATCTGGAGCAACAAAACATACCCTTGAATGAGAGTCCATGCGTCTTTATTCCTAGGGCACCACTGTCCACATCTGTCCAATCAGTCCTTTATGTTTGCATTATTGTTCGGCAATTCACTCACTCGAGGGCAATAAAAAGTTCAGAGATAACTACAGGCTTGGTTTCAGACAACAGCAAACATGGGGATAGTTATGTATGGTTATGTCACTATGCCCAGGCAAGATAATGTCTGCGTTTCCATTACAGTTTTTTGCAAAATGAAAGTGTTATTTGTAAAGTTGTGACAAACTTTACAACTATTTTCATCGAACGGTTTTTAGAACATAAGCCACAGTTTTTGTAAAATCTTGACCGGCTGAATAGATTTTACGCGAATCGTAGTTTATGCAAGGTAGCCATGCAGTGTTATTTTGGGGTTTTCTACATGCTGCAGAGAATTAGCCACAGCTTTTTAAAACCCTTTTCAATGATTTCCCCTTCACATGTATCATAAAACTCTGAAATTTGCTGTTGTTTGCTTCATGCTACACCATATTTAATGGAAATGAACTGTTGACATGACCCCCTACATCATGTCCGGGGACTCATAAATAAAAAAAAAAAAAAAAAAAAGTGTTTCTATTATATTTTTACAATATACTTTTATCTTGTAAATTCTGGTGCTCCATTTAGTGTTTTTGGGCAACCAAACCACAAGCTCTATGAAAACATGCTGAACTGTATGTGACATAAAGGAAGAGTATAGATGCCATCCATTGCATATGTTTACTGTTGAGCATAAATATGCCCTTAATATGAAGCATCTGTGATTTCATATCTTTACACATCGCATTAATAAAACTACAGATCAGAAGACTTGAATTTTAACAAACTGTGACTGGAAGGGTACAAAGTATTTTGAAAGTTTCCATTTTTATTAGCTTTTACTTCTTGTATCGGCTAAACTAAACCACAGACTCGATTCCTAACAGAGAAATACCATCACAAAGAAAATCAATGAATAGACATAGTGGCTATATACTTCATGAACTACTTACTTTATCGGTAAAACTTTGCACTATTGAAATATTATATCCAAATCTTCAATGGCAAAGTATGTGTTATGTACAAACACAATACAACAGTGATACTGCTCCCTGGAACAGATGAAACATCCTGCCTCATCCAAACAAATTATTTTATTTTTAGATGTTATAATATAATTAAAGCATGCTTCTTCAGCAACCAACAAAGTGCTGACAGTGCCGCTTACTGTTGCTGTAAACCAATTCATTCCTGCATGTTTACATTCTGTACTTAAGACTCAATAAAAATCAGAGGTGAGACTGTATTATAGGATTAGCGGATTAATGCTTTTTCGCCCTGCTTAAATGTTTACCCGGGAAATACCACATGAACGTTTCCAGTTTCTATTAATCCTTCATTCAAACAGGTAATCCTGTTGTGAAAAACATCTCTGATACTATGTCATGCTGGTGGATTCCCATTTGATGGAATTCCTTTGGATGTTTTCTTTTTTCCCTGTCTGACTGAGATGTTGGATGAGGGGACAGAGGCTATTTGTGATGAACTGCTATATATTTGGCGTACTATAGTAATATTAGCCAGCATTGGAAAAAGAAACTTAATAATTGTTACAGAAAAAGAAAAAAAAAGAAGATATTTTGGGTAATAATTCATCACAAGCATTTGAAGAAGCTGCGTGTGAAAATTAATGTGAATTTTGTTGGATGCTTTATAGACGCTGTTGTGATCAAAGCCTCATGCAGTGATTACTATCATTCAGATTCCAAACATTTTCCACATTTTGTGCAAACGTTCCAGATTTAATGTTGCTTGGAGTGCTATTCGGTTGATCCTGGAAAGCCTGAGATTTTAGGGCAGCTCAAGTCTGTAAGTGCAACTGTGGTCAGGCAAGAGTTAAAGGACGAGTCCTTGGAGAAAAGCGTCCCTTTTAAACAAGATTCGAGCTGCATGGCCAGGGAACTGAACACTGTACTTGTGGATGGAGAAGGGGGAGAGGAAATTGGTTGAGTCAGGCAGTCTGTCAGCGGAGGGGACAGGATCATAGACGATGTCACAGATGAGTGAAGGCTGTATGTGTGCTATTTGGAGTGTGTGCGAGTTAAAAGATGTCTTTCATAGCCTTCCTACATCCAGGATGAGTGACCCATCTCTCCAGATTGATGCTGTCAAGCTGCTTAATGATGTCTGTCTGAGTGGGAATACACTCATACACAGATACACACACACACACACACACACACACACACACACACACACACACACGCATGCGCGCACACATGTATAATATAGAAGAATCATGAAGCACTGTTCTGTAGGGTGTGTGAAATTACTATTACTACTATATTGATGTGGGGAAACTGTTAATAAAAACTGTTAATAAGCTGACTCATTAATTATTAATTAAACTTAAACTTTAATTAAAAATTAGAAGCTTTTTAAGTAGCTATGTGAAAAAAGTTGAGGTTAAATAAATTAAATTTCATATAAAGGAACTAATGCTGGGCAATCGAGCCTAAAAATGAAATCAGATTTTATTGTTATTAGTTAGTTATGATACAGGTATAACTGCAAGGAGGAACACCAAGCTCTTTTGCGTGCATTAAAACCATGTAATGCACGGCTCCTTGTTGTTTAATCCTTACATGACACATTGACCAAGTACGAACCACCCCCCAACTCCCAGCAGATCATCTGGAGCCAGTTTTTTTTATCAGTTCCCAGGAAAAGATGCAGACATCGAGAAGCTGCATCCAGCTTCAATGCTCTGTCTGGAACAAACTCCCAGAAAGCCTCAGATCAGCCGAAACACTTTACTTATTTCCATTTTAAAGACTCAGATGTCTCAGCTGCATTTTGATAGTTTTTATTAAAAAGTCCAAATCTGCACGGTTTCTTAACAATTCATGTTAATAATTCATGAAATTGATTTAAGTAAAAAAAAAAAAAAAGAAAAAATCAGATAACATCGGTGATGTTGCGCAAAACAAGAAAAGGATATGAAACATGGCTATAGTCAACATCATTATAACATGCTATCTAAAGCAAAAATAAAAATAATTTTTAAACAAATGGCTGAAACAGGCTCAGACCTCTAAGAGTTAAGTCATAATTTGTATACTGAAAATTGTTAAATAACAACTGCTATCCATTTCCATATAAGTAAATGCAATATCTTGTAAGTAGAAGACAATCATCTTGTCTGCAAATCTATGTCGTAAACATATGTCAGTATTTTGCAGGGATGTCAGTCATAATCATATGTGTTGTTCATTACCTTATATTTAACACACACTTACCGTGTAGCTTTTTATTCACAGAATCATGAATCATGAATAGTTGGTTTATCATAATAAAGCACTGTTGTATCCAAGTAATGTTGAAATGGCATAAGAAGCTGGCCAGCTTCCTCCCCGAGTGAATATACCGCACTATTTAGAGAAGACTACAGTGGTTGGGTGGGTGAAAGAGTGGACAGCCCAAACATGTCCCTTGTTTGCTCTAAATTTGTGAGCTGAATGGCAGCAGCTTCTGATTCTTTGAGGAGTGCCAACCTACCATCTAGGGAGGTATGGTATTATGCAAATATGTTCTGTGATATAAATAAGTGAGAAAAGAAAAGCATGAACTGCAAATCTGCTGTTTCATTCCAGTCAGAAGCAGTGTCCTCTATTGAAGAACTGTAGGATTTCTAGGTTTGCAGACCTTTTATTAAGAAAAATAAGCTGTTACACTACAGAATAAAAGAGGCACAATATGCCAGTTATTTAATATTATTTGTTAACACGCTGTCTAAATGGTACAGATTTGGATTCAACTGCCACAATGCAATAAGACACTAGAGTTAATTTTTTTTTACTCTATCAGCAAATCTTTCCATTTCAAATTGTTATATGCATATTAATGTAATCAATCAGCATCCAAAGGGCTTTAGTGGCTTCTCGTTGTATCCCATCTACCATGTCTGCAAATGTACTATATATTTGAAAAAAAAGTTAATTCTGTCAAATACACTGAAGCACATTATCTTTAGTTTGACCTGGTTTTAATTGCTGTCAGTGCAGTTATTCTCCCATCACTAAACTGCTCTAAGCTGTAGTTTTTAGCTTGGCAGACCGCTTTCTGCTGGCCTTTGTCAAAGACTTATCACAGCATCAGTCTGGTTTTTTGATTCATTTGATTTTCACCAAAGTTGTGAGGTTTTATTTGGAGCAACCAACTTTTTGTGAAGTTTTCTTTACCCACAGAGACCAGTGTCCCAGCTGAGGTTCTGAAAGTCTGCTTCTGGTTTTAATGGCCCACACAATGACACATAGGCTTGCTATAGTATAATGTTGAGTATGCAGTATGTTCTTTTGTCTTTTGGACTAGTAGGAGTCCTCAGTGGAATGCTATAACGAGAATTTGCTAAAAAAAAAAAAAAAGAAAAGAGGGGGGGGGATCATGATTTTCCAGTAAATTTTCCAAGTCTAAACTTCACCATATGCTTTATATTTACTGTTGCTGGCCATAGTGGCATGGGAAGGGCTAAAACACTGGACTAAACAGACAATCAGTGGGCTGGTATTGGAAATATATGGAAATTCCATCTTAAGGTAGCATAAAACACGAACACAGTACACATAATCAGGGTAATATTGCCAAAGAGCTTTGTCGTTCATATTTTACAACAGTTTTCACACACTTTGCACAAGATTACGGACTAATAAATATTGTCATGGAGATGGTTTGAATGGAATCTGAAATGGTTTTGCTTGTTAATATTGACACTGCAAGTTAGATTAATGCTGTAAAATCAAAGTTTTGAATGATCATTTGGTGTCATCACTACAAATGCAGATAAATAAATCAGATGCTTTCAATATAACGTCTCTGTGGTGTGTTTGAGGTCTTTCTGTTTCCCCTTCGGATGTGAAGCCTTGAACAGGAGATGTTAAGGGAGTAAACTATGCATGTTGTTTCCAAATGTAGTGATGAAATGGATTCAGCTGGGAGGAGTAACACATGGCTGATTTTGCCTTAATGGTCTAATTTGTAGATCAGTCTTTTTAAAGCAACATTGTTTTTTTTGTTCTTTATTTTCTTCGTCGAAAATGAGTTTGTCACATTTTCATTCCTCTTGAGGTTTTCACATCAGGAGCTGATGCACATAATGGCTCCTTTGGGAGCTCAGAAGCCTCTCACAGTGTGTGTATGTGTGTGTTTGTGTGTGTGTGTGTGTCGCTGTAAATGTATTCTTGTGTTATATGCTCTGTAAATATTCCTGAAACTCAAACAGAATTTTCCTGGCTTTTCATTCTCATATTAAAATATAATAATTTCACCCCTCTGTGCTTCTTCTTATGGCACCTTTAAAGCTAAGTTCAGAAAAAAATGGCTTGTACATGCCGTGGGACTTCAAAAACAGACACATTTGCTTTATATTCAGCCTGCCAGAAATGGACATTATCATTTATATGCACACATAAAGTACAGTAGCATTCTTAGGATTGTTTTGTTTAGACAGTTCCCTGAGAAAAGACTCCTATATTTATATTAATATCCCTGAGTGGAGAGAGAAGAAAACACAATAACGTAACACTATAATTTGCTTGCTACAAGTGTGCTTTTAAGGGCCTTGAGTGATACAGCTTAATGTGTATTGTGTGAGGATGTTTAGGGGGCCTCTATTTTGGTTTTCTTTTAATGAGACAAAGCTACAATTAAATGAATCAACACTGGCACCTAAATGCTCAAAGTAAAGGGACAGATGGATGTTAAACGGGCTCAAATTAAGCTCTGTTAGATGTTTTCCAAAATTATTCGGAGTGTAAAATCTCTGCAATGTTACCCGTGAAACAGGGTCTTAAAGTTTGGGCATCAATTCAAGTAGTTTGTCTTTGAATCGTGATTTTATTCAAAAAATGTTATTTTATTTAATTTGTGTGGGAAAAGCAAACAAATTTTAGCATCTATTCAGACTTGTTCAAAGAAGGCACACATCAGCTTGAAAGCAGAGTAAAGTGTATAGATGTTTGATAATAATTTTATATCCAAAAAGGATAAATAAAATTAAGCAGGCTGCATAAGTCTGGCAAGGTTGTCAAGCTATTCTTCAGAGGTAAAAGTCGAGGCTTTGAATCAAGGCTCACTGAACTGTCTCTTTGCATATTCGTGCAGATCTTGTATGATTTAGCTTTTTCTTCCTGAGAGTGCTCTGGTGTAGACATTTATGGAAACCCCAACGTTATCCCACTGTAGCAGAGTTTGTAGGTGGGTGGGGCCAGGTTTCTATATTCATTAATCCCCAATTACTGGATGAGGATTACTGAGTGTTACTGAATAAGTAAAAAGCAATGGATTCAATACTTTGTCATTTTTAAATAATACACAGATATGTTGGCAATTATAAAGTTTTGAAGGACACAGATGATTTAAGGTATTAAAAACTGCTGGAGTTGGACTTTAAGCTGATTTATATACAGTGTTTTATACACTTGTATTATCAAAAGAACATTAGAGGCTGTGGAGATTTCTGAATATTTTAAAGCAATGCTACATAAGTTTCCAACCGTATAAAATCTGTGCTTTGGATTGCACACTGGCTTTCATTACACACATTCCTGAAGATGTCTTTGCCCTTCGGCATCCTGGGTGTGAGGAACTGCACCTCACAACTTTTCCTGTTTATTTCTTATCAGATGACCCTTGTGTTTTCTTTTGCAACCCTGGGGTGCACACTAGTAACTGAATATCAATACACTGGCTGATTTGAAGGTGCACCGTTGCCGATTAAGGAAAGAAACACAAGAGGGGAATATCGAAGTAAACAGGGAACGGAAAGAAAGTGACAGAGCAAGAAATACAACGAGAGTCCGCTGAGTTCCACCAGCTTGAAGGAGTTCAGACAATAAAGCGTGATGCGAGAAAGGTACAGCATCAGCTGTACTTAAGGGGCATCAAACTTCAGTGGTACTGCTTTAATGTTAATTCCCTTGCCTATCATCACAGCCATGCATCTGATAGTATCATAATTAAAAATGTAATTTCTTTTTTCTGTCCTATGTCATGTAAATAGTTCTCTGCTGAATTATTCATCTGCTTTCTTCCTTAACTCTTTTAACATTTTTTACCTCTTTGGACCATAGACTGTATATAAAAAGATGGACGGAGCCTCTGTGACGTCACCCATAGGTTTCTGAAGAGCATTGTCTTGCCCAGAAAATACAAATATGGGCGAAGAGATGGTGCTGAGAGGGAAGCCGTGAGTGTCATGGCAGATGTTTGACATCGAGCGACCTCTGAGCTTTCTGTAGTTAAAAGCTAACCGAGCTAACCCCGAGATAACGGGAGCTAACCAGCTAACGGAGGTAAGCGGGCTAAAGCTAAGTCACGTTGTTAACCGACTAAAAACCGCGGTTGTTCTTCTTACTTGAAGCCAGAGATTGGTACCTGTCAATCAAAAGGACACGCCCCTGAATATGCCAAACATCGTGATTAAATTACTTTTAAACGGGCGAGTTAGAAAAAAATTCACTCCCCCCACAGTTGTCATGAAGGTAAACCTGACCTATTACACCAAAAATGGATTTTTGCACCAGGCTGTAAACATGTTAATTTCTGCTGTGAAGTTGGCCTTTTTAACATGGGAGTCTATGGGGATTTGCTCTGTTTTGGAGCCAGCCCTTAGCAGATGAAGGGGGAACTGCAGTTTTATGCACTACCTCATAGGCTTCACTTTTAACCGCCGGAGTTTGCCGCTTGCTCTGGACACAAAGCTGTTGATGAGTTCCGATTCTCTGTTGGGCTGAGCCCCTTGTGTTTCTGCGTGTCACTGCCTGAGCGGAGTAAATTACTATAGGATCACTTGCAGTACGTCATTATTGTTTCGTCAGATTCCATTAATATAAACATGTTTTGAGCTCATTTTAATAATATGAATAGTTTACTCATGTGCTCATCACCAATACCTTATGCTTTTTTGTGTGTGTGGATGTATAACATCTGCTATGCAGTGTTTAGTGCAGAAACACCTGCAGGGGGATTTTAATGGCACCATGCCAGGCATGTCTGTGTGTCTGTGTTTGTGTGTATTTTCAGCACAATCCAATCCATTGCAGTCCATTCACGCCACTACCACTGTTGTCCCTTATTACTTCTGTGCTTTTCAGTTACGCTTTCCCTCTCCCCTACAATCTGTTTCAAATTATTATCAATTACATTTCCACTGACATCTCCTGCTGTGTGAATTGCAATCGCTTCTCAGTGATATGCACATGCTCTGTTCTCTTATGTACACCCCCACTAGAGCCTTATTGCTGCTGGCAGCATCTTTCAATTGCCGTTTTGATTCATGTAGGGGACTCCTAGAGAGCTGAGCTTCATCAGTCAAATGCAGCTGTGTAACCTTTTGTTGCTATAAATGGTTCAGCCTCCTGTGACATGCTTCTCTGATTGTGATTTATTTATTTTCTTCACACAAGGTGAACAATATGAAGTAGTTCAACACCTTAATGAGCACCTGAAAAGGTTGATCTTGAATGATCAACAGAGAAGTCGTCAATTAGACATTGTCTGGATTGAGGAAATAGTTCACTGAGGGATATGCTCTATTTTCTGGTCTCACTTCCACACTCGAATGCTGTAATGCTGTTTGAGAAAGAAAGCACAATTCTGAAGTACTGGGTATAATGATGATATTAAAAAATGCCAATGTGATGTCAGCTTGTAAAAGCCTTTTTTTTTTTTTTTTACATTCTGAGTATAATTCAGCCAACCCCTCCAAAAAAATATTAATCTACTCCTGCTTCTCATCATTTTGTATCTGTTGAGTAGTTGAGGCAACAGGTCAGGGATGAAAACTGAGTGAATGAAAAATGAAAACCCTTTCCTTAGTGAGGCTATTTGAGTCTTCCAGGGGCTAAGACATTTCCTGGTTAGAAGGACAGTGTGATCCTTCCAGTAATTGTTGGGTTTCCTCCTTGTTGGACCTGTCTGTAAAACTTTAAATGGTAGGCGACCAGAAAGCATCCTGATCAGAATCCATCTAACCATCTCTGCTGAAGCCTTTTGATGCAAATTAACAGGAACTGTATCCAATCCAATTCAATTCAATTCAATTCACTTTATTTTAATTCAATTTAATTTAATTTAATTCAGTTTTATGTTTTTAACATTCATTCACGGTCTTCTGAGGGAACTTTTACAGCCACAATCAAACACAATATAAGCAGCTTCTTCCAAGCTGTTCTGTCTTTAAAATGATTGAAAATATAAATAAATTAAAAAAAAAACAAACACAGCTTATTACTCTCCTTACTGATTTTAATTGGGGCATTTTGAAATTAACCTAAAGACAATAACAGTATGGTACACTTTTCGAAGGCTGGTTGCAGAGACCACCAGACTCTCTCCAAGGGGAAAGGAAGCAAGGGAAGATCCTTGAGAAAAGGGAGATGACCAAGGCTCTGTCCAGTATAAACTAAAACAGACTGTCAGTTCAGAATCAATATGGAATAAGTTAAAATTGATTTTTAAAAAAAGAGTTTGCTGCTGATCTCTTTGGTGACCCAGAGGGCCATCATGACTTGTTCTGAATGAGCATGAAGTTGTGAAGTTATAAGCATGCTCTTCATGTATTTGGTAGAAAGCTAATGCCAATGGCTAATGTCATAATGTTAAACCATGTGACTCGAGAGAGAACTTCAACCTCCATCCCCCTTGACAAATCAGTCGAAATAAATTATGAACCATGAGGAAAAAACTCTGATAAACCATGTCTGAAAGAAGCGCATGGTCACCCGCTGGTATGACTTCTGTGAAGACAGCAATTAAAAACGGTTTAAACAGAGCTTTTCACTGTACACCTTTCACCTTCAGTGTAGGCTAACAAATTAGTCGCCTCTGTTGTTTTATATAGCAAGTAGAAAAATTATCAAACGGGAGGATAAAATAGTTGCTGGACTACCTGTCCTTTTTCCAATATGATGCCAAAATGAACTCATTCATTCATTATCCTAACTGCTTAGTCCAATGTAGAGTCACGGGGAAGCTGGAGCCTTTCCAAGCTGTCTTTGGGCACAAGGCAGGGTACACCCGAGACAGCTCACCAGTCCATTACAAGGCCACACAGAGACAAACAACCACACATGCTCACACTCACTCCTATGGGCAGTTTAGAGTAACCAATTAATCTAACATGCATGTAGGGCTGGGCGATATGGCGAAAAATAAAATCTTCAATTATTTTTAATAACAAATCTGATTTCCAATTTTAATCGATTTTTTTTAAAGAAAAAGTTAAATAAATAAATTACAAATGTCAAAAATTATTCTTTTTCAAAAATGCTTTTATTGCGATCAGCCTAGAAGTTTACCTAAATTTAAAGTGCAACTAAAGCGGTTAAACAATATTGTAAAAATAAATGCAGGCGCTGTCACTGTAAACATTATAAGAAACAACATGTTTGTACTTAGTGCGTTTCCACTGTGAGATAGTTTTTAAGTTTTGACCAAAAACTACATATCACCATAAAAACCAGCTGCTCTAAAAGTTTTTACGATATCAAGAGGTGGTTTTTCAGACATTTCAATACAGAACTATGTTGCAAAAGTGTAATGGAAACACTTTTTTTGCGTTTACGTGTCCCCAGATGTGACGTGGGGGTCGTGACCAGTTAATTCCAGGTAAAGATGGTGCAGTGTGGAATAAAAAACAGCAAATTTCAGAGTTTTAGAAAAGAAAGGGAGGGAGAAAAGCTTCGAAAATCCTGACCAAATTCTCCGCAGCAAGTAGAAAATCCTAAAATAACACTACGTGCCCACTTTGCATTAACCGCAATTACGAAACGTGATGCTTATGTGCTAAACACTGTTCAATGGAAACAGACACAAATCAAAACTGTTGTTTGTCAAAACATACAAATATTGTTTTTATTTTGCAAATAAAATGTTATTAGAAACACAGAGGGGGCTCTTCTTGTACGTGTCTAGCTGCCATGTTGTTGTGTTTCTGTGGGAAACCAGCGGGAGTGCACTGACTTCACTATAAGGTACGGAAGCCCAAAAGGTGCTGGCGGGGCAAAAGAAATCCAGATTTTCCTAAAAATAAATCTTCATAAACAGCAAATTTAAATTAATTGATTAATCACCCAGCCCTACTTGCATGTCTTTGGGTGGTGGGAGGAAGCCAGAGTACCTGGTGAGAACCCATGCAGGGGAGAACATGCAAACTCCACAGCCTTGCCCTAGCCAAGGATCAAACCAGGGACCTTTTTGCTGTGAGACCACCGTCTAACCACTACTCCACTGTGCAGCCTGGCACAAGGAACTGTTAGATTGAATTAACTTGCTTGTTCAATAGAAAGCTGCAACCTCAGCTGCAGCGTCAGTTTTGAAGTCTCTCTCCTTTTTGAACTGTCTTCATCTGGTAAATGCTACTCTCTCATTTTCTCCTAGTTAATATTTTTTTTCTTTTCTTGCTCATTTTTCCACCCTCTCTCAGGGCAAAAGTATGGATTGCCCTCCATTTTATTCACAGCAAATTAAATGATTCAAGACTGTCTTTGTTTGTTTCCCTTCTGTCTTGACTACACACATGGATTCACAACTAAAACGTGTAAGACTACCAAGTTTTTCCAATTTTGCCTACACTATTCAAAGATGGCAGAGCAGCATGGCAGCCTGGGTGCATCACCACCACAAACTGTATGTAAAAGATTGACAAAGCCTCTGTGTCATCACCTGTAGGTTTCTGAAGAGCTGAATTGAAACTCATTGGCTGGTTCCCACCATTGCCATCTTGGCAGCATCACGTGTGCCATTACTCCCAGAAAATATAAATCGATAATATGGTAGAACTGAGAGGGGGACTGTGAGTTTTGGATTGGATATTTCATATAAATTAAAATCTGACCTTCCTGTAGCTAAGAGCTAACTGAGCCAAACCAGAGCAAAAAGGAGCTAACCAGCTAACAGATGTGGGTGGCTAAAGCAAAGTCACACTGTTAACTGACTAAAAACTGCAGTTTTGCTAAACACTGGCTTCTTGCAGTGGGATATTGAGTAGCTGTCAATCAAAAGGACATGCTCCTAATTACGCCAAATTTCCAGATGACACTACTTCTAAACTGAGGGGTTATAGAGAAAAAATCACTTGTCCCACAATTGTTATGAAGGTGAACTACTCCTATTAAACCTAAACTGTCTTTTGTACCAGGCTGAAAACATGTTTATTTCTGCTGTGAAGTTGGTCTTCTTAGAGTTGATGGAATTTTCTTTGTTTTGGAGTTAGCCCCGAGTCTAAGAGTGGTGAACTGCATCTTTTGGCACTTCCACATAGGCTTTCATTTGGATGCCATTGTGATTGGACTGAAATACAGTACATATTTAAGAAAGCAATACTGGATTTTTGTTAGTAAAAAGCCAAATAAGTGACACACTGTACCTTGAATGGGTTTGAATGAAGTGGAAAGCTTTCTAACACAAGTTTGATGTTGATATACTTTACTACTCAGTGCATCGTTGCTCTTCGGAGTTTTTTGTTCGACAGGTTTTTATATCAGCTGTCAGTCCTCAAACTGAGTTTTGCATGTCCATTTCTGCAACTTCCAAACTGTCAATCATCTCTCACATTTTCACTCAAGAGAGCTTCAACGGCCTAATGCTTATGTGACAGTTGGGAAGAATATAATAATCATAGTATAAGTTGTCAGTTCACTGCCTGCCACTGATCTGTTTACGTCTTACTTAAGCGTCCCTCTTGTGTGACATTCTGCAAGAAGAAAATGATTAAGGTCATTACCCTAAAGGTTCGGCGATAGTACCTGCACCTGCTGTGTGCCATTTCTCTCTCTCTCTCTCTCTCACTTATTCTCTTTCACACAAACGCTCAGTCACATTTCACTTCATCGAGGCCTTCATTATGGGAATACAGCAGCTAAATTAGCATAACAAATTAATATCAAACGCCTGCTTCCCGTAAGCGTAGCCTCACAGAAACAAAGCTCCAAACTTCTCTTTATCCTAAAAACGCCTCTTGCTATCAGCAGTTTCAGTGCTGAATGACCATTCAGCACACAGCGTGATTCATTTTGGCAATCATTTCATCCTCATATAAATAGAGATATAGATAGCAACCACATTAATTTAATAAGAAGAACTGAGTGGTTAACTTCACTGTGTTCTTGTCATGTGATGGTTCTTTGTTCCTTTCTTTCAGGCACTTGTTTATCTTGTCATTTTCAGGGTTTTAATTATTATATTGTAGGTGTAGACTTTATTTATGTGAATGTTGTGTTTTTCTTTTGCTCTTTTGTTTTTCAGCTGAGAGTATATTTTGCTTCCTGTGTTTCTTTGGTCCACACTTGTGTCCTTTCATTTTATTGCCCTTCATCTTTGTTTTATTAGCCATCACCTCTGCCTCCATACTGGCTAGTTTTCTTTTCTTTTTATTTGTTTTCTTTTTTCTCTGCAACCTACCTGTTATCAGTTCTTCTTTGTTCTCCAGTTTTCTGCCTATTGGACTTGAAAAGTTTTGGGTTTTATTGTTATTCTCTATTTCAGTGTTTTTAATTTGTTCGAATTCAGCTGACATATGTTTGTCTTTTGTTTGCTTTGGTTTTTTTTAATGTATCTGATTGCAGCTTGGTAGATCTATAGCTTTACATACTCTTTCATACAGATATATACTAAATCTATGTACCTAAACTTTAGTCTATGATGGTTCATTCATTTACCTAACCGCTTAAATGAAGCGATTGGATCGAAGTCATGACTTGATGCAATCAGTTGGTTTCTATTATAGGATATGTATGATTTGGCTTGAAATGATGTGCATGTTGATTCATGTATGTAAAGTGCCCTGTGAAAACATTGTTTGAAGTGGCGCTATACAAATAAAGTTGAATTGAATTGAATTAATCCAATTCAGGGTCGTGGAGAAGCTGGAGCCTATCCCAGCAGTCTTTGGGAAAAAGGCAGAGTACACTGTGAACAGCTTGCCAGTCCATTGCAGGGCCACACAGAGAAAAAAAAAAAAACCCTCACGCTCACTCCTAGGGGCAATTTAGAGTAACCAATTAACCCACGTGCATGTCTTTGGATGGTAGGAGGAAGCCAGAGTACCTGGAGAAAACCCACACCTATACAGGGAGAACATGCAAACTCCACATAGAAAGGCCACTGTGCAAACCTTGCCCCAGCCAAAGATTGAACCAGCGACCTTCTTGTTGTGAGGCCAACCACCATCCCACCATGCAGCCCCTCTATGATGGTTCAGCTCATTGCAAATACTATTAAAAATAATCTTTTTTCTTTTTGATTTTTCTGACCTCAGTTTTGATTGCAGTTATTCAATTCACAGTGAGGTTGTCAAAATTACAGATTTCCATGGTGTGAGAGTCCTTATAAAGCTGCAGTCAAAATTATTCATCTCCCACTACAAATTAGGTTTATTGGCAAAATGTACAAATTAGCAGCTATTAACAAAAGCAAATCAACAAGAACCATTTAAATAGCTCAACACAAGTAATATGAGTATTTTTTCCAAATTCAACAGAAGTACTACTTTCAATGAGCACTGCAATCTGAAAATGATTCAACCCCTTCATGACAAGCATTATTACTGCTTAGTAGAGCAGCCTTTGGCTATGCATTCCATTTCCAGCAAGTCATAAAAGCAAGACACCAGTTTCTGTCATTGTTCCTTTGGATCTTAGCCCATTCCTCATGGACAAAGGTCTCCAGTCGACTAATGTTCTTGGGTTTGTGTGCTGCAACTGCATTTTTCAAACTCCATCAAACATTTTTTAGTGGGTTTCAAGTCAGGTGACTGTGATGGCCACTTTAATATCTTCCTGTACTTCTTTTGAAACCAAACTTTTGTGGACTTCAAGGTACACTTGGGATCATCATCATTTTTGGAGGTCCAATGATGCCCAAGCATTATCTAACAGATGACATCACATTTTCTCTCAGGAGATCCAGATACTTGATTGAATCCATCTTGAACTGTTCAATTATGAACCAATTGTAGGTCCTATAAAGTAGCAGTTGGGATTAAAGACATGACATGTTGAAGGTGATGGTAAAGGGAAATAGCACTTAGTGTAAACATGCCTATATGTAGGCACAGAGCCAAAGTTTTACTTAAGTAGCCCTTTATGTGCCCCATTTCTCATCAACTACTGGTGAATCAGTTAATTTATTATGCTAATGCTGCTAACCCAGATTAAGAACTTAATATTATGAGTAGCACAAGTATTGAATTACACATCTCTACAAAAGAGAATCTGAATTAGCAACTTTGTATGACATTTCTCTACAATCATGACACAGACCCTTGAATCAAAGATTAATAAGCATATGAACTTGATTTATTTTGACACTATTCCCAGAAACCCACCTTGACATTTCAAGAAACTGACTAATCGCACCCTTGCATTCAAGATGCTCTTCTTTTAATTAGGATGGAAGAAAAAGGAGGGAGTATATAGACATAACTGGGAGTATGTGACAAGTAAACATGGCTTCAGTTAAAAGATTTTGTGGTGGTTTGCTATGTTACTCATACTCAAATGAGGCTACTTTCCCTGTCTTGTTTATATATATCTTTAATTAATTGATTTATTCATATTTACTGCTGTTTGCTGAGTTTATATTTCAGTCTGATAGATTGGAGGATAAAATGTTTGTAAACCACACTTTGTATCTTGTTGCATTTCACTTCATCACTCATTCTGTCCTGATTTTCTTGTTTGTTTTACCCAACTTCTTTACCACAAAGGCTTTATTGCTTTCTTCAGCCGATATTAATTACATTAATGATCCTGTGCTGGATTTTTTTTAGGTTTCCACAGTTAAAGCTGAGTCAAAACTGAAACTCAGTCTTGACTGTTTTGACAAGAAAACTAAATGATCAAATACCAAAGTCAAGGTAAAAATGACAGTAATATAGTTCTGTCTAGAACTTGCTCCATCAATGGCTATGTACATTCTCGACAAGGGCAATTTTGTCATTTCATTTAGATCTTAAAAATGTTAAGCTGGAAAGTACTTATATATTTTTTTTTAGTTTTATGAAAATTACAAATATTTCAGGTTATCCTTTTATTCTAAATGTTGTGTTGTTGTATAAAATTACTTTAAAATGTCTTTTATCTTTATTTGAGAAAATAAACTTTAAAAATGGTTTTAGAGGTTTTTAACAGAACTGTCTGTCCAAGTGGTTCAAATATGATCAGAAAAAATAACATTACTGGAAATGAAAAACTGTTTTAAAAGAAAACACAAACAAACAAAACAAAAAATGAATTCATTATTGTTGAAAAATATACTACTTTGTCAAAAATGCATACAACTAATTATTGAATGACCTAGCAGGATTTAGATGGATCTCTCTTGACAGCATATTGTTATACATTTCACGTTTTATCTGGCTGCTTTTGTCTTCTGTCACATCATCAATAATGTCTACTGATGTGTTGCAGTTGGAAGACAGGCACACGCACACACCATCACACTCTTCACGCTTGCTTTGCAGGTGATGTTATGGGTGGTATGCCTCAGATCATGAGCTCTTCCAAGCAGTCCTCATTCGTCTTTTCTTCCCTTTACTCCAGTCCAGGTTGATGTTCTTTTATCTTGCTTTTTAAGATGTTTCAGTGCAGAGCAGGTCTGATGCAGTCCTTCTTTTCTTCTTCTGCTCGATGTGATGAACCCTCTGAATTTTTCTTGCTTGAAGTCATCTTTCTCCGATGGACTTGGATAACAAAGTGACATCATAACCCAGGAATTTTCAACTTAACTAAGTTTAGTTTTTTTCTTTTTTTTAGTTACAAAAAAGATTTTCTGATCATTGACCCCTTTGTTTCTTTTTCCGTCCAAGCTCATTTGTTATGTAGCCAAGCCCAAAAATCCATCCCAACATTCCTGCTGTCTGATGAATTTGGTGATGTGGCGCTTCATTTGCATTGAGAAATCCACTTATTCTCCGCTTATTACAAGTTCACAGCATCAACTTCCTAGTGCAAATGCCACACTTGAAATTAACTCCATTAATTTTATAACTCTAACCTTTGTCACTCTCTACATGAAGTTCTTGCTTGAAAGGCTGATAAGCTGATTTCATGAATAATTCCCAAATAGCTTGGAAGCAAACTTCAAGCTGTTGGATCCAACCCAGATCTAATGGACCTTTTGTGTGTACCTCTTCCTACCTGGTGAAAAATATTTAAGTAAAGGTAAATTACCCTCTCTGTCTCTGGAAGTGGGCTTAAATATACAAGCAGATGCTAGATGCAATTCACATGCAGATAAAGTCTGCTGTGAACATTCAGGTAGTGTTGCATTAGGGCTGGGCGATATATCGAGTATACTCGAGATATCGTGGCTCGTCCCCTGTGCGAATACAGAAAATGCCTATATTCGTCATATTCGAGTATCCTGTTGTCACGCAGTTGTTTTTAGCTGTGGGCGGGGTTTTCTCACTCCTCCTCGAGTCTGCACCGCTTTGCACAGAGAGTTAAAGCAAGCGCACCTCGTTACGTACATAACGTGAGCTACGTGCTACGTCATGAGAGGCAGCATGTAGCCACTTTCTCGCCAAATCTGGCGACTTCTTGTGAAAAGCGACTAGCGACAAATCTCGCAACTTTTACAGGAGTTATTGGAGACTTTCCTGGTGTTTTGGCGACTGACTTTAAAGCTCATATTGTAAAGTTATTGTCAGAACGAGAGTCTCTCCCCGTCCTAAAGCACTCAGTCGCTCTGGCTGCAGCTGCAGCCAATCAGAGGAGCAGAGAGGACACCTGCACGACTCCACCTACAGTCACAATGAACAGTCAAATCCGCCACTGATCCCGCTCTGGATTACAGAGTGGGATGTAAATTGCAAAGTTTTTCACGTCACGCAAAAATAATTAATTCTATTTTTATTACATTCACAGCCTCTGTCACTTACTCACCTCATCCACTGTGTGTGACACAAGCATATTTATCTAGCTCTTCATGTCTCTAGAAAGTACAGAAAGCAGTGGGAATCAAACCCTGAATTTCACTGTTTGAAGCCGTTTATTGGAGACGATACGAAGACATTCTGCCTGTATTATAAGACTGATTTCTACGCTAAACTCTGCGATTAAGAAAAAATACACGACAACTCAAAAACGTATCCATAAAGCAAAGCCTTATAATAGTTCATCATTTGAAAAGTCCCCCCCCAGAGCACCTATTTTCATACGTTGCATTTATTACATCATGCAAAGGCACTTTATTTTGTTTTAAAATGACATGTTTCTGCCACTGCTTTAACTGTTCAATAAATGCGGTTTTGATCAGTTTGCTTCGTTACAATTTCATCCTTTTGGCATGAATGTTTAAAATCAGCATATCTTAATGCAGTATGAGCAATTATGTTTTAATGGAGACACAAAATCCTCTTACTGATGTGATTGTATGCACCAAAGCATTAATTCAAGGCTAAGGTAAATATTGAGATATATATATTGTATATCGTGACATGGCATAAAAATATCAGGATATTACTAAAAGGTCATGTTGCCCAGCCCTATGTTGCATGCTTCAGAATATGATATTAAGTTAAATAAATGTGTACTAATAAAGAGTATACTTTTTAAGTAGGTTTTAATTTATTGTTTTGCACTCATCTGTGTCTTTGTTGCCAGGTTCAGGCTTATCCTAAACATTGGATCAAACTGAATTTGTATCAACTTAAAAAAAGGCATTAAAATAGAAATTCAGAACATGTTGAAGCTGAAGTGATTCTGTTGTGCTTGCAGCAAAAATTGCCATCGCTTCACTCTCATGCACCTCCCAGGCCTTACTGTCACCCACCGTTCAGTTTGGTGGCATTCAACAGCACATCCTTTTCAACCTTGAGTTCAGCAGTGTTGGCTCTGTCTGTTTTCCTTTTCTTTCTTTTTTTTTTTTTATTGACACACCATGCCAACAGATGGGCAAACAGACTGACCCCTGAAGCCAGCCGAGTTGCAAGTTTGTGAAATACTTTCTACCTGCAGTACAAACATACAATCTAACAGAAGGTCAAATGTCCTGTCTCTCATCATTTACAGCTTTTACACACAAAAATCAAATGAATGCTTTTGAAATGTTCATATTGGTTGTACAGTGGCGCTGCCTGCATGGCGGTCCCCTTAACTTTTCTGGATCAAAGCAGTGAAGAACTGAGAGAAAGACATATTGCATCTGAGCAACAAGATGATGCCGACAGGGCATTGCTGCTCTGCTGCTGTGTATTGGAGTCGATAACAACTAGATCAGTCTTCAAAAGCAGTCAATGAACTCAACCGTACCCTTATTCAGTAATAATAAACACTGATTTATGTTCATATAAAGGGTCATAGATTCAGGGTCAAATGCAGTTCATGCTATGAGTGCCAAATCAGCTGTGGTTTTGGTGAATAGCCACTGGTGAGGCTATATGATTTAGTAAATAAGATCAGTGACCCTCAACCACCAGGCTTTATGATTTCTTTTGATCGAAATGGACCCAATCAGGGCCACTTTTTCTGTTATAGCACCAGACTTGGGCAAATTCCTTCAGGATATCCATTGATCTGCTTTAAAATCACCACACCATTAGTGTAAGTTGGTCAAAGAATATGGCAAAACCATAGTTTTAGAGTTACAATCACTTTGATTAAATGAATTTGTTGAGTTTTTTGAATGGCCAGTATTACCATATAAATTGAGTCCACCTAGTGGGATGCAGTTTTATATTTTTAAAAGTTCAGTCTTGTTTCTGACCATTGTTATGCTAATGACATTGAATCTTATCCATCTCTACTTGTTGACATGCAATGTCGGAATTTTTTCTTTTTTTTTTTTTCTTACTTCATCTTCCTGAACACTTAACCCCTTCCTCATTTTTGTTTTCACCCCGTACATCCTCCTTTTTCTACTAAAGAAACATCTGTGCATCCTTCTGCAAATCTCCCCCAGCATACCTCCTCTTACTCATCCTGGTGTGTTTTTAGGAATTGATACTTTATTTTGGATGTTTTGTGGAGATGCATTTCTGGGTCACAGAGAGGGCCACAGAGAAACAGGGAGATGAAAAGAGACGATCTCAAGAAATAAAGGAGTCAATAGTATCACCTCCCTGTCTGTGGGATTAGATGGATTGAAGCTCAGTGTGAAGATTTAGTGCCAAAGGGACAGCAAACAAATCCCCCATGTGTGTCTGGAGTAGTTATTGCACATTGTTGCCAACTTACCAGTTTTGATTGCAGATGTCTTTGACTACCTTTCAGATCTCAGACTGTTTCAAAGCAGCCATAGAAACAGGGTAAAGAGCTGACCCCTGGTCAGCTGAGAAAAATTGTAGTAATTTATTTGTGGTTTAACCCCTTAATTTTTGCCTAAAATTGGTTTTTATGAAAACAAAAAAATATTGAAAAAAAAAAACCTAGTTGTCAACCAACTACTTTATTGAACTATTTTTACATCCGGACTGATACAAAGGACAGTTTTTTGTGCTGTACTGTACTGGCTATGGTTAGGGTTGTAGCCTGGAATGTATCCATTATTGTAATCTCAGGAATATTAGCTTTCTATTGGTGTAACTTGACTACATACTTGGAAGGTGGACTGAATAAAACTTATTTGTTACATTCTTTTTCGTTACACCACACATCGCTGCGAAGGTAAAGGGACATCAGCAGAATTGTTAGAGACAGTGTGAGCACGCATGTGCCAACCACTCTCATATTTTTTGGTCTGTATAAAATTAAAGTCTTTCTGGGAAAAGCTTTTTTTTAAAGAATTTATTGCATTTTGACATATGTCATCCCTAAAGTATTTTCTGCTGGGTAGGATTGCTACCTGGAAATGCAATAGAGAAAAAGGACAAATTCCTTTTTAAGATGATAATTGCCTCTTAAAAAAAAGGCCATTACAAGGAACTGGCTCCAATCTGATGCTTTTTGTGAAGACCAGTGACTGGCAATAATAGAGGGAATTCTCTCTACAGAAAAGCTAACTCGTTACCTGTTGATCAGGAAACACATCTTCACAACATACTCTGCAAAGTAGCTGAACTATAAACAAAACAAAGGATAATGTCTACTGTCTGACATCTAAATACTTTATTATCCCTCAGTTATCCCTCTAGTTCTGTGTTCCAAGTTGTGTTGTAGCTTGTGCTGTGTTGTATGAAAAAAAAAAAAAAAAAAGTAATAAAAAACTAAAAAGCCCTTTGTCACATTCTGCCCATGTGACGCCTGGTAGCAACGGGTTAGCACATTCAGACTGGTAAAATGTGTCTATAGATTTAAAAACTACTCTAAATATACAGATTAGTTATATCTGACTAATTGGATGTCTTTATTGTTTTCAGATCACATTTTTTAGCAATGACTTAGCTTGCATGGAACCTTGGTTAAAGGGGTGCTATTATGGTATTTGGAGTTTTCTGAGCTTTCTACAGTGTTAGTGTTGAATCTTCATCAGACATGTGAACGGCACTGTTTTTTATCACCGTCCTGTTTGAGTTTGAGTTTGAGTTCCAGCATGCTCTCCGTTTGGTTTCAATGGCGACGAAAAACGCGTCGTTTTAGAGAGTTTTTTCTACTTGGAAATCCTTGTGACGTCCCGGGGGATAAGGTTCGGTGATTGGTTACCTTCTACTGGTTAACAAGGGCATGTACAAATACATCAGGCGGGTGGAAAACGTGGGATAAAGTTCTTTCCAACGATGGCTGGTGAGTTTACCAAAGAGAGACATCCTGCTGCATTCGTTGCTGTGGGTTGCTGTTTTTCCACTTCGTTTTCAGGGTCTGATTCAGGTTCCAACATGTAGGGCTGTATGCTATGTGTTGACATTGTATTTTGTTTTTTTTTATTGAGTTTATATTAGCTTAATCCTTCTGTTTATGAGATGTTACAATGACGGCGAAAGCAGGTGAGGTGCGCGCTCCTGATGTAGTGCAGTGGCGGGAGGCGGGGCTTAATGCGGAAGAGTCTCAATCCACTCGTTTTGCCCACAAGCTGATCTGACAGCCTACGGAGAGGGTCGGTCTGAAGTAAATAAAGCGATTTGTGACAATAACTCGATCAATCCCAGCCATTCTGGGCTCAGAAATAAAATTAAATTAGCCCAAAATGCACATAATAGTTCAACTTTAAGGCATTCTTTTGTATTCTGCCTTGTACCTACCAGGTACTTGTCTTTTAGATTAATCTGTTAATGTCAAGGGATCACAAAATATACTTACTTCCTATAAGGTACAAGTAAGATGGTCTCAATTATGAAACTTAGGTTTGCAATAAGTTACCAAACTTTTGTTTGTTTTTTTCTACTAGCTGCAGTGTTTGGCTTTGCATCTTGATGTATTTAGTCATTGTCAGCAGATGCTCATTGAAATGCACTTATTACTGTGAAGTAAAACACATTGACATCAGCAGTTGATGCCACTAAGCCATGGTAAAAGGAGGAGGAGCAAATGGTGACTAATTATTTTCAATTCGCTATGGAAACATTGTCAGCTCAACAAAATGCAATCACTTGACTATACATTCATTCATTCATTTTCCAAACCGCTTAATGGGGAAGCTGGAGCCTATCCCAGCTGGCTTTGGGCGACAGGCAGGGTACACCCTGGACAGCTCGCCAGTCCATCGCAGGGCCACACAGAGAGACAAACAACCACTCACGCTCACACTCACTCCTAGGGGCAATTTAGAGTAACCAATTAACCTACCATGCATGTGTTTGGATGGTGGGAGGAAGCCAGAGTACCCGGAGAGAACCCACGCATACACGGGGAGAACATGCAAACTCCACACTGACCAAACCAGCCAAGGATCAAACCAGCGACCTTCTTGCTGTGAGGCCACAGTGCCACTGCGCCACCGTGCAGCCCACTTGACTATACAGTACAACAAATCTTGGAAGAGTGTTTTTCTTTAACACACTGATAAATGTTTTGTTCTGAAGCTTCATGCTGTGGCTTTAGACCTCAGACTGATGTAGAATGACTGATTGTTCAGAGGGAATGTACAGTTGAAGGTTATAGGAAAAATAAATTTGGTTTGAAAAGACACATTTTTGGATCAGACTTTCCCTTCAGTTATTAATTCTTCTTCCTCTTCTCCAGAAAAGTCACTATTGTGACTCCATCTGTCCTTTTTAGTCTCATCTATCTTATGTCAGGAGGTGTGTGAAGGTTGTCTTAAATTTTGAAAAACACATGAAGGGAATAACAAAGTCATCTTACTATCACCTTAAGAATATATCAAGGATTAAAAAGTCTGATGTCACAGCAGGACCTGGAAAAACTAGTCCATGCTTTCATCTTTAGTCAGCTTGATTGCTGTAACTGTTTTTAGAGCTCTTCCTAAAAAATCTATTAGACACCTGCAGCTAATTCAGAACTCTTCTGCTCGAGTCCTCACTAAAACCAAGAAAGTGGACCACATCAGTCCAGTTCTGAGGCCTTGAGACTAGCTGCCTCTCTGCCAGAAGATAGATTTTAAAGTTCTGTTACTGGTCTATAAAGCTCTGAATGGTTTTGGGCCAAAGTACATCAAAGACGTCCTATCCCATTATGAACCTACCAGAACCCTCAGGTCATCTGGATCAGGTTTTCTATGAGTTCCTCGAGACAAAACGAGGAATTGGGGAAGCTGCATTCAGCTTTAATGCTCCACATGTCTGGAACAAACTCCCAGAAAGCCTCAGATCAGCTGAAACACTTTATTTAAATTGAGTTTAAAGACCTTCCTGTTCTCTGCTGCATTTCAGTAGTTTTTATTCAAATCTATATTGAGGTTTTTTTTTTTTAAGTCCAAATCTATGTTTCTTTATTTGATGTTATTTCTTTTCCCTTGCTTTCATGTTTTAATTTTAAATTATGCTTCTTATTTTCTAATGCTTTACTGTCTCTGTAAAGCACTTTGGATCACACTGTTGTTGAATTGTGCTGTAGAAAAAAAACTTCCTTGCCTTGCCTTGGGTCTTTGTTTACATCTCATGATTAACCACTGTGTTGCTCCAGTGAAATAATCGGTCTTCTAATGTTGTTCTATTTTCCCAATTTTAAAATTTAAAGAGTGATTTAAGCTCATACCTTATTGGTAATATTGGATTCTATGAAAGACGAGAATCTCAACTCAGTTTAGTTGATTTAGTTTATTTGGTCCATTTTCCTCAAATTCAAGATTGAATAAACTTGAAATAAATAAACATTCAGTCCTATTTGAATGGTGTCCAATCCACTGAGCTTCTGATGCTTGTTGTAACATGGATACCAGTGTTGTTGTCCATGGAACGAGCAGTAACTGTTAAGATACCATTGGTCTAAAATGCTCCATAATCTGTCACAGAAGAAAATATGCAATTAGATCCGTCCATCGCTGGTCCAATAAAACGCCCCATCCTTTAACATGGTGTATGCTTTTTCCCATGTAGTGTTGGACAGATTTACCTTGTATGATGGGATTAGTGCAATTGAAGCATTTAATTTATTTGCAGCTCCATCAAGGGATGGTTTCTTTTGCTGTGTCTTGCTATGTTGGTCACAACATTTTCATAAAACTGGACAGGAATCTACTGTAGCTGACTGCACTGTAAAGCAGACAGTCAGATGATAGTGCCACCAGTAATGAGGAAATGTTGATGTTTCAGAGTATAATGTGGTCCAAAGTGGAAATGTCATCTTTTACTGGTAAAATCCACCGGATCCACTTTAGTTTTTATCATCTGAAAAACTGGTTTTCAGCCTGCCTGAACGATCTGCCCTGCTTTAGATTGATATGGTTTCAAAGCAGAAAGCGGTAAAAATAGAACAGACGCCTATATTAGATAAGTGGAAAGCCACGGCCATTGTGAGATGCTTGATAAACACATGACGGCGCTCCTGGCAGAAACACTCCCATTGACTAATGTTGCCACGATCAGCTGCGAAGACGTGGCACAGCCACACTGCGGGGTAAGTCTGCTTGATTCTATATAGCACTCTGCTGAATTACAAGACAGACTACACATAAAAGTCTGGTGCAGCTATTTCTTTGGTCTGAAAGATTTAGATACTATAATTTTTGCATTTGTGCAGGTTTTTGACATTTGAAGTTTCCTATGTTGAAACGGATGTTCTAACTTCAAAGAAAATGTGACGACCCAAGTCTGTTGATTATGCCTGTTTGTCCGTTCGAATCAACCCTGCAGCAGAATATCAGCTTTTGGAGAGTACCTTTGTCTGGTGTTTGATCTTGGTTCTCATCTTCCTCTTTCTCGCTTGTCTACCATCAAAGCCTCTGGCTACATCGTCCTCACTGCACCCCCAAGACCTCAATTCCATGTTTTCGATGTGTTTATTCCCTGACTCGTCCTTCATGTAATCTGCATCATAGCATGTTTTATCTGAGTAGAGATGGATGAGTTCATGCATAGATATGATATCTTTCCAATTACATTTTAGCCTTTTCTTTGTTTTCTGTTTTGAAATTATACATGTAAATATGTGGACAAATTTCCATTTTTTTTCAGAATCTATGCATTCTTCTATGCCGGATGACTGTAAGAAAAAAACCAACATATGTGTGATGAATGTGAAGTAAAACACATTCAAAGCGATAAATCATTGGACAAGAGCAATGACTCATAAATAAAGTATTTCTTATAATAATGCAGAGAAATTACAAGTTGAATTCCCAGCAGGTTGTCCTTTGCGTTTGTCAAATAACTGTTTTGTGTCTGCAAGCAGCTGCAAGACCTGCACAGGAGTGCCTGTAATTACGTAGTAATTTGGCTTTGTTCAGCCATTGTAAATATTTTCAAACTTTTCATTTTTTAATGTTATTAACTATAGTTATTTTTATGTCACTTCATTGTGATGTGTTCTGTTCTATGAAAGCACACCTGTGCATGTATATCTGGACATATGTGTATTTTTTTTTTTTTTTTAGGTTGTGTTTTTTTTTTCTTTATTGTGCCTGATGTGATTGTAACAGTTCAAGATTGTAGGATCACTACAACAATGATAAAGATATTTCATTCCAATTTAGCTATATAAGCCTGAACAAGTGATGTTTTTGCCTGAACTCAAACAGGAAATGACACTTTTTCCATGTAAATCATAGTTGTTGGTTTATATGTAACCAAGGCAACCAGTTACAAGGCATCCATGAGTCCTATAGTTGGATTGCAAAAATATGTTTTTTCCCTTTTTCCAAAAAAATAAACGCTTGTAAGACATAACCAAGCTGTAAGCATATGTTAGCCTCACATATACATCATAGTTTGTCAATCCAGCCCATTTTCTACCTCTGTCTGAGGATATTTTTTTATGGAAAGGATTAAAAATTGCAATTATTCTGTTGTGGAAATGTCTTATTTAAGGTTATGAACTGACAACCTATGAGAGTGATACAATTCAATGACTTGGTGGCTGTCCATTATAGTTTTCATATGAAATAAAGTGAAATGAAGAGGAATCATTTGGCATACACGGTGGTGGATTTTTAGAAAATTGTTTAAAAGATAATCCCACTTATTTATCCCATTTATTTGTGGTCTCACCAAAAGTCTCCAATATCACCAAGGGTCGTTAGACTTGTTGATAGTTGCTTTTTCATTAGATAGGATCTAAAAAATAGCTAAATAAAATGCCAAAGTTTATAAGTTAGTAATGGATGTCTAACCTGTGCATCAGTGTAATTGTTGTACCAGGAAATTGTGCACTGACAAACGTTCCACCATTAAATGCATTGAATTGTTTTACAGTTAACAGGTTTTTTGTAGTTATTTAATTGTAAGTAACGTGTTAGAGTCCCACCAACCCTAATTATAATACAAAGTTAACATGTACAAAACTAATTATGAAACTGTTTATGGGATGTGTCAAAGCCTGCAGGTTTTTTATGGTATTGATTTGTGTTTTGTCTTTTGGTTTCTGGGACAATGATCTCCTTTTGTCTGGTTTTGCTGAGTTATTCTTGATTTGGGGAAATTCTTTTTCGGCCTTCCTACTCTGTTGTACATTTAGTTTGTGTCTGATCAAGTTTGTTTGACATTGCGAAACATTATTTTTACTTTTTGTGTATCCTCTTTAGATTTGATTTCCAGTCTGCTTGAGGGTGATTTTCTTTGTTGCTCATCATTATCCACAGAAAGCTACAGTTGCTTTTGTCTTGGCAATTGATCACCTTGTTACCACCTGTTCGCTGTACTCATTGCTCACTTGCAGCCACTTGTCTAATTGCTGCTTCTTGGTTTTTCATTGTTCTCTGCCAGACCCTCAGTCTAGCTCCCTTATGTCGGCTGGTTTTATGTGTACAGCTCATAACAAAAATTTATTGAAATAATTTATCAGGTGTGCGGAATAGTTGGTTTGACAAGACCAGTCTGAGCCAAGAAGCATTGGAACAACTATTTTGTGTGGCAGCCCAAAACAGGTATTTGTTACCATGTTTTCCATGAGGATGCCCTTCAAGTGCTTTTACCAGGAGGGACATCCATTCTCACTTATCTTTCTGTCCAGTACTGGCTTGAGCCAGTGTGCTGTCGCCCCACCCCGAGCACCACTAAAGTCATTAGCTTGCAGCCATTTGATTAAATGTAGCCATTGATTCCCACAGGAAATGAGTCAAGTACAGCATCACCTGATCAGATCTGCCAGCTCCCTAATGGAGAGTGAGCAGGGGTGGAGAGGAAGGAGAGTAGGAGGTAGGAGTCCACATTAATGGGGGGGGAGAGGCAGAGGTGGGAGGAGATGAAACAGTTCATGTGAAATACACACACACACAGAGAGAGAGAGAGACATTCAGCACCCCATTGTTCCTGACTCATTGGCAGCTTCCACCAGCCCGGGGGCTTAACATATTGTGAGGAGTGAGAATGTTTAAACATAAAGGCTGCCCATTTTCTATTTCTCTACTCTGTTTAAGCTGCTGTAAATTCATACAACGCAGCTATGTCTGCAATGTGTATTCTGTTTTTTTTTTCTCTTCTGCATTGACAATTCCACCACATCACACCATATTTATGCTGTTTTTATATGATTCAGATGCAAATGATTTGTTATCTTGCTCAACACTATGTTGTAACATCAACTGCAAGAGAGAAAAATGCTTGTGCTTGCTAAAATTTCTGGTCTGACCAGTCTCTTTTAAAGGAAAATGGAGATATTTCAGAATTGGTTGGTGGTCTGGAGCAGAGTATGAAGAATTATAGTAAGGACCTTAATAAGATAGAGTTGTGCAGGTTTTCAGTCATTTGAAAGCACTTAAATTTACGGTTTCTTGTATTTTTGAAGGAAATAGAGTGCAACAGCAGAATGAAATGTATTACTTTTAATAAAATGTGACGCTTAAGTGCAAACCTGAGTAACCTGTTTATTTTCTTTACCTTTTTTTTATTGACAATATGTAGTCTAGCAAATAGTTTAGAGAATCCATAAAGTTGGAGAAAGGCCACAGCTTGCCTGCTAAAATCAGACCAGGGAAGAAGATGTAGGATTCCCAAGCTGTCCAGACACAGCTGTCAGTTTAAAATGTGCACCACCAGAGGTTCCCCCCTTCTCAGATTGCATGTCATCGGATTACAGATGTGGATATGTCCCACTGACCAGGAGACACAGCAGATGGGTCAGCAGCATAACAATCGTCTATTAAGGTTGCACATAGCTATTCTCACATACACTGCTATGTTGCCAGAGGTTACTCATCTACCTGGCATGTAGATTCTAAACATAGGAACAACTACCAGTAACCGGCGTCAACAGCCTGTAGCAGTGGCTGAGGACAACATGCCAGCCTGTCACAGTGAAATCGCCCAGATTGGGAACAGTAGGAGGGAAAAGGGCTGTAATCTATCCGAAAGTTAGAAATCCAAGACTGATGACAGTTTAAAATACAACCAATCACCGTAGAGATCATGGCAGGTGGGGAGCGAGACCTACACAGAATGTTTTCATTGTTTAATCACCACTGTCATAATTAATGTACACATATTACTCAGTTCACCCCATATTGGAGTTCTGGTGGAGACACATGCATATTCAAAGGCATCTGTTTACTGTTAGCATTACTGAGGAAATATTTTACGATATGAGCTGTGTGTACCATTTTTACTTAAATCTTTTGCTCAACTTTGTAATTGCATATGCTGCAATAATTTAGTCTAATGGGAGACTAACCAGTTTATAATAAGGGTTTTATTGTTGGGAACTGGCAAGGGGATCATCTTACTTAATGACCCATAATTTAAACATGTGTTTTATGCATTTGCACTCAAATTTTTATGTGTTCATTTTAACGCACTGCCTGAAAATGTACATATTGGAGAATTAAAAGAAAAAAGCATTTTAATCTTTTCGTGTTTGGATCGTCAAATTACCTTTTTTCTTTCTTTTTTTTTTTCCTTCTTTCCATTCCTACATTGCTCATGATATGCATAACCACCCTGTTACTTAGTGTAAAGATGGCTGTTGTTCTGGTACAACAGGGAGGCATTTCTGAGTAATCAATACCAATTACTAATACTGTGCCTCAACTGACTGAAGCTGAGATTGAAAACCATTAAGAGTGGGCTGTGACAGAGAGTCTCGGCTACATCTGAAGGTCAATGGACCATGTAATGAGGGAATGTAGCATAGCTGCACTTCAAATAATAACTTTTTTTTCCATTATTTTAATGTGGCTGTTATTTTCTCTGTAATTTATGTGTAAGTGTCACTGGTTGTCTTTGATGCTTTCTTTCAAATAGAGAACATTGTTGAATGATCTCCTGCCTCTGTGGATGAGAGAAATGGAGAAAAGATTCATTAAGTGTGATTCAGTAAATATCCTTTATATAGATGATGTCTGATGTCACATGCATACAGTTTCTAGTTGCTTCAGTGCTTGTAATAGGAATTTACAGAACTTACATGTCAAGTCTTTGACAAGTACTTGATGCCAAAGACTTGTTGACTCTTTTGCAAATTGAGGCTAATCATTTGTGCTTTCAGTATATATAAAGGCACAGTTGAATCTTGAAGCTCTAATTTACTGCCATGCAAGTATGACATGAGGATTGACTGATAACTAGCATTTCATTATATGACAATATTTGGGTAATAAAAGAGCTTAAAGGCAGAAACTAAAGACACACTCCAAACTTTTGCCATTTTCCCCATCACAGTCACCCCTATTGAAGGCAAATTCGGCATCCATCTTGCATCCTACCTGACCTGTTAGCTCTCTCCAGCCAGCAAAAGACAATCTTGCTTTGTCTCTTTCCTTTTCTCAATCTTCTTGTGTTTCTTGGCTGAATCAGTGATGGTGTGTGTTCAAAATGGATAGCTTGTTTTATAGCATGAAGTGAAACTCTCTTGCAATGTCATATTGTGTACCGGATGAAAAAAGTTGGATAGTGTTGGTTTCTCAGCCTCGGGATGCTGCTGGGCAGCAGCGGCTCCAGAAATGCAGATAATAGATGTCACAGTGTTATCGGACAAATTTGGAACGCAGGGTTTTAAGGTCAAAAAGTTACGTATAGCGTCTTTAGGTTTGAAAACTTAAAAAAAAAAACAAAAAAAAAAAAAACACTCAGAGCTCATTTATATGGGAATATTTTCAAGAATCCTTTTCAAAATTTGTGTGTCCATAATTACATCTAGATCCCTCCAAAAATTGAGTATAATTTAAATTGGACCAACACCCATTCTCAGAAAAAAAAATATCACAAAACCCTGCCCAGTACCTTTTGCACAAAGTTGCTAACAGAAAAGAAAGGTTGATAAACGTGGTCAGGAAAGGTTGATAAACGTGGACAGAATCATTATGCATGAAAACGGAACTTGAGTTAGGCTGAAAATTGATTCATTTTTATGTCATGTTTGCATAAATGACTGGCTCCACTGTGGGTGTAGTTCATGGGCTTGGTGGTATACTGTACATGTTACCAGAGGATTCCTCAAGGGTGGCGTTCCTCAACAGTTGTTAACCCATGGTATACAATAGGTGTTACTCTATTGTATACCCATGGTATATAGTAGAGTAATGAGAAATAAGGCTTAATAACCAAATTCAACTGAGAAAAACCAACTAGCACCCAGAAGGAAAAAGAAGCCCAAAGATAATAGCTTGTAGAAAGGTGCAGGCTCGAACCAAACACAGTTTTTCAATGTATCCCTGAGCCAACACACCTGGCTCACATTAAATTTATCCAAAAGCCAATGAAGTTCTGCACAATGACTGGTTAATTTAGAGTCAGTTGTGATCTTCTGAAATTCTCAGTTTACCTCCGCTCTGTAAACCATCAAAGAAACATCTGCAGTAGATACAAACCTATCGAGCCAAAACACTACAATAAATATGTATGGCGACTTGCAACACTCAGTCACGAGTCAGAATGAGTTTCATCCAGCTGCAGAAAATGCCTCCAGAGATAGACGATGAGGAGGGACACACACCTGTCTATGCAGTAAGGCAAACTAAATAAAGTTATGTTTGTCTTTGACACTTGACTTCTGCCTGTTTACTGTCGTGTTTTGTGAGCTGTGAAGAATAAGCGTCAGTGGAGTATTCTATGTGCCAAATTAGGGCTGGGCGATATATCGAATATACTCGAGATATCGTGGCTAGTCCCCTGTGCGAATACAGAAAATGCCTATATTCGTCATATTCGAGTATCCTGTTGTCACGCAGTTGTTTTTAGCTGTGGGCGGGGTTTTCTCACTCCTCCTCGAGTCTGCACCGCTTTGCACAGAGAGTTAAAGCAAGCGCACCTCGTTACGTACATAACGTGAGCTACGTGCTACGTCATGAGAGGCAGCGTGTAGCCACTTTCTCGCCAAATCTGGCGACTTCTTGTGAAAAGCGACTAGCGACAAATCTCGCAACTTTTACAGGAGTTATTGGAGACTTTCCTGGTGTTTTGGCGACTGACTTTAAAGCTCATATTGTAAAGTTATTGTCAGAACGAGAGTCTCTCCCCGTCCTAAAGCACTCAGTCGCTCCGGCTGCAGCTGCAGCCAATCAGAGGAGCAGAGAGGACACCTGCACGACTCCACCTACAGTCACAATGAACAGTCAAATCCGCCATTGATCCCGCTCTGGATTACAGAGTGGGATGTAAATTGCAAAGTTTTTCACGTCACGCAAAAATAATTAATTCTATTTTTATTACATTCACAGCCTCTGTCACTTACTCACCTCATCCACTGTGTGTGACACAAGCATATTTATCTAGCTCTTCATGTCTCTAGAAAGTACAGAAAGGAGTGGGAATCAAACCCTGAATTAAAAACTGGCTGAAGCCGTTTATTGGAGACGATACAAGGACGTTCTGCCTGTATTATAAGACTGATTTCTACGCTAAACTCTGCGATTAAAAAAAATACACGACAACTCAAAAACGTATCCATAAAGCAAAGCCTTATAATAGTTCATCATTTGAAAAGTCACCCCTCTGAAGTACATAGACTTTAACCGATAAAGACCCAACCAATGAAGAACTGATTAGATAAGTCAAATTGTTTTTGCTTTAATAAAATGTAAATTAAATAAAAGTACTAAAATCGTTGAGGGGTATTTACCATGTATTACCATGTGATATATCCAATTTTTTAATTGTGAAATTATCTGCTTTCAGGTGTCTTTTAAAAAGCAGAAGACAAAAATCACATTGTGTTCTACAGGATTTTAAGCAAAGTTTGTACCATAAAGTGATATCAAATGTCTCAGAAACTGTGTATCATATATGTCACGCTGGGTACTTATATGGTACACTGCAACACGGTCAAATATGCAGACTCACATACACACTCAACTCAATTTTTTAGAATGGGTCTGATCTGACTTAGAATCCATGAAACTTTGGCAGTGATCCAGATCACCATGTGGATCCAGAAACGTTTTAAAAGATTCTTTATCATTGTGAGATTAGACAATTTTCAGTACATTCAGTATGGATAGAACTCCACTAGAAATGGTCAGAGTGTTTGGGCCAGAAGATAAAGGAGAAGTTCCCAACAAGTTTTTCAAAGATATCAAAATTAGATCCTGGAAGAATTTTGGATACTAGCATCCATAACAGAAAAAATAGGGGATCTTTGGAATTGTTATCATTGCAAGAGAACAAACATGCAACAAAAACCACAATATAGCCAAGACGTGATGGATTGATTATCAGTGACTCTAGGAATCTAATACTGCATGCATATAGAATGAATGTAAGACTAGAACATAGGCTGGAAATCATGAAATGCTTGGAAATGAGCTGCTTGGCAGAGTAGTATTAATTAATATGATATATTTACTATAATTGTATTGTTAATCTAAAAGTAGCTTAGTTATTTCATTAAAATGTCACTTTCTCATTTTGGACATTTCGGTCCATTTGGGAAGATTCTTCCTCTTAATCGGTCATCATTTTGGCTGTGTTGGTGTACTTGGCACAATTTTCCATACTAAAATCTGTCCAAAAATTTTAGAATTGAACTTTTAATGTTGTTAACATTATTGATACACAGACCTGGATTCTGTTTTTCTTTGGAACAGTAAAAATTGTTCTTATCTATAAAATGAAATCCTAACACTACAGAATTTACAACTGCATTTTTATTAGATATTAGGTTATAAAAATGTGGGTTTAAAGCAGAGGGGCCCAGCTCTGGTCCCCAAGGATTACAGTTCTGCAGGCTTTCCATGTATCCTTGCTCCAGCATATCTGACTCAAACTAATCAGTCATTGTGCAGAAATCCATTGACTGTTGGATCCATTTATTGGAAGCTAGATGTGTTGGAATAGGGATACATCAAAAAACCTGCAGCACAGCGACCCTCGAGGACTGACTTTGGACACCCCTGGTTTCATGTGAGTAAATAGGATTTTTTTTTTTTTTCCTAAAAAGAGGAAAGCACCAGCAGTGACACCAGATAATCAAACTGCCATATAAAGTAAATCTTTATTATCCTTTGAATGTTTGGTATTTTAAGCAGTCTTGACATTTTTTCCACAGGAAACTTATGTTGAAAATAGCAAAACAATTTTACTCTTTAAAGTTTTAGCCCTTGGTCTGGAAGTGGACATTTTTGTCTGCAAATATGGTAGAAAATTAGACTGACACCTACATGTTGACAGTGAAGACATGCTATGAAATAAAAAAAAAATCTGCTCTGGCAAATATGAAAGGCAGCTGAGACTCTGTGTGCTTGGATGAACAACACAGCAGTTGTGCTGGGGCACCTTAATGACAAGCAGCAACCCAGACAACTAGACTTACTTGGATTTAGTGGGTGTGTAGAGATAAAGGACCTTTTGTAGCACAGTCTCACCAGGAAACCATTGTGTGCTTGTCCAAAACAGGTTACAACCCATCTGTTATAACCCATGGAGTATACCATTTGTATTTCTAAGATGTTTTGGGTCAGTGTTCATGTGACATGAAGAGAATCACAATCCATCCACCCATTCGTTCGTCCATCCATCTTCTTGCCACTCATAGGATTGAGTTTCTATGGCAGCTGTCTAATTAGGGAAACCCAGACTTTCCTCTCTCCTGCAACTTTTACCAGCTCATTTAGGGGATCTTGAGGCAATCCCAGGCCAGCTCAGGGACATTATCTCTCCAGCCCATCCTGCTCTTCTCCTGATGGGAGAAGACTAAATGCCTGAGCCACATCAGCTCCCCTCAATGTGGAGAACCAGTGACAAAAAATATTTCTTGATAACTTAACATAGCAATTCCAACTCCTAACTGCATACCATTAGCAGCTCAGTTAACACTACTGTGCTTGTATTTAATCATATTATCCATACACAGTCAGAACCAGCTGAAACAACTTTGCAGCCCATGCCTGTGGTAAAAGTCTCCCACACAGACATTTAGAGATATGATTAAAAACAAGTCTTCAGGAAGAGAAATAATGCACCCCATCATGTTTATTATCAGTAGTCGGATAAAAGTTCTGTTTCATAATGTCAGAATTACATGGACCAAACTGGAATTATGTAGAGAAATACGTGATGACTTACCAGAACAGGCATATGCCTGGTTGTTAAGGTGAGAAACTAGCTGACATAAAGAAAGAAAGTAATTTGGGTGAAGCCGCAGAGTTTGGTCAGAAAAGTCAGATGCTGAGTTGGTGAGGAAGAGAAATGAAGCTTGTATGGTTGTCTATGTAACAGTGAATAATACAAAACATCCTTGTAAAGAAACTTCTTTACTTCTTCAAACCCAGCCCTTAAAATAGAAATAAAAAATAAAATTACAAGATCAAAAAGATGATAATCTGGTCTAAAGTTAAGGATATTTTTGTCTTCTTGAAGTTATGAAAACAGACTTTATCCTTTCTAGCATTTAAATAAACATGCAGTATATAAAGGACCTGCTTAAGGTAAGTTACAGCGTCACTACTGCTTTCTCTGCTTAGGGCCACTGAGAGCTTGACGTGAACTTCTTTCAGACATGAAATGTACTTCTGCTTAGAGCACAGTTACACCAAAGTACTCTTTTGTGATTGGTTGCTTTCTGATTATGTGCATCTGGATTTCTGGAGCTTCTCGCCAAAGATGAAATAAAAACTGTGGCATGATGGTGTGACTCTACCCTCGAGTGTGAGAGCGCATATCACCAGCATCACCTGCTCTGGTCCTTTCATGGGCAGATGCTGTGCGAGTACAAACCCAGTTCTAGATTAAAAATAGCATCCAACTACATTACTTTAACTGCTATTGCAGTACAGTTGAAGAAACGTAAGAAATCCCAAGTGGCAGGGAAGTAGAAATGTACAGTGAATTTTAATATGGAGGGCAAGTATCAACTCAGCAAACTCTTGCAACCCTGCAAAAAATGGAATTTAAACTTTCAATTTCCACTTTCTGTCTTCTGAGTAAAAAGAAGAAAAAAAAGTATTAATTATAAGGTTCTTTTTAATACATATATTTCACTATTTGCCATGAGACTGGGTGGAAGTAGTAAACCCAAATTAAGATGCTCCTTTTCTAGCTCTCTGTTTTGGTGGTCATTCTCGTTGTGAGAGATATTATGAAGTTATCCGGTCCTGCTGCTTTTTCTCTCCCCTTCCTGGTATGAGTCATGTTGATGAAAGTTCTCTTTTTTCCCCTCCTTGGCAATAAATTGTTTAAAGAAACTGCCAGAAGTGTTTTCTTCTTGATCTAATTTACATTTCAGACTCTCTGAGAGAGCATACAGAAGTGCAGAAATGTGTCTTTGCCTCACATGCTTTAGGTAATTGTCTTTCCAACACACAGACAGACTCGGTAATTTGACCACAAAAAAAGCTTTGCTCTTCAGCTTTTCTCAATTTGATTTTAGCTTTCGGATGCTGGATGAAAGTTTATCTGTATTAGTTCATAGAAGAGGCTGCAATTACTGTCAATTATCAGTGCACATTACAGAAAGTCTCTGGTGTGATGGGGTGGAAATGCTTTTAACTTGGCCTCTATATATATCCTCTAGAATGTGTGTCATCGGACCTGTTTCTTAGTGGCAAATGTGCATGTTTTCTTAATGTCAATTATTATTAGATGACACAAATGTCCTATGCGCTTCTCCAGATTTTCTATATATATATATATATATATTTTTTTTTTATCTAAGTTATATAATTTAAACAGAATAATGCAAGAAGATTTTGTTTGTTTGTTTGTTTGTTTTTTTTAAAAATAAAGAATATTTGATGTGACTCAGCGAGATGCTTATCTCATTTGTCTTGTGGGAATGATGAGTCATACTTCCACTTCTCAGGAAAATTAATCTTTTCTTTGAAGAAGATAAATTCAGTCTGAACAGGATGGTAGCTAACCAAAATTGTATGTTTAAAACTTGTTTTTGTTCAATTAATGTGGTTAAAACTTCCTGTAAGGTCTTCAATGGAGACAAAACTTCCTCAGTTCAGCTGAAATATCTGCAGTATTTGCTGTTGTAGTTTTACTACTAATGACTAACAGTAACCGTTGCTAAACGTTATACAGCTATTTTACCAAACAAATTTCGGTTTTATCAGAAACTTTATAGATACAGTCCATTCATTCATTTTCTGAACCGCTTAATCCAATTCAGGGTCGCGGGGAAGCTGGAGCCTATCCCTGCTGGCTTTGGGAGACAGACACGGTATACCCTGGACAGCTCGCCAGTCCATTGCAGAGATACAGTCCAATTTAAGACAAATTATTCAGTTCAAGTTGTGATCTAGTTAAATCCAAATTAGTCCAGTTGAGTGTATTCATCTAAGCCAGTTCATTAAAAAAACCCTAGCAATGGAAACTAGTGGAATGCAGTGGAATTTATGTTATACCCAATCTCCTATCCTTAGCAAGAACAGAGCAGCAGAACCAAGAACCAGACTCAGCAAGGGTGGCCATCTGTGTTGACTGGTTGGGAAGTGCAGACGATATCACATCCAAGCCACACAGTGACTGAGAAAGAAAAGAAAAAGACAAGTTTATGACATATATGTATATAATTAATGGTATTAGTTAATACCTAATGTCTTTTAATTTTTCATTTTTTGGTTGGAAACTTAAGCCACACAAACTCAGGGGCAGGCTTGGAATGAACCCAGTCAAACCATGATTTGTCTAGAAAAACAAAACTCAACACATTATTTCTTGAAACTGAAGGTCTTTGCTTGTTCTGGTTTGGGATCTTTTTCTCATTGGCGCTTGCTGAACACGCCATGCAGCTGACCTCACTGGGAACTACAGGACAACTGGGATGCACCCTTGGACATTGTTGTCATGGTCACGGTTTCATTTATCGTTAATACGACCATTTTGGCGAGAGTCAGCACAAGAATTTCTTGCAGAGACTGGGTCTAACCCTTGGTTAGACCATTCAGGTTTACCTGAATCATATTTGCTTTGCCATGTTATGGCACTAGATTACAATGTGGCCACATGTTCTAACAATGTTGTCTTTAAACTTGATTTTGTCTCCTTGTTGGTTTTTTACCATAAAGGCACACCTTGAAAATGAGAGCTGGATTTTACATAATATTCATGTTTGATTTGCATTTGAACAAGGTTGGATGGTGGAACTCCACCCAAGGGCTACCCAGGTGACTTGTAAAGTCAGATTGTTCCAACATAACAGTTACAAGGCAAAATCACAGCCTGATGGCAGAAATAAATGAGGTTTATTGTGGATAAAGTAAATCTCCTTATTTGGCCTTTTGTCAAGGTATCCTACACACATCCAGTATTTGCTCTTGTAGATGGGATCACAATTACTTTTCATATCTCAGGCTTTAAATAAGCCATTGCTGATGTGCGCATATGAGGGAATTTCTGCCACATGGAGCCATGTAAACCAAAAACTGGACACACAGAGGTCAAAAAAATAAATTCAAACCCATTTTTTTCCCCTGTGATTTAAGTTTAGTTTAGTGTCCCTCTGTTTTTCTTTTTTTTCTCTACAAATTTGAACTCCTTTGCTTAGATAGTGTCTTTATTAGGCTTTGCAACAGATTAGCTGTCCACCATTGGCAGCCTGATATCATTAGGGAACCCGCCCAGGACAGACAGTTAAAAAGAGCAAATTAATGACCAAAAAGAAAAAAAAAGAAAAACACTTTGGGACTCTTCTTCCCTTTGCTTTTAAATGGAAATAAAACGTTCCTCCTCTCTAAACTCAAAGGTTGCACCTCATATTCTTCTGTGACTGAAGGATATTGTATATAAGACGTGGGAGGCTGACTGTTGCTGAAAGGTAGTGTCTGGGATGGATGTTATCTGAGCATGTGGTCCCTCAATCAATGTCTGGTTCAATCCACCTCTCTGGGCAGACTTTGAGTCCATTTGACTGAAATGAATTTCTGAGCTGCTCTGTTGATATTTGACTGCAGTCACTGTTGCACAGAAAAGGCCTGCTCCCCTTTACCATGCCACCTTTGATCAAATCAACAATAAGTCAATGTTAGCTATAGTGGTTGGTGTTGGGTTCACAACAACAGAGCTATGTATTTGCTTTCTGTCCCTTGGCGAATTCTGCATACGATTCCTGGGACTTCATTTTCAGCCTTGCCAGTGAATATTGCTCTGTCACCTTCATATCCAAAAGAGAAATGCCTTGAAATGAGGCTAGCACCTGCTGCATGGTGATCCCTAGCTCACCCCGGTGTGTCATGAAAAAAAAACAAAAAAAAAAAAAAACCTCTGGGTATGTGTGTGGCTGTTGGCTTTGGGGAAAACAATCATATTATTTTGGCAAATCTGTCCTGATTGTTGCAATAAAAAGTAAATCTTCTTCGCAGAAGAGGCATTCAGATTTATTTGGTTCATGTCAGTCATAAATATCTTTGAAAACCAGCCATCAAAATCAGCTTATTTTCTATTCTTGTTTTTTTTTTTTTTTTTTTTTTTTTCTTTAAAGATATTTTTCATGAACTATTAGACTTTCAGTTGGATGACAGTAAAATTCTAACAATGATGACATTTCACTGTTGCAAATTGCAGCATTTTGTGTGGAGAGAAGTCCCTTAAAAAGATTTCAGCTGCAGCAAAATCTCCATCTGTTTATGCCACAAATTGGTAATAGCTTTGCAAAATGGCTAAACATGCTCAGAGACGGATATGGTCTGTTAAAGCTAAATGGACTTGAAAGATTTCACTGTATGATATAAATGTTTCATTTGCGCAGGAAATGCTTGGCACATTGTCTCGCCGCTAACGTAGAGAAGAAGCACAGCGCTGCTCCCAAATAATGTTTGTTAAAGTGTATCCCTTCCTTTTGAGAGCAGCAGAAAGGCTATATGTATTATGACTTTGTTATTGCCTATTTCTTACACATTTGTGCAAAGAACAAAAACACCACAAGCCTTTAATATCTCCAGACAGCGTTTGCAACATTTGTTTCATATTCATATTGAACATATTCGATTTAATTAAAAAAAAAAAAAAAAAAAAAGTTTCCTCTTCAGTTTTTTAGGCAAACAAACAACATGAATAGAAATATAGAGTCAGAAATGAAAGTTTGCTTCAATTAAATGTTACAGTCAACCATCTGTTAGATATTCAGGTAATGAGTCTTTTAAAAGAACCTAAAACACTGTAGAATTAATGATTGTAGTCTATGTTTGAGTGAGCATTTATGTGAGTATTGTGACATTTAGATTTGGTTCACATTTGTTTAGGTTACGCTCACTGCAGAACCGGAGATGCCTGCGGTAGTCTTGTTACCATGTGAGCCTTAAGGTTTATGTTTGAGTTATTGGGCTTCAGCTGATGTGGGGTACTCGTGTCTTAGCCCCCAGGCTGGAACACTAAGACAAACTGGACTTAAGAAAGAGTTGCATGTACAAGTACTTACTCACAGCCACTGGCAAAGTAAAAAAAAAATATATATATATCATTATACTCAAGAAGATAGCTCTAAAATATGTGAATGTTTGTGAGTAGAAGCACCTGCGTGGTGGGATAAAGTAGGAAGCGTCTTTGCTGACTAACACAGATCAGCCGCTCGTCTTATAGCCACCCCAGAGGATTCATTTAATCTTCCTTCTCCAGAATCTCAGCTTCAGCCCCACAGTGCCATCCTTTTCTCTACTTCTTTTTTTAAACATAGATTATGAGTTTATGTAATCAACCTTACACCAAAAGTAAGTGGGAAGTAAAGTTAGATTACTCCAAACTGTACTGTCCTTTTACAGTAAACACCCAAAAATGATACATTTCAGTTAAGTCCTGCCAAAATATACATTTTCTTTACTTCATAATGTATTGTATTACTTCTCATTAGTTTACCTGGCCTGTGTTCTTTAAGCCATTCAAAACAACAATTACTCAGTTGGCCACTGATCTGTTTTGGTCAGAATCAGGGATAGACTGGGACAAAAAACTGTCCCTGTCATTTTGAACAGAGACTGGTCTACAATGTATTGATGGAGAGACAATAAAAGCTATGAATGAAAACAAACTTTCTTATGAGAGTTCTTACAGTGTGTTCACATAAGACGCGTTTTTGATGCTCAAAACGCTGAATGCTCGCCGCTGGTCACTAAACTGTCACTTTTGTGTCCAATGCCCAAAGGCGATTGCCGCTTGTCTGGAGCGAGCTGCAGTGGTATAGAAACCCATCATGCTAACTAGCATGCAGTATGCATAGCTAGTTAATTGTTAAAAAGCCTAGCCTGACTGTTTTAAGAGTTAGCAAGCAAGAGAAAAATAAACTACACATAAACTTGATATATATCTTACCCAGCATACCACAGTTCATCACTTCTTCCCTGACATTTAGTTTCTGGCACTGGCGGCCGCTGCGGGTCCACCTGCTAGCCACCTCCATCATCTGCAGCTGCTGAGGATGCTGCTGAGGAGACTCGGCCATTGCAGCATTTCTTTTCTGTTCTTTGGTCACCATCTTTATCTCCTGTCTCTCTCTCTCTCTATGGCTGAATGACATGAAAATCGTGGACGAGGAGGAAAGGGGCTTCAGTCCTTGTCTGTAATCGGTCCAGCCCAGGATCAATCATGACTATTCGGTTTGTGTAACAATAGCCATCATATCAAATACCATTATAATTAGTACCATTAGTTTACAAAAAACCAAAAAAAAAAAAAAAAAAAAAAAAAAAGCCACTCTTTGGCCCAAAATCACCATCACTCTACCAGGCAAATGCCTGGTATGTCCGGTGGCCAGTCCAGTCATTACCAGTATCCACCGTAGCTGCATTTCCATTACATTTTTATTGCATAATAAAAGCAAAATTTGTAAGTTTCAACCAACAACAATTGCAATTTGCAGGTGTTTCCATTGAACAGTGTGTAGCGCATAAGCCTGAAGAATTGGGGCTTATGCCAGGTAGCCCTGTGGCATTATTTCCGGGTTTTCTATTTGCTGCGGAGAATTTGCTATGGATTTACGAGGCTTTTCGCCCACATTTTTTTTTCTGAAACTCTGAAATTTACTGTTATTTCTTCCATTTGTACCATAAATGAACTGCTCATGACACCCCACTTTACATCCAGAAACACGTAAATGTGTAACTACACTTTTGCGATATATTTTTATATTGAAACGTGTTAAAAAGCAACTAATGAGGAGTAATATTTGGGACTTTTTCCGAAATGTAGGTGTTTCCATTAGGTTTTTTTTTTTTTTTTTTTTTTTTTACAATATTTAGTTTTTGTGCAATTGTAGGTGTAATGGAAACGCAGCTAGTGATACTTGCTTAATGACTGGGATGGCTCTAACTGTTTAATCAACTTTCCCATTTAAGAATGACCACTCTGTCTTCCAAGGAACTCTCGTGCTTTTATTTGTCCAACCTGTAGAAAGGCATGTGATGTGAAATTTCATGTATCATTAGTCAACAAAAGCTCTTTTTTTATTCACAGCATGTGCAATAAAACACTCCCAACAGCTTTTAATCCATCTAAAACTTGCAGTGGACAGATGCCAGCCGGAAATTATGGAAAGTTATGTGTGCTGGCCTTCTTCTAAGCTATTTAACCTGAAGCGCCAGCAGTGCTGTGATGGGATCACTGCTGCTTACTGTTTGCTGTCCTCAAAACACATTAATATTGAAAGCAAAAATTAAACAACTACAAAACTCTCCAGTTTTCACCATCTGTCTTCTATACCTACTTATTCCAATGCAGAGTTGTGGGGGCTGGAGCCTATCAAGTCAGTTACCGGGGGAAAGGTTGGATACACGCTGGGCAGTTTGGAATTCAGTTGGCAAACTAACAATGTTAACTTATACAATTTATAAGCTTTAATCTCTTCCAGTACCTAATTGTTCATTGATATTATTTTTCGTAAACTGGCTCTAAAGCCATGACAAACACTGAAATACAGATTTCAACAAAATATAACAGAATTTATTAATCAGCAAAAAAGCTAAATGACCAACAAAAGCCAAAGCGGAAGAGGGAAAAGTTGACCATCAGCACTGGTCCTGATCACCTTATGGGCTCCACCTACCAATATTCATCCTCCCACCCATTTATCCATCCATCCATCCATTTTCTTAACCGCTTAGTCTGATTAATCTTAATGAGCTAGAGCCTATCCCAACATTCATCGGCAAGAGGCGGGGTACACCTAGACAGATTGCCAGTCCATTAAAAAGGCTATAAATCTCGGCAAAGGAAAAAAGGAAAAAAAAAAAAGCAGTCAAAGACAACCATCACATGTGGCGTGTGAGAGGAAATATATACTAACAGAAAACATGAGTAAATGGTTATATATATAGATTTTGTTATTTCTGACTGCTACTGCTTCCAGTTTTGTGGATCACTGCCGCACCTAGTGTTGGCGTAACTAGCTCTGTGCTTCAAAAAAAAAAAAAAAAAATAGCTTTTTTAAAGCAGTAGATCACATGTACACTAAATTTACTGTTAAGTTAGTTAACAGTTTGTTTTCCTACATGCTCAGTGCAGTACTTAAATATCTCATGGACTGCTTCTGCCTTTCAGCTTTATTTTCCAGTCCAAATGAATCTCTCCCAACTTGAAGTTGTTATGAATTTAAAATTCTGCTTCTAATTCTATCAGTAGGGCGGATCTGTTGGTCTGCCTGTGATCTGGGCCCAGCTGGCTTCCTAATGGTTTCCTACTGGGAGCTCTGCAAAATTCCAAGGCAGTTTATCAGTGGCATGGAAGCAGTGAGAAGAAAGAGCTGCAGGGGCTTGTGCACATCATTACTACAAACTGCATGGTAAAAAGGAACAAGCAGGTTAAAAACAGGAATTTTTGGAGTTTTTTACTGAGGTTAGTGCACTGTACTCATTTTGATTTCAGAGAATAAGATCAACTGAGAACTCTTCAGAAACCTTTTTGTTTTGCATTTTTCTTTGCAGGAAGACACAAGGTGACCGCAGTAATTGTCTCTGTACCATATATGACATAGCTACGCTAACGGCTGTTTTTAATAATGCTAAAAAAGTAAAACTTTCCAGTGGAGATCTAAACGCGTTTGGCACATTTGGTCATCTCAGCTGGTTGGATTGAAGCTTTAAATGTTTAAAATTTTCCAAGCAGTGATGAGTCTGCAGGATCAATGGAAATAATTACCATTGATTTTTCCTCTGTGACTTCTCTCTTTTTCTGTTAAAGCTGAAGATTAAAAGTTTATCTGATCAGCTGAGTTTTATAGCAGCACAGTAAGTCAGTTTAGGACCATTTAAGAAATTTGGAGCATCTTGTGACTGAAAAAGGAAGCGTTTAGTAGTATTTGAATGTTTCTTTGGTAAACTCAACCAAATGTTTCCAATGGGTGCATCAATACCATCAATACTTTCAGTATGTTCTGTCCTTCCATTTTCCTTTATGTCCCATGGTGGTCACCTTGAATCAATTTAGAAAAAAGGATAGTGTGATGGGATGACAAACTAATTTTATGTTTTTAATAGCCCACAAGAGTCTGGTTTTCATCAATATTTACTCTTCATTTCTCAATATAATGAAGCATAAGAGGATGAAAATGTACAATCCAGACTTTCATTGTTGAAAACTGTAGATAGCCAATGCTATAATGCAGCATATGCAGATTATTTGAGTCCAGGCAAAGGCATTTATTTTACACTCTTCATCAACTGAACTCAGGTGAAGGCTGTTGGATGAGTCCCATATTTGAGGGAAGAAACGTAAAAGAACTGACAGAATGACAGCACAGATCTTTACCTGGAGTCAATCATTCACCATTTTCCCTCTCATCTAACTCTGCCATTAAATCCCTCCCCCTCTGAGGGGGAACCTGTACAGTTTTGATTGATTTTGACAGATCAGATCAAAACTCGAGAGGAGGAAATTACACAAACATCATCTGTAAACGTGATCTCTCTCACTTCAGACAGCAGGCTGATAGCAGGCAGTTTGATTGCACTGTCAGGATGTTTAGGAGAGAAAATATACGAGAATGGCCTTCTTTACCTTAGAGAGGTGTGCATTAAATGTCTCTTTCCAGAACTTGTACTTTAAATATACATTCACAAAAAAGATTCACAATATTAGTATTGTTTTTTTTTTGTTTGTTTTTTTTTTTTTTAGAAAAGAAGAGTAATAACACAAGCTGTATCAAAACGCTGCTCAACAAAGAATAATAAAAATAATTCACTACCAATCACTAACTAATCACAGAGCTAACAAACAAAGAAGAAAATCAAAGTGTCAAAATGTGGGTTTGACTCGTGCTTTTTCTAAGTTCTTAATAAGGCTACCTTCCCACCGGTGCAGTTTGGTCTGCTTCCACGGGTGGTATGGTTCATTTGGACAGTGTGAACAAACCTGGGGCTGATTCACTTTCAGGTAAACCCCGCTACTGTTCGCTTAAAGTGTAAATGTAGACGTACCAGTCAGTGGACAAGAGACAGTAAGTGATTATAGCAACTCACTGGGAAGCTTGCTGTCTCTTCTCCTACTTTTATGCAGATTCATGTGAAAAACACTAAAGTAAAAACAGAAACCCCTAAAACAGCTTACATTAGTTGATATTCAGTGGTTTTGTTATAGTAAAGAAGCTGCTTTTGTTCGTCCTCCTCCTGGTTTCCTCCCGTAGGACAGTGGTTGTTCGGCAGAATATCACCTCTAGCAAACAGCCAGTGCAGCTCCATGCCATTCTCTAAGTGGTTTAGTCCACTTTAGTAAAATCCAGTGTGAAAGCAAACCAGACCAAATGAATGTGTAACATTTTCCTGTGTCATCCCACCTGAACTCTGCAGTATCCTTGACCACATCTCATGGCTTAGCTTTTCAGTTTCAGTTCCTAGTCTTTTGTTTTATTTCCTTGCCATGTTCTCTACTTTCAGTCAGGCGTTCTGAAGTTCCGGTTGGGGTTTCTTTTGTTTTTGGCTTTTCTTTTTTGTTCCATTTTCTTTCTTTTCCTTTTTATGTGTGAATGTTTGATCCTTGTATTTGAGGATTGTATGTTCTGGTATCCTCAAAATTGAGGTTTTACCCAAAGGTATTCCGTTTTCTTTACTTCTTTTTCCCCTGTCAAACTTTGTTGCCATTAGCTAATTTTGCTCCTCATTTGCACCAGTATTCCCAATATGGAAAGAGTTTATATATCTGTAGTAACTCTCAGTGCTCATGTGGTAAGGCGTCGATCTAAAGCGACAGCGTTCACACTTTGTAAAACATCTCAGAAACCACATAAAACTTAATGGGGAAAATTGCTATCTCGAGTACACTCGTTGGGTGATCTCTCTTGAGCTAGGGACAATTCTAGCCTTTCGAGAAGGTTTTTAGTCCAGCCGTTAAGTGCAGCCTTATTTCTGGGGCCTTCACATGTAAATTCCACCGTGCTACGTTCAGGTTTCATTATATTTTGTGATTAAAAATGTGTCAATTATGTTTGCGGACCTCCATACTAAAGGTAGATGTAAACACTGATGACTTGGTGATCACATGCTCAGATTTATTCTTATTTTGTTATTATGATAGTGACATCTAATTCGAGCAGCCGAAGAGTTGAAATAGTTACCTCTCAGAACCGAAAACAAAGTAATAGCAAAGTTAAAAAAGAAAAAACGTAATACACAAAACAGGCATGTCCAACAGTTCATCCCCTGGGAGTGTGAGATGTGTGATTTTTCCTTCTGTCTTGTCCAGACAGAAACTGTTTCGAAGAGTGGCATAAGTGACCCAAGAAGTGAGGAGAAAAAGGAATGAAAAAAAAGTTAAAATGTAAATATTTTTGGTTGTGTTTATGTTAGAATGTTTGGTTCTTTTTCTCCTGATAGCCAAGGCATGAGAGAAACATTTTTAAATGAAAAAGCTTCCACATTGTTGATCTTTTTTTTTTCTTTTTTTTTTTTTTTTTTAATTCTGTGACATTCAATTTCCATTTTGTGTTTTCTTGTTTTTATACTCATAACTATTGATCCATTGATGTGGCATCATTTTAGAATACATACTATGATTGCCCAGGTTTTCCCAAAAAAAGAAGATGTTCATCACTTGACTGTGTGTGAAAAGGTTGAGATGAAACAAAAATAGCAATAAATGGCTTGGAGTTTTAAGGGTTAATAATAAAGCTGTAACCTGATGGGATTAGTTTTGATTAGTTTTACCAAAGAACCACATGTAATTTGTAATAATTGTAGAGATTGTCTGTGATGTTAATTATGTGTGAGTCAGTTGTGTTGATAATATGCAAAGTAACATGTCCACCACATCTATATTTTGCTGAACTGTGGTCTTATGATAATATTAATCCAGTGCAAATAGATATCTTCATGATTTGGTCAGAAATAGGATCTGAAACGTGATTTAGCGGTAATTGTTCCCTGGATGCAATTTATTTCCATTTTGGCAAAAATTAGAGGCTGCTTTGGAGTGTTTTGACAGCTTTCTGGGTCCCAGACCAGCAAGATGCAAGTAGGCCATAACAGAGGCAAAAACTAAACACTGAAAAGGGTCAATGCAGCACATATCAATGTACAATAAGAATATTTTAATGTTTGTAGCCTATTGAGTAAGACTTCCTTTTGTACCAGCCACTTAATTTACGTCATGTTCAGGAGATGTCTAAATTTTGGTTAATTCTCAGACTTTGGTAATCCAGATAAAACAGATATAGGGGGTTAACAATTTATTACATGTAGTCCCCAGGTAAAGCTAATTCTGTCAGATAAGGATTTTAGGCTGTGTAAAGTTGCCATTCTTGGTGTGATGAATATGCAAAAGAAATCTCTTGCATGTTTGACGATTGCTTGATTTTTCAATTTTGCAAAATACATTTAGAAGCAAAAACAAAACAAAAAAATAAGAAAATGGGTGAGTGACTTTTGTCCATTGTAGCTCTTGGAACCTTCCTTTTGAAACAAAATGGGAACACACTCAAGTCCAGCACAACAATAGATGTTTTGATAAATGGCAGCAGGGGAGAGCAAAGATAATGTCTCGCAATTTTATATGTCAGACCCAGTTAAAACCAATAACCAAGGCGTCTGTAGATATGCCTGTTGTTACAAGTGTTTGTACAATGTTAGCATAAAGAAAAGCTTTGCATTTGTTGATTATAGTTCAGTTGGTCAGCAGATCTGTCAATAGACTTACACAAACGTTCACTTTTAGCGCATCATTTACATTATTACTACAATCCAAGCTTCATCATGCCGAAGAGTGAATGGTATGTGGCCCTGAAGTGAAGAGGATAACACAACATATGCACTGTCTTGTGTTTATGGATGTGTATGGATACTTCTTGTATGTTTATTCATTTGGAAGTACTTACACACTTGGAACTGACACAATTATGAACAAACTTGTGAACGATGAACGTAAAATAAGAAATGAGGGCATAAATGCGAGTAATGACCTTTGGTGTAGAAGTGACTGGACAGACACTTCAGCTGAACTCATTAATGCAAATTACTGTACAGGTCAAATTTTACCAACCCACACCCACCCAAACCCAAACTTATTAAGATGATTAGCAAACCCAAACTGCGGGAATCTCCTTTGAAATCTGGACCCACCCGACCTGTTGATATATAACTCACGACCCCACCAGCACATTAACCTGTTAAGTGATTGTAAATACACCTCCGTCCCTCCCTTTATTGGATTACTTTTCTATATTGGTTCAGATCTTTAGTGTGAGGCATTTGTATGGTCATAGTTTTCATTTACAATAAAACAGCAGAAGAGTAATGGCATGTTCACTGAAACAGTACAATAAATCAATTAGAAAGTTGATTTTAACAGAGCTTGCTCTAATATTTTTCAAGTTGCATATTGTAATAAGTTATCAGACTACCTCCTAGTCTATTATTTTGCCCCTTAGTGACTTTATTCATTTGAATGGGAGATTGCTGTGTAAGATCAAGATCACTGATAATCCATCCTTCTAAGAAGAAATCATCCACCATTCCTTGTTTTAACTGTGTTCTGTTATTTAATCACATAAAAATGTCCCTGCGCTGGATGCTGGGATGGCGAGAAATTCTCTTGCAATGAACACGAGCTTTGGAAAACTATTATGCCACAATCATAGACCGTATAAGAAAGATGGACGGAGCCTCCGGTGGTAAAAAGTGAAGCCTATGCGGAAGTGCATAAAACTGCAGTTCTCCCTTCATCCACTAGGGGCTGGCTCCAAAACAGAGCAAATCCCCATAAACTCCCATGTTAAAAAGACCAACTTCACAGCAGAAATAAACATGTTTATAGCCTGCTTCAAAAATCCCTTTTCGGTTTATAGGTCAGGTTTACCTCCATGACAGCTGTGGGGGGAGTAAATTTTTTTTCTAACTCGTTGTCGTCCGTTTAAAAGTAATTTAATCTCAAAGTTTGGCATATTTAGGGGCATATCCTTTTGATTGACAGGCACTAATCTCCCGCTTTATGACAGAAGAACGTCGAACAACCGCGTTTTTTAGCCGGTTAACAACGTGACTTAGCTTTAGCCCGCTTACCTCCATTAGCTGGTTAGCTCCTGTTAGCTCAATTTGCTCTTAGCTCTGAGTTAGCTCAATGTCAATCTTCCACCATGACGCTCACAGCCCCCCTCTCAGCTCCACCTCTTTGCCCATATATGTATTTTCCGGATGAGACAACGTGCATGCCCCTGCCAAGATGGCGATGGTAGGAACTGCCTACCGAGCTTTAAACTAGCTCTTCAGAAACCTATATATACAGTCTATGGTCACAATAAAGGTGCCGGATGGGTAAAGCACTTGTCTTGTCCACAACATTTACACTAAAAAAAAATAAAATAAAAAAAAAATAACATCCATCCATTTGCGAAACCACTTAATCAGGGTCGCGGCGAAGCCAGAGCATTTCCCGGTAATTATCAGGCAAGAGGCAGGGTACACCCTGGACAGGACGCCTGTCCATCACAGGGCCAACACAGAAAAAACAAAGAGCTATTCATGCTCATTCCAAAGGAATAATTTAGAACGTTCCATGCATGTCTTTGGATGGTGGGAGGAAGCTGGGGAGAATGCAAACATGCACAGGGATAAGATGCAAGCTCTACAAAGGCTGGCAAGGGTGGACGCTGAAGTCTAAACTAGCCTTGTTATGGTACAAATCTTCAAGTTTAGGTAGGACAGAAATGACATTAATATACATGATACCTAATACTGCTTAAGTCCAAAAGGTCACTTTTTTCCCATGCATTAGTTGCATCAGTTTTATATTGCCAGGTACAACTTCCACTGGGGAAGATGTGATGTTTGTCTCACTTTTGTGACATTTAAAGGATACAAAACCTCTCAACACTCTTTGAGAGTTGTGACAAGTCAGTGGAACCCCGGGTCATTTGCAAGTTTTCTCATGTTCCCAGTCCCTTTGTGCTCATTTACTTTGATCTGTTTGACATAATTTTATTCTTATTTTTAGCAGGCCACATGCTCTGATGTATTGTCAGTAGTGTAAAAGATGAACTATCCGTGAATAGGTTTCTTATTTTATTTCTTGCATGGTTGATCCTGCAGTTCATTTTTTTTTTAGATTTCATAAACCAGTTGCTTTTGTTTACTGAAATGTGGAATCACATAGAAGGGTACCATTTGTCAACACTGGATGTTCTGTACTCAGCAGTACACTTGGTTTATCCTGGGATTGTATATATAATGTTGCAAAGAGAGGAAGAAGACAGAGAGAAAAATGACAACAGAGGGAAAAGGAACAATGTACTTAAACTTAGTACATGTTTGTAAGTTAAGAGTATAATATTCACCATGTTGCACCTGTAGTGTTTTATCAGCATGTTTTAAAGAGAGAGAAGACCAAACAGATGCATCAGGTTGGCAGATTTGAATATTTAGTGCCAGGGATGTAATAAATTGCCAGGGACCTTGAAGAGGTAAGATAGAAATCAAAGAATATAAAGTACCACCTGAAAATCTGAAATGTCACTCTGACATTTGGTTGTGTAGTTTTTATCTCCTCCTCTTGGAATTAAAAGGATAATTCTTGCTTTTTATATTCTAAACCCTTCTTGAGTTCATCATAAAATTTTCCTGAACCTTTTAAAAAGTTGTTTATTTAAATAAATTTTATTTGTGAAAATTAGTTTCAGCATTATTAAGGAAATTTCACATCTCCACAGCTCTTTATACTGTTCATGTCTTATAAGCAAATAAAAGTGAGATATTTCACCATTTCATACAAATATTTCCTCACCTTGAAATTGATGGACAGAGATGTTGGGACAGGATCAACCTTTCTTAGAAATTCTGTTGTATAAAATTTACTTGAAACTATTCTTAAAGGTCTGAGAACAGAGGACACCAGTTGCTGGTACTTTCGAGAAAACAGATGTTGTTCCTTATTTGTCTAATACAGAATTATAGCTACTGAACATTCTTAGATTTTCTTTGATGTGACTTGCTTTTTATGATGCACTTAATGGTTTAAAATGCTGTAAAGTCTTCACTCTTATATGATGGAGATGTGCTACTACAACGATTGCACTGTGTGCTTTAGCATCGGCTTGCTGAAATATGCAAGACCTTGCCTGGACAAGACACTCCATCTGTATGAGAACATATATGGAATCTTTCTGTACCATTATAAAGATTTATCCCTGAACCTTCATCTATCTGTATTCCTGAGAGGCTCTCCCTCTCTACTGTGCTCTTTTTATGTCATGTTTATGACCTTTTTGCAATTAACCTAACTGGCTGCAGCTTCTCTTCTAGCTCTTCTCTTCAGAATGACATACCTCTTCAAGACCAGTAGGAGTGTAGGCGCTCCTAAAGTGGGGAGCAGCATCTGTGCTTTGATTTTACTTTCCCACAGCCTCCTAATATGACACTAAAAACTTGAGTTTTAACCCATGTACATGTTCTTGATTTTGATGCTGTTAGTTTAAACTTATATAACAACAGAGAACCCATTCTATATGAAATAAGCATTGTGTGCAGCAGAAACTTAGTAAATATAAATACATGATGAAATGAAAACTTTATAAGTTCACGCAACAAATATGTTGTGATGTATGTTTAAATTAAATTATTCAGACACCTCATGTCTTTCGGTGCGACTGTTGATGTCAGGATGATTTAGTTATGCTTGTAATTGATAACTAATTTGTCTCTCTGTGTCTCTTTTTTGGGGGGATCCTGCTACCCGATTGGCTGAACTTTCTCCTGTGGATCTTGAAATGCAGGTAAAATGCGCCTGGTTTTTGTGCAAAATATATGTAGCTGTGCACAGGTTGTAACAGTGCACAGATGTGTGCGTTTTGTCGTCCAACATGGCATTGTCCTCCTGAAGTGGAAGGGTTAATCCCACTTCTTGACTTAAAGGATGGGTGATGAGTTTAAAAGGGCTGCTCTCTGTCACGGGGTCATTGCTTTCCCATCAGCTTCCTAACGCGATGTTGACTTTGACCTGTTGGTCTATGCTTGTGTTTTTTCACTTCATGCAGAGACTGGCATATGGTGGGTTTGTGTGATGAGCTGTGTTCATGAGTTTCATCTACCTTGGAGAGACAACAGCTCATAGCATGTTGCATTTTCAGAATGCCTAGAAACATGTCTGCATGTGGTTTTTCCTGTGCTTTAGATGGTTCATCAGCTGGTCATTGTTCATTGGAACTAGCCAGATTTTACACTGCTGTAACTTTCATAATGTTAGTCAAGCATCTTATTTACACATGTACAGCAGCGTGATGGCACGTGTAAATTGGTATATTGAACATTAGGGTTATGAAGAAACTTCGATATTAACTTATACAGAGGTTGGACTGGATGTTTACTTCGCCTGCGTCTTTCATCTTGCTGGACTTTTGCGTAAAATTGGTATCAAATAAAATACAAAATACACATTTTAAGTTACATAGTTTGTGTGGAAATTCTCTCATACAGTGCTGTGCTGAAGTATTAAATCATCACCTGAGGGATCTGGTTAGTTTATATATGTTCTGTAAAGTATCATCAGTGAATTAAGTTATATGATGATTAGGCCTGTCACGGTAACAAATTTTGCCATGTGATTAATTGTCTCGGAAATTATTGCGATGGACAATAATATTGCACTAAGTGATTATTGTTGTAATTTTGAGACTTTTTTCAACTAAAATACCAATAATGCTATAATACTGCAAGTACACTCTTTCGAAGATCGACAAACTTTCATTTAAAAAAAAAACATGTAGCTTGATGTGCAGACTAGCTTATACTAGTCTGCACATCAATTCCATAGTCTGCTGAAACTGATCAAGATTTCTCCTGCGGTTTTGGCAATGTGTTCATCTGGGACATATGGTCTCTAAACACTGTGTAAGACAGTTACATAGTCTATGGTCAAGCTCAGGGGACATGTTTGGACTTGACCATGGGTGGAATGGTAAAACTGAACTTCTTTGATCGCCTTCAGTTTGTCACTCTTCACATCATTGTAAAGTTGTGGAGTTGCCGTTTGTTACATATGTTCATCCAGGCAGTTCATACTGGCTGTGAAATGTTTGCAACATTTTTCAAAATGTCGCCTTTTTAACAATATTAAAGGGCAGCGTTGCCATACCAACCACACTGTCTGAGTGCACACCATGTTTCACTGTCCGCTTTGTATTTAATCTGTTGTTAAACACCCCAGTGATCGTGGACTGTTGGGAAGATGGTGCTAGCCTGGTTGTTGAGGTCTTTTTCCAAGCTGGGGAAACTGCAGTTGATGGTTGTGTTTGAAGTGCAGATGAAGCTTGTTGTTTGGCAGTGTTCAGATAATGTTGTCTTTAAACAAATGTGACACTCGTGCGTAAAAGAAAGACAAGTGAAAATCATTGCGTAAGGCAAACTTATTGCACACATTTTTTTTTTTTTTTCATCGTGCGATTAATCAACTTATTGCTTATTGCGTCAGGCCTAATGATGATCCTCTAATGTTACTTTATAGGAGTTTTTCATTGAGGGAGCAGTGCAGAGATGGGGTGTCGGATGATGTCATTGCTTGACAGCACCAGAGTAAGCGGAGCTTCACATCAGAAACACAGTTAGACATGGCTGACATTGCCAACATGTTCAAATGGTCTTAATCCGAAGGGAGAACTTGATCTGACAGAAGATGTGGAAGTGAATGAGCTAACAAGTCTGTAGAGACTCAAAGAGCACAATCCTCGGGGGAACAAATGAGGTCTCTGCATTTCTGCTCATTCATTCAGCTCAGGAAATACAGTCGAGTTCATTCGAGTGAAGAAGACATGATGGGCAGCATGTGTAGGTGGAGGATTGTGTTTATACCTTTTTTGAAATGTTGAACAGTTATTTTATTTCCTAAAATATTTAAGATACAGCAAGTGAAAGAAAACAAAGTGAACATATGTCAGTTTACTTGTGCAAGGGTCACAGATTCTTACGCCAGCACTTTGTTTTCTTCCTGTTGATGCCTCAGTGACACAATTATACTTGCAGCGGTGCGTGTGTGTCAGGGAGCCTGTGGAGTTCATTGATGGATGCATTCAAACACTAACAAAACTTCAGTCAAATGTCAGATTATCTGAGCCCAGTGCTCCAGTAACTGAAAAGCCTGTGGCTTTAAAAATGTTAGCTTTGCAAAACACATCTTTCACACCAGTTTTCAAATTTCAGTATGATGGATGAGTGGATGTTTATTTTTACATGCTTCACTATTTCCATTAACTTTCTCTTATTCAAATATTGATGTCCATACAATCAACCAGATAAAAATAACTACAGTAAAGTTCAACATTGAGACAAGGGTTTACCAAATCCAGTTCAACTACCAAGAGCTGAGGTCAGAATTGGGAAAAATTTTGATGTATTAACACACAGACACGTTTATTGAAGAAATAATACTGATAATTTAGCGTGTTCAGAAAAAGAAACCTTTATGAGAAGTCTAACCGGATTAATCGGACTGCAAGTTGACCGATAAAACGATGGAGAATGTTCAGCTGCTTCATGCCTGAACCATTTTGCTGCAAAGTATCCTGCTTAAATTAGCAGGACCTGAATTGGGAGAGGCAACATATAGCTGCATCTGTAATGTCCTCCCCTTGATTAGGAACTCACTTCAGACACCATTTCTACATTGAATTCTGGATATTTAGCTTTATTCTTTAATTGCAAAGGCCCGGCTACTAGCCTTATTTTATGCCAGAACCGGTTGTATGAACTGAAACTCTCACATTATTGTACATATGAACAAAGAAGAAGAATATTCATCCTCATATAGGACATTATTATTGTTTCCAATAGAACATTTTGAATTACTCTAAGCATTGTTTATACACACATCATCATACTGTATGGTTGTTCCCCAACAAATTTGATCAGGACGTAACGATTCCACCTGGCTAGCATGCTAACATGCCACCGAACTGACGATTCGGTGCTGAATGTCTTATTTTGAGACACTCCAGCCAGGACCCATTTTGAGCATAGGTTTCATAATTGTGGCATACTTTGAAAAAAATGGAGTGTAGCAAACACTGAATCTTGAAAAGGGCAGAATAATAGGAATAAATACAGAGTGCTGGAAAAATGTGTGCACGTCTTGTTCATGTGCAAGTGGGGGCTTCCCATTGACAATGCATCCGTTAACCCTTTGCCATATCTGGCATATAAAATTAAAACAATTTCAACATTAAATTATAATTTAAATATCAATGTATATGAGATAACTACATTAAAAACACAAGTACTCTTAAAAAAAAGTTTAAAATCACTATTTCTCTCAGTTAACTTAGTTATCCTTTACAGTATTTCTATTAGCTTTTTAGTGAATCATAAAACATCTTGGCTTTACAATGTGATTTATAAGCTAAATTATTTGAAAGTCTGGAGAGAAATATAGTTTTTTCACCTGAAAAGAGTTAGAACTTGTACTAGGTGTCTATCATAACTGGCTTTAATTTTTCCCTCCAGGAAAATTCCAGGAAAATTCCAGGCAGCTGCTTGCTCTGAAATGCAAATGAAAAAACAGGCATGCAGATTTATTTTCTTTTTTTTTTTTTTCTTTTTTTTAATTAATAATAATTTACAATTACCTGCAGACAAAATGATCCCTCCCCAGAGAATTAAAATTCCAAATTATGCATTTCATTTTACATAATTTGTTCTTACTACAAATGCAGGAAAAAAAAAACATAATAACATTAATTAAAATATAAAATATGGCTTGACATGGTGCCTTCTACATATGCATGGAGCTCAAGTCATTGGCTAAAATATATAAAGAATAATATGAAAATGGAAGAAAAAATGACAGAAAAAATATGCTTACCATATAAAAGCAAGAAGGGTCCTGACTTAGATGTTGAATTCCTATTTTAGAGGCTACTTAACCTTGTTTAGGTTATTGGTGAAGACCGTGTCACATCGTTAAATATCAACAGTACCATCTAACAACTTTTTGACAAGAGGATCATATGACAGAGAGGGAGAGGACGTGAACCAGGAAAGCTGTAAGAGGTTTAATACTCACTATAACCCCTCTCGTTCCCGACATCCATGTTAAATCCCTTGATGTCTGCTCGCTGCATGAAGAATGTTGGTGTGACAGTTTAATAAAGTTAAAAGGCTCTTGCTGTTGAGCTTCACATTTACACTTGAAGCTGTCATGGTCACACATTTATCAGAGCTGGCAAAAAGAGGAAAGGTTGGAAGAGGAGAGGTACACTTTTTTTTTTCCCTTTTCTTTATTTAAAGCATTCAAACAACTTCAGCATTCATAGTGGAGACGCTTTTACACCGACAACTGAGATGCACACACATCACACAGTCAGCTCAAAAACCTTGAAGTGGGCGGTTGCTGAATTATCTAAAATAAAAAAAGGTAATTTTCATAATGCACCCTCATTCTCTTATTAATCTGTCAAGGATTAAGCTTTTTAATTTCCAAATTACATGAATACTTAATGGAAAACCCTGGCTGATAATGTAAGTCCACAGTGTGCATTTTTATACATTTTAGTCAACCAGTCTTTGTAGGAAATGGACAAGATTGAAATCCAGCAGTGAATGGCCATGATGATGTGGCCCTCAAATGGCATGGCATTAAAATGACACAATCATGAGGTAGAAATTACTGCTGGGACTCAGAACATTCAGAAACACAAGCTCAAACTGTGCGCTGAAAGGCTGAATAAAATAAACACATTAAAACATTTTGAAAAAGAAAAAAAAAAAAAAAAGATCCACAATTGATTTTGTGTTTCTGGGCCTGAACTACAGATGCTTCTGTCTCCAGTGCCGCTGTCAGCAAAGCACAACTGAAAAGCAAGCATCTATTAAGAGTTAACAATTTATTCATAAATAATACCATGTGATTCACCACATCTGATTATAGCTACAAGCTAATTTGCATCTGCGGTCCCCTGGCAGGTCTAAACACACACCATTAATGAAGAAACAAATATATCTCATAAAGCAACATAAGGAAATCTAAAAAAACAAATAAATAAAAAAGAGAGAAGAATACATTATGCACACAATCATATGGCACAATCCCACAGAAGATACAGCTTATTAAATGAGAATACTGAACTACGTAAGGCCTTTACATACCAGGACCAATGTGAGAAAAAAGCACAACTTTTAAGAAAAATTCAGAGGTGAATTATTGATGTTTCTGCCTATGCACAACAAGTGCGATGCATAATTGTGAATAATGGATCGAAATTCTAAAACAAATTTGCAAGGTGGATTCCCCATCGAGCTACGGCAACAGCATGTCGATGCTGCTAAAGAAAAGACAAAAAAAAAAAGCACTGGGTACATCCTATTGTTGCAATGGGAGGAAAATGTGGGGCATTTCATTGCTGAATACAGAAGCTGATGCTGAAGCAGTGGGACAGTTGGAGGATCTGCTTTAGCAGCTAGCTGCTTTAAGAAGGAGAAAAGAAATAATAAAGACATTCGGCCATGTTGAGACAGAGAATAAATAAAATAGCAGTGAAAGCGACACTTGTAGCTCGCAACCAGTTATCTGTCACTCAACACTCCTTCTCTGATTGGCTGATTGTCAGATGCTACTATTAAAAAAAAAAATCTATCTCAGTTGGAAAAATTAAAACTCAAATTTGCTGGTTGGATTTTGGTTAGCGATGTGAACGTTGCCTTTGACTTTACAGTGACTTAACACTGCCATGCCAATTATTCGGACTAAATATTTGGAGTAGGTATGAAAAGGCCTTTAGGAGTAACTCACTTAAAGTTTCTAACAAATGAAAACAAAGGTAGACAGACGTAACTATTAACTTTTTGAACGGGACCAAATCCAAATACAGATCACTGAACTTGCTCGGATGAAATATTCAAATACCAGAAGAGCCAGAAAACAGACACACCAGTTGAGTTATCTCATCATTTTATCATTCATTCTCGATACTGCTTAGTCTAACTCCGGGTCATGGATAAACTGGAGCCTCCCCCAGTAATCATTGGACAAGAGGCAGGGTACATCCTGGACAGTTTGCCAGTCCATCACAGGTTAACTCATCACTGAAGACAAATAAGCGTTCAGGCAGTGTAATTGCTGTAGACTGGGGATGGGTGCCATCGTGTGATGCTAAATGAGCCTATGGCAAATGTTTACAAGACAGCTTGTGATATTACAGAGTTCTACCTTTGAGACTGAGTAGATTAAACCTAAACAAATGACCTGAAGCCAGACTGTGTACCTTCACCATGAATATGAACTCTAACGCTGTTACCTCAGTCCTGCGTGATTCAGAACAGAAACCAGTGCATCAGATTTAAGGTGGATAGAAACGATGCCCATCATGTTGCCACAGTCACCCTCTCCAGTTGGCAAGCAGCCAAAATGTGCTGTGTTACATTCAGCTGTTGGTTGGTACTGCATAATAATTGATTTATACTCTGCCTTCAGGGGTCTCTGTCAGAGGGGAATACTTGATGGAACATGAATAAATGGGTTCCCAGAAAGAGTTTGGTATAAATTGAACCCTTACACAATGTTAACCAAGTGTTAGAAAGAAGGTATTGGCTTCTATTGAAGAAAGTTATGAACTCATTTTTATTATGCACTGTTGATAGACCTGCAAGGCAAGTGATAATACTCACATCTCAGAATAGCTATTCCAAGTGTTAGTGATATAGTTGCTAGTAATACCCATCAGTGATGCTTATGAGCAGGGATGATGCTAAGTGGATGTGGCCTTTATTTGTCAGGACGTAATCATTGTGTTTCTTCTTTTAGTTTGTTATACTATTATTAAAAAAAAAAAAGGAAAAATCTAAGCCAAATTTACAGGAATATATGAAAATCTAGATTCATTTTATGACTTACTAGTTAGTAAAGACAATTTTATTAGCCATAACTCAAAGTAACCATTTTCTTCATGTTATCTGGGACTTTTTTTTTTTTTTTTTTTTAATCAACATTAGTTTATGTAATGCTGACACATTGACCAAGCCATAGACACCTTTTTTTCAATTTCCGTCTATCATTCTGTTGTAGATTTGCTGCTGTGCTTGGTATAATCCTCCTGTTGGAATCTCATTTTAGTCAAGCTTTTACTGTCAGACAGATGGCCTCACATTTGAGTCTAGAACACGTACATCTACAGAAGAGGCCATGGCTCAAAGTGTGCAAGATGTCCAGGTCCACTGGCAGCTGAATCAGCACAAATCATTAGCACACACCACCATGCTCCTTAGACTGAGGAGTTTTGTGCAGATATGCTTTTTGGGTTCAACTTGCAATTTGCAGTGTGATCAGGCAACTTCCACTTCTGCTTCTTCAGTCCAAGTGACATTATTCCAGATGTATTTGGGTTTGTTCAGCTTCAACTTAGAAAACTTAAGCTATGCTGTCATCTTCTTACTTTACTTTTTTTCTGACGGCCATTGAAATCAAGCTATTATTGTTCAGCATGTTCCTTTTTCTTAAATTTCTGACTGTTTATGTGTATTTACTCACCATAACGAATGAGGATAAACAACATGAAATTTATACAATTTCAGGGTTGAAATAAAAACATTTGTCTATGCACACTTGTCACAAAACAAAATTTCTGTTCCAACACTGATACGATTTTGTATTTTGACAATTTTTGATACTTTTTTATAAAAAGGTTCAACTCTCTAATGTCAACATTTCCTTTGCTCCTTCCTTCAGATAAAAAAAAAAAAAAAATCCTTTACTACAACAGTGAGGAAATTAGAGAGCTTGACTGTTTAGTCATGGAACTGAAGCTGTACCAAATACTTTGGGATGTTCATGAAGCAATTTGAGGATCTGCTCCCGGTGTAACAAAGTACTCCTTGATAAAGATAAAAGTTTGAACAAGTTTATTCAACAGACAGGAGAATGAGAATAGTCTCACTGAGCTGATGCTAAATCGGCTCAAGGGAAAATGCGTGAGACATGCAACGGTCAAAACCAGGTAGTCGAGCTGAGGAGTCCGAGAGACGAAGAGGGATCAAAACCAGGGATTCAAGCCATGGGGAATCCAGAGACAGGCAGGGATCAGAACTAGGAAGTCAAGCCAAAAACAATCTTCGGGGTTGGAGTGTGAGTCAGGGCCTGGGAAGGGACAGAAGGAAAAGACTGCGAGTAGTTACGAGGTCTGACACTGAATGACTGAAGAGCTGCTGTATGTAAAGCTGGAGGGTGAATGGGGAACGGCTGTGAATGATTAGTAATCAGGAGACTTGCTGCGCTGGAAGCAGGCTGCAGTCGGCGTGTCCGTGGCAGAGCCCAGTGTGGGTGGAACACCCGGCTTGACGAAGCGGAGACAAATAAAGACGCTCGGCCATGGAGATACAAAGTTTGAATGGAGTAATATGGACAAAGTGACACTTGCATGTCATGACTTGCCCTGGTGAAACTGCCTTCTCTGATTGGTCGATTGTGCATCTGTTGCATGTGAATATTAAGGAAAACTCAGTTTGGAAAAATAACTGTCACATAAATTCCCATTGGTTTGACATAATTCTATAAAAAAATATTTCCATATGAGTTATTTGGATGAAATATTTGGAGTAGGTGTGTGAAGTCCATAACTCTCAATTCACCTGCGTGGAATAAAAGGTTGCACGCAAAGTTTTATTTCTAAAATTCTTCATCTTTTATACAATTTTAAACTTTTGATCTATATGTTATTGGAATACAGTTGTTTAAGATTATATCTGCTTATATTTAAAAGGAATAATTGTCATAGCAGTGATAATAAAATTTAACAATGAACTGTAGGTTGTAGTTTACCTAAAAATGTAGGAAATCTGCAATAAATCAATACCAGCCTCATCAAGTAAACAAATATAAATCATTTTAATAAGCGTCACTAAACTATCTTATCATGTACTTGAGCAGGTTGATGTGTAGAAGCAACAATAAAATATGAAGATTTAATTGCTGTTGGATAAAATGCTGCAAACCTAGATGTAATGTCAGATACAGTGTCCTTTAAAAAGGCATCATTTTACATGGCTCTCTGCATGAAAGCCAACACTGTTTCCAAACACCAAAAAGACTTTGTGTGCTGATACCTCAGTGTGGGATAACATCAAACTTTTTCTCATATTTCACTCTGACTGATAACTTCTGTTTCCAGCTCCTTGAGTCGCACCCCCTCGACTCACAGGGTTGACACACCAATACAAATTGGCATGGAGAATTCATGCTGACACCCTAAAAATAAAATTATAGCAGACTGCATATTTATGTGTTAATTACCATATTAAAAAGGCAAGACTGGTCCATCTTATTTTATTTGAGAAAAACAATGAATTCTAAATAAACAGAAACAGTGTGGCGCACATGTTGCCGGAGGAGCAGCAGCGTTGCACAAACACACACTGACACACAGGATAGACTTTGGTTTTAGACCGGCTGCCGAAAGACTTTTAATTAGCACCGTGGTGTCTGTGGATTTCAGCCGGTATATCACTGTATGTGTATAGTATGACATTGTTATATTTTTGCATTAATTGAAATTTCTGCTTCTCTGTGTTAGGATATAATTTGACAACATTGGTGGCACGTATTCAAGGTCCTTAAACGTTGATTAAGGACCTTAAACGTTGATTAAGGCTTCTCGTGTCTTCAGGGGTAGTAATTGGATGTCAGGAAGCAAAAGCTGAAATATGAGTCACAACATTTCTAATTTAGATTTCACCACTATTTGAAACAATGGCTCCTTTAAAGTCGGCTCTTCTTCCAACACAGCCGTAGCGTTATCCGTGCACTGGGCCACACTAACCCCACATGTACAGCTGGGATGCAAAAGGCATGCACATGAAGATTTGTGAAACTTAATTTTTCAAGGATGAAGACTTGCTTGACTGATGAGCAGAGTAAGTGTTTTGTGTTCTTGTAAGATGAAGATGTAATCAGACTGAGCAGATTTGAAGTAAAACAAAATTTGATTTGTGTGCATTGATATCTATTAATAAGAGGCTGAATTTTTAAAAGAAACCCTGATAAATCATCTCTTAATTTGCTGTTCTGACAAGTGTTACTAGCCTTTCTGGAGATTGTTTGCAATCAGCTTGTTGTTATTTCAGGTCTCACAAAATCATTCATTCAGACGGCTAAAATGAGGCAACTTCACTTCAGATCCTGGGTTTGTGGCAGAGGAGATGTCAGAAAAAAGATGCCAGTGTCCTTTTACATTAACCTTTATAAAACAAACACCAAGTACACTAAAGCATGTTGGAAAAGGGCATCTTTTTACCGTGCTGCCAAAGCGCAGTCCATGTGTTCCAATTTAATAAACTGATTTATGTGTTTTAATAAAATCCCTTTTGCCACTTGGGAACAGTTGGAAAACCTGTTAACCCATCAGGTCCACAGTATTATTATCCTATAAAGTTGGCAAAGATACCAGACTGGGAAATGCTCTTCTTTATTTATTTTTAGTTAAAACCCACTTTGGGGGTCTCTTATATTTCATTTAGTTTTAGATATTTATTTATTTATTTATTTTATATATATATATATATACTTTTTGTCCTTTTTGTATGTGTGTTTTAGCCCTGCGATGGACTGGTGAGCTGTCCAGGGTGTACCCTGCCTTTCGCCCAAAGACTGCTGGGATAGGCTCCAGCTTCCCCTCAACCCTTAATTGGACTATGCGGTTAGGATAATGAATGAATGAATGTGTGTTTTAGTTAGATTAAACAACTGTGGTTAAAATCTGGATTTTGGGAGGAAGGGTACAAGCAAAACGAAACTGTAAAAACAGAACTTGTTGATCCAAAAAACAAGCATACAAAATGTAAACAAAGTCTGAACTCCCTGCTTCAGTTTGACTCGTAACAGACTGATGTCACATTGCGGTTCTGTAAAACGTGATAGATTACCCATTTAGTTCTGACAAAAGATGCTGAAAATATGTTTAGTTACACCAACTGATATGTTGTCATAAAGCCTTTCTGTTTTTTTTTTTTTATTATTATTTTGTTTATAATTCTAAATCCTGCCACACTTATATTTATGGACTTTCATCATCTTCCAGTGAGATGTGACAATGTGTAATGGATGTGCCTCTGCCAGAGATGAACATTCTGACTGAAATATGTCTTTCCCTGAGGCCTCTTTCAGTCATTATTTATAACTGTAGTAGACCGAATTGATGAATGTGACTGATGCTGTGACAGAGCTTTCATCTCTGCCACCATACACTGTTGCCTTGTTATGAAGTTTTGCCTTTTTTTTTTTTTTTTTTTTTTTTTGTCTTTGCTTTGTTTTCATCACAGCGGTGCAACTTAAATATTACCTGCCACTCAGCTACTTATTTCCACTGAATGGCTAAATATCTGACAGCTGTGTTTACGTAGCTTTCTGTGCTAGACCAAGCATTTGTTCTGCGTGCTATCGTTCTAGTGAATTTAAATTTTAAATTATACGTTTTAAAAATTCAAATAACATGAATATAGAATGTGAATGCAAGGCAAATGTATTTTTATAGCACTTTTTATGTACAAGACACTTTAAAGTGCTTTATGTAAAACAATAAAAGCTTGACAAATGGTGCAAAGAAAGAAAAAGTAATAAAAGGCAGCAAGAAATAGTAAAACTCAAAATGACATCATAATAAAATTCTACATGTTATTTATGATGAGTTAAAAGTCACTGTGCAGATTTCACGCATAGCTCTTAAGAAAAGGAATGTTTTTAACTTGAATTCAACCGTTTGGTGATATTTTAATCTCCACTAGTTTGTTCCACTTATTTGCAGCATAACAGCTAAATGCTGCTTCTCCATGTTTAGTCTGGACTCTGGTCTGAGTCCTGGTCTTTACTAAAAGACCAGAGTCTTTAGATCTAAAAGCTCTGCCTGGTATAGTCTGAACATATCACAGATGTATTCTAAGCCTATCAGAAGGGTTTAAAATCTCTTCTGTGACTGACTGGAAGCCAGTTTAATGATTTTAAAACTGGTGTGATGTGTTCAGATGTCCTAGTCCTTGTTAAAGCTCTTGCAGCAGCATCTGGATGAACTGGAGATGTTTCATGCTGTTTAATGCACCATTCCAGTAGGCCAGTGTGGAGATAAATGCATGGATGACTTTCTGCTGGTGGTTTTGGAAGACTAAACTTTTAATTCTGTTGATGTTTCTGAGTGGGTGATGTTATAATAGATTTAAGAAGCTGGGAAAAGCATCACAAATCTGAAAGTGTACAATTTTGCAAAAAGGCACACTTTGTTCATTGTTTGAATACATGCTGCATATTATTTTAAACCTAACAATTCTCTTTTTGACTCTACTTTCATGTTTTTTCTCAATTTATGTTGTTTTTATGGTTCAGAGTCAGACAGTAGACATAATAAGGAAGAACCATTACAACCAAACTCATTACCAATAAATAAGAGAAACATCTTGAGCTTGGCTAACAGCCAAGTCTGGGAGACTTTTTTTATTGTTCCAGATAATAAAAGCTTGTGGACTATAAACCTACTGGTTATAAATGTGGGCTATACTGCCTCAGAAAGTATGGTGTGTCAATTAAAACAACATAAACATGGGAGAAATAAAAAAGTTGAAAAGTTAAAAAGCATTTCAGTGGCGCAGACATTGGATGACTCTTGTTAGCAATGAGAAGTTGTCCTAGACACCTTACAATTAAGAAAGACATGGCTTTGCAGTCATAATAACCTAATTATTTATTTTTTTGCAAACGTTCTTCACAAAACCGATCCTCCCACTGAGGTTGCGCAACAACAACACATCCTCAATGTATTGACTGTTACAGCGAAACCAACAGCATATATAAATAGTAAATGTTGGTAAAAAATTGGCATGGAATTGCTTATCAAATTGCTCTTTGTGTTTTATTCAAATATTCTGTTTGTAAATGTCAATATTTTCTTTAGCATCAGAATGTAGATTGGGTCTTGCTGCCAAAGATAGTAAATCCGCCCCTGAGCTGCATAGATATGAGCTGAAATTGGCATGCCAAGCCATTCTTCCAGTCCATACCCTCTTGTAATACAAATATGAATTGTGATGTAAAAACACAGAACGACTGTAACCTCCAGTTTTCTATTAGTATAAAAGAAATAAGAGTTATGAAGCCCTTATCACACATATCATAGTATTTAATTCTAAAGACATGCGGGCAGTGACAAATAATCAGTGGAATTGCGGTGATATCTTAATACTCTCCATTCTTAGGAAGGTAAACCAAATAATCTAATTCATTGTATTTAATACAAAATGTTCAAAATAGTTGCCTACATACCTTAACATAGCTGGATAAAATTAAATGCAGAGGAAGACCAAACATTACATTTGACATAACCTTGCAACGTTATCTGTGCTGCGGTGGCCATATACTAACTCACCAGCGGTGTATGGACTAGGGAACTCTATAACAGCACTGTCTGCTCATGGTGCTACACAACTTGTTATCATAACTGGAGTCTTGGAGGTCGTGGTCAGCTGCCCTGCCAAGTTAATTGAGGCTCTGACCGGTTGACCGGTATCTCTGCTACTTTGTTTGGGTTTGTAATGTTATGGACCCTTGGAAATGAGAAAAAAGCCAAGAAACAAAATTTCCATTGCTTTGTCTTAGTGTGAACATTAAAGGGTTAAAAAGAATATGCAAACAAAGTGACTAAACTGTCTACAAATGGTGCTCAGCTTGTTGCTGATGAATACACAGGGGGGAGTGGTGTTAATGCTGCATCATGAAGAAGTGCACACAGTGCAACAGCTCTGCAAAAGAAATAGAATAACGCACTAAAATGTTCTCCTTCCTGTGAAGTTAGTCCTTCTTAAACTAAAGTTTAACTAAACCTAGGGTGGTCAAATATTTAAAAATATCAATCAGGGTGTAGAAAAAGACTGAAAACCTGAATGTTAATGTTTGGTTTACAAGCTATAGATATATTCTGTAAAAATGTGAAGCTAAGCAAAAGAAGGAGGATGTACAGTAGGACAAGACAAATGGAAGATCCAGCATTTATGCCTTGCCGTAAATATGAAGCCCCATGTGGACGGACCTTCTGTTCATCTTCTGCATCCTTTATTGCTGTGTTTTGATCCATTTTATGAGATTTTGTGGATGCGTAACTTTCACAGTACACCTCACACATAACCAGTGAAAGGAAGAAGTGAAATATTTATATAATTAATGAGGTTTCAGGTGTTTCTTTGTTTCAGGACACCTGATTTAAATGAATGAGTCGCTGAGCAGAACTTGATAAGTAGTTTAATTGCTTTATTTTAATGTATTAGAGCAGGGAAACATCTAAATCTTGCGGGACTGAGGTCAGAATAGTGAATCATGAAGTGGCTAAGCCAGGGATGCTCAGAGTCAGACCTCTGTGCTGCAGCTTTCTGATGTATCCATGTCCCAACACACCTGGCTTTCATTAAATAGATCTAACAGTGACTGAAGTTCTGCACAATGACTGGTTTAAGTCAAGCGTGTTTGAGCAGGGATACATGGAAAACCTGCAGGATAACCTAGCTTTTTCACACATTTTCACAAAATACTATTTTTCAGCTTTTGTGTGCAAGGCAGCTTTGTGTTGTATACTCCTTTTCTAAGCAACCGGTGCTCTGAACATGCAAGTAATACATGAAGAAGCCATCATAACCACATGGAAGTGTAATCATAATCTAGTATATTCTTGGCCTTGGGCAGCCAGCGCTCTATGCTGTTAGAAGCTGGACAATAGAGTATGAGTGCATCTCAGACCTTGTAGGCAGAGCAGAAGTGATGGGCGTTTGAAAAGGCAACAAACGAGAAATCACATCCAGCATGCTGCCTGCCACTTGGCTATTCTGCCTGCACTTGGCTGCATCCTTTTAGTTCCTTAGCCAGACATGAAATCTGGCTAAGGAACAAATGTGGGCCTTCTGCAAGGCAAGCAATAAAAAAAAAAAAAAGAAAGAAAAAGGCCTACGTATGAGTAAACCATCAGTAATAAGTTGCAATCAAGTGGGCAGGTGGCTTTATTCTCTTGTGGTGGGATGAGATTAAATAGCTAATGCACAATCAAGAATTCAACTTGCACTGGGTTCTGTCTTGAAGGCATTAAAGCAGTCTGTGCTGTGGTTTAAGAAACAACCTTTATTATAAATCCACAGGAAGGCAATGGGCCATGGCTTCCTCTCACTTGCATCCTTAGAGGAGAAACAAACAGCCCAAGGAAGCGAGGCAAGCCAAGAAACAAACAAAAAAAAAAGTATGCGCCCTGACTTAGTCCATGTTTATTGCAACCAGAGTAAAATGGAGTGATGGCAGCTACGGTGGGTGGTTGGGATATTAGATGCCTGGAGCTGCGAAGGGAAACAATCTTGTCTTTGGGTTTTCCATCAAGTCATTCCAAAGAAGCTGAATCAGAGTCCAGGGTTGAGGAGAGACCCGACGGCATGGTGCTACAGTTTGTTATCGTCAGTTCTCATTGTCTTTGTTTGATTTGTTGTGACTTTGCCGTTATTTTTCGTAAGGACCAGTAAAAACTGTTTTCTTTCAATTAGTATTGACAGGTTGATTAGCATCCTGGAAAACAGATTAATCGTGTCGTGACTACAAAATCAATTTTTCCAAATTGTTTCCTGGTGTCAGAGCAGTTGAATGACATCATTCTGGAATATGCTGATCCCTGAATGTGTAAAACTAGCCTTGAAAACAATCTGAGAAGACACAAGTGTCAATGTAGCTCGATGAATAATGTATGAACGCTCTCACTCTGCATGCCGAGAAAGAAATCATTCCCATTTCATCCCTGTGACAAGTGGCCATTGCAGGTTCCACTCCATTACGTGTGGGAAAAAAAAAAAAAAAAAAAAAAAAAAAAAGATTTGTCTTGTCGCTGGCAATCAGCTGTATCCTCTGCACCAACTTTGATTACAAACTATATTTTTCATCACATTAGTTTAATGGATTTCCATCTAACCTTTACTTTGTTTCTGCTTTGCCTGCAGTGCTGTTGGCAAACAGCAATGTGCAATTTCTGTTATGCTGCTTCGGGCATGACGTACAAAACTGAGATGTGATGGACAAATGAGATGACCGGACATGTCAAACACAGTCTGCTTTTATTTAAAAGAAGATAAATTAGGGAGAAAAAAAAAGGTTAAATTAAGAAGAAATCCCCCTGAAAATGGATGTTTGGTTTAGAATAATTTGTACTTTTTGCTGTCTGTACATCTTTGCAGATATTGAAATTTGAAGCGTAACATGAGAGTTTGACTTCAGCTCGTGATCTTTTGGGGTGATCTTGATCAGCATCTGAATCCAGGAATTTTTTTAAAGATTTTTTTTTATCATTGTCAAAGAGGGCCATTTTCCATACTGTATGACTATAACGCCACAGTAAATGGTTTGGGTCCTTGGGCCAAAACATACAAAGATGTCAAAGGTAAATCTGGATTTAGACAAAAATAGGGGATCTTTGGAATTTTCATCACTGCAAGAAAACAAATTAGAAAATAAACATGCAATACACACCAAATTATACCTAAGATTCTGTTTATTCATTATCAATAATAAGGGAATCTAGAAAATCACAGTATAGGTGGAAATGAGCGGCTTTGAGGAGGTCTGTGTTCTAAGAGTGCTTTTCTAGTCGGTATATAAATACATTACTTTCTACTCATTCTGTCAGTTAAGCTGCCTGTAATGAGCTATTTAATATACCTATTAAAGAAAAAAAAAAAAAAAATGTGATTTTGTGGTCTTTCAGGGTGGATTCACATCAGGGTAGTCCACGGGACTTTGTCCGATTCAGGACTTGGCTCAGTTGTAGGGGGCTGTATCCATGCGGACCAAGGTTGCATTCACTCTGCACTTCGGTCAAACACACCAAACCTATTACAATAATATATCCCCATTTCCACCAAAGGTGGCGCTGCACTAGTATATAGCAAAAGAGAGAAGAAGACCCGCGTGAAGAAGTAAACTCCATTTACTTGGGTTATTTTATTTTTTCTTATGCAAGTATACTGCAGAAAAACTCTGGAGCAATGGACGCTGTACAAACAACAGACAAGGCAGAGGACTCTTAACGCAAGGGCTATGTATTTACCCACGATGGAGCACTACACTAAATGGAGGAAGGGACTTTTTTTGTAGTCGCATACCTATATTTGGTCTTTTTGAAGCGGACCGAGACCTGTGTTGGTAGGCGGGCTGAGTCAGCTTCTTTGGTCCAAATCAGAATTTGTTTGGTGCTTTTACATTTGCGAAATAAAGCAGACTTTCCAATCAAATGTACTATGGTTCGAATCAAAAAGGTTGAGACGAGTGTGCCCTCAGACACAGTAAGACAAAGTGTCAATGTAGGACATACGCATCTGATCCACCCCGGGTGTGAGTTGACGCATCATGAACGTCAGAATAAAACTGAATGAACCCATAAGAAATTGGCCGTTATAATGTTCTGTGTTTATTCCTGTCATCTGGGTTTCATTAACTCTCTGTTTTGCAAATCACCTGTTTGTGGCTGATCTAACTTACCCTCAGTGTCCCAGATTAAAGCTGGGGTAGGTATTGTTCATGATTACAAAATGTATGGACTGCTATCAGGATGAGGAACCACTTCACCTAGAGTAAAACAAAAAAATGTCTCTGAGCAAGATTACCAACTAATACTTTGCCAAACAAAAAAGAGGGGTCTGTCCCTTTTAGACAAAGTGGCACCTGGTAGGGTCTAGGGTAGAAAATGGCTTTACCAACAGGAAATGCTAGCAGTAAAACTGCAACATGGGGCCACACTAAACTTCATTTTGAGTGCCGCTATAAACATTATGAAAACCATTTTCTTTAATAAACGTAGGAGTTTTTTTCTTTTTTTGTTTGTTTCTTTTTAAAAAAAGGTCCACTTGTTCACTTCCTGAGCTTTAATTTCCACTGATTTAGTAGAGGATAGGAGGGGATTTGAATATCCAGCGGTCTGTTTGTTTTGAAGTTGATGTTGGTGCCATAAATCCAGCAGAAGACTGGAACCTTTGTCATGCGGTGACTCTAAGGTCTTGTGCTTGAGGCGTTGTGGTTCCAGTGGACAGTAAACTCTCAGGACAGAGAAGTGCTGTACTCAAGATTCATCAAGTATTTACCACAACTGTGAAGCACTTAACTTATGCATTCTCAGTTTTCCTTTGTTGCATTTGTCATTGTCGGGGCCGGGGGGGTCAGAGGCATAAAGAGGTCAGAACTGCTGTTTGCAAAACAATATTGGACATAAAACTAGTAACTCGTCTCTGTTGTCTCCATTTACAGCTTTCTGTGATGTATAGCTCAATGAAAGTCAAATCAAGTAGGCCAGTGTCTCATAGATTTTTCTTCTCTTTCCATTATTGCACCCAATGTTTCATAAATGGTAAATTATGCTTGTTGCTATTAATCCCGGTGTTACCTACTACTCACAAGAGTGTCAAGACACGACTCAGCCTCACAGTAATCAATAAAAGAGGAGACAGAGAGGAAGTTCACTTTGGTCATTCTTTGAAGAATGAGCAGATATGATATTAAAAAGTGAATCAATGATGGCTCAGTACAGAATAAGAGGTGATTACAATGAAAAAAAAGTCTGCTCACTACATTGATTTTACAGTTGGATTGCAATTTAGCCAATCAGCATGATGCTCCAGCCAAAGACCATATCAAGAGGAATTCAGCTACAACTGCTCTGGTTTGACCACAGTGTAATACATCCGCTATGAAGAACTCTTGCGGTAAAACATGACATTTGTGTACACAAATAACTACCCTTCTATTTTTTTTATTTCACTTAGAACCAAGACAAATACACTCAAAGCACATATGCAACAAGGCTGATATTAATCCACTAATAAAGCACTATATTGGTAAACATTACATTAACATTCATGCAGTCGTTCATCATGTTTTATTAACTTGTCATGAGCTATAAATGTTTGCAGCGATGTGTCACGTTGTTGTGTTGTTCAGTATTTATCTTTATACTAAATGATACCCAGCCGAGCACAAAAGCACATAAGCCTTGTGTGAGTCTTGTGCTACCTTTCAGTTTGTTTATGTTTGGCTTGTAAAACAGGAAAGATGCAAAAACACACATGGAAATACTGTCTTTAAGGCAAAAACTAAGGCGTTACTTATTTTATTCTTCCACAGAGCCAACATCCTCATAGGCAAGCTGTTTGGAAATGCATTTAAAAAGTCATCAAGAACAGCTCTCCAGGTTTCCTGAATGACTTTCCAAAGCTGCTCTTTCAGATGTCACCTGCATTTTTGTTTCCTTCCGTATCAAGATGATCCCACACTGCCTGACTATTGTTGAGGTCCAAGCTGTGGAGTGAATTCATTGCTCCATAAGACCTGTTTCCACTGAGCATACCTGAGCCTTCCTTAAGAATGGCTTTATGACAGCCACCTTAGAAGCCTATCTGAAACCAGGGTTCAGCAAACAGAACACAGAGCAATTTTTGTGTTTGTTTTATGTGAAACTTCAGTGCTCAACCTATCCAGTTTCCTCTTTCGTTGTTTACAACACACTGTCCGTCATGCGGAAATATCTTGATTGTTTGGCTAATAGCTCTTTGTGAATCACCTTGTAGGTGCAAAAATACCATTTTATGACTGTCAAATGTGTTGCATATAGATTATCTTGTAAATGCAACTGAAGAAATGGAAAAAAAAACCAAAAAAAAAAAACCGTATCTTTGCTACTTTTCAGATACTGCAGGTGACAAAAAAATTCCATTTGGAATTGGTTCTCTGCGAAGCTGTCTAAAATGTGCCACCACCTGTATTTAGTGACTTCACAACAAAACGAAACATCATTTTCTCGTAAAATATTACGGCACAAAGAAGGAGAGTTAAAAAATAAAAAATAAAAAAATAGAAAAAGCAGCCAATTTTCAAGAAAAAACTTGAAAAACACTTGAAAAAGCCTGGAGAACTATTGCTTCAGACGACTATATTATTTAAAGACAATCTTGACTCAGAACATTTCAACATTCATTTATCAGATATTTATCATAAATATAGCACTTTATGCTTTGATTTCTAAACACGTTAAAAAGGAAAAACACTAAACTTTTCAGTTTCTGGGGTTTGCATATTTTTTTCATACATCAAGGTGTTCCATCTAAAATGTGTTTGGTTAAATCATTTTCTTTCCATATTTTATTTGTTTGGCTATATCATTTTGTTTCCATGTTTTATTTTATTTTATTTATTTATTTATTTTTTTGGTTATATAATTTTGTTTCCATGTTTTATTTTATTTAATTTATTTATTTATTTATTTTTTTTGGTTAAATCTTTCCTTTTTTTTTTTTTTTTTATTTGTTTGGTTAAATCATTTTGTTTCCATATTTCATTTTATTTTGTTTTTTGGTTAAATAATTTTGTTTTCATGTTTTATTTGCTTTTGTGTCTCCGTTTTAAAGCACAGCAGGGTGTTAAAATGTAAGAGTGGGATCACAAGTTCATGTGCACTGAGCTGTAGTTTTCGGACCAAAACACAGTGGAGCATAACAGAACAGTGGGGATCCATTCCCCCTTATTTCAGACTAGTGACCCTGTTAAATCATACCCACTCCACTTTATAGACAAACTAAATCACAGTTAGCTGCTGTGCCGACCCACACATCCACAGTGATGATTCTGTAGTTGCCATGGATGGCTGAAACTAGAATTAGTCCAGTGGAGGAAGATAAATAATATTTAATGTGCTGACATTTCACCCCAGAGGGCACTTCTTGATTCTCTGGATTTTTCTACATGAGAAACCTTTAACAGAAATTAATCTCTGCCAATATACTTGTTTTTTAATTATGTGCTTCCTCCCATAGTCACACTGAAACACACAACAGTTTTCCTGCTACAGATTTGGACGTTTCACTAACTCAGTCAGCTCATTAAAAATACACAGATTCACCGAGCTGCAGGTGACTGCAGGCAAATTACACGCAGCAGCCATAACCGGCTTTTTATGGCGATGCTTATTGCTAAGAGATCCATCTGAGATTATTTAAGGACCGTAGCAAACTGGAAATTTTCTGCCAGTGACTGTGAGCCTCACTGAGCCTCACTGACTGATTTTTATTGTCTCCCAGCCTCCGTAGTGTCATCGCAAAGCCACATAGATCCTCCGTGTATGTACATGTGCTGGATAGGTTTTTATCAGAGCATCTGAAGGGGGTCGCAGTAGCTCAGAAATAGACAAATCTTGGCAAATTTTTTTTTCTCTCAAACATGTTGAAGGTTTCAGATTGATTCTGCAACCTGACAGTGACCTCAGATATCCATGTGGTCCTGAAAAGGCCTAGGAGTCTGAAAAAGGAAAAAAAAAATCAGTGCCTGGCTGCTTGGGAATGGTTCGCTCTTCACACACACTTTCTGTAATACCAAGTTAAAGTTTGTCTTTGTAACACTATGCACATTTTTCAAATTATTGCTTGTCATGTTGAATATAGTTGAATTAATAAGTCAACTAAGCGATCCCAGACCATAACATTCCCACACCCATGCCTTAGAGTTAAGTTTGTTCCACACCTGCTGCTCTCAAGGCCGCAACAAGAAGAAAACAAACAAACAAACCAAAAAAAAAAAAAAAATGTCTGGTCAGTTCATGTTCCATAAGAAGCTTTGTCTGCAGCAGGGCAGGGATCACTGCAGGATGTCCAGGCTTTTATGTGAAAACATAGCTGGTTAACAGGAAAGTTTAATCTGCTTGCAGGTCTGGATGTGCATGCGGCTAAATCTGTGTATTTAAATGCCGCTTGTAAAAAGTTTTGTTCTTTCTCCACCACTTTGATCAGCTGTTTTATTAAAACAATCTGTTTAACCTGCATCAACAAAACTGTCGTGGTGACAACTGTTTGCTTGATCCACATCAAATGTCAGACCAACTAAGTAATACTTCTCAGAACTTCACAAGCAAAAAGAATTCTTCCAGCCGGATGTGTCGTGAAGTGTCTTCAATCAAGTCTGTGAGAAGAAATTTGTTCTCAGGACCTTGAGAAGGGGGCTGCACGGTGGCGCAGTGGTTAGCACTGTGGCCTCACAGCAAGAAGGTCACTGGTTCAATCCTTGGCTGGTTTGGTCAGTGGCCTTTCTGTGTGGAGTTTGCATGTTCTCCCTGTGCATGCGTGGGTTCTCTCCGGGTACTCCAGCTTCCTCCCACCATCCAAAGACATGCATGATAGGTTAATTGGTTACTCTAAATTGTGGTTGTTCGTCTCTCTGTGTGGCCCTGCGATGGACTGACGAGCTGTCCAGGGTGTACCCTGCCTGTCACCCAAAGCCAGCTGGGATAGGCTCCAGCTTCCCCGCGACCCTGAATTGGAATAAGCGGTTCGGAAATGAATGATGACCTTGAGAAGAAGAAAAAAGTTCTTGTTTCTTGCAGTTTGTAGCAGACTTTGGAACAATTTTTTTTATCATGATCACACTGTTCCAGTTGATCTTTTTTACTCACTGAAACCTTTCTTCTGACCAGTATGTTCTCATGCGTCAGATATCTGTAGTTTGTTTGTGACAGCTTTTTCAGAAATCCTGAACACAAAATACAGGTGCTGTCATAGGAACAATGCAGCACCTGTAGCTTCTCTTAAAGGTAGAGTGATTCATTTCAAAGAATTTGACTCTTTTGTGGGAGTTTTAAGCATCTGTACATCTGACTGGATTTCAGAGTTATCCAATTCAAAACTGGCTTGTGTAACAAGTACAAGGACTCTTCTCCCAAACAGTATGGCCCTGAAGGAACCTTCATGCTACAGAGAGGTTAGGAAAGAACCATGGCAGCTTTCAAATCTAAATTCTTCTTACATTAAAAAAAAAAAAAAAAAAAGCTGTAAGTACCAACCAGCGCTGGTTCAAGTCAAACTTTATATGTATAGCACCTTGTATAGATGCATTTCAAAGTGCTGTACAAAAAAAAAAAAAAAAAAAAAAAAAAAAAATATATATATATATATATATATATATATATATATATATATATATATATATATATATAAATAAAACTACCTTCAGGTTTCTGTCTCTGTATCTGTATCTGGCATGACATGGCAGCTTTTACAGCACTTCAGTGTGTTCTGTCTCATAGAAAAGGAACAGATGGGAAACATCAAGAACTTTTTTTTCTCTTTTTTTTTTATTTTTTGCTTGCATTTCTGATGAATTTTCAGGACAGGGATGGACACTGAAATCACTCAGGATTTAACAACCTGCTGTGATATTCACAGGTAATCTTAAAACAACCCAAGCTAATTTGTTAGACTGAGAAATCCCAACTTCAGTTCATTTAACATTCATTGATTCACACGACAGTTTAAAACCATTATGTTTAATTCCTCCTAAATTGTTACACTTCTCTGCCGTTTGACTTTAGGTCCGACAGTTACACCTTTTTAGTTCCTGATTTGCTAGTTTTGTTTCATTCTTTCAATTTCTTACTACTGTACTTTTCTCATTTAAATGTCCATACTTTATCTCATGTAGCCTGGTAATTAGTTAAATCCATATTTATTTAGCTTATTGTGGTGTGCTTGATTTCCTTGGGTCAAGATTTAGGTAAATTCAAATGAGAACATCCCCAACAGCATCTGAGACTGATTGATTAAAATAATGATTTCTTTATCCAATAATTGAGATCATAGGTTTCTTTTAAAGCTGTAGCCTATAGCTTAACATAAATAGCTGGGAAATAAGAGGTAGCGCTCCCAAGTTAAATATTACTAATATTTCATATTAATATTAATCAATGATGTTAATCATTACACTATTCATTCATTATTCGAACCGCTTAGTCCAATAAAGGGTCACGAGGAAGCTGGAGTCTATCCCAGGAGCTTTTTAGGCAAAATGCGGGATACACCATGGACAGCTCACCAGTCCGTCGCAGGGCCACACAGAGACAACCACTCACACTCAATCCTATGGGCAATTTTATAGTAACCAATTAACCTAACATGTATGTCTTTCGGATGGTGGGAGGAAGCCGGAGTACCTGGAGCGAACCCACGCATACATAGGGAGAACATGCAAACTCCGCACCCGAGAATCGGCTTCTTGCTGTGAGGCCACAGTGCTAAATCCTAATAGTATTTAGTACTGACTATTCAATCTGAATAGTCATGTTGGGCCACTTGCATGTAATTCAGATCAGATTGAAGAATTTAATATTGAATAAAGAAATCTCAAGTTTTATTGCATGCTGCAGGTTGTGGGGTTTAACCTCTCTCCTTTAATTCTGGGGATTATTCTCTGCTATTGTGGTTATTTTTCTTGGGCTGCATTGTGAGCTCACTGCGCCATTCTCAGCTACTCCATCTTTCTCCAACAAGGCTGCCTGCTAATCTATCATGAGCTTTACTTGCTTTTTAGGAAGAGCTTTTTTAAATACAAAACTAATTACAAGGAAATAAATGACACCTTTCAGGAAATTAATTTGTCTCAATAATGTTGCTGCAAAAACATAGTGTGTGTAAAATGTAAGATGAATTAATAAATGGTCAATTACAGTGATGACATTATCTGTATTTCTGCATATTTATCACATGCAGGTTGTTTTCTGTGTGTTTCATGCAGCGAGGGAGACATTCAGAATGTGGCTGTTTATTAAAAAGCAGCTGCACCTGATGGGCTGCTGTGGCCAAATGAGTTGCCAAAAAAACGAGAGCTTTAAAGCCCAAAGTGAAAGCCCAAAGCTGCTTTATTTGTCAGCCAGTTTAGATTTCATATTTGTTTCACAGCTGAAGCGAAACTGGTCATTTTCCATGTGAGCATTTACATAATTACGGTCTACAGAAAAGGTAGAGAAGCTGTATCAGGCAGCAGATATGAAGACCGTCTACGTCCCTTTTTATTTGCTCTGTTCTGTTTGAAGCTTTCAAAGAATAATCCATGAGACTGTTCACATTTTATCAAGCATACCTTTGCTTACCAGACTATCCACAGGGGATCATAAACACAAAGTAAACATATAAAGCCGCCTAAAAGACAATGATGAGCCGTTAGGTGGGATATCTGTGCCAGCTTGCACCTCTGTCATTTTCCTCCTCTCTGAGGCAACATGTCACATTCACAGTTTCCTCACAAACTCAGGGATCACTTGTGACGTTTCCTCTGGGTGCCTGCTATTGAAGTTCTGCTGTATTGTTAGCGTCCCCCTTCTCTCATCATGCTAACACAATGCACATTTTAATTCTGAAATTTGGAAAGGGATCAAATAATTAACAAGAATGCACATGATTTCTTCATTGGCTAAGGCAAGGTGATAAGTGATGCTTGACCTTAAATGCCACCAGACACAGAAAGGATGCTAATTAGAAATCGGAGTGGAGAAAGTATTGATTATATTGAAGTTGCGCTGGTTAAATTGTGCCTTGAAGTGGCAGGAGACTTTAAGGTATTTGATTTCTAAATAAACCAATGATGGCTCTGCACAGCTTGGGAGGTTTTGACCTGCATGTGGAACCGGGTTACTCTGGCAGGCTGCCTGTGGTGGCTGTACAAAAGCAGCAGCAGCTTACAGAGAAGATGTGAAGAATGCTACAACGGAAAGAAAAGCACAATATTTTTGTACATGTGAAGAAAAAATTTTCACCTGCTGTAACAGGTTTTTTTTTTTAATTTTATTATTTTTTTTATGATTTTGTATTAACACAAACATGTGCACTAATGTGTCGCTGTTTGCTATTTCTAGTGATGCACAATTATTCAGCTTATTGACAAAAACTGGTAAATTAGCAAGCAAATAACTTTTTAAATTTATATTTTATTAGCCAGCATTAGCCTGCTTGTATAGGCTCCAGCTCCCCCGCGAACCTTGATCGGTTCAGATAATGAATGAATGAATGAATGAATACATTTTAAAAAGCTCATGTTTACAACCCAAAGTCAGAGTTTTTGAGAATTATTTCACATTTTTAAATATTTTTAATTGTACTTTTTATTTTCATTAATATTTTACTGTACAAAAACAAACTTTTTTTAAAAACAAAAGTTCATATTATAAATGTGTTGACTTAAGTAATACCAGCCTGTTTTTTTTCTTTTTTATTATTTTTTTTTCACCCATTTATTACTAAAGAAACATTTTTTTTTTAAATACCCTTTAACAAAATATAATTAAAAATGTACTTTTTTTTTAAATTTTTTATTTTTTTTATTTTTAAAGGTATTTAGCGTTTAATTTATCAATTAAAATTTTTCGGCACAGTCATGCCAAATGTCTCCAAAATTGAATGAATATATCATACTGGGCTTCATAGGGTTTATAGCATTTTGTGAACAAGGACAAATAGAAAAAGAAAAAACAACAATTAATTTGGTCCCTGCAAAGCAGGGCTGCTGCTAGTCATCTGGGGGCCCTAAGCACAACTGTTTTGTGGCCCCCATTGCAAGCAGGAGCCCAGAGTCAGTTTGATTAGTTAATGTGTCTATTGTTGTTATCCTCACTTTCCAGGACAAAATTGTTCCATAAGTCGCATTAAAGATTTTTTTTAAACTGGCAGCCATTGCAAAACATATTTATGCATTCTGTTATGTTCAGGATTTAGGACTTCTTTTATGCAATTAAACTGTGTATATTCTGGAAAGAGAGACCTCCTAATAATAATTGTTTCAAACACCAACATATTCAATACAAGAAATTCCCAGTGCAGTTGTCTTCATTTATATTTCAATAATGGTGGAGAAATCAAAATGCTAACATTAAACCACTCTTCGATCAACAATGCCAAACATTAAATGCATTAAAAAAAAAAGAATAAAACTGTAACCACTATTATATAAAAGATCTTTGCAAAAACTCATCTAAAAATATGAGCGCTACTAATTTCGTCTTATCATCATTTGAAAGTGTTTTAAATGGAAGATTTTTATTAAAGTGATCTTTCATCAGATCCTTTTGAAAACTAAAATCAGGCTTGACTTTATATGGAAAAATTACCCCACACGTTCAGCATCTAAACTGTGTGCTGGCCAAAGAGCAGGATCAGCTGGAGGTGCACATAGTTCTCTGTTCTGGTTCTGTGTATTTTCCTTGAAAAAGTAAAACTAAAGTAAATTGGTCAATCATCAGTTACTTGAAATAAGGCAGCTAACGTCACCCCCAGACATGGAACTGCTAATATTACACATTTTCACATGTTTTACAGTTTCTATGTTAAACGCGGGCTTACATGCAAGTGACGCACAGCTTCAACTCCATGTTTTAACTTCATTTTTCTTTTCTGCTCCCGATTCATGGTGTCTGAAGGCCATGGCTATTTAATGTTGTCTGGTCTTTTTTTTTTTTTTCTTTTTTTTTTTCTACTTAAGGGTGCACAGAGGAGGGGGTGACCTTCTTCTCAGACTGTAAAAATGTTAATGTTAGTTGTGTATTGTTTATATTTTTATGCACTGCTCAAAAAAATAAAGGGAACACCTAAACAACAAAATGTAACTCCAAGTCAACTGCACCTCTGTGAAATCAAACTGTCCACTTAGGAAGCAACACGGATCGACAATCAATTCCACATGCTGTTGTGCAAATGGAATAGACAACAGGTGGAAATTATAGGTAATCGGGAAGACACACACAAAAAAGGAGTCGTTCTGTAGGTGGTGACCACAGACCACTTCTCAGTTCCGATGCTTTCTGGCTGATGTTTTGGTCACTTCTGAAAACTGGCAGTGCTTTCACTCTAGTGGTAGCATGAGACGGAGCCTCCAACCCACACAAGGGGCCAGGTAGTGCAGCTCATCCAGGATGGCACATCAATGTGGCAAGAAGGTTTGCTGTGTCTGTCAGCGTAGTGTCCAGAAAATGTTCTGCTGCCTGCAACATCCTCCAGCATGACCGGTTTGGCAGTGGGTCATTAATGGTTCGGGTGGCATTTCTTTGGAGGGCCGCAAAGCCCTCCGTGTGCTCGCCAGAGGTAACCTGACTGCCATTAGGTACGAAGATGAGGTCCTCAGACCCCTTGTGAGACCATATGTTGCTGTGGTTGGCCCTGGGTTCCTCCTAATGCAAGACAATGTTATGGACTGGCACCCTACTAAGCCTCATTTTGACTTGTTTACAGGACATTACATCAAAGTTGGATCAGCTTGTAGTGTGTTTTTCCACTTTCATTTTGAGTATAACTCCAAATCTAGACCTCCATGGGTTGATACGTTTGATTTTCATTGATAATTTTTGTGTGATTTTGTTGTCAGCACATTCAACCATGGAAAGAACAAAGTATTTAATAAAAATATTTCATTCATTCAGATCTACATGTTACTTTAGTGTTCCCTTTATTTTTTTGAGCAGTGTAGCATCACATGACCATGGATATGGAACACTTATTTTTCCTCAACTTGATGAGTTTTTGGGCCCACTTCAGGTCTTTGGGCCCTGCCCTGTGCGTGAGGTGGGAGTGGCAGCACTGCTGTGCAGTCATTACATCAATTACTTTTACTGTATATTGTGTGAAGAGTTGTTTTTTTTTTTGTTTTTTTTTTATATTTCATTGTTTTGATTTGAATGATGTTGTTTTGCTAATTGATAAAAGGATTTTGTATCTTGACTGACATGAATAAAGAAGTGTCGACGTGATCCCAGAAACCAACAGATAATCATTTTGGCTATTAAAACTGGGAGCATTAAATTTCATTTTATATCTTCTCATCTTGCAAAATTATACACTACAAATTATGCACACTATTACTTCCAACATTCTCGACATGGCTTCAGCAGATTAAGCAGAGGTAGATTCTGTACATCATCCAAAACTCCAGAAGTTATTATAACAGGACTATTCTGTTCAAATAAAGACAAAATAATCTGTTTTAATGAAAAAAAAATCTAATTGTACCTGTTGTCACATAATCTGGACTCACATATCAGGTTTTTATCCAGCCAGTTTCCTGAGTGCTTGTGAATGTATCACTCCTTCCTTTATCAGAGTTTCCAGTATGAGCAGATGTTTCACAGAAGGATAATGAAGTTATTGCAATGCCGGAGTTTCCGTGCATTCGTGGTGAAGCTTGACATGAAACAAACATTCAAACTTCTGCAACAATACGGTCATCAAATTCTCTCTCATTAGTAAAGAAGCCATGATTAAACCAGTGATTTTAATAATCTTGTTTTCCTTAAACTCACACATTGTGGGCATTTTGCAATCACAGTTCTAAAGCACTGATGGGGTGAGTGCTCTGTTTTGGTAAAGTAGGACACATAGCCCTTGCGTGAATGAGTACAGCCCACGGCCATGTTAAAGAACTAAACAATCACACTCTGCCTTTGCCTTTCTATGAATACAATTATGCGTCTGCTGTAAATGCCTTCAGGTGTCCTGGTTTGATCATTTTTTAAAAAAATTTTAGCAATGTTTACTTTGAGACAGCGAATGTATTAGCTGATGGAATAAATGAGATAAAACTATAGGCAGCAGTGCATACAGATTAGAGTGATGATAATGTGAACATTCATATTTTAAGATGCACAAAAGCACATCAAAGGCATAAGCTGTTTTCAGCACTTTAGCACTGTAGTGTAAGATAACTTAAACTAGATCAGCACTGTACACCCACCTGTTTAAACACTTGTTAACACTCAGGCCTAATCAGCCAATCAGACAGCAGCAACTCAACGTATTTAGGGCGGTTTGACATGGTCAAGACAACTTGGTGCTGCCCAAACTAAGTATCGGGATTGAGAATATTTCAGAAAATGCTGATCTGCTGGGATTTTCACACACAACCATCTCTAGACTTGACAGAAAATGGTCTGAAAAAGAGAAAATATGTAGTGAGCACAACTTGCCTTGTTGGTGTCAGAGGTCAGAGGCAAATGGGTAGACTAAGTGGAAATCATTGAAAGGCAACTCAAATTTACAGTTGTTATAACCAAAGCAGAATACCATCCCTTAACGCTAAACATGGATTGCTGCGAGGCAGATGGGCTACAGCAGCAGAAAACCTCCCTGGGTGCCAGTCCTGTCAGCTAAGAATGAGAAACTGATGCTAAATTCACACTAACTCACCAAACCTAGACAGTACAAGATGTGGAAAAAGGTTTCAGCTGCAACATTGAAATGGTAGAGTCAGAATATAGTGGAGAAAACATGAAAAAATTAATCCATTGTATTGACTGTTTGGACTGCTGGTAGTGGTGTTATTGTGTGGGAATAATTTTGGGTGCCTTACTCCTGACTGATTAAAAGCCACAGCATACCTGTGTATTGCTGCAGACCATGTCCATCCCTTTACAACTACACAAGCATCTTCTGATGGATACTTCCAGCAGGATAATGCACCATGTCAAAAGCTCAAATCCTCTCAAACCGGTTACTTCAATATGACAGGGACTCTGATGAAGTTCAATGGTCACCAGATCTCAAACTAATAGAGAACCTTGGGAATGTGGTGGGATGGGATATTCTCATCATGGATGTTCAGCTGAAAAATCTGCAGCAACTGTGTGATACTATAATGTAAATCTAAAACAAAATCTCTAAGGTATGAGCTTACCACCTTTTTGAATTGATACCAAGAATTAAGGCTAAAATGAGTTCCAACCAGGTACTAAGAAACTGGATCAAATACAGTGGATCAGGATTGTAGCTCATCAATGCCAGTGTAGCAACCATAGCGCCTTTTGTGTAATACAGGAGGTCAGTTACATTCAGATGTCTCAAACCTTGTGCATTGTGATTAGCTGTGATACAAAGGAAGTTGTAAGATTTAAAAGATCCCTGAGAGGTATTAGTGATGGGAGACCTGTGGATAAAGTGACAAGCCAAGCCGGAAATCACAAACAGAAAGAACTTTATTATTCTTATTTCAGCATCAAAACCAGTCTTTGCTGGGGCGTGGTCCAGTGAGGAGGGAAGCTAAACAAAACACAAGGCTTCTTGTCTATTGGGTAAACCATCTCCTTAACAACAATGCACCAAAATGATACTGGTACATCCCTCCAAAATTGTGTTCTTCGTCAGAGTAGGTATGTTCTTTTCCTGATGTCTTCATTTTTCTTTTATCCTGGTTTTTCCATTTTCTCTTCAGCTTCCATCCTTTTTCCGCTCTCTCCTAACAACCACCTAGACTCCCTTTTATCATGTAACCTAAGCAGCCACACCTGTCACTGCTGTGTAGGCTTTTGGGAAATTCAGTTTCCGGCCAAACCACCAACTTAGACATACTTTTCTGGATTGAGATGTATTGGTTGTTCACAACCTGAACTCTGGTGAGATCACAAAGTAAAGAAATTAGAAATGAATTAGCTATAATGTAGCAGAGATGACCAACACTTCCTCTGATGTGCACATACAAAATGGCCCTTAGAAATGAAAATGTGTCTGTCTAGAACTGTTAGGTACTTTGAGTAGTGCATGCAACAAACTCTGGAAAGCTCAGACTGATATGCTTTGATTTTTGCACAACACGATGCTTGTGCCATCCATCCATTTTCTTAACCACTTACTCCAATTAAGGGTCACAGGAAATGGGAGCCAATCCCAGCAATCATTGGGCAAGAGGCAGGGAACATCCTGGACAGGTCCCCAGTCCATTACAGCATTTGGCAATCAATTGATTGATTTTTTTTCCCCCCACAAAAACAATCTCTGTCTCTTTAAAACAGGTTCCACAGATCCAAAAAAATCTCAGAGAATCTACTGAAATTGCTGTCACATAACATCCACTTAAAGCTGGGGTAGGTAACGTTGGGGAACTAGCAGGCGTGAAAGTCACACCCTGTTTTGGCACCTCACGTGATCCAAGGCTTTTTTCTTACTTCCGCCAAGGAGGTTAAGTTTTTACCTGCATTTATCTGTCTTTCTGCTTGTGTTTAAGATAATTAAAAAAGTTATGGTAGGATTTTAATTAAATTTTCAAGAGTTGTAAATGTGAAAAGGAAGAACTGATTTAATTTTGGTGGTGATCCAGATCACCATTTGGATCCAGGAATTTAAAGGCCTTGGCAGAAGTTTGTGCTCTCCGAGTTCACAGCTTTTTCTACCAACGATTTTCTCTTTCTCAACTGTTTAGCGGGAGGAGGCAAATGAACCGAGCTGGGTCGGGGAAATTCTTCCTGCATTTTGTCAGCCGTTGGTAGAATGTTCATGATTACATGATTACAAAATGTATACACTACTATCAGGATGAGAAACCACTTCACTCAGAGTAAAAAAAAATTGTCTCTGAGCAAGATTACCTACCCCAGCTTTGACTGGTAATATGTCTAATCTTTGATGCATCATTTCCAATGAAGATAGTTTGCATGGAAACAGTCAATGCTGGGATTACTGCAACTACCAGTTTCTGCCTGACTTCTCATTTTATACTATAGTAGATTCTTTCTCATCAGTTTTTGAAAGTATTTGGTGGTGGAAGGAAATCCGTTTGTGTTCACCCCGACACAATACTTTTATTGCATAACTCTTAAAGGTGCCGTGGAGAGTGCTGAGAGTTGTGGACCTAAACACAGAGTAGCCAGGCCAGGGGTGCAGAGTCAAGCCGATTTTGTTTTGCTGTAGGAACACGGAACACAGGACACAGGACACAGGGAACTAGTCAATGCAATGAACCAGCAAACCACAACTGAACTCAGGGCTAGAAATACTGACAAAAATAAACAGGACACACGTGTAAAGAATGAACTAACGGGACCAGGTAATCCAACGAACAAGAACAAAGGCTACAGGGGAAACAGGGAAAAACTACAAAATAAAACAGGAAACTGGAACACAGAAAACATCACATCGTAACAAAAGGTTCTGGACTACCATTTGGTAGATGTAAATTTGCTGTGACTTTGATGAATTTCTTAAAAAAAATGTTGAAATAAACCTGCCTGACACATCTCTACCAATTGGTTTGGGTATGTAAACCCAAACTAAGAGTTTGTTATAAGACTACTGTATCAAATGTTCAATCATCTCACTGTTGTTACATTATTATTAACTTCTTTTTAGCATGTCATCCGTTTATTAAAAACATTTATTCTGTTTATTCATATCCAAAACAAATAGAAAAAAGACAAGAATTTTTTCTCTGGTCTTTTTAGCAGTGTGAAAGTTGAAGGGTTAATTAACTACAGGTTTAAAAATTCAGAGATTTGTGATGTTTGACTCTGAACAAGTATTTAGCTACATCAGGCTTCATCAATTAAAACACAATTAAAGGTTAAGATTGGAAAATGATTGCACACATGAAAAGACAGGATCTTTTGATGTAATTGTTTTTCTCTTTTTGTTTTTTTTTTGATGTTGTTTTATTTTATTTTTTTTAACAAGCTTATTTGATAAGTTCTGTGTCTGTCACAAAGACAAAAAATGTGTCAGACAGCAGAACAAAACCTCCCACTAAAGCGTATTAGTTAGAAATTGATGGCTGACACTGAAAGGCACATTTCATTTGTTCATCAACACAACTGTAAAAATTTAGCCTTTTTCTTCCCATTTCACATTTTGCTTTTTGTAAAACGGTGATTCAGCTTAGGCAAAACAAAAAATTCAGCTTTTAGCCAGTTTTTATCAGTTTTTCTTATGTGTATGAAAACATCCCTTTAATTCAAGTGTCTTTAACACTAAGAACTGCCTATGCATTATCCAAGAAACTCTTCAGATGAATTATTGTAATCAAATGGGAATGATTAAGTCTTTGATGTTTTGATGATGTCCATTTTGACTTTGCTAATAACTCCCCAGAACAGTCTTCTACATCTGAGGTTCCACTAATTAAGGAGCAATGCTCCTCTTCAGCTCTGATAGCCAGTCCGAGAGTGACTGATTTACTAATTTCTCCAAAGAAGAAGAAGAAGGAAAAAAATCTTCTTGTGAGCTTAAATTAGTGGTCGCATACACTTATCAGTCAGCTGCCTTTTTACTTTATCTGATGAAAAGCTCTTTATAATTTCATGGTTTTCGATTTCATTCATTTTTTGTGTGAATGTATGGATGGATCCCAGCAACATGTTTCTAATGTTTGCGGACAGACATGAATGTTTTTTTCATGGCTGTGTAGATAGAGTAGTTAATGGATTAATCTTCAGTGACCAGAATGATTGGCAGCAGGGCTTCAGTGTTTATTTTTTCTTTTATCCTAACTTTGAATACCACTCACAGTGCACTTTTAATGCACTGTGATCATTTATTGCACACAAACACACATACAGTATCATACCTAGTTTTGATTCTTTATTTTCCATGTCCTCAATAATTTTGCCATCATTTTTTCTCTTCTGTTTATGCTAGGCTGAGATTTAATCAGTCTGCTTATCAGGAGACAGAAGAGCTCTTTACTATGATGTTCTTATTCAAACAGGATTATTCCTTTTCTGTCTGCTCTGTTTCTCTCTCCCTCTCTTACATACACACACACACACACACCTACTCACACACACACGCACCCAAGCACCCAAGCACCCAAGCACAGATACTGCAGTAGGATGCCCCTGGCGACATTACACCGTTGGGACATGTTCGTTCCGCGGTGCCAAATGAGCTCTCAGAGGCAGAAAGTGTGTCAGCCATTGCTTGGCTCTGAAGGCTGTGGACCCCATAGAGCTCATGTTTCATCAAAGCAGAGCAAAGATCAGAAATGGCTTTCATTTACAGAAAGCACACTCAGACAAACATATAGAGTTGGAAACTTACTGTGATAGGACAGCCAGCCTTGTCTTTGATGTAAACTTGTCTTATTTCAGCTTTAATTCCAAGATGAAGTAACAACATAACATGCTTTTCAAAACATATTTGAGGTATTTATTTATTTATTCAAGCAAGCGACACTTGAGGTCAAGCATGAATGAATAAGAGTTAAAATAATGCAGATGACTAAATATAAGGGTACCGATTAAATTCTATAAATTACATTTGCATCTATCATACTTCTTACTGCTTTATACTGCTTCATACTGCTTTAAGTGACTGCTTTTGAGTGATTTATTTGGACTTGATTGTTTATAGTGAAAAAGGGTTGGAACATAAATGATTGGTAGAAGGGACTAAAGGTCTAATTTAGGTGTCTTTTAGTCAGCATCGAGTTTAGTCAGTCTTACTTTTTCTCATGTAATGTATAGGCATATTCTATCTTGGCTTTTTTACAAATATTTGATATATCAATTTTGTCCAACTTATAACTTCCGATTCTAGTGTGAACCGATACCAGCATTTTTGGAGTTATGCAAAACATAAACAATCATATCTGAAAGACTATAATTGACATCACATATTCTGTCCTTTTTTTGTTAAAGGAGACACAGCTGAAGAGTTTGATTTACAATATGTGTGTATCATTTAAAGATTGTGTCATTAAAAAAGTAAAAACTGATTCTGATAATTCCCCATATTGGATTTAATGCTGATATTGGCTGATAATATCTGACAACTGTAGTAATGTAGCTTTTTTCCCCGACTGCTTCTCTGTTATAGCATATACGATACAGCTAAGTTCTTGATAAAATTGCTCTTTTTGTTGTTTGTATTGTCAGAGGGTTGAAGGAATTGGAATTTGAGGCTGAAATGTTTCCAGTGAAGTTTTTGCATTAAGTTTTGGACCATTGGAAAACTCTGCATGGCTAATCTAATTAAACTAACTAAATTTTACCATCTGACAAAGCTGCCATCCAAATAAGTTGAAGACAATGTCTGTACACTGATTTTGGATATGTTTATGTGATGATGGCTTGGAGATAAAGCTAAACATTGCAGAATATATTTTAACAGTTTTTCAAATTAGGGACATTTCTTAGTTTACATATGATTTTTCAGCTTTGTTGGGTCATACTGCTAGGTCTGGACTGGCTGCCGCCTGCCTGCTACTCAGACTCAGTCAGTAGACTGCACAACTTACGCACAACTGACAGCTAAATCCTGTTATCACATAGCAATATGGACAACTGTCTTCTCTGTTAATGTTAGCCCTAAAAGTTGCTCAACCAAGTCACTTTTGGGAAACAAAAAGAAAGAAAAATGAGTACATCTTAAAGTAGGTAGGGCAACACCAGATCTGACTGCTAAACTAGACCAGGAGTCACCAACTCCAGTCCTTGCAGGCTACCATCCTGCAGGTTTCAGTTTTCCTGCTGCAACACACCTGAAACCCACCCAAATCAATGACTTATTAGCAGGTAGGTGCAGAAGATGACATCAAGTTGCTGGAGAAACTTTTCATTTGAATCAAGTGTGCTGCACCAAGGAAACACTAAAACCTGCATGATGGTAGCCCTCATGGACCGGAGTTGGTGACCACTGAATTAGACCATGGTTCTCTGCAGGAGATCATTATGGTAAAGATGTAGAATAAACTGCACACATCTTTGAATTAAGGGGTTTTAATTAACATGTAGGATCTGTGTTGTCCATGCTTTGAAAGTCACACTTTCTGATGCTGTTACAAGATGAAAAATAAATATATATGGAGAGTAGTTTTAGTGGGAGTTGGGCTGCATTAGCATCTACTTACTGTTTTTGATAAATAAGTTTAAAAGTAAAGTAAGAAGACGAGTTTGAGTTTACTTGGATGCTAAAATTTAGGAGTGATATTGTCCCCAATTTCATTTTCTGGATGTGTTTTTTTTTCTTTTTTTTTTTAAATTTATTTTAACCTTTTATAGTTCATGTAAAAATACCGCATAAATTTCAAAGCCTCATTTCATTGAGAGAAACATTACATACATGTTTTTGTGTTATATTTTATTTGGTCAGGTAAATGGCTCAAATTATCAACAGATTAAAGGATGTGACTGAAGATATAGTCTAAAGAGAGAGAGCGAGACCAAAATGGAGAGGCTTCTCGACAAGTGGGCCCATATGGAGTGTGTTTGTCTTTACACGGGTAATCCTCAACTGGCTCAGCAGACTTGGAAGGATATTCTAGCCCTCAGTGGCAGCCAGAATCCTGGGAGACCAGCATCATGACAAAACATGACGCTTTAGGTGAAATGAAGACCTTTTTAGTTCTCCTGAGTGTAATTTTATCACCTCAATGAAAAATTGTTCGTCAGACTTCACCAAGTTAAACTCTAATGGGAAAAAAAGTCATTTTTAAAACATTGATTGATTTTAACAAAACTTTTCTCCTCTTCATCTAAATGCAAAGCACTTATGCTTTAGTTAGGCTGAGATACAGTTTTACAGGTTAAATGTTGGACTATGCTATCTTACAGTTACAGGTGTCCCAGATAAATATGTGCTGTAATTTACAGTGGATTAGTTTATGGTGTACAAGGCATCGATGGGAGTATGCACTGACTCAGCTGCTCTGCAGATCTTCATTATTGCATAAAGCAAAGTAGGCATAAAGTGCAATGTATAGTGGCCCAAATACACTCACTTTCATCAGGATTGTAATTATTGCACTTGGCAACCTTTTCTCTGAGGTGCTCTGTGGCTCTTGCAGTCCTTTAACTTACTCAAGGACATTATACAGGTAATCAATTTTATGTAAACCCAAACAAGTTAGACAATGCAGGCTCACAAAAGCAGTCCAGATTGGTCATAATGGCTGACTCATATAAAAGCTTGTTTTCTTATCTCCTATAGCCGTTTGGTCATTTGCCAATAGTCAAACTATAACTAGCGAATTACCATGTTTGGCTGATGCAAGGCTTTATACATTAGAATATTTTAAACAACCACATCTGGATAAATCAGTCCTTTCTCTTTTCATATGCACACAAGGAGATGGAGTGGTTGTATACTGATATGTCCATACACTCTGTGTCCCAACGAGCAGAGAATGATTAGTTCACACAGAGAAATTCCATATTTGATCAATTTTACATATTTCCTTTTTCATTGATAGAACATGTTAATGATTTTTTTTTGTATTTATGGTCAATATTGATTTTTTTTCTGCCTGCAGTGATGAGTGGTAACAAAGGGAGACCTCATGAAGTCCACTGAGGTATAAAGTATTAGTTACAGTAAATATACAGGAATGGCAACAACAACATGACAGATGGAAACACTCACAGCTCACAGCTTGTCTCTACCAGAACGATAGGGGGAGATGTGTCCTCACTGACCTTGTCAAGACAGCCATGAGTCAGTGTTATTGAGCTCTAGTTTGCATAAGTACTGTTAGTGAAGCACTGTGTGCCAATGAGAATGTGGGAGATATATATATATATATATATATATATATATATATATATATATATATATATATACCCACTTCTCCAGTGTTGGGGATATGACCCCAGGGCCTTCTCCAGTTCTTCCTTGAGGCCTTGGTACTTCTCCAGTTTCTCATGCTGCTGATATTTTCTGATATTATATTGGGGATGAATAAATCGATCACTACGGCTTTCCTCTGCTGCTTCGCCATGAGCACGATGTCCAGTTGGTTGGCCACCACCATTTTATCTGTCTAGATCCTGAAATCCCAGAGGATCTTAGCCTCCTCATTCTCCACCACCTGTGCACCATGCCGGATACCTGGTTACAAATTCCATGTATTCTTTGCCTGTCAGTATCTTCCACCCTGCTGTGAGGTGCTGGACAGCAGGGTGCAAGACACACACACACACACACACACACATATATATATATATATATATATATATATATATATATATATATATATATATATTATAACAAATTAAAAATACCCTGCCTTTTTGACGGTTGTGCTATTCCATATGATGAACTAAGATGGAAATTTAGCTCCAATATTTACAATTTATATGCTAATTAATAGTGGTAACAGTAACAGCATTATTCGTAATAAACTGTAATACAAGATTTATGATAGTGTTAAAAAAGGTCTGAGTCTCTACCCCTCTCTTTCTCTTCATTCTTCTTCTGTACTCTTTACTCGCCTTACTCAATTAGGACTGAGGTAATGGGTTCATGACCCAATCTTCATGGTGACAGATGCATGTCGGTAGCTTATTACTGAGCTGTGGCTGCAGTGGTGAGCTTTGTTCTCAGTATGAATTGCATACTAGATATGACATATTTAAGTATAGTGTCTCACAAAGAGATTGCTTTTTTTGGAGTGAAGCGCCGTGCAACCCTCCATTGCGTATGAGGAAAAATTACAAAGCAGAACAGAATCGATCTAATGCTATCAATTCGCCAGAGCAATCTTCCTTCTTGATGCTGTGATGCAGAACTCTTTCATTTACAGTAAATGTGCTCATACTGTGTGGCTGTTGCACTCTTGTACTAATAACTTTGGCACTTTAATTTCCCCTTCTATTAGTCTCTGTCTTGAATAAAGCCATTTTATATCTATATCTAAACACTCCATCCCAGTTGTTTCAAACCTCTAGGTCAGTGACTTTGTCTTTGAAGAGGGCAATAACTTTATCACTATTTTTCCCCTGATATTAATTTCAGATTTTGGACAAAAAGGTCCAGGCATGTACTTGCGTTTCAGTACATGCATGAATGTTGATGTAGATTCTCAGTCATTCAGCTCTAGCTAATCATATAAGGGTGAACAAATGCAATTGAACTTTTACTTCTTGGTTCTTAAAGGTGTTTCACATCTCATCTGCAAGAATTCTTCAGGTCTAACACGTTAGTGGAAACTTTCAACTCATAAGCAATGAAGAAAATTCACAATAAACTCTTTACTCTAAGGGTCGTCCACCTGCATGATCTGTTTTGATCACAAGGTTTTATGTGTGAAAAGTCATGAAACCACTTAGGTAGAAGTGTTGAGGCTCCTTTGTAGGGACTAGGAAGGGAACGTCTGAGGCCAGCTGTTCTGTTCAGATCATTTTTATTTATTTATATTTAAGCAATGATGCAGATGGTAGATATATGATTTTGTTGGCAACTCTCCCGAATTGTCTAATGTGCACAAATCGTGTACATTGTTGTTCTCAGAAGAGTGTAGGCAATTTATCCTTGAGATGCCTGATAAATAGCATCTTGACCTGTAGAGCTGGCTCTCCTATGTCATCCATTCATAAAGTACTTGTTTGGTCCCAAAGCATCATATGCTGATTCTTCCTACTAACTGGGGAGAACTTAAAAAGCCTTTTGGATAAGAGATTAAACATCTTCAAGAGCCAATAAATATAAATCCAGTTGCCTTTATTTAAGCTCTTCTGGTGATGATGATGATCATGGATACCTTGCATATCCTGGGTTTGTATCGAGTTTTGATATGCATATGGCCTTGGATATTAATGCTAAGCATGCGCACAATGAAATATGAAGATCACTAGTATATGCAATGCAATGGCAAAGGTGAGCACGTCCAGTTTCCTTAATTTTGTGGCTCCAAATACCAATGTAAATGCCAGAACCTTTCAGTTGTGATCCATACATAATGCAGTAATTAACCTCCTTTATTGTGTAAAATTTACAGCACAAGTCCAACAGCAGTATGGTCAGAGTTTGCTGATGTCCCCAGCATTCTAGTGCAATCCTTAGGTTAAGCTATTGAGGTGGGGGGGGCTGTGCATTCTAAATGCATGCTTCTGATTATGGCAAGGTTTTTCTATGTTTTTGACAGCTGGTGAGGCATGAAATACATTAATGTCTTGCTGCTCCAGTAGACTTGATGGTGAATTTCTCATCTCTTTACCTTCAAAACACTGTTGCTCCTTTCTATGTAGCAGAGCACAGGTGTCAGACTCCAGTCCTGGAAGGCCAGTATCCTGCAGGGTTTTGTTGTCACCATGCTCCAACACACCTGACCAAAATTAATAAATAGGCCGACAAGAAGCTGCTGGATCCATTTGATTTGAATCAGCTGTGTTGGTAGAAGGAAACAACAAAACCCTGCTGGATATCGGCCCTTGAGGACTGGAGTTTGACACCCCTGTAGTAGAGATTTCAGCTTCACCCAGGATTCAGTGGCTGTGTTTCCATTATACATAGAATTGTGCAGAACCTAAATATCATAATAAAAAAAAAAAAATTAAATAAAAAAAAAAAAAATTAAAGAAGAAAAGAGAAAACACTAAAGGACACGACTATATTTCCAAGAAAGTTTCAGATATCACTGAAGTATTTTTACGCTCTCATTAGGTGGTTTTTCCTGATGTTTTGATATAAAATATGTAGCAAAAGTTTAATGGAATTTTTTTTTCTTTTTTTTTTGCGTTTATGTGTCTCCGTACATGATGTGAGGAGTCATGTGATCAGTTCATTTCTAGTAAACATTGTGTGGTATGGAACAAACAACAGCTAATTTTAGAAAAAGTGATGAGGGAGAAATGCTTTGACAAGCTATAGCAAATTCCCAGCAGCAAGTAGAAAATCCCAAAATATTGCTACGTGGCTATCTTGCATATGCCGGAACTCTTGTAAAATGTCATCCGATGATTCTGATGATCTGATTGATTGTCGAAACTATCAAGTATTGATTTTATGGTTCTAAAGCAAACTGTAATGGAAACTCAGCCATATATTGGGGGGGGGGGGGGGGGGGGGGTGAATACAGTGGGACCTTGCGAACAGCTAGACAGTGAGGTTATAAAGATCCGATAAAACTCCATTATCATTAAACTCCATTATCCCTGATCCGAGTTTGGATCTGTTGCTGCGGTACTCAGATTTTCCATTGGGACAAAGCGGCAGAGATTTGATCAGAGCTCAGTGGACCAGTCAGGCCAGCAAACAGGGTGTTCCTGGGTTAGATGGCTTCCATTTGGATTGACACTCAGCTACTAGATCTGTCTGACAGGAGGAAAAGATTGAGAGAGTGAATTTGAAAGTAAAGGCCTTCGGGCAAGCTGTCAGTTACATGATGAAAGTGTTTATTTATTTATTTAGCTAGCACTCGTCTTGCTTTCTGTATTTACTTATGCGTGTCTTTTGGTCTCTTGAGGTAATGATGAATATGATGAGGTTGAGATTACAGTTTCCTGGGGTGACACACCACTGCGTTTTGTCTGTGTCAAGGAGTAGATGTCTTTTATAGCACTTTTCTGTCTTGTCATCATGTCCCATCATCACAGGTGGATGCTGTCAGCCAGCGTAATGATGCCTGTTTTTCCTCCATGCTTTGTGGCTACAACAGCAGTTTACATGCAGAGCAACAGACAGGCAAGCTGGACCCACTCACCAGCAGATTGCATTTGTAATAAACAAACATAACACGCTTTAAAGCAGCAGCTTAGCCTCTGGTGACTTGCAAATGGAGGTAAACAATTGAATGAAGGTTTATTTGGTCCAAACTTCTTAATATATAGCCAGAAACATGGTGAATTAATGGATTTATTCATCCAATTATGTGGAAATGAGACAAAACCCAGTGTAATTCTCATTTTAGACTAATTTTGTTTAATTCTAGGGTTTGGGCCTATAATTAGTTTCAATTTTATTCCTCAATCTGTAAAAGTTGTCAGACTTGTTGAGGCATTTTGAAGGATTCTCAAAGTGTTTTTTTGGATATTGGATCTTTTGTTCTGATGTCAGTTGAGATAATCCCCTCACTACTTTAGTAGTGTTGAGGTCCAGGCTCTGGAGAGGGACTGAGTTCAGTCTTGTGCTGTTGGGCATACCAGAGCCATTTCTCCCTCTTTCCTTGTCGTAGTAATAGCATTTATCAGCCACCTCTTAATGGAGGCCCATTTCTGATGAGGATTCATGGGAAAGATGGATCACTTTGTAGTTCAGATGTATTGGTGAGAAGTTTTTGTTTCCTACTGCCTAGAAGCTCATTTTTATACACTTTTTCTACTTTTTTCTTTGTCTTGGTCCAGTTTTGTTTGATGTGCTTTGCTCCTTTTGCATCCAAGTGGGTCACAGGCTGGAAGCTTTGATTGTTTCTTTTATCCTTTTGAGGGATTAATGTCACATTGCACATATAGCAAACATATACCACCTATTTGACTACTACAGGGATTGGTAAATTCAGTCATTGAGAGCCACAGTCAAGCAGGTTTTATATGTTCCATGCTCTCACACACCTGAATCAAATTAAATTGTTGTGTTTAAACAGAAGCACATCTACAACTTGAAGGATCATAGTTCTGGAGGACCAAATATACGCCCATACAATCAGCATTTAAAAATTTTGATTCAACTAAATAAATTATTCTTTCATTCATTTTTTAAATCCGCTTAATCCAAGTAAGGGCCGCGGGGGATCTAGAGCCTATCCTAGCAGTCTTCTGGTGAGTGGCAGGGTACACCCTAGACAGGTTGCAGTCTATCGCAGGGCAAACTAAATAAATTAATCAGGTGAATTCAGTGTTGTTTTAGTGTTTAAATAATTGATATGTCAGTGTTGTGTGCCATATCAAACACATTAACACATTCCTTTGGATACGGTAAAGATCTGGAACCGCAGCTAACTGCCAAAGAAGAATCTTGTGAAATATTAAAAAAAAATAAAAAAAAAATAAAAACAGAGAACTTTTTCTCTGAGACCACTCGATGATAAGAAAACAGGGCTCCTTGGAAGAAGAATTTTGTACATCATGGATCTAAATTTGGAATAGCTATAACATTCTTTAGGATTTATAACTTTAACGAGTAAGACATTACTCTGTGCCTTATGCAGATAATAATTTATGCTTCCATAAAGCAAAATGTCATTTTTTTGGAGCTGCATACTGTGCCTCCCAGGATGTGTTGCCATTTACAGTTTCATACACTTTCACTTGAGTCATTCAGCCATCTATGTTAGATGCCATGCAACATAGTTGGTTTTCATCTTTTGCATTTCTCAAAGGCCCTTTGTGAGGTCATCAACTCAGCTCCATGGCATAAATTCTTAATTTAAATGCACTGTCAAATATAATCATACATGTATTCTCTGTGGACACCATTAGATTGAATTGTGCTGTTGGAGCCTCCTGGCTACATCAGTTCAACAGAGAGCAGATCACAAAGGCTCTGTCCCAAATTCTGTTTTGGAGTTGGGAATGTGGTAAAATATGTCACAGTGACAATATGATAAAAAGAATACCAGGGCAGAAAATTAGAAACACTTTAATATAGAGTCTGTCCATGGGATCTTATTTTGCCTACGAAATGAGCTGACAACATACAGGAGGTTTATGAACAACTCTGATAAATTATCTGCAAAACAAGCAAAAGCTTCAGGGTCACTGGATTTATTACTATGCTGTTATATTGAATTGCTTTATATCACACATGTCCAGCAAATAAACTGGTGACTCTGTGAATTCACTGGCTAGGATTTGTCCTCATGATTTATTAATGTGCCAGCCCTACTGTCTTATATACTGTGCATGTCAATGTGTTTGTTTTCTTCTGCTCACCAGTGCATTGAATTTTGTGAGTTATGGTGTCTTCAGACCAGTTTCTTTCACATGGCCTTCCTCCAGCTCTGATCCTTCATACTAGCTGTTGTCAACACTAGTTGTGTTTTTGTATTGACCAGGAATACTGCAGAGCTTGTCTGAGTCTGAGGTAGGTGTGTTCCAGCCGGGACTCTTGCTGCAGGACACTAGCCCTCGAGCAACAGGATTGAGGATCCCTAGTATAGACTCTCCGGCAACCTTATGAAGCTCCCCTGTCTCACTGATTGTTAATACAAATAGCGGATCAGCTAGTCTGTAACCGCATTTAGGCCCTGTTTTACACCATGTTTCCATCAAAGATGTAAAACATTCCTTTTTGAAAAAAACAACAACAACAACAACAACAAAAAAAACAGTTATACAACAGTGGAATGACAACCACTTCTGTGAAAATGCAGAAAAAAGATGTAGTACACACATGCTAGGCCTCTAGTGGGCAGTAAAAATTTAACAACACACCCAAATGTACATTGCATTGTCATAAACACAAGACAACAGAAGCATTGCTAACCGCTAGTTATCTGGCACACGTAACTTCTTTGCCGTAACAGGATAAATGTTCTCCCAGGTTTTACTTCAACAGATCAAATGATTTAATAACAGCAGCTCTACAAACATGACGCAGAGGTCTACTATTGTTTTTTTCTTTTGTTTTTTTTTTGTTTTTGTGATTTTTGTGGGTTAAAAAATGTCCTTGTGCTCAAGTGCAAGATGATATGAAAGATGTCACTGTGGGTAGAAAGATTCCGATTTTAGTTTACTTGGACAGGACTCGCTTCGTGTTGCTAGAAAAACTGGGCTCTGGAGGCCATTATCAAATCCTTGCAGTTTTATTCAACCAAAGTTCTCTAGCTATGCAAGCAAGCGGCAATAATGCTTTAAAAAATCCACTTTATTTTCGCATTGTATTGTCAACAAGGTCTTAGTTGTGTAGATATGAACTGATTTTCAAACTCTTGAGAAAATTTTGAGTGAGTAGAAGTTGTCTGGATCAAGATGCCTTGTTGAGGTCATAGTAGATTGTGGGAACTAGTTCAAGATATAATAAACGTAAGGACAACTCAAATATTCATCCATTACTGTCAAGGTATGCAAAATACCATCATTGAACATCAAACCTTGAAGGAAATGGGCTCCATCAGCAGAAGACCACACTGGGTGGCACCTTTGTCCTCAGAACAGGATTGAAGCTACAATTCATCCAGGCTAGACAATAAAAACACTTTTAAAATGTTGCCAGGTCTGATAAATCTGGATTACAACTGTGACATTCAGAAACAAGAGTCAGACTTTGGTGTAAACGACACAAAAGCATGAATCCATCCTGCCTTGTGTTATAGGTGGTATGATGGTGTGGGGGTGATTGCTACTTCCAGCAAGATAAACAACATGTCCTGGTCAAATCCAGTTCCAAACACTCTTCACCACATCATGCCAGAATGTATTTGCAAGATCTTTTGGGTCATACAAACTTAGTTTGACTTCATGTTTTGGCATTAGGTAAGTTCTGTGCATTGATATTTCAGTGATGATTCACATAAGACTGGTTGTCATTTTGATAAAGAAAGAATTTTAATGATCCAGCCTTTCCATAACCAGTTTTATTTATATTGTCTACGCAGACAAATAGATGCACAAATGAAGAACATAACAGTTCTGAAGCCCAGATTTAGAGGCAAGCTTGGCTGAATGGTGGGGACAAAAAGATTGCTGAACATCTGAAACACAGGCTATTACAAACACAGAGCTGTGTAGTGTGAAATTACCAAGTGATGTAGTATTAACTACACACTGACTTTGAAACCAGTGACCATGATGATTCAATCATGCTGGCTGTACGGCAGAGTCAGGGGGATTTGTTGCTTAATCTGAATGTGCTGAAACTCTTTCAAACCCAGCCACAGCAAAAAAACATAAATAAATAAATAAAAAAAAAATAGGGATATATTTCTATATATTCTATATATTTCTATTAGTTATTATTTGTCCCGTTGACACAGTGTAAAATAATATCATTAACAACAATTTTTGTGTATTTACTGTGTATTATCATGTGACAGTACTAATTTATTGTGATGTAAAAAATTATCCACCAGGGGGCAGCAGACAGTTTTCAGATTGATAAACACAAAGTTTTTACCATAAAAGGATGCATAAGGTCACAGAAACTGTATGTATCTAATACATATGACATTAAAGGATTATTACATTTAGATGTTTGTATTCAATTTTGATGAATGTCTTTTACTTTTTTTTTTTCGTTTTCTATTTTTCAAACCAGGTAATTGAAATTGAATAGCCTTTCTAATCAATACTATCAAAAGGCTGCCCATCCATCTGCATGCAGTTACTCTATTGTTAATTGTAAAATGTAGTGAATAACAAATGGGCAGGGAAGATGGGTTGACCAAAGAGATGTGGAAGTAAAGGCCCCAGGAGCATTAGCTGTTATTACTAGATCACCACGTGAATACTGAAATTTTATGGTGTCATCCATTTCTGAGCAGTGGCCTGTCACTACCTGATGTGAGAATTGCATGTCCAAGCACTGTGGGGTTAAAAAGAAAAAAGAAATCTCTTGAATTATTATGTGTAATTGTGATTTCACGAGTGGTGGCATTAGTAAAACATATTTAAGATAAATAGTATTTTGAACTGTGTTTGTCTTATGACTTCTGCCATGCAGAATTGGGACCAATATATGTATTTTAGGGTGCACAAGGTTTTGAGGCTTGTTCCTCAGTGTCCTTTTCTTGACCAAAATGTATTTAACCAAGGAGGTTACCATTGTTTATCTGTTTGTTTGTTTGTGTTCAAGATAACTCAAAAAGTTATGGACGGATTTTCATGAAATTTTCAGCAGTTGTTGGAAATATGAAAAGGGAGAACTGATTTTAATTTAGTGGTCATCCGCGATCACCATTTGGATCCAGGAACTTTTTAAAGGCCTTGCCGGAGATTTGTGCTCTCCAAGTGCTTTTTTAGGCAGATTATCAATCATTTTCAAGCAAGTTGGTGGTAAAGAAGTAACTTATCAGAGGGAACTGACTAAGACTTAAGCTAAATTTAAGGCAATGTTTATGAGCGAATAAGGCAGCATATGCTATAGGTTTTGAGAAGGATTGCTGGGTTTGGCATGGAAAAGGCTTAGCCTTATTCAGCAAGCACATGTCACAATGCTAGGTCCCTTTAAGGTACAGAGAAAAAAATAAACTCATGGACATAATAAAAAATACACACAAATACTGTTTTTTCTAAGATGTGGGTCTATCTAAATAATAGATACAAAAAATTGTACAGTTGAACACAGTTTTAAAGTAGTTACTTGTAGTGCTGTAGGCTGCCCAGAAGTGTCTTAACACCACAGAAGACACAATACTCCACAATTAACCGCAACAGGACAAACATTTTTTTAAAAAAATACAACACAACACGCAATTTACCACAACACAGCACAGCACCTAAGTTACTTTTAGTCTTTGCTGTGCACTTATAGGCCACCATACATCACTGCATGTTACGGGAACCTGGAGACCATCCCTTTGTGGATATCTTGATGGGAAGAGGCAGGGTACACCCTGGACAGGCAGTCTATCGCAGGGTTAACTAAATAAATCAGTACATTGTACTGATCCTCACACAGATTTTGTCCGGATGAATTTTGACCACTAGTCCTTCAAATTGTTCCTGGCATTAAAAACCATTTGGATATTCACCATGTCAGCATTGCTAACATGATAATCCAACAATTATTATAGAAAGTTCTTACTCATTTTTATATCCTGTTATTCAAATTTAGGGTCAAAGGAGGAAAGCTTATCCCAGTTCCCATTGGGTAAAAAGCAAAAATTGCCCTGTATGGGTCATTAGTTTTACATGGTGCCAAAATGGAGACCAATTAGTATCCAGCCAGTAAAGCTCCAGATCAGGAAATGTCTTGTTAAGAGACATCATTGATAACCCCCAAACTTTGATGTCTCGAAAGAAGCCATAACAAATTAGGTAAAAATACAATTGCTGTAACTTTTTATGAGATTATTGCTATGTCTTTGAAAACATACAATACGCGAGTAATTTGTGCTTTTGTCTAATTTTATATCTGCTTTTTAAGCTTTGGTAGGAAATGTATTTATTAGAGGCCTTCAGAAAAGCTGAACCATAAGTTGGTTTTATGTTTTGTTTATATAAAGAATGCAAGTTGAAAAAATAAAACATGGTTGATGGTTATTGGTTTGTAACTGGGATTGGTAGAAATCAGCATTCAAGCAAAGGAATAGAGGAGTGACAATGTTTTAAAATTTAGCCCCAAAAACCTTTATATATGGTAGTAAGTCAAATTCATATCTGAAGTATTTTTTAAAGTGACCTACAGCATGTCAGAATGGTCGTGTTGGATTTCATCCAATGGCTATGTGACTGAAGTGAGACAGACGACACAATTCTTCCAGAAGGGGCAGGACATTGAGGTCTTGGAACTAGATAGATGAAAACAGATGAAGTTGTCATTTTTTTGCTAAACTTCCACAACAACTTCCAAATAGACACATAAATATGTTGATAAGTGTTGTATCTATTCTTGTTCCACGCACATGGGCAACTTTACGACTAAAGAAGCATTAAAACCTGCAGTGTGAATGTGACCTTAATGTGATACTAACTGTAGGATCTGATGCTTTTCAAGCTCCTTTACCTTTGAAATGCTAATATTGATTTGTTACGATTTCACACAAAACGTTTTAGCATTTTTCTAATCTGTAGTTAACATCTAAGCTTACGAAAACGCAGATGTTTTCTCGAGTCCTGACAGTTGTCAGGTTTGTAATGTTCAGATAAAGCAATCAGACTGAGCCAGTTATTAGTGGTGGTCGCAAGATGGCGCAGAGCTTTTACGTCATCACGTTTGTGTGGTCGCGAGAGGAAGGTATGTTGTTTGGTGGTAAAAAAAAAAAAAAAGCAGTACAAGTTTTTTCCAGAATAAAGAGAACGTACGTGAAGCTCCATCTCTCGATTCATTTCAAGTTTAGCAGACAACCTAACAAAATGTCACAATGTTGTGTTGTTGTTGTTGTCGCCTTGTGACTGTCTTGAATTACTGCCACCTTGTGGTGGTTTTAACACATTACAACGAGATGCATGGTAACACAAATCGTCATGCATTAAAATGGTAGTCGACACTGGACATTGTGGGGTCCTCCGCTTATTTAGAGTCTTAAATTGCATTCAGAGTCTGACTGCACTTTGTAAGTGTGTCCCTGTGTTGACGCTGTTCAGTAGGAGGTGTGATGTTTTAAGATTAAGTATCCTGTGAAGATTAAGTATCAATAATGGTGGTAACTGATGCATAATGATGAAGCATATAAAGTAGTGTTGGATTACTCTCTTCTATTGTATGGGGTCTTATATATTTCCATACAATAGAAAAGAATGGCAACAGCAAATGACTCTTCCTTGATTTCATGTGAACAAATGAATTGGAGATGAAGTATAGAAAGCAAACAGTGTCATTGAGATGGATTAATATATTGAGGGATTAAGGGAGTAAAGGATGAGGTAGTTTTCCTGACTGAATGTTTGCTATCAATATTGCTAAAGGTTAAATCTCTTCTGTAATTCTCAACGGGTGCTGTTAGTGGCTAATGATTTGACAAGTCAAAGCTAAAACCAAATAGCCCGCACGAGCTAAAACCCCAAAAGAGGACGTGCCAATGTTCTTATGGAAATCCTATCAAATGTTCCTGAATATAACGCATAACAGCAGGGCTCCCTGTGGTGCAGTTAAATGAAGACACTGCAGCGTACATCATCAGCTCCTCCAAATCCACTTTCTGCACTTTATAAGGACAAATAGGGGCAGGTTTACATTACTCAAGGACCAATACCAAGACAAACAACTTATTATTTAACACTTCAGTGTTAAAGTGTGCCATTTATCACAGGGTGGTAGAGGAATCGCATTTGTCTTTGCCAAATATGGTCCACAGGATTTTTTTTTTTCTTTTTTACCTTAAACTGGTTAAGACAAAAGGTTGTAACGTTTAATACTTTACTTTATCCAGCACAACTGCTCAGTTTACAGTGTGCACAGATACTGCCAAGCCCATTAAGTGTCCCATTAGCATCTACGGTTAACTTTTGCCAGTTGATCTTGTTTAATGTTGTTATTGCTCTGCTATTTGATGAGGCCTGCTGTTCACTGGTAGGGAATTTAGTAATTTAGGATTTTGATGGTGGATGCAGACAAGATATACTGTCAACACAGAGTTAAGACTCAGCGTGTGCGACCATTTCTCATTATGGTTTCAGCACTCGTCTAATGGCAGCAGTGGAGAAATGAAAACGCTGAAGATGAAAAAAGTTATCTTGCACCACATGCATAATTGCACCAATGTTGTTTTAGTATATGTTGTAATAATTATAAGTTATGTGGGACACATGTTGTTTCTTCTGTCATAGTATATAGTACACAAATGCAGGTAATGGAAATTTAAGTTTTCATCTGCAGTTGCTGTTTGAGCTCAGGAAAAAGCGTTGAGGCTGAACTCTCAGCATGGTCTACAAGCACTTAGAACAGAGAATTAGAATGCAAAGTTTGTCGTGATGACCAGGAAGTCACTTCTTGCCAAACTGCCTTCTCTTTTCTTATGCAATAGTGAGAAATCTACTGATTAGCAGTCTGTCAGCTGCTAGTGCAATTGTGTTGGATGTTCTATCTATCTATCTATCTATCTATCTATCTATCTATCTATCTATCTATCTATCTATCTATCTATCTATCTATCTAGTTCTGTAATAGTGCAGTGTAACCTTGAGTGTGTCTTCAGTGGACAAACAGAAACTTCTTTCTTATTCAGAGTGTGTGTGCTGCAGAAACGTCTGTCACAGACCATTTCCCTCAAGAATAGAAAATGCCAGCTGACACACAGCTCAGGATTAACCACGCTGTGTGCCTGTGTGTTAAGTGTGTCGGCGTACATTTACATGTGTGTCCTCTCCTCAGCAGCAATCCCACTCCAGCTATCCATATTTTTACCTCCTGGCCTCCATTTGTATCACATATTTAAAGTCCCTCTCAGATAAAAATCCCATTTTTAGCCTTGTTATCTTGTTTGAAAAAAATACACAGTACTTATGTGTGCCTGGACATATTAGGAACAAAATCAGTAATCCATGATGTGACTGAGGATTTTGGCTTTGAATCTTCATGGCACCACCTACAGTAGGGACAAGGAGAGTTAAGACAGCATGTTTTTCTCCCATAAAGTTTTGGAAGCACCAATGCGAAGAACTTGGATATGTTTAAGGTATAACTGCATTATGAGGAACAAAAGAAAAGAGAAGTTAGATGTTGGAACACACCAGTTCAAATGAAGAAAAGCTGCAGAAAAGAAATATGACTAGCCTTGTGCTGATTCACCCTTCAAAAAATAAAGGCTGCGTGGTTTCACCAGAAGATGACGGTATTGCTACTGGTCATAATTAAATATAAGAATTAGTTGTCCGAACTACAATTTGAGTTTTTATCTCAAAGAGTAAGGAAGGTCAGACGTGCTTCACAAGTATGGGATTAGACTCCTGTCATAGTTAGAAACGGAAAGCTAATGTGGTGGGATGACAATGCCATATTTGAATCTGTGAGAATGTCAGTTTGTTGTTTGTTTAAATCTATGAATATTTGAGGCTGAAACTCTGTAACATGCGTGTTCCACATATGAAAAATTAAAAATTCTATTACAAAAATTATGCTTTCAAAGATTAAAACTTTTTTTTTTTAGATATTCAAAATACATGTCAAGGTTTTAAATCTTATTTTCAGACTTTCAAAACTTTATTTTAGGTTTTCCATTTTCAAATACTGACTTTCATGGTTTCAAAACATTTTCTTTCAAAACATTTTCTTTCAGTATGAATCTTTATTTAAATTAGTTTCTGTTCCCCTTTTTCTTTTTCATATCTTTTAAATTTCTAAGTGTAACCACATAGCTTTGTGTTTGCGAAACTCCAAATGATGCACGGTCTGGGGGGATCACAGGGTGGAGAGTCGTGAATGAACAGGCAGAAATTACTGAATAACATACAACAGTTCACTGGAAAGATACAAATTCACAAAGCACTTACGGCACAGAGTGATCTTTGAGGTAGGGGACCTTTGTCCTCCATAATCCCCTCAGCTACACAACACAGTGGTGGAAGAACAAAGGGTCCCAAACTGCTATCAGTCTGAGTCTTGATCGTGTTGCACTGACCCGGAGCAACAGCTCCGGCAGGTGCTGGCGAGTTGTGGCAACCTCCTGGAACGATGATGCAGCTGATGCAGCTGATGCCAAGTGAGGCTTAGGGGTTAGTTTGTTTGCTGTGTTTTAGTTTTACACTCTTTTTCCAAATAAAAATGAACTTATCTATCACAAATGTAACGAATGAATAACTGCGGCCATACTGTTGCTGGGACTATAGACATTTTTTTTACCCAAGGAGGCACAACTGCTTGGAGACTGATTATGGATTTTATTTTTATTATTTTTATTAGTAGTTTTTAAATGGTTTTAATGAGCCTTTTATCATTTCATTTTATAAAATAAATTGTACATATTAAAATTTTTAAAACTAGTCTTTTGTGGTGCTATTTGACTGGAAGAACTTCCCAACAGATCCTATTTGAAACCTTGGTTGTTATAGTCAGTATTTATACTTCTAACATTCAGTCCTTCAAATCTGCCACAATCCCAATGGTGCCCAATCACAGGTGCAGAATTTAAATGTGCACAATCACAGGACTAAGTTGCAAAAAATTGGTGTATTTTCCTTTAAGGTTGGATTTCCATCCAGACTGCTAAGCAGTCCACCTTACTCATGGGTAAGGTTGGGCTGGGAGGTGTTCCATGTCAGTAACAAAGAAAGGCTGGCTAAAACTTAAACCATGTTTTAACACAATATGTTGTTCCTTGTTTGTCACTTGTCAAAGTTCTGTTTTTCACTATTTGCATTATGTGTCTTTTCGACACCAGAAGGGCAGGAGGTTGCCAGATTAGTCAAAAATGTGGGTTGAAAATGTGTCTGTGGAGCAAAGTGCTATTTGTCTTGGTGCAACTTCTAAATATTCACTGGAAAAGTGAAAAGCTTACAAAAACTTACAAGTCACTTCACAAGTCATTACAAGGTGATAAGGAAAATTAGTTTCTGCCGAGTCTCAGACAGCAATAGCTTCACTCCATTTTCTTCACTGTGTTATAAGTTTTTTTTCTTTTTTTGCAAGCTTGTTAAATCAAAAGATCAACTGACTTATAATAAGAGTTTGTCTGAAAATGATAATAGGATAATCAGTCATCAAGCCACTATAAGATAAAATAACAAATGCTAATACTGCCCAATCTGAAGGCAGCTTTGAAAAAGTCTTGAGAAAGAGCAATACACTTGTACATCAGTTTTAGATTCTAAGCAAACAATACATAAATGAAGGAGAAGTGAAAATAAGGCAATGAGAGGTTAAAGAAGGGAGGCTCAGACTGGGGCTGACTGATTAAAATGACATTCAAGGTGTCAGATGTAGTGCTGTGGGGAGATTTCATATCCTGTCCTCTCAGACTCTGCTGCTAATGGATAAGATTTATAGGCCTAATATAGTCTTCTGGACCTCTGAAATGGTATTTTAGAGAGCTTAGCAGAAGTTAAGGAGAAGGAAGGTTGAACTGTGACTGCAGGGATTGTTCCTTTAGCAGATGAGAATTTGAATTTATATCTGTCATTGTGCATAAACCGAAGTCTGATATAAAGTTTGATATAAATGTATGAGGGGACTGACACCTTATATGCTGAGATGATAACTCACTGGTATGAAAGGAACTCAAGGACTAACACAAGGATGTTGTGTCCTGGCCCTGCTCTTTTCCGTTACAGACAACAGTTGGTGATTTTAAAACCGTGACTATACTAAGAGTCTTGTGTTGTACAGTTACTTATTGGAGCGACTGTCAAATAAAGATGAATCAGAGTATAAAATTGGCACCGGAGAAATCAATAAAAAGCCACATTACCAAATAAATCTGTCAATCATACTTTTTCAAATACGATTTACATTTGATGTGATTCTACCAGGTCAAAATCTGTTTTGTTCAAAGGGAAATACCACATTAATTAGCTCGTGTTTTTCTTTGGTTTTTTGTTTACTGCAGCTGTAATAAACGCTCCACTTCCGTAACTTATCATGCATCGGTGTCTAAGGGAATGCATTCAGCTTATCCCTTACACATAAACTTTACAGCAGCAGTCGTAAACACATCGTACAAACGCATCTATGAATAATGCAATGAGAGCCTAACAACAATTACAATGATGACAGTTATGAGGTGATAAGTGACACAAGACTGAACCGCTACAAAGTGTGTGGACATTTTTATTGTTTTTTGCATCGTAACTAAATGATCATTGAGGGATTTTAATACTGTGACTGCAGATTTTATTTATTTGGTTTTGATCCAATTCCAACAACCTTTATTTGTTTAAAATATAATCTTTTTCCCTTGAAACATTTTAAAGTTTGTCCTGGCTATGCACTTTTTTTCTTTATTTGATGGAGGAAAACTATGGTTGAGGGGATGGTGGGGGCTGGGTGGCATCATAACGGGGTAGGTTTTCAAGCTGTAAACGACATAGTGTTACTTAATTGTGATGTTAAAATTGGTATTTTTAAAGCCTCCTCCGGGGTAAAGCAAGGTTGTGTTTTTCATGATGTCGAGGTAAACTTGTTGCTCCTTTATGTCACAAGATCATTTGTAAAAACTCACACTCCCCTCCTTCCAGATGCAAAGAAGACAGGCATGTAACCCCACCTGCCAGTGCATATGTATGGATGGTAACTTGTCCGACGTGGATTACGAAGTTTGAGACTTAAACCTTTACAAAGCTATTGAGAAAATATTGCAGTGGGATGGATTTGTGCTTTTGATGGGTGTAAAAATAACACCAGACTTTATTCTTCACCTGCTGATCCTCATCTGGCAACAGACAGCAGCTCAAATCATAGCAGTGACTAATTGCAGCTGCCTGCTCCTTTCAAAACGTGGTGGGGTTTAAATCTCTGATCCCATCCTGTGAGCTTCATGTCTGCCCATTGCACTGTCCATTCCTCACTTCCGTCTCTCTTCCTGATCAGAATAAAGAAATGTCCTGGCTTTCTCGCCAATCAGTGCCCGCCCACTACAGGTGTGGTCAATTGTCTTAATCAGTTCTTACACACGTACACACACACACACCACCAAGTGAAAACAGGAAAAGAATTTGCTTCTTCCAAAGTGTCAGGGAGTGACAGAAACAACACATTCCAGGTACACAAGCTCAGTTTAACTATTCTTATTGTTTGGTGATTTGAAAAAGAAGAAACTGATGTTGTAAAGACGTATGGGAGCGCAGTGCTGGCCACTTAAAAGTACAGAAGGATGAAAATGAGGTGTGATGATTATGATTATTTGATTATGTCTGCATGCTGTCAGTAAAAATAACTCACTATGTTCTTCAAATGTCATCAGAAGAAAAAAACTACAGGTTTGTAAAGAATTTAACCACAAGCTGAGCGTGTTGAGATAACCCTTCTAGTTCATGCCTTTGTAACCTTTTAAGCAGCAAATAAAACCTGATCCCATGCTGTGAAAGATGATGACCACTAATTTAGTCATGAAGGCTACAGGTAGGACACCCATTCAAATTATGCTTTTTCTGTGAATGGAAGTTATTACATTCTGTAAAGGCTCATGTTACTGAAATAATAGACTTTTAATTGTAAATATAGTGATAAAAAATTAGATAGTTTAGTTTCACATTTCACATAAAGTACAAGTCATTTGGACACATCTAACTTATGACTGGTACAAATTCACCGTGCTTAGTTGTAACTTTACATGTTATAAACTGCTAAATGAAATAAGTATCATGTAATCATTTGTCTCTGTTGAGCCTGAATGCATGAATATATACCATCCAACCTTTTTTTTTTTTTTTTTTTTTTTTTTTTTCCCCTACAAGAACTGGAAATAGAAGTCCAAATGCTTCTTATTCCTTCGCTGAGGAGTAGTTCAGCTATTGTGTTGTATGAATTTTGGGACCTCCCTGTTCTTATAACGTGTAACAAATTCATGTACAGCGGCAGTAACCAACAAATGGTCAAATTGCAGTGAGACTGTCTGCTTTATCCAAACATAACTGTAAATCCACAAAAATTGTTCTAATACAAACTACACAAGAGCAACAACTAAACTTTAGCTGGGTTTCTACAAATCCCTTCATAAGAAAAGAAAAAAAAAAGTGGAACAGAATTGCACTTGAACCGCGAAAAGCTGTAAAATTGGTCTCTCTGGGGCCGTTATTGTCGAAGAAATTGATGGTAGGGTCTGAAAAGAAAAACTGGGTGAGAAAGTAACATAAAGATCTTATTATTTCACAACTGAACAGAAAGGCTTTAACACCGCTAGCTAGCTTAATGTTAGCTTCCGGCAACTAGTTTGGGGATTTCTTTGCTATTATGTCAGTATCATGTTGCTAGAAGCTGCATTTTAGCAGCACTGCTATTTAATTTCTTGTAAAATTTAACTGTTGTATCTATTGAATTAATTATCAAAACCTTCATAGATCAGCTGTGCGTCTTGGAGATTCTGAGCATACGACTGCTGGTGATCTTTTTTTTTTTTTTTATTGCTAATTTACAGTCAGATTTTACAGGTTGCATACAGGAAGGTCATTTATAGTCTATGCAGTCTGGTTTCTTCCCATTATCATCACGTTCTGTATGTGATCTAAAATAGGAAACTGTGGAGTCACAATTCTGGGCTACTGACATAAACAAATGCCCAATCAGCCAAGTACCAACGGGCTTGGAGGCCAGCTGAGCCAAACTCAGCATGTCCAAACCAGTACAGGGTAATGAAACACCCAGCAAGTCTTGTCATTACCTGCTGGTGCAGAATGTCCTGAACTCCTAAGCATGCCCACTAGGACATTAAGCGTCTGCACAGAACATTGACAATCACATTAAGTCATTGTGCTTTTATTGTCACTGTTTGGCCATTAAAGCAGCTGTTACACAGTTACTAACGCAGAAAGCTTGAAGGTCAAGTAAGATTTGAGGATTTCTAACAACGTTAAATGAACCTGTATTACCCACGACAGAAAGATACAACCTCAAAATTTCCACAAGTAGCCACTAAATGCCTCCTTAAATTCTTTTTCTATGCAAATTAGTATACTAAGTTATGGTTTTCCCTAGAAGGGCAGTCTCTGTCATTATCTGGGGACATTTAAACCATAAACATTGTTGAAATTAAACAAATAAAAAGGAAGAAGAACGCTTTTGACCAAACAAAACAAAAACACCCACTGGCCATGTATTTTGTGGAGGTCAACAGAATGAGTCACTATGGTGTCTGGATAGGCCAATAATAATTTTCCTGGAAAATTGTGTCCTAGGGATCTGTTTGTTGTTGTTTTCAAAACAAAATAAAATTTAATTTAGAGTTTAATGCCAGCAGCATGAAACAGAAATATTTGGAAAATTGCACAGGACACTGAAGTTACACAATTCCTGTCACATTCGGGTGTATGGCAGGCAGATGTTTTCTAAAGCAAGGCTGGAAAGGACTCAGTTCTGCGAAGGGATGAATGAAATTATAAATAAAACAATATATATATATATATATATATATATATATATATATATATATATATATATATATATATATATATATATATATATATATATATACACACACACATGTAATAGCATTATCATAAATCTTGTATTACAGTTTATTACGAATATTGCTGTTACTGTTACCACTATTAATTGGCATATGAATTGTAAATATGGGAGCTAAATTTCCATCTTAGTTCATCATATGGAATAGCACAACTGTCAAAAAGGCAGGGTATTTTTAATTTGTGTTTTTACATATATATATATATATATATATATATATATATATATATATATATATATATATATATATATATATATATATATATATATATATATGTGACATACTTTCAAAATCCAGAGAAAAATATCTGCAGAAAAAAGATAAAAAAGTGCACAATGACCGAGTTGTGGGGGCCTTCAGGGAGCTTTACAATAGGAGAAGACAAGGCACGACAATTCAGAACAATTAAAAGCATTGCAGGTGTTGTAAGGAGAGAACAGTACAAATAGCAAAAATCACAAAAAAATAATAAATTAAAACTAAATAATTAAATGCAGTTGCCATGCAGATTTTGTGCTAAGGCACATCCATACATGTTGTCTACTACTTAGTCCAATTCAGGGTCGCGAGAGGTTGCCAGTCCATCGCAGGGCTGCACAGGCACGTGTGAAAAGACATTTTTTTAACCTGGATTTACTAGTGTCTATGTTTAAGAAAAGACATGATTATGTTGTGAAGATGATTACATGAAACACAAACATTTGCAGTTTGCTGAGTTTGTTGCTGCTTTCACACATGTTCAACTTTACAGTCATAAAAAGAAAAGAACCATTTATTTATTTATTGCTCAAATCTTGAAAGATTAAAAAAAAAACAATACTTCATTAATGCCAAAATCACTGTAATTTCTAACTAAAAGTAAACAATAGAACAAAACATTGTTCTCACACTGAGCTAAAACCAGTAATCTGGAGGAAACTTTGGCACTTGGGAATACACCACTGTCTAGTTTCCAGAACAAGGAATGAGAGTCCATCATGACAAAGCTGCTGAACCATCTTCTGAATCAGACAAACCAGTTTGACACTTGCCTTCACTGTACCATTTAATTCTGTTAGAGAGAAGGCGCTCATATATTGCTCTTCTGTAAGAACAGAAACTCCAAACTAGCCATCACCTGCATGCATCAAGCAGTTACTGGATGATGATTTGAACGTGATCTACAATGCAAACTAAAACATTATTCTGTCAGAAGAGACCTTGTAAGAGCTTCTGCCCAAATGTGTCAGTTGAATAAAGGTCAGGCTCCTCAAGATAATCACATAGACTTTCAGAGGCGTCTTTCACATTTCCCGAACTAAACAGTTCTGAGTGTAGATGGGAGCAGGAGCAAAGTACTGTGAACGGAGTTCATAGGTTCCATCTGCCTTTCACTCTCTACATCCACCTGTAGTTCTGCATGCCCAAACATTTAGAGATCTGAGGAGTCTGACCTTCAGCAGATTGTAATGCATAATGCATGAACAACGAAAATCTGCAGTTTTAACAGTGTGATCCCAGGTGGAGGCAGATAAAGAGAAAGAAAAGGGCAAAAAATTTGAAAAAGTGTTGCATTTTAAGAAGCAAATTTAATGTTCAATCACCTTATTCACTGTACTTTGACCTTTGACTAACTGTGTGTTTAGGTATGTATGTTTGTACACATAATGTTCTATTAAATGGTATTAACATGAAGCTGAAACAAGAACATTGGCCCACTGATTAAACCCCCTAATTACATATAATTTTCTAGTCCAGAAAGGGTGGGGAGGATTTCCAAAATGCATTTAAAAAAGTATAAAGAAGACAAAAAAAAAAAAAAAAAAAGAAATTGGTTAATAATTTGCAATGTTTTAATTTAATTGAATTTAAACATCATTAGAAAAATACTTTATGTCACAGTTCCCAAAATACTTATTTTCATTGTCTTGTAATTTATAAAATATTAACAAACTTAAAATTAGCTGTTTGCAAACTGAGGTTAGAGGTAAGAGGGTCAAGATTAGGCATACAAGAAGCATTCACCAATGCCTTAGTAGCACCAAGCATGGAAGCTCTCTTGGCTCAGCAATTTAACACATGGCTGTAGCTCAGAAGGATTCCCGGACATCTGCCAACTGGACAGCCAGTGGATTGATTCCAGGATTCCCCTTGACCACTGACCTGGCCAAAGCGTCCTTAGGTAAGATGTGTGTCTATCACACTATCCTATTGCCCATAGAAGTGAGCACGAGTGGTTGTTTGTCTCTGTGTGGCCCCACAATGGACTGGTGAGCTGTCCAGGGTGTACCCTGCCTTTCGCTCAAAGACTGCTGGGATAGGTTCCAGCTTCCCGGCGACCCTTCATTGGACTAAGCGGTCAGGATAATGAATGAATGAATGAAACGGTATCTATTATAAGATATATCAACATCTAATTGCACTTCAGGTTTCATTCACCTTGACCTGCTGACTATATCGTCACGAGATGCATATATTTCTCACATTCATTGTCTTCTTTTAAGGCTGTGTTGCAGTCAAATGCATATGCAAGAAGGGTCAACATATCTTGGCGGTATTTGGTTAAACTGGTAAAGGGACTTGGACTTACTTAGAGCTTTTTCAGTCAGCTTGACCACTCAAAGTGCTTTACACTGCATGTTACATTTACCCTCTCGCACACACACTCATATTCCCATAGACACATCAGTATGCAATGCAGGGTTCAGTGTCTTACCAAAGGACACTTAGGCATGTAGTCATGGGAAGCCTGGAATCAATCTACTGACCTTCCTGTTGGAAAACATCTGCTCCCCCTCTTTAACTACATCCACTCAGCAGTGCGACAGAGATTTTGAAAAGGTAACTGCACGGCTTTTGACCATAGATGTGTTTGTTCATGTATGCAGTTGGAGTTGACAACTGTAATCTTGGCCAGTGTTTCTAAGATGGTGGTACATTTACACCTAGAGCTATACCGAGAGACACTACAAGGGGTACGTGAGAAACAAAACAAAGTAGGAGAACTCAAATATTCTCTATCTTTCTGACTTAATATATACAACTTCAGTTTGTATTATGAGTAAATATGCGTGTATGTAGATTTTAAAGAACTTGTAGATCTGGAAAAGTTAAAAAAAAAACAAAACATATATATATATATATATATATATATATATATATATATATATATATATATATATATATATATATATATATATATATATATATATATATATATATATACACTACTCACAAAAAGTTAGGGATTTTTGGCTTTCAGGTGAAATTTATGGAAAATGCAATATGTTCATGCTACAGTGATATAATATCATAAAAGTAAGACATTTAAGTAGAAGGATGCACTACTGATTTCCTCATCTCAAAAAACTCATTCAACACAAAAGGTAATAACAATGGTAGTTACACCACAACAAAAAATTTGAACGTCTCAATATCTCGTCATGTGCCCTTGAGCATCAATTACAGCTTGACAACGACGTCTTATGCTGTTCACAAGGCAACTTATTGGCAACTTATTATTGGCAAGGCAACTTATTTTGAGTGGCATCCCACTCTTCTTGAAGGGCAGCCCTCAGGTCATTGAGGTTCTGGGGTGCAGGGTTTCGAGCCTCTACACGACGGCTCAGCTGATCCCACAGGTTTTCAATGGAATTCAGGTCTGGAGAGAGTGCAGGCCATTCCATTTGAGGTACACCAGTCTCCAACAGCCGTTCCCTGATGATGCGGCCTCGATGAGCAGGAGCATTGTCGTCCATGAAGATGAAATTAGGCCTGTGCGGTTCATGTAGGGCAGGGGTGTCCAAAGTCGGTCCTCGAGGGCCGCTGTCCTGCAGGTTTCCCACGTATTCCTGTTCCAACACATCTAGCTTCCACTAAATGGATCAAACAGCCAATGACGTGCACAACTGATTAAGCTCTACTACTAATTAATTTGAATCAGGTGTGTCTAAGCAGGGATACATAGAAAACCTGCAGGATTCTGGCCCTCGAGGACCGGAGCTGGACACCTCTGATGTAGGGGCACAGTCACTGGATTAATGATGTTATTCAGGTAGTATGGGCTTGTCACTGTACCATTCACAAAGTGTAGGGCAGTTCTGTACCAAGTGGACACCCCTGCCCACACTGTAACACCGCCACCACCAAAAGCTCGCCTGGTGACAACAGTGGCTGATGCATAGCGCTCTCCCTGACGTCTCCAACATCGTTGCCGGCCATCATTTCTGCTCAGTGTGAATCGACTTTCATCAGAGAACAGCACTGAGGCCCACTGGTTCCTCGTCCAGTGTAAATACTCCCTGGCCTATGCAAGACGATGATGCCTGTGCCTGGTGGTGTGGTCAGGTACCCATGCAGGTCGTCTAGCACGCAGACCACGCTGATGGAAACGGTTTCGAATGGTCTGACGTGACACTTGGGTGCCTCTCACCTCTCTTAAACGTGCCTGGAGTTGAGTGGCATTCATCATCCGGTTTCTCAGGGCAGTGTTCACAATGTAGCGGTCATCAGCACGGGATGTGGCCAAAGGACGTCCACTTCTAGGCCTTTCTGTGACTCTTCCAGTCTCTCCATATCTCTGTTGCAACCTGCTGATGACACTCTGTGACACTCCAAGCTCAGTGGCCACTTCTGTCTGAGAACGTCCTGTTTGAAGCATCGCAATGGCAAGGGACTGTTGTTCCATTGTTAGGTGTCATCTTGGTCTCATGATGTCAAAATGTGAACAGCATGATGAGGACAACTGTTTAAACACCAGCTCTAATTGAACCAGGACATTTATTGGTCAATTCAAGGATCACACACCTGCCGTGATTTTTGCCGTTAAGCTCCTTGTTAGAGAACAGCAACTTGTGCAAAATTTATTGAAACATTTAACAGTTGGACATGTGCATTTAAAAGCTTAGAGAAGATCACATTAAGTTCACCTGTACAGGTTTGAATGCATTTTAGGCTTGTTGGGAAATTTCACCCAAAAGCTGAATATCCCTAACTTTTTGTGAATAGTGTATATATATATATATATATATATATATATATATATATGTGTGTGTGTGTGTGTGTGTGTGTGTGTATATCCAATATATTGACAAAAAAAATGATACATTTTAATGAAAATAAAAACTACATACACTACCAGTCAAAAGTTTGGAAAAACTTTCCCATTCAATCCAATATTGTTGTAACTTCACTAGTTTTTCTTAAACTTGGTGATGTACTTGTAATTATTTTTACTAAAGCACAGGGAAAATATGGTGGTTTCAATATCAATAGATTATTATGCTTTCATTTTCTTGGTCTGACCCACGAGAGACCAGACTGACCCCTGAACTAAAATGGAAATGGATACCCCTAATTTAGAGGTTACATGGCGATGATTTATTCCACCGGGTGAAATTCTGAAACCTGCTGATGTAGGCTGTTAAAATGCTGTAGAATGGCTTCAGGTTTTCTTTTGGCAGCTGAAAAAATTCCTTCTGGCTTGTTTGTGTTTATCTGCATCTGTATTCTTGTTACAACACTTCTAAATGCAGTGTAAAAGTAACGTCTCTTAAGCAGTCAGAATGTTATATTTTCTTAATTTATGGCTGCATTCAGTCTGTTTGTTGTTCTCTTTTCACACTGTTCATTCTGTTGCTGCTCTGGGATCAACTGAGCACTGCTGATTTCTTAATGCTGTATGGAAATTAGTCATTTTTAAGGCAATCTTTCAAAAAAGTCATCTACACATTTTATTAATAAAGCAACACATATTTAAATAAATTAATGAAAGTGATTACAGGTAAAGTTGCAGTCAGCAAAAATAGCAGGATTCATTGCCTGCGGTGCTGACTGACATTTCCACTCCCACAGCTTTGCTGCAAACAGAAAAAGACAAAAACTCCTGTTTTTATCTCCTCAATAAAACGGTGGATTCTGCTGTCTTGAGTTTAAATCATTAAAACTTACTGTAGCATTTGTTCCTGAGTTGCAAAGTTAATCATTTTATGCCTAGTTTGATGGGATATGCACTGGCCGGATGTGTGTTGTTGACATGTTTGCGACCTTAATAGCTTTATGTCAATATTTCTCTCTCTCCTGCCTTCTTTCTGTGGATTCTCTCTGTGTAACAACACGTTCACTAAAATGTCATTTCCTCTTTTAAGGAATGAGCCTTTGTAACGCTTTCTCAAATATGGTAAATCTTTATGGAAACTGTTTTGCATTGTTGGTCTGTATTTTACTAACAGAAAGAAAGATAGGTCAGCCAGCCTTGAGAGAATTACATGGTGAAAATTGCATTTTTAAGTAAGAGAAGAACGCCAGCTTCAGTTAGTGGTCTTTAAAATGGTTTCTGCTCAAAAATCTAATTAGTGCTCATTATTGTCCTCTTGAAATGAGTGTCCTTATGAGAATGTGCTTAAGTGATTGCTTGGGGCTCAGATGTGCCCTGGACTTCTTGTTGTTTTGTTTTCTGAATCCCATTAGGAATTATGTTTCGGCTCTACTATTTTTTGTCTTTAAAAAAAAAAAAAAAAAAGGAAAATAAAAGTTTACAATTAACACCACAGTTTTACTGAGGCAGACTTAATTTATCAGTGTTATATGCTCCAAACAATACTTGCTTTCCTAACCTTAATTACAAACCAAAACAATGAGAGCTGTATAATCATGGGTTTCATTGTGAAATTGTGATTTAAATGGCAACTGTTTACCCCCCTTCCAACAAAAGCAGAATATAAACCTCAGAACAAAAGACCTTTTTCCCTTTTACTTAGAAATTACTCATGGTGTGTTTGAGTTTCAGCCTCTGGAGATACACACTGAAATATGAAATGTAGAACAAGATTTCTGTGCTCTATTGATCTCAACACCATCACTTATTTCATGTTTCTCAAATAGACTTCATTTAAACTGCTTGGCTGTGGTTGAAAAAGATAAGATAAAATAAACAGAAAAAGAGAAATTGACATCAGTGATTGAATCAAATTTCTGAACCAAACACAAATGAATAAATAAGATTTTACTTTAACTGAGGATTATATAGTTTAATTCCATTTCAATACAAAGAATGTAATTAATGTGCTCTACACCGAGTTCCTGCTCATGTTCAACCATTGATGCCTGTTTAAGTCTGTATATTATGTCAAGTTCAGATAAGCACTTATGACATCTAATGCCAGAATACAGTTTGAGTAAATATACAGCCCAAGTCATCACTCTGAGTGGTACATTTTTCCTGCTGTGACACTGCCTTAGCATCCCCTCCTCTTTCAGAGCTTCAGCTTTCATTCATCCACCCTAAAAAATAACACATTCACGTAGAGCTGACTGACGTGGCCTATAACTGATATACCGGCATTTTTTTGGCTTTATATCGATACACAATATACAACTAATCTTTATTCTAGCGTCATTGTCCATTTAAAAAGAGACACAAGACACACAAAGTTTTTAACAGACAATCATGCCAATGTCTCCACAAGTCAGAATGAAAACAAGTCTCACTCCATGTTACATTAGTGAAAGACACTATTATTTCATTTTCAGACCACTTGAGACAGCACATTCGATTGTATAAAAGATCGAAGCAAAGCCTGTAGTGTTTTCGCCTCAGCTCTGACAAACATTTCTGCTGAACTTGTCCATCTTAGCCTCCTCAAGAGCACTCGCAGTGCATCATTATAAGCCACCTGCAGCCTGCGCAGCCTGGCTTTCTCATATTTACTCCAAAGGTGAGCTGTATACAAAGGAGTACAATACAGCTTGAACAGTCAGTTTAACAGTTTCTGTACAACAACCGATTAGCCTGGGCATGCAACACTCTACATTGCCAATAAAAGTCCTCATTATCTGACAAGTCCTCTGTGATGTAGAGCCCAAGGTACTTTATTTTATTTCCAACATGCTAAACATCATTAGAAAGATGAAAAATAGGAAATATGTCTTTATCTCCCTTAGTTTTACAGATCATTACCATGCTCATGGCTGTATTATAATTAATATCATGCTCCAGAGCATATGCGGAATAAATACTGTGCAGCTGCTGCAAGCTGGCCATACTCGGACTAAACACAACTAAATCAGCATATAAAGGATGATTCCATTCAATGGATCTAGCCAGGGATGCACCGATCCACTTTTTGGGAGTTCCGATCCGATACCGATATATGTTATTTGAATATCTGCCGATACCGTTATTTGCCGATACCAAATCTGTTTATGTGAACATTGTTGTGACTCTGGTTATTATTGCTGTTATAACTGTGTAAGATTTCATTAGGCTGTAATCAATTACTCATCCTTTCTGACATTACCTCACCAATACAAATATAATAACTTTACAGATCTAACAATTTCAACAAGTTTTATTTTGACATTTTACCAAAGTACAACTATAAATATGTGGTTTTGAAACAAAGATGTAGCTTTTAGTGCAGTGTTCCTCATTGTGTGGCTCGCGAGCCGCATGCGACTCACTGACTCTTGACTTGCGGCTCGTGAAGCAGCCACTGGCTTTCTGAAAATGCTGCCTAAACAAGTCATAATGATCCTCAACGGTGCAGTTCTCTCCACAAACAAGAGCTGCAGGCTGCTTGCAGAAACTTTGCTGTCCTAACAGCCCTAACTGACCCTTCAGAGTTGCTAGTTTTGGCTGATTTAAGCTGCACCGAACTCCGCCAAAGAGCTTCTCTGTCAATAGCTCTGTAAATATATTGAAAAAGAAACACCCACATTCCAGAGACATTATTGTATTTATACGGTTGCATAAGAATGCCATTACTCCATGCAATATTTCAGATAACGATTCCTTGCTAAAAAGCTGAATGTTACTGATTTGGCAACGTAGCAGGATACGTAGCGTGGGAACGCTTTTTTGGGGATTGGCGGCGCTCCTCTTCTCTTAGTGTATTCAGTGTGGCTCTTGTTAAATTAACAGTGAGGATCACTGTTTTAGCGTAATGAAAAATGTCAAATTTTAACATTGAAGGCATTTTTTTTTTTTTTTAAACATGTCGTCAAACACGAAGCATATCATTTAACACATGTTTGATGTGTTAGCATTAAAGCTAGCATTCCCCATCAATGCTAGCTTGACTAGTGTGGCGTTGGTGCGCTTTCATTAATACCAAGTACGAGTACACGCGCTTGGTATTGAGCCGATACCGTTGCATCCCAAGTTCTAGCCACACAACCTGTGTTACGGGCTCTGAATTTGGTGGACAGGCCAACCAGATACACATTAAATAACACAGGGGACAGAACTGCTCCCTGTCAGACCTCTTTGCTGACTGGAAAGGAGGCAGACACACCATTTTCCATTTTAATCTGTACGTTTTGCCGTGCGTACCAGTATGGAAGGAAGCACACAAAATACCTGGGTACACCTTTTTGGGTCAATTTCAAAAGTAATTTCCCATGATTTACCCTGTCAGATGCTTTGGTAGCATCCAAGAAACACATAAAAAGTGAAGAGCTTTGCTTTCTGTCTTTAATAATAGTCTCTTTCAGGGTATATATACACATAGCAGTGCCTTACATGGCCTTAAATACAAATTGGTTGTCAAAAAATCCACAGTCTTTTATAATCCTGCCCAGCAGGAACATTTCAATAACTTTGGACACTATTTGGCCAGAGCTATTCTTCAGTGTCCAAGGGATGACTCTACCTTAATTTTCAAATAAGATAATAAAAAGCATATCTTTTAGCTGGGGCTCTGGGAGGGACTGTGTTAAGTAACTGGTCAACAGTTTTAAATAATAATCTGGGCTTATACTGATTGGTAGAAATAAGACAGGACAACATACTGTCACTCTTGCTGACTCAACCAAATGATTGGAGTGGACTAAAAACTCTTAGCAGGTGGCAAACTGCACTTAAAAAGCCAGATTCTTCCATCTCCCCTCTGCTTTCCTACCCTCTGATTTATTATTACAAATATTATCACTGATCCAGGGCTGCTTACACTTTGTCAGGTTTGATCACATGGGGCGCAATATTGTTTTATTTAATTCCTCTAAATATGAAGCAAAATTATTAGCAAATTCTAATGAACAAAACGGTTCAAGCAGGCACATGCCCTCGCCAATCCCCTCTGTCTGAAAATAAAAAATACAATGTGATATGCTAGATGCAATCTTGTTTTCTTCTTTAGAAAACAAATTGTGGCAACTAATTACATTCCTTCAGTAATGACATATTCATGATTTCATCAGTTTGGAATATCATCAGCGCAGAAATAAGGGCATCGTACATGGCAGTCATTTGCAAACACGATGCATGACAGCTAAATCCTCTGATGTTGTTCTTTTACACTAATAGATTTACTGTGTCACATCACAACAAAGCAACTTTTCAATATCGGCTAATTTACAACCCCCGTTCTGCTTTTGGCTGCGGTGGATAATTAGTTGGCATGATCCGTGGGTAGTGGCATGTTGAAGCAGAGCTCAGTGGGTTTGATGGTCTCTCTGGTCTCTTCTAAAGCAGAGTTTCATATAAGCTGTCACTAACCAACCTGACTTTCATCTGTCCATTTCTGCCGCCTCCAAGCTTTCAGTCCTGTCTCTTTCTCGTACACACACCCACTCACACAACCTTGAGGTTATTCTCTGGTGTGATACATGCTGAATATGAGTGACAGGTCAGAAATGTATATTAATAACCTGGTCTCTGTGAAAAACTTTCACTCATACCATTTGGTTCTTCTTCTGAATAACACCAACTTCTACCGGTACCTGAAAGCAACAAAATCTATAACATCTTGCTTTGTTTTCAAGTTTATTTGTGTCATGTATATTCCTCCAAACGCTCTCGCTGCTTACTAATGACCATGAAACAGTCATTATCTCAAAAATGAGATGTTTTATTTTTTTTTATTTATTTTTTTTTTCCTAGCACATTGTTTTATCCTTCTCATATCGTGTCCCACTGGAGAATTGATAACACTCATTAAAACTTCAACTGAAAATATAGGCAAAGCAAGCAAGTACAAGAGCTGTGAGCATGCTTTATGTTATAAATACATTTGTATGCATCAACATAACATTAAAAAAAACATGTTTGACTTCACGCCCTCGCTCTTAGACTGCTGCTATGAAAATAGAGCAGTTAAATTAGCATAAAGAATTAATATGAAATTGCTATAGCCAGCCTTTATAGGCTCACAGCCGCAGAACTCCAACCAGCTCTTTATCTTTAATGTGTCCTCTGCTATCAAGAACAGCACAGCTGACCACTCTTGGCATATGATTCATCCCGGTATAGTTTTCCTCCCAGATTAACAGTAGTTAGTGAAATAAAACGCTATAGAAAAATGTTTCATTTTTATGGAGACCTTTTTATAACTATTGGTTGGTTTTATATCACTATATTATAGCTATATTGATTTTTAATGATAATATATTTGCAAAAAAAAAACACAGATGTATGAAGTTCCAGATGGCGAAGAGAAGACCCGAGCCATCTGTAGATATAAAAAGGCCCATTCTAAGGTAGCAAAGGTAAACTAATAAAATAATTTGTTTTATTCCTGACAACACATCTCCGTGAGGTAGGACTGCTTAATTACAAATTCAGCTGAAGCAGATTATAAAACCAGCTAAATTAGCTGGACTACATATCTTTTTCACCTGTTAAGTGGAAGGTTATAACCATTTTCTAGTCAAATGCAAATTTGGTTATATCTAACTCAGGCTTGTCAAAAACATTTTTTTTTTTTAATTTTAATTTTTATACATTAGCACATAAACTTTTTAATAATATTTCTTGAACAGATCACAAGATACCTAACAATCAAATCATTTGTTGCCCTGACAATCATGATCATTTCAAAGATGTGTGCAGTATAAATGCCTGCGTTATGATAAATTGAAGTTTTGTTTTTTTTAAATTATTATTAGGGTCCTCGCCATACGAAGTATGGCAGGGCCCTATTGTTATTTTAATGTTTATTATTATTGTTAGCACAACTCGGCCATTTTTTACCCCCTCAGAACCCGTGAAAAGTTGTGAAACTTGGCACAAACCTCAAGCCCGGCGAAAATAGCGATATTCTGGGGTCCGCATGCACGCCAATGCAAAAATGCCTCGACAGCGCCCCCTAGAAACACCAAAAATGGCACCTAGAATGGGGTAAAAAAAATTTAGTTCGACGTAGGGCGACGAAATTCGGTACACATGTCTACCACCTCAAGATGACCAAAAAAGTCAATCGTAGACCTGCTTTCATGGTAACGGGATGTCCGCCATCTTGGCGTTTATGCCCATTTAGCACTGTATGTGCATTGTTTTTAAATTAACTAGTGTGGGATTTGTACCTTTGACTTCACATCCACCCGGAAGCTTTGTGACGAGTTCGGGTGGAGGGTTCGGCATGAGACGAGGACCCGATGGATGCCGCTTGCGGCTTTAATTATTATTATTATTATTATTATTATTATTATTATTATTATCATCTTTTCTTTCATCTAAACTCATCATTTCTATCCTACTCCATGGCAGACAGCATATAGTATGAGTTTCATCATCTATTAAGACCTTTTCTTTGTTGAGATTTAGGAAAGACAACAGGAAGCTGAAGGATTTCTCATGAGATGTCCAAAACCACATCATGAGAACTCTGAATGCAAACTGCAGGAAAACTATGTGTGTTTGCAGCCCTGACCTGTGTTCTTTCAGGAAAGGTACTTTGGATGTCTGCTGTTTTTTGTGTTTCATTATGGTGCTTCTGCACATTGTAATATTCGAATTTCACAACAAAATCTGTACAAATTATACACATTATCTTGGCTTTTGCCTTTAAAGATAAAGAGGGTTTTGTCTCTCCAAGCAGGGGTGGATCAATAGCTTTTGTTGTCAATTTTGCCAGCTTGTTAAAACTGTATTATCTTTACATTATATGAGAAAAGGCCAGTGGTGCAGTTTTAATGTAATTAAGTATAATGAAGAAATAGTACTTAACAGGAGAAGATGTGTCAACGTTAAGGTCTGGAACATCAACTTTTCAAGAAAGACTCAGGTAGCTTTAGAAGACTCTGCTGTGTTTTAATGCTGCTCTGCTGTGCAACCAAGCATAAATATGTGAAATCACAAAAGAGTCATAAAAAGAAAACTGCCACCAAATACAAATCTTTTTTTTTTTTTAAATCAGCAAAGGGTTTAATGTGTTTGCAAATAAATATCTAAAAAAAAACAAAAAAAAAACAATGTAAATGTGGTGAAAAACGATGCAGCATTTGCTAAGCTGTGATTAGGATCAACTCTGAATTGACTTCATGCTGCAGCCATTGCCAAGCAAAACAACATTTTCCCCATAAAAGTTAAGCCTGGACTCAATTAAAAGCCATTACATTTTGGCAGCACAAACGTTTCACATCACTGAAATCTGTGGTTCAACCTCAAAAACAGCAAAGCATCGTGGACCATATCTCAAAGAATGAAAGGCCTTTTTGATAGAAGCGAACTGAGTCAATGTTTGCCAAACAAAAGGTCAAAGACTTGCAGCTGCCTCAGTCATAGACCCTCTGCAGTTGCCATGAAAGCTGATTTAACTTTTTTCTATATACAGTAAGCTAAATTCGATCAGAAAATTGTCTTTGACATCAAAGTTATCAGTCCTTGCTTCTCCGTTCCATCACCTCTAAATGTTCATATTTCAAATAGTCACAGAAAGGCATCAGGGAGGTTTCTTAATTTCCTCCTGTCTAAAGTACACCTTGTGGTAGCACCTCCTTTGACAAGTATATATCATATTTTTTTAGTGTGTGCGCAGGGATATGAGGATGGAGTAATTAGAACACCAATGTGTTTCTGTAAGATGAGCTCATTGCTGCCATACTATTGGGTGGTCCATGTGTATTTATGTGTATTCATTTCAGTGTATACCTCTATAAGACTGTCTATTAATTGTCTTTTACATTTCAAACTGAAATACACACATTCAGTGTCTTCCTGTGTTGGGTTAAGGAGCCTGTTTGTGAAACTGATTGCTACCTCTTCAGCTGGTTCATGTTAATTAACCAGCGTGGGTAAGCAACAGTGCTTTCAAATCACAGTCATCACTTCAACAGCAGATCTGTTCTGTTACAGCAAAGCTGTATTACCAGTGGAAATAACAGCTTTTCTACCTATTAGCAGAGTTTAATGTGAGAGCAGAGACGTTGCTTTCTCCATGCTGCATAATGTTGGTTTTATTAAGTAAAACTCGGCTCTGCTTATCCCATTACAGTACACAATCGCTTCAACATCTACATTCTCATCTTCAAGTGCTAAGCATTTCATATTTATGATATCCGATTGTATTTAATCTCCATTTTTGGGTCAATTTTCATTTATTGGATTGCAGATGTCTTGTTTTAACTCAAAGGTTTCAGTCTGTCTTTAACAATTTGTAATTGCAAAGTATTCTGCCATGCATTTCCAGTTGCTGTTTGCGGGTCTGAATAATTGCCCTGTTGGCAAAACTGTGTTCCTGGCAAAAGAAAAACCTGCTCTGAGAACTCCGGGTGAAGATTGCAGACTATGACTGAATTTAACCTTTTCCAAGAAAGTGAACAGTGGTTGAAAAATAGTGAAAATGGTGCTCATTCTGTGTGAATGGTGAATGTTGTTTTCCTCTGAAGTCCATCGTCAACCATTTGTAGACTCAAAGAAAAAGGAAAGAACAACAATCCCTCCAGGATGGATTTGATCCTGTTTGGACTTTTTTCTAAAGGATGCAAGTACAAAACATAACATATATATATATATATATATATATATATATATATATATATATATATATATATATATACACAAATATAAAACACAGCAGAGACAAAGTTGGAATAAAGGCATGTTTGTCAATGTGTTACACCGTGTTACATCACTTTTTCAATCATTTGTGAACTAAGGACACTTTTGGTTGCAGTTATGCAAAATAAACTTTCTCTGTTGTCGATGAATATAAGCAGCTCAGATGTCTGTGACGGTTGTTGTCTCAGTTCTTTCTGCAAATTGCACCATACGTAGGAGAGACGTCTGTACTGCAGTCAGGCCATGTGCAAACACTCTGAGGCCATGCTGTTGTAAGTCACTAAGAACAAGGTCTTGAATTGTTCTGCTCAAATAAGAATTTCTTGTATTTTGAGGAAAATATTCCAAAGTGAAATCCCAGTTTGTCTCTCTGCATCAGTAAATACTGGTGCAAGTTGCCACAGGGTGCCATAGCAGGGTGCCGTAGGGAATGATTTTTGTTCATGCTGTAACATTACTTGGCATTACTTGGTTGGCATCATTGTGTGTTATCCTGGGTAGACCACTCTTTTGTGCTATTTTGAAACGAGCCTGTGAGAACTGTCAGCATTTCTGCACAAGGTTGATATATGGTTTCCCCGACAGTTGGACAAAAAAGTGATGTCCAAACTCTTATTTGTACATGAGTGTGAACTTTATTGTTACTCTAGCAGGGCCTCCTGAGTGCTGCAGAGACTCTTTCAACAGTTCTGGCTTAAAAATAAAATTCAACAGATTTTATTTTTATTTATTTAATGATTTATTTATTTGTTTGTTTTCCCTCTCTCTCTGCGGTACCAAATGGTAGTGATGATCCATTCTTCCTTGGAAAGCATAAACCTTTTGTGAATTCTCGTTTTATTTCCAATCCTGACACCCTCACTGATAATGTGTGTTATGCACGTTTCTTTTCGTCTCTGCAAACTTTTTTGACTGCATGTCCTGTATGAAATTTTAATTGAGTTTATACTGTATTTATACTGTATTTTGTAATGGCTGAGTCCCTCCACATTTCAGCATTGTTTTGGTCCTTTCCATTACAGCTTAGGCACCCTCAGTGTGGGCGGGTTTGCCGTAGCGAGGCGGCTCGTAAGTATCGTTTCTTTGTGACACACATACGGCACAATAATGGAGGACGTTGCAGCAAAAATTCCATGAACAGAGCCGGAGAAGGCTGTTGGTGGAAAAGCCATCATGCTGCTGCCTGCTGATACGACCCAGATTTGTTATCAGGAGTTGCGCTTATGACTCATCCTATGACATGGACTTCAATCTGTACACAGCACATTTTCAGCCAGACTCTGTATCGTCAGAACTCCAATGGAGTAGGTGCTAAAAATGTGTCAACTGGACCCGGGAAGACCGTGATAGAAGCACCTACAACCAGGGGGATTGGATGTCTGCCTGGGCTTAGTAGGTGCTGGTGGAAAAAAAGACCTTAAATGGAGATGATTCCTTTTTAGAACTTCTTTTAGATCTTGTGTAGCTTCTTTTGAGTGTATGTGTGTCTGTCAAAAACATTCAACTGAACAAGAAAACACAACAGATTCTAATTTCTGAAGCATTTTAGAAGCAAATTCCACCTTTGTTGTTTCTGTAAATGTGGATTTTTATATTGCATAAAAGAAGCTAAAATGGTCAGTTCTTGTAGCTAAACTGGAATAAAAATCATTTAATTGACCTTTATGTGAAAGTCTCTGCATCTGTTTCATTCATCACAGGTTCTGTTGTGTTTCATATATTTAATTTACATTAACCTCGTGGAGAACTGGCATGTATTATTTCCTATGGTTGTCCTGTTTTGTCACTGAGCTTCCTGTATGAGAGGGTAAGGGTTAGGAGGTGTAAAAGCACTTACAACATAGATGATCAATGCCTTTTCTTTCTTTAGAAAATCAGTTTATGACAAGACTTTTTACATTTCATTGCCAGCATCTGGACATGTTAAAACTTTCTTAAGATGATACTGTTTAGAATTAGTTAATATGATTTACTACGCATTAATTCAAACGTAGCATGGTGTGGTGCAGTGACTGCTGAACTTAACGCTCTTTATGGCGACTGAATAAAAGAAAAATGTCTGATGGTGTTTACGGGAACATCTTGTAAGGCGACAGACAGAAGAATGGAGACCAGATCAATTTGTTGACCTCAAGGGGTCAAAATTGGAATTGATTTCTCTCAGTCTATTTTCCCACAGTGAGAACTCTGTGAAGCAGTAAATCAGTTCCTCAGGTACAATGGAAAGAACAACTGCCACCAGGCACAAGGCTGGTTGAGCACTGAAAACCGTATTCCTCCCCTGTGAGCAACATTTCTATTTACACTCTCGAACCTCTTCACACTCAGCTACTACTTGGTAAAGGGGCTTATCATGGCAACAGGTTGGTAAACACGAATTTGCTGTGTGAATATATTGATCCCGGAACTGTTCTTCTTGTAATACTCTGGTTTTTCATACACAGAATATAAATTAAAGCCAGAACAGACTTATTTTTTTCATCTTTAACCACTACTCATGTCCCTGTTCTTCAATATGGAGGTCAGCAAAAGGTCATTTTAAAAAACTGAAATTCAATATATAGAAGCATCTTTTAGCATCCTTAGATTTCCTTTTCAATTTTGCCATCAAGAAACAGCATGTTTATGTTCATTTGTTTTATGTGATATCGAAAAGGTAACATTCATTCAGACATCATAGGAAACATTTTTTTGTTTATTTTCCATCCCTGAAATCAACGAGAGCTTATTTTACAGGAGACCATCTGCAAGCTGCCTGTAGAAAACTAAATTACAGTGGAAACAATGTGCTCTGGGAAACTGATAAAAGCACTCATGGATCTATGCTACTAAGATCTTTTTTGAGATAAGACTGGATTTATTTTCATCAAATGTTCTATCGTTTTTTGTTGGTTTTTTTTTCCAAGAAAAGGTAAATATGGTAGAATTTCTGATCTGCACCTTTGAATCTTGTATCATCACCAAACTTGTGATTAACATATTTAGTATGAAGGGCACAGCAGGCACGAATTGACCAGTAGGAGATCAAATTTAACCCAAATATCCCATGCCACTGTTTGCTAATTTTGGTCTTTTGGTTCTTTATTGTAAAAATACAGAATAAACGTAAATATGTAGAAGCTCTAACCTTTTCATAGTCGACATCAAAGATTTCTTGCTCAGTTATTTATGCTACTTTTTTTCACAAAATCATCTCCACCAGCACCACTGTGCTTCAGACATACCTCCTTTGCTTTATTCCAACCAGATAGGATAATTATTTTTATTTCAGACAGATACACTTTGGCTGGTCCTGAGTATATATCACTGTCGCTAAAGTCCAATAATATACAGGAACCACAGTTTTAGCAGTTTTTAGGGTTAGAGGACTGGCACACGCACACACACACACACACACCAAAACTGTCCTGCTAATTACTCAGAGGAAAGGGTATCCATAAATAAACTGTGATTAATTTACATGTCAGTTTGTTGACTTATATATTATGTCAATAATTGCAAGAGATTCCAATTAAAGTTCATGACTGAATTGCTCGGTGTGCACCTTATGTTTGTGAGCCATTGACAGAACTATTACCAATTCAGAAATGAGCTAACATAAGTTGTTTCTTGTTGACAGAATGTTCAGACACCCCCTAAACTTCTCATATGTTTTTGTAAAAACTTAGCAGAAAACAAATATATGCTGTTAAGAAAAGGAAATAAATAAGCAAGATGAAATAAAAACATGACAAGATAGCTGGAGCATCAGTGCTATTGCTAACAGAGGCACAGCCTGGAGATGTTGGACCCGGTGGGGAACAACGAACAATGAACCTGTTTTCACTCTTGCCACCCTTAAAATGAGAAATGCCAGGAATCACCAACTCCAGTCTCGATGTCCTCAGTTCTTTCCAAATGACCTGACTCAGTTTAACGGCTCAACAGCAGACTTATGCAAAGCTTTTCATAGATCCATCAGGTTTGATACGGCAGGAAACATCTAATATTTTCGGGATTGTGGGCCTTGAAGATGAGGGTTGGGGATTAGTGATGTAGGCTATTCATGAACTCATAGTGTTAAAGGTAACATATCCATTACAGCTTAACATTGGAAATATTCTCGTATTGACACAACAACCTCATCTAAAGTTCATGTGACAGTTTGGTTCAGCTGTGAAGTCATGTTTCATTTCCAAACTTCTTTCGGGACCTATTTTCTATAAGTAACAAAAAACTTGACCCCAAGCTTTTAAAATGTTCTATTAAAGACTTTTATTTATAAGAGTTTCTGTTGACATTATTAAAGAATAATAGATTCATTTTAAGCTGGAAAATGACTCAGAAATGACTACACTGATGGTAGATTTAGCTTGTTCAGCTCTGATGGACATGACGTTCCTGGTATATCATCGGAGCAAAAAAAAAAAAAAAAGAAATACTCCAGCTGCTCTTCACTGAAGTTTTGTATCCTCATTCTTCTGGGAAATCTTTTTTTTATTGTCTTATATTCAATTGTTTTCTGTGTTTTCCTAGCTGTGCTCGCTCTGTCTGCTGACAGAAGTGCACCAATCTTTTCAAAACTCTGTCGACAGTTTGCTGCAATAATTTCAAAAGGTTTATATTCACTGGACGTTTGTGGCAAAGCTACAAGTGACCAATGTTCCCTCACAGACAGGCAGTAGATAGAAAACAACTTTCAGCCAAAACATTCAAACCGCTCATCCAGACCTGTTACACTCTGCCCTACACGCCATTATTTCGCCAGCAGAGCAAGCTGGACACAGAGTAGCTGAATTTTTGTGAAAAAAAACAAAAAAAGAAGACAAAATACAAACATACAAACTGAGTTTTAGATTTATCAATGTGCATCAAATTTAACATTCGGACATACCCTAAACTACAGAGCCAAAAATACCAGAATAAAGGCTCTGATCCACTCGATCATGTCAGATTAAGCTTTGGCCTTGTTTTGATGTAAAAAGTCCACATTTGTGTGAACTTTCGGTTAATGCTGGGGATGGAAATTCACTTTTTACTGAGAAAGCTACTAGAATGTAAGCACAATGACCCAGCCAGACTGTGGATCTGAATCCAGCCGAGCATGTCGGGAGGGACCTGACAATGGCTGTGCATCGATGCTTCCAATCCAACCTGGATGAGCTTGAACATTTTTTTTTTCTCACAAAGAAAGAAAAGAAAAAGTCCCCAGGAAAGATATCCTAAGCATGAGGGAAGCATTGAATCTTCTCTGGAGTGGAAAATGAAATAAAATTTTTTAGTAATTCTCTTTTTATGCATTTACAGAATAGATGCTTTTTCAGTTTCTCTAAAGGGGTGAAAGAAGTTTTAAATATTTGCCAGTACGTTTCCCAAAACCTTCATCTTGTCATGCATTTAAAAGAAGAAAGTCAAAACCCAAACAAATAAAAACTTTCCAATTGTTTGCTGTAGATCTATGGAGTATACAGAAGCTAAAAACTCTTGACAGTACATTAAGCTCGAACTGAAATGTTGATAAGCTACCAGGATAAAAGTCTCTAAGAACAGATCATGAAGTGGAACTAACCAAAGAGAGTGCACCAATTATGGAAATCATACCATTTTACAAAACAAAACACGCAATCACCATAGCAACCGCTGTGTTTCAGACAGAGATGTGCTTGCGAAGTGAAATATTTGCTCATTGGCCCATAAGCAGTTTCTTTTCCGAGTTGCTTTGTGATTAAAATTGGAAGAAGAAAAAAATCTAACACAAAACATCGATTGTAATCGGGACATTTGCAACAAACATGAAGACATTAAAAGTGCGGTACACATTTTGGAGGCTGTGCACAGAGGAATCTCCTGGGCATCTGGAGAAAAGCAGAAGAGAAGCAGAGCGAGAGCTTTGATGGAGAGAGGGAGATGCCTGGTCAAGGGTCCGTCCATCGTGGATAAAAACACAGCTCTTACACTTCTGAAACTATTCAGAATGAGTTAAAAGGAAGTTTTGAACAACATAGTTTCCCAGCCTGCATACTGTTAGCAGATCTATTTTCTGACCCAGTGTGCAGTTGTGACTGGTTCTGAATGAGGGGGTTATAGCAGGCGATGCTCTCCCATCTTCCTGTTTCTGCATCGCACCAATGAATCTGTAAGCGGTATGCAGTTCTCTGTTTTACTAAGGTGTTATTCATTTTGCTTTCTTTCATCGAACGGTGTGTCGAGGACAACTGTATTAACCCCTGCATGTTGGAAAAGAAGAGTTTCTGGTTTCTTTGTGCTTGCATATTTACAGTTCATCTCTTTTGTGTGTTTTTTTTTTTTAGGTAAGAGGAATTCTTTCAACCTTTGGCTTCTGAGTGTGAGCAGAAATGATGTCTACGGGTGCGATGCTGTGTGCTTGTTTTCTGCTTGGTGTGCCTGTCTGCCTGAGGGGTAACACCATCACTGGTTCTGGAAGAGAGAGTAAGATTGCACTAAACACACAAAGACATACACAGCTTGCTAAAGCTTCTTCCTGCCTACTCATCTTTCTAACAAGACTTCCATCCTGTTGGCTTTGATTTGATTTCTGCTTCGGTTTGTGTCATTCCAAGTTGTTTGATTGGGATTTCTAATTAAATCAGCAGGACTTGAGGCAAAATCAAAGCTATCTGTAATCACGTTGGGGTTGAAAAGCTTGTTTGAGAAGGAATCCTATTTACATGTCCAAGGGGTGGCGTAGAACAAGCAGATGTTGGTGGCGCACCTGCAATCTGTTACGTGTTTTCACCTTTGAGGCAAGCTTTGAACGCTTAAGGACCCTGCTAGATGTGGCTGATTCAAGCCTTGTCATGTTTGTATGTGACATCCAGTAGAGCTGCTGAACATTCAAGCCTGATTTCTCCAGGTGCGATTTTTTTTTTCTTTTTTTTACTGCAATAAAAAGTAAAAATCAAGATTTGTTAGTTTGATAGAAACTTTTTTAGACATAAGTAGACATATTTCATTGCTAATGACTGTGTTACATCAGCCTTACTTTTTATTGATCTTTCTAGCATGTGGGGAGCAGACGATGGTAGTTTTGTTAAACTTATCTGAGTTTATTCTTTCTGGAAACATGACTTTAGTTACTCAAGAGAATGTAATTGTGATGATCTGAATCTCCTCCTTAAAATAGATTGTACACTACTGTTATTACTACACCTACTGCTGCTACACACATGCCAGTCTAGTACATGTGTTATGTCTAAAGGACTATTCATGATTGTTTACTTACATAATAAGTACGTCCGTTTCAAGCCTTGTCATATGTCACTAGCCTTCATACTAGATACACATACTACATAGATTAGTTATGGAAAGCAGTTAGTGGCAAAAATGCACTCCTATAATGTTTTTTTGCAACTGCCCCTGTTTTCTTCTTTCTCCTCCTCTTGTTCCTTTTCTTCTCCTCTGATTTGCACCTTTCACTGGTCGCATGTCAGCTATACTGCTCAACACTCGTCCACCCGGTTTCTTGTAGTAGAGTTTTGTTTGCTAAGTCAAGCGCCTGAATATGCATCGATTGATTGTGTTAATGACGAAAGAAAAAAATGTCCTTCCGTCTGTTTTTCTGGCTTCTTTGTCGAGCATGAATGGGCCTTAAGTCTGGTCTGGTATTAGCTACTGACATAACTATCTACCCATCTAGAAAAAAGATACTTTAATTAGAGTTTATAAGTCTCCAAATTCCATGTTGCCACCTGCATAAATTAGTTGCATGTGTGTGAAGGGAAAGACTTTCATCTAAGCTTTTTTGTCAATGACCCAGATGGTCTTTCACTTTGTACTTCCAGTTTTTGATCAGAGTTGATTTATGCTTCAATTTTTTGTACAGTTTTAGATAACATGTCCATATACGGACAATATTGTGAGACAAGGTATCACCAAGCTCTTGTACATTGATCACAATGTTATGATGGCCTCTCATGCAGTCTTGCCCGAGAGTATGAAGGTCACATGCATCAAATAGTGATTTCTCCCCATGGCCTTTTCACACCCATATTTCCCCAGGTCCTTTTACATTATTTTATATTATTGTATGCTTGAAGTATTGCCATACCAAAAGGACATTTCTGTTTCTGACATTGTCTGCCTCTGAGAAATACGAGAAAGTTTATTTAAACATAATTACAGATAAAAAAAAGGACCAAAAAAGAAATAAAGCATATGACTAAAAAAGGGAAAAACACAAAACATGGAAGAATGTGTTATTTAATCCCATCCCAGTAATCACAACAATTCTCAGACATTAAACCATTATCACAATTTCTACTACGTACTACATAATGTTATAAAAACAGTACTAATAACAACGTTCAGCATATATGAACAGTATCTCCTTTGAAAATGTGTTTTTGTTTTGTTCTATCTTTTGGTTTTCTTTCATTGATTTACCTCTCTCTCAAATTATTTAACTTATTTAATATTTTGAGGGGGGCTGAGTTGCTGGCATCAGACTATTTATTTTATTTAAGGTTTTTATATCTGCATTTGTGTGTGTGTGTGTGTGTGTGTGTGTGTTTTTATTGAAAAGTGAAGTTGATCAGTGACAACAAACATTTCTTTAGATCTAAATTTCAATTGATAAATGTTTAAACTAATAAATAAAGTGTAAATTTATTTATTGCATTTTAGATGTTTTCCAAATGTCCCCTCTGCTGAAGCCTCCTGATTGTAACTACTATTTGTGAAATGTATAGCTATAACATTTCAGAGAAAATTTTTATTTTTTAGATTTTTTTTTCTTGTTATTAAAATTTATATGTTAAAAATAAGAAAAACAAGCTGCTTTTTTTCACATCACTCTCTTCCTCATGCAATATTCTATGTTCAGTCTCGTCACTAATACTCATCTACAGCTGTGATCTGCCTCACCGGAGGGGGATCTCTGAAGGGCCCACCATGCTCTGTAGCATGATAGAAACACGCTGAGAAGCTGTGAGTGTTCCATCTGTCATGTTGTCACTTGGCTCCTCCGTCATCCCCCCTTTTCTCTCTGCTTCCACTTTCCATCTTCGTGTTAATTTCCATGTCTTTGTTTTTCTTTCCTTCATCCTGTCGGTGTTCTATGCTGTTTAAATGGTGGTAGAATTGTGTTTTTGTTTTGTTGAGCTCCCAATTCCCACCACACCTTCAATCAGGTCTCTTCATTTAAGAAAACATATCTTCTATCATGTCCAACAAAACAAATCCACTAATTGGTCACATAATTTAATCTCAACAAATTGTGATTTTTGCAGATTTTCTTTTTCTTTTGTTCCACTGCTTTCACTCTTTTCACATCTTTGACTCTCTTTTCTTCCCTATGCATTTTATATTAACAGTGATTGAAAACCAATTCAATAATAATTCAAGTAAGAGCAGGAGGGAAGACGTGGGAGGAAAAATCACAAGCATTAAATATCGCCCTTGTACCCTCATCATTAATGACAGAATCATAGTGATTATGGAACTTAAAAAAAAAAGGCCTTGCCATGGTCCGACCCTTGGGAATACTGTGGGTTCAAGTCATTTTATGATTCTCCTTGAAGCTTTGTAGTCTCTGAAGTGGTGCAGAAATCAAGCCAGTGTCTGTGAATGTTGGTAGCAGGCTTTCAGAGGAACCAGAGCTGCAAGCTTTGGCCAGTTCAGTTGAAACATTTACCTGCAAAATGTGGATTAGGACCTGATTAGGTTTTTGTATTCAGAACAGGGTGGGTTATGCATCTTTCCACTTTAGCATGTCACCTTCGAAGCCGATCCATGGAGTATGCACTGATGGTTCAAGTGGAATTGTTGGGTTGTGAAAGATTTGGAATGACTTTTAATCCAAGGTTTCAGTTTTGTCCTGCTTGTACAAAACAGCTTTGGACAGTTTTCGTTCCTGAAGCCATTACTTGACTTGAGTAAAAAGAAGTTGTTTATAGCCTAATGGAACATGCTTGGAGCTTAAAAGCATCTGCATACACAGGCAAGATTTTATTCCAAGCCATTATCTCATTGATACTTTATAACTGCCTAAGTGTGCACTTTCTCACTGAAGTCTCTCATGTTAAATGATTACTAATAACTTCGTGAAATACATTAGTCCGGTAACTGGAATAATTTTTTTCTTCCTTACTTCAACATGAATTTTCATAATGGTAGAAAAAGGCAGACAGAATGAATAATGCTTATGGAGTATCGGTATCAATAACAAAAGAGAGAGCAAGACTGATTTAATCATTCAGAGAAAGGGGACTGATGCAGCAGGTAGTCAGGTACACAGGCTTTCACTAAATGCCAGAAGCAGCTGGTGGCTATTCTGTTCATAAAAAGCAAAAACAAAACATTCTTCTGCACACATGCACACACAGTCAAATTTAACACATCCCACAACAAGATCAATATCAGTGGACCTGTTTTTTTTTTCCTCATCTGGCTTTGGCTACTTCAGAAATATTTTTTTCTTCCTTACATCACCAAGTCCAATGACACTGGGATGTTGTGTAACATGTGACTTAAAAACAAAGTGCAATGATTTGCAAATAATTTCTGACAATTATTCAATTCATGTCTTGACAAAGACAAGATATTTAGGTTTCAAACTGTTAAACTTTGATTTTATTTTTTATTTTTTTTAATTTCTAAGCAAATAATCACACATTTTGAAATGGTTGCCTATCTACATCAGACCTGTCCACAATAATGTGGTGCAGTGCATCTCTTCTCAGTCTTTTTTATGGTACATGTTCCCTAAACTATTAAAATGATATTTAATAAATAAATTAAGGCTCTCGGATCCTAAAAGAAAAAGAAAATTAAAAAATGACTTTGAACCTGGTGTAATCCATTTTCACCTCTTTTTGCTCTCTAGAAAGGTATGCAAGTTAGCGCATTTTCTATATATTACCTAGCATGCGTCTTTAAACATGAGGTTCCAGAGAACTTGAAATACAAAGAATAGTATGTGAGCAAAAAACCAGGAATGTTTTAAGGTAATATTTAAGGTAAATTTTACCATATTTATCTAGAGGTGGGAAACTCCAGTCTTCTAGGGCCACAGTCCTGCAGATGTTTGAAGTTTTCCTGCTGCAACACACTTGACTCAAATCAATGGCTAGTTATGAGACTAGTGCAGATGTCCTTAACCTCTTAACATTTCAGGACTGTGGCCCTCAAGGACCTGAGTTGCCCACCCCTGTTCTGTAGTGTCTCGCCTGAAGCTCGGTGTATCACAGTTTTTACATACCTGTTTCTGAGACCTATTCCAATACCTCATGGTAAAAACTATGCTCTAAATCCTGCTGTACTTGTCTTCTTCCCCTCTGTGAATATGTTTGGCTGTACAATAATTCTGTCATATCAGACAGTATTAAACTGTAAGTGTGCAGATCAAAGGCTTAGTTACATGTTCCCTATAAGAACAATGGTAATTGGCTGCATTTTATACAAATCAAATGTTTGATCATAACAAAAAGAAAACTTAAACTTAACCTATACTATCAGTGTGACAGTAAGGTCCTATGTCACCAAACTCAGTGCAGTTGGTGGTATTTATAATGCAGTGAAACACTAAAGCTCTGGAATGGTTCTGTCTGGACAAAGTGGCTCGGCTCCATGATGTCAAATAATAAAGGCTGTCCTTGAAGCAGACTACATAAATCCCACTCATTTAGTACATTCTTGTGTGTGTTTAATCAAATGGTAAGAGATTGAAATAGTGTAAGAGGCAGTAAATTAGCCTTTAAATGTCCCATTAAGTAATTTATACGCTTCTAATTTCACACAGCTAGTGGAATTGGAGGATTACAATGAGACACTGACTTCGAGCATGGGAATTTTGTAAAAAACTACCTACATAATGGATAAAATTTGATGGACTGAAGTGGACTGTTTATGGGGAATCTAGCGTTTTTGGATACCTTGGGTGTGATCCAGGCCTTGTGGGAAGTGAGCAGCTCTCTGCTACACTGTAAAAAAGTGTGAGTAATATAATCTGGGCCTTGCAGCTTCTGTGAGATGCTGAAGAAATATTTTATTTATTTTAATAAGTCAAAGGATCAAGATAAGTCCATATTTATCTGATAGACCTCAGTTTGTTCATGTAAATGACAAGTCCTCCTCAGGAAACCAGAGTCCTAAATCAAATCAAATCAAACTTTATTTCTTGAGCACTTTTCATGCCACGGGCAACACAAAGTGCAACACAAAGTAAAATCAAGTCATAAGGATTAAAACAAACAGTGGATAACAAGGCATTTAAAAATAATAAAGACACAAGCTCTTTCCACACACTCGCACACACACAAGGACATAGGGCAAACAACCCCCCCACAACCACCCACACACACCCACAAACCCACCCACATTCCCCGAAAAACATCATTCCCGAAATAATGTCTCTTAAACCAAATGCAGGTTAATAAAACAACTACAAACATTAATTAAGTGATAAAAATTCATCCCAGAGAGAATCACACATACACGGGAAAAAAATGCTAACTCCACACAGAAACACCACTGTTCAAACCTCCCCTCTCAGCCGAGGCTCAAACCAGCAACCTCCTTGCTTTGAGGCTGCAGTGCTAACCACTATTCCACAGTGCTGACCTACATTATGCTGAATTTATATGAATTTATACTAGCCTGTTCCATTTATAACATTTTTCTCTCCACCATTCCTGGATGTATTTATCAAGTTCAAATCCAGAATAAGCGGTAAAGTAACCTGAACCTTTACTAGAGGTGACTCTGTAATACCTTGTATATGCACAACCTTCACTAAACAGGTGCTATCAGTTACATGATCTGACATTTGGAGCCGCATCCCTGCTGATATTAGAGACTAACTAGATTGCTAACTATATTTAAATAAACCTCAAATGTTAGTCTAGAGGAACCAGACGTCTTACAATCAATGACTATTCTTACAAGTGTGTCTTGTGTTAAGTGCCTGTGTGTGTGGATTATCTTTGCCATTTGACCCTCTGTCATTACAGTTGTGCACTTTTTTTTTTTTCTATTTTCTTGATCTGTCTGGGACAACAGATGGAAAGTAGCCACTGGCTAATTCTGGCATATTTACATGTTTTGTTCATGATTGTGCATTGTCTCATCTAAATAAATGCATTTAAAAAGTAAAAATGCACTTCCCATACATTCATAACACATCTATCAACAATTGAATATATTGCCTGAACAGTAATAGAGACAGTTAAATGGTATCTATGTGCCATTATACACATGTAAAAGTTGTCTTATTATTGAGATATGGCTCTATGATTAAGGTTTCTTTTTATTAAAAATATAAACCATCTACTTATGAATACATGCAAAATGTATTTAACGAAGCAGGCTAACTTGTTGAGCATTATTTTTGGTACCATTCTCTTTGTCCACACAATTAACCACTGCTGAATTAGTTTGGTACTCTACACCATTTTTTATTTGCCTTTGTTGAAATATCTCTTCAAGTCCTGGCACATAATATTCTTATTCAAAGCAGCTGAATTGATAATCCCATTAGACTGTGGGGGGTAAAGCTGTGCATCTTCAGCGGGGTGCCATTTCAGCTCGCTGCAGGGTTATCTCTGTCTCTGAAGATGACTGCTGAGCTTGAGCTGAATGACTCTTGTCTTCATCATAAATTCTGTTTGCAGCACTCTTTTCCCACCATCCTCAAGACGGTTACATCACTCCAGGAGGTGCTCCAGTGCATTTTGGATCCGATGGTTGGTGATGGTGATCCCTCAGCTGATCCGTCCATTCGACTCTTTGCTGTAGAGCGTTAAACAACACGGCTGTCAGGAATAAAATAAAATCACACCTGTTCTCTTTTTAATGACTTATTAAGGATATCTGAAAACTAAAAGTATGACTCCAAAAGTGAGACTGTGACATACAAAATAATTAAGAGTTACTACAGGGGTGTCCAGCTCTGTTCCCCGAGGGCCACAATCCTGTAGGTTTTCCATGTATCCCTGCTCCAACACACCTGACCCAAATTAATCAGTCATTGTGCAAAACTTATTGCCTGCTGGATCCATTCAATATAAGCCAGATGAGTTGGAACAGGGATACATGGAAAACCTGTAGGACATGGGCCCTTGAGGATCGACTTTGGACACCCCTGGTTTAATCTGATTAAGGCTTTTTTAAAATAATTATTTTGTTTATTTACTTGTACTTTGACAACTTGTTTACAAATTTCAACTTTGAACACTATTTTGATATAATAATGATGTAATTGCTGATGGGGATTTTTGACCAACTTCTGCTTGAAGACAGATATTTCCAAAAATCCCTTGACATTAACTTTATTTCAACCTCAAATAGCTCACAGTATTCTCATTTACAGATTTACTGATTTACATTTATACTTCCTTATTTTGGGGGTTTTTGTTCTTTAATATTACTGTCTAGCAGAAATGCTACATTGTAGGCCTCTTATCGTTAGCACTTTCTTACTAAAAGTTAATTGGTCAAAAAAATGGATATAAAAGGTTGCTTGGTTATAGCTTAAGGTGTGCCTGTCATGGCTGATATTGTGTATTTGACTAACAGGTCAATGCTGTCAGGTCTGAGAAAGAAAAGAGGGGAATCAGAATACTCAAAATAGGAAAATATGGATGTTAGCTAGTTTAATAATTCCAGGTGTGGTAGGTACAGAATGTTCAGTAGTGTTTTTACTACCCCACAGAAGGATTTTCACTCTTGAAATTCTGTTACTTCATTGACAGTCCTATGAGTTATCACTTATATTGTCAACAATTTCTCAGGAACAGTACTGTGTAACCCGGTGGGGTGATTTTAATTTTTAGTATACACAAACTGCTATGTCACTAAGAGACACCCAATTTACCCAGAAATTATGATAAAGCCTTTTCCTGTCAAACTTTTGACCACCTCAAATTGATGCAAATGTTCAGTCAGGTAAAGCCAAAGATCATCAGGTGACCAGAAAAATATGCCTGTTGGAAAATAACCAAAATAAAAATGGTCCTTTTTGGCTGGAATAAAGACAAGAACAAAACACTTTGATGACACCAAGTAAAACTAATCTGGATCTAATTGTGTGATGTGAGTAGTACCTAAATAACTATAAATAGCAATAAATGCCAGGTGAAAAGTGGTGAAATATAGAAATAGTATTTTGTGTGTTTGTTTCAATGCCAGTATTATTCGTCCTTAACACTGCAAGGCCCAAGGATTTCAGGTTTTCCTGCAAGTCGCCCTCCCCTCTACAAGTTTGTATTCACTCTCACCTTGTTAACTGTCACTATTGTCATGCAAAAATCCTCTAGAACAACCAGATGCCAAACTGGTTTAGTTTCTCCCCCCAAAAAAGGTCCTTACCCTGCTTAACTTGCTAGGCAACGCAGAGCATTGCCCCTTTTTCCAGAGTCAGTAACTTTGTCAGTAAGACTTCAGAGCACAGTGCACGATGTGAAAGGACCAACAACTTGGTGGTTGAGTCCACTGCATTTCAGTCATTTCAGCTTACAAAATGACAGAAAAACAGTATGACTTGAGTAAAGGAATAACAATTATTCTATCTATGATCCATCTGCCCATTCATCTTTCCATCCATCTATCCATCCATCTATCTATCTATCTTTCCATTTATAAATCCATCCATCTTTCCATCCATTTATCCATCCATCTGTCCATCTATCTTTCCAGCCATCTATCCATCCATCTGTCTGTCCATCCATCTGTCTTTCCATTCATCTATCCATCTATCTCTCATCTATATATCCATTAATCTACCCATCCATCTACTCATCGATCTACTCATCCATCTATCCATCCATCTATCTTTCCATCTATTCAGTCATCCATCTATCAATCCATCCATCTTTCCATCTACCTATCCATCCATCTACCCATCTATCCATTTATGTATCTATCTTTCCATCTATTCAGCCATCCATCTATCATCCATCTATCCATCTTTCCATCCACCTATCCATCCATCTACCCATCTATCCATTTATCTATCTATTATCCATCTATTCAGCCATCCATCCATCTACCTTTCCATCCATTTATCTATCCATCTGCCCATCCATGTATCCATCCATCTGTCCATCCATTTATCCATGTATCCATCACCCCATTCATAAATCCATCTATTTATCCATCTATCTGTCCATCTATCCATCTACCTATCTTTCCATCCATCTATAATCAATCTGTCAATCTATCTTTCCAACCATCTATCCATCCATTTGTCCATCTATCTTTCCATCCATCAATCTATCCATCTATCCATCTATCCATACACTTATCCATTTATCTATCTATCTTTCCATCTATTCAGCCATCCATCTATTCATTCATTCATCAGAATCTGGTGTTCTTTGTTATATTTGTAATATAAAAGAGTGCATCAGTTCAGCGGACGTGTGAATCTGAGGAGCAAAAGAGGAGCCGGACAGCCGGACAGACATGTTTCATGTTGGTGTCTGAACTTCCTGGTGGTGCAGCGGATCTGATTTTTTCATTGACATAATATTCTGGTGTAGAGATCTGACGACGCAGACAGTGTCGACACATATCACACAGCTACACTCAATTCAGAATTTACATTGCTGCTGCGTGCGACTGTTTGGTCTGACGACACGCGACAGTGCTGTGGAGTCCAAATACAAGCATGTAACAACTCCAGAAATGTTTCACGCTTCTGTAGAATTTTTCCCCCTTTATTTACAAACTAGCAAAGCCATGCTGCTGGTGCTGCGCGGAGCAGAAACTGTGCCGCGCTGCTTGTGTCGGTTTTTTGTACTACAGCCGTGCAGCTGGCTCTGCGTGGAGCAGAAACTACGTTGCGCTTCTAAATAGTTTTAGAAAAATAATGACTGCGTTCTGACTGCTATCAAAATTTTGAGCTTCTACACACTTTTATATTCACAAACACACTTGGCAAACTAAAGATTATAAATAAAATTTATCAATCATCATGAAAACTCCAAAACTCACCAGCCAAGCGGAATGCGCCTATGAGAGGTTTGTGTCAGAAATGAAACCAAACAATCGTGAATCAAAACCAAAGACTGTGAAGCGCAAACAAAATAGCGAGAAGAGAGAAAGAGAAAGAGGAAAATACAAACAAAACTCAATTTAACCTAATAAAATCCTAACAGTTTTCATGATGATTAATAATTTTTGATTTTGAAATAATTTATTTTACTTAGGTTTTAGAAAGTTTTGTTTTGTTTTTTGCTTGAGTTTTAAAAAAGTTTTGCTTGGAGATTCTGAAACAAATCTGATTCCATACTTTTGAAGCAGTTTTGATAAAAGCTCTCCATGAAGGTCATCAGTGTCAAGCCAGATGTGTATCGACAAGAAGTTTACCATCTGTCATATTTTTATACAGATGTCTTGGTGAAAGAGACACACACTTGAAACTTTGGAGGATGTGTGTGTGATCAGGTGCATGTTTTGGAATTCTAATGTTATTAACTTGAATGGTTTCTTTATATACATTATTTTCATCATTTGTGTTTATTATGTAAAGCATTTTGAGCTGCGTTTGCATGAAAAGTGCTGTATAAATAGAGTTTGATTTGAATTGATTTTAAAACCCTTGTTTCCTGACCTTTGTCAGTGAAATCTGTTTCTTCATTAAGCCACTTCACACTAACCTTTGTATCATCAAGTATAAAAACTAACAAATCAGTGCTGTGTCTACACATAACAGACCGCTTTGCTGTTAAATTGTGTATGTATGCATTTTATCATACAAAAAGTCAGCCACGCATACATGCATAGAACTTGTTCAATTTCTTTATATCTGTATACAAAGTTATAGTAAATTTAGTCCCCTTGGAAAGGTGGCTGTCATGAAGCCATTCTCTGAGGAGACAAACAGGGGAAAAGGCTGAAGTATGCTACATTACACAAAAATTGGACTGAAAATCAGCCGCAACAGGTCTTACAGAGGGATGAATCCTTCCCAGAACCCAGACCTCAGTAGTGGTGTGTGATCATCTTGACAGAGAATGACAGTAAATGCAGCCATCACCCAAAGTTTTATTATATTATTTCACAATTCTCAACTATTCATGAAAATCTTGCAATTTTGTCTGAAATGGTTCACACTTTACTGAACAATAAATATTCCAATATCAAAAATTTACTTTGAAACTTGTTAGAACTGTGGAAACTCAGTTTTCAGTTTAATTCTATTCAATTCAGCTTTATCTGTATAGCTCCACTTCACAACAATGTTGTCTCGGGGCACTTTACAAACACAACAGTTGAGGCTGACTCATAATAAATAGCAACTAATGAAAACCAACTGATTGCATCAAATCTTGACTTTCCAATCCAATCCCCATCCTTAGCCCCATAAACTGTATTTCTGTATTATGTTTGCTCATGTTTAAGCCATAAGATCCTTCATGACATGTATGATACTTAGGGTTTCTCAGACATTTGGCATCATTTCATGGTAGAAACTTTGCTCAAAACCCTGTGCAACACAATCTGACTTTTGTCTTTTGCCCCTAATAAACATCAGAAAGCAGAAATCACATAGTAAAAAAGGGAACACATCCCTAAAAAATTTGATGCTTTTTATTTTACATTTTTTTAATGGGACGAGATCCAATATTAGAAATTTGGACGTATCTTGGGTCTTGATGGGTTAAATTTCCTTGGTTAAATATTGATATAAGGGGTGGTTCAAGACAGTACGTACTCGTGCACTTGATGCATTTATGAATGACAATATCATATTTCTAGCTCATTGTTATTCATGTCTGGATCGTATGATTTATTGTAAGAACTAAAACATGGAGTAAGAGAATAAGCAGATCTTTAGCTGTGGCTTAAAGCAAACACTCATTACACTGGTGGCCATCTTGTCTGATTTTGAATATTTTTCACTTTTTTTAACCTCCTGTGTTGGTGCATAGATGTGCAAGGCTTTGCTGGAGCTTGAAGCTGTTCTTTTACAATGATCCACTCCAGTGGGCTGCAGGAAGCTATTGTGAACCCCAGATTAATAGCAGTGACACGAGCATGCCCTTCAGTCTCCTCCCCTCAGATCTCATCAAGCCTGCTTTCAGTTACTCAGTCGAGTGAAGAAGTTAAGACATTTTGGTTTGAAAGGTGGGACTGCTGCGGTGAGAGAGCATGTACTGAATGGACTCAGTTGAAGTTCATCTTTATGTCATTGTCAACCCATATATTAGTCTTATTCATGCTTTGCGGCGTGATATCATTGCTATTTTCCCTTCAGGGAGGTTTATCTGTTCAGATAATTTCTCATCAGGGACATGGAGTTAATGCTCGCATCTCTCCAGCCAAAACTGAGGATTTAAAGCGGACAATAATTAGGTATAAAATAGCTGCGTAAACCGTTTACCACAGTCTGTTCCTCAAATTGAATGCAGATATTCATAAGTCTTTTACACAGTGATGCTCCTCATATTGCATGTTTTAATTATGCATGCTAATCACACAATATAAGAGGATCATGCTCCAGAGAGTGAGAGAGCTCTGAGGAAAGACAGTGACAAGAATGATTTTTGTTCGTGCAGCCCTGAATTTTTTGACCATTTATTAGGAGGGGTTGCAGAAATCGAATATGCAAAACAGTCAAGCTGGTCATTGATCTTATTTTGCACTGCTTGATTCCCAGTATAAAGTCTGAATGATGTTGTGAATAAGGCTGTGTGCAGCAGAGATTTGCAGCCGGAGACCAGATGATGCATGCAAATAAATGCAACTTTAATATCCATCTACAACCAGTGGTTAAGTCAGGAGTCCTGTCAACTATCCACAGCCTGATGTAGAGAAGAGATTTTCAAGTTTCCCAGGGTGCCTTTTGCATCGTGTCTGCCTCCTGTCTACCACCTGGGTTTTAATCCAGTCTATTTATGCTGGACAGCAAGCGATTCACAATGTCACTCATCCCTCTGTGCAGGACATGTGTCAAAGGGCAGAGGTGCACATTTTCCAGCTTTCTAAGTGTAAAAACAGCTTGGAAGACAGAAAAACCCCTCCATTGGTCTATCAATCTGCATTCTACCTATACTTTTTTTTTCCCCTGTCAGGGTAATAACGGCCTGGAGCCTGCCCCAGCTAGAGGCTGGTAGACCCTGTAAAGGTACTTAATCCATCACAATGCTTAAAAAGAAACACACTTACTCTTACTGGTGGTTTAGAATTCCTTTTTAACATAGCATGAATATGTTTGGATTGTGGGAGGAAACTGCAGCCTCCACACTGGAACCAAAGACCACACTACCCAGAACTTTTAGTTCAGCTCCTACATGTTTTTTTTTTTTTTTTTTTTTTTTTTTTTTTTTAACAGTAATAACATTTACATCTGGATCTAATCAATAACTCTCTGGTCTTGATTGATAGCATTACGGCTGTGACGTTCCATAGCTCTACAAAGGCTCAGTTTGTTGCTAAGCAACCAAGTAAAATGTCAATGTTTGGCTTGTAAGTTGCTATTAGTCAGTAATGATAATACATATTTACTGGTAGGTTTCCATTATCTGTTCATTTGTTTAGTTACAGTGTGTCTCCATACTTCATACTGGTGATTGTGGAGCAGTGAGCACATTCCTGTCCATTCTACCGATATTACAGCGCCTCATAATGTAGACAGGGACATGGTTGTAAACTGTCTCTGGTGTTTTGCACCTGTTTATTACATATTGCATAATTAGCCATGTTGAATTTCAATAATTCAACATGGCCAAAGACTATATATAGATATGCATATACATATATATATATATATATATATATATATATATATATATATATATATATATATATATATATATATATACACACCCTGGACAGCTCTGGACAGCTCGCCAGCCAAGCGATATATATATATATATATAGGCCCTGCGATGGACTGGCGAGCTGTCCAGAGCTGTCCAGGGTGTATATATATAAGCGGTTCAGAAAATGAATGAATGAATGAATGAATATATATATATATATATATATATATATATATATATATATATATATATATATATATATATATATATATATATATATAGGCCCTGCGATGGACTGGCGATGGACTGGCGAGCTGTCCAGGGTGTACCCTGCCTGTCGCCCAAAGCCAGCTGGGGTAGGCTCCAGCTTCCCCGCGACCCTGAATTGGATTAAGCGGTTCAGAAAATGAATGAATGAATGAATATATATATATATATATATATATATATATAGATAGATAGATAGATAGATAGATAGATAGATAGATAGATATAGATAGATATATATATATACGGTGTATATATACGGTATCGTGTGAAAAAAAAAAAAAAAAATATATATATATATATATATATATACACATACATATATATATATATATATATATATATATATATATATATATATATATATATATATATATATATATATACACATATATATATATATATATATATATATATATATATATATATATATATATATATATATATATATATATATATATATGAAATGACACATAAAACCCAAAGTAAAACTGTCATGCTATATACGGTGTATCACATATACGGCATCTTGTGGGGAAAAAAAAAATAAAATAAAATATAATTTTTCACACGATACCGTATATATATAGTTTTATTTTGGGTTTTATGTGTCATTTCATATTTCATAGAATATATTATATTAATATTTAGAATGAATTAATTGATATTTATCAGAAACTGTTTATTTCAGAGTTTTATATTCATTTTGAACAGCAAACAAACTGTGTTCCTTTAGTGGACACTACCCTTTTTTTTCCCAACACATTAATCATATTTTTCTACTTTGCTTAAACAGATTTATATATTTGTTGTCCGCCTGCCCGTGCTGTAGCTGAGTCTTCGGCAGTGAACGTTCAGATTCAGAGAGACGTTAATTGGCAGCCACTGAGTTATGGTGCTGCAAAGGTGGTAAACAATGTCACGAGATAGCGCTTGTATCTACCAACCCTGGTCGTCAGGTCCACTGTCTTGCCAGTTGTAAATATTTCCTTGCTGCAACACAACAGACTCAAATGCACAGGTCATTTAACAGGGCTGTTCAGAACTTAACAGTTGGAGATGCATTTAAGTTGATAATGATGAGCTTCAGCATGAAAACTGCCACAAATACACAGAAATTAGTGTTGAATTCATTTTAGTGAAGCCACCTTAAGTGATCATACAGGAGAGATGTGTTTTTCTGTAAAAGTATGGAGCTTTGTTTTTCTATGGGATGTAAGGAACGTGGGTAGCGGTTGGGTAAAGGGAAAGTTTGATGAGAGGGTCTCTCTCCCTTTTGGTACAAGCAGCACCAGGGGCAACTCAGGCTTGCTCTTTGTAAATGTGCCAACCTTGGGAATCTTCCCTTTATAGAACCGCTGTCTGAGTTCATGAGAAGTGCACAATGTGCCACCTCACATCAAGCACAGTCTGCATTCCTCAGTTCTTCTCTGGGCCTCCGCAGGTTGGCTTGGATTTATCATACTCATATTTTGTAAAATAGTTCATATTTTGATCATTGCTGGGCATACTTTGCTTGAAAAATATCTGAAAGTTGTCTATGGGGTTGCGATACACCGGAATATGAATGTTTTAGCTCTGTGTAATGGCCAATTTCCACTGGTTATGTGTGTGTGTGTCTGCAGCAAAGCCTCTGGAGGTGATTACAGCTGTTTTAGTCAGTGGTTTGGTTCACCCGGGGCGTATCATCCTGTGAGTCCTGGCTCCCTCTTAAAGGGGCTCTATTATGCTATTTCTAGTTTTCTGAGCTTTCTATAGTGTTAAAGGGTTAAATACTCATCAGACATGTGGTTTTAGAGTTTTTTTCTACTTTGAGATTTGAATGATGTTCCAGGCGAGGGACTAAGTGATTGGTCATCCTCTCTAGGTTGTGCACGTTCACGAGAAGAAAACCACGCCCACCCTCACTATAACTACTCCTAGCAGTTGACCAATCAGACGCAGCCCGCAGACAGGACATGGGGCGGAGCTTTCTCTGTTGGCTTGTTTCTGGCAGAGGCTGATCTGAGATACAATCGATACAAAATGATTGAAAGGGTTTGTGAAAAATGCTTAATTATTTCTTGCCCTTCTGGACTTGCACATTAAAATAAATTAGACTGAATGTGCATAATAGGGACACTTTAAGATCAACCTGCATGGCATATGTGTGCATGCTCATGTGTGTGTGTGTGTGTGTGTGTGTGTGTGTGTGTGTGTGTGCGTGTGCATGTGTAAATATATGTTCATTCATGTCTCTGTGTATTTACTTTTACAGTGTGTTGCTGACTGTGTCTGATTTAGTTGTCAGGTCAAAAATGACCCTAAGACAGTTTTTTTACCTACAGTGTCCAGCTGCCATGGACATATGAATAAAGGCATTTTTTTTCTTTTTAAATGTTGCGTTCACTTTAGGAAATGTCTTAAAAGTTGAAATTTAGAAGATATTACTGTGGTTTTCTTTGAAGATATTTTTAGGTAATTTTGGACCTGAATTAAATCACATCCAATCTATATTTATAATGAATTGATCAGATTTGGTAAAGATAAATAGGTGAACAAAAATGCAACAACAATAACACTAACAACAATAATCCTGACACTAACTTTTAAAAAAAAAGACAACAAAAGGGTGAAAGTGAGCAAACTGCAAGTTAGACACAACTCCTGGCTTCTGTTATCTGTTTATTTTCTCATCAGAAATGTGTGCCAGCATTATTAAGTTGAACAAACATGTTAGTGCCAAGAGTTTCTGCAACAATAACACAACCAATGAAACTGAAATAATGGTATTAAGTTCTTTTATCGGATTAATCCAAAAGAAATGCTTCCTGCAGTAAATGGTCCAATTACTGTTTTTGCCAGTTTTATTTTAGGATGGACGCCAACACCAAAAGCCATGTTCTCAGACACTCAAACACTCAAGTCTTTGGAGAGGGCCATTAATCTAAGCATAAAGCTCCATTTCATTTATTTCTTGACACAGTGGAAAAGAATCTGACCTATGAAATGATGGTTGACTCCTGCTGCACAGGTCAGAGCAGATAAGAGCCAATAAAATGCTCTAACTGTTGCTTTGGAGCTGCAAACTTGTAAAGAGAAGGTTGTATTGGAGCCAGTCGCAGCTGTTAATTAGATCTCAGTTTCATTTATTTCATGATGTGATTGAGCAATTTGACTTGGTATTGATTTACTGAGGGATAATTCAATTTAAATAGCCATTTTATTATCACTGGATTTACACACCTGACTAATAAAAATAAAGTGTAAATTAGCCTTTTATAGAAAGTGACAAAGCCACTGAAAATCTTTGTTTTCTCTTCTATCTTCTGCACAAAGCTTCATGTATTTGTATAGGCCTAGTTTAAATACAGGTCACAAGACACATAATAGGTAAGCATGCTTTAAATTCATATTTTATACAGCTGTAATATCTTCCAGCTTCTGCATGAGTCGAGGCTCAGTGACGGTTATAGATGTGGAGATTTCCTCAGGCATTACCAGTGTAGCTTAAGAGCTTTCACCATATCGTATGTGGCTCTTATATCAACCTCTGCAGGAGTGCAGAGATGGTTTTTATTCCCTCCTGCTTCAGGTGACAAAGCTGTGGAAATCACTTGCTGCTCCAGGAATCGTTTCAGGATCCCCAGTGCGCTGTACCATCATGCCACCACGTAAATCTCCAACTTGTGAGCAGAAGGAGCTGGTAGCTTTTACTTCTCTTGAGGTTATATCTTGCCATGTTAATAGATTGAGGGAAAAAATAGAAGGAATTACTCAGATAAGGAAGAAGGCCAAGCTTTTATGAGACGCTAAATTGAATGGGTGCACAAAACATCTACTGTTCCATCAAATTCACCATGTGGACTGCATTTGCAGTATTGTTGGATATGAATGAAAGCAGCTGCTCGGTGTGTGGCTGCTTCCCATTGTCCTCACGTGTGAAACAAGACACTTTTCTTAATGTCAACATAGTGAGTCGCTTTTAGGTAGAAATTGTTGTTTTTACTGGCTGACTAGTTAGATTGTCTCTTTACCCCCCCCACTACACTGCAAAAACTGAAATCCAAATAGAATGAAAACTCTTAGTTCAAGATCATTTGTACTTTTCTCTTTTCTTTGTTGCTTTTCCTTTATTTTTGTAAAACATTTGTTCTCAAAAGGTGCATTACTGTATTTCACTTTATGTGTTTTGGTCCTTAATGATCTCGATATGATAATAACATGCCTTGGTATGATAATAAGGAATGGCGTTGAGATTGTCATCCTTACTTTTTAACTTAAATATCAATATAAACAAAGGAAATCTGCAAGTGTAAAAATTGCTTTTCCATAGTAACTGTTGCACACTTCAACTCAAACGACTGCCAAGCGTGCGTGAGTGTTGCATACACTTTATTTCTGTAACACAAACAGGCATTTCAACAGGTGGCTGTTTGCATTGAACTACGTGACTTACTGAATACTTCCTTGTTTTATTCTCAAGGGCCACATTTATTCCAACATTTTATACACTTTAAACTACTGTTCTGTAGTTCTAGTGAGCTCTAAACCAGGTAATGCTATTGAAGTGACCTCCAAGAACATCTCTAGTAATTATTCATTCATTTTCCAAACTGCTTATTCCAATTCAGGGTCGCGGGGAAGCTGGAGCCTATCCCAGCCGGCTCTGGGCGACAGGCAGGGTACACCCTGGACAGCTCGCCAGTCCATCGCAGGGCCACACACAGAAAGACGAACAACCACTCACTCAATTAACCTATCATGCATGTGTTTGGATGGGGAGAACATGCAAACTCCACACAGAAAGGCCACTGACCAAACCAGCCAAGGATTGAACCAGCGACCTTCTTGCTGTGAGGCCACAGTGCTAACCACTGCGCCACCGTGCAGCCCATCTCTAGTAATTATAAGTGTATATTTTGTCTCTCTGAAACGACTAAACAAATCAAGTTAAACACACGTTAGAATGAACAATCACTATTAAGCATGTTTTCTGTCAAAAAAAAAAAGGTGAAGGGGGTTGAGGAGTTAAATGTTCTTATCCCACTTGTCCGTCCAATATCCGTGTAGTTCTCCACATAAACGTTATGTGTTTTAACTCTTTAACTTTCACACTGGCAAAAAGAGAAAAATGTTTTTCTGCGTTTTTCCATTTGTTTTGGAGAAGAATAAAAAGAATAAATGTTTTTTTTTTTGTTTTTTTTTTGTTATTTTCGTTTTTAGCAAATGGTTGAGATGTTAAAAAGAAGGCGTCAATAATAAAGTTACAAAAGCAAAATGGTAGAAATATCAAACAGTTATGTTGTAATAAAAACTTAGTTTGGTTTGGGTATGTAAAACCCAATCAGTAGAAACACTCAGGCAGGCGGATTTCTTCAATTTTTAAAAATAAATCATCTTTTTAACTGCAAATTACCTCCAACAAATGGTAGACCAGGACCTTAAAGGGTTAACCAAGACAAGAAAGGAAGTTTCATATTTTTCTTAATGAAAATGGACTTATGAGTGAAAGAACATACATCATAAGGTATTTGGCAATTTTAATTAGGTTAAATGTTTTTAGTTATTTTTGGAAAATCTTAAAGAGCCAAATATTCTAATGCTTTTGCCGTACAGTTTTCCTATTTTGGGCAAAATGTACGTATTTTTTTTCTTTTTTTTTAGAGCTGACTATTTTCAGTGTATCACACACAGGTGTGTTAAAACTTGTAGAGCAGGTTAATAAATGTCTGGTTGATCTTTTGTGATTTGTTATTAATGGAAATTATTCAGTTAAATCAGCATGTGACCCATATCATTCGATGGATCTTAAAGGACCATTCATAACTTTCTGATCCTTAAACTCCACATACCGGACTTGTTCGATGACACAGTGACATTTCTCGTGTGCATTTCTCGAGCTGCTGCTACTCAGCAGCGTCTCGAGGCTGAGAAATTGCACTATACAACTTTTTTCATCCGGGATGCTGTGTGATGTTCTAGCAGAGTTTCGTTTCAGGCTAGAAAACTGTGTTTTGAATGGGCAGCATCACTGATTGTTCTAAGTTGTTCTAAGATTGCCTTTCACTGGCTGGAAAGAACTAACATGTCAGGTAGGAAGCAAGATGGATGTCAAATTAGTGGTCATCAGGGGGCGCGTGACGGGAAAAAATGGCAAAATTTCCGTAGTTTGTCTTCAACTCACATCAAATGGAAATGATAGCCTAGCATAGCAGTATTTGTGAGGTTTACAAACCTGGAATAATTTCACATTAAATTCACCCGTTACCAACACCAAGCCAGAAAAACCTGCAACTTCACACATTTATTTCAAGATTAATTTAAATAAAGATAAAGTCTTTTTTTTAAAGACTTATTTATTCAAATTAACTAAGAGGACTTGGGGAGCACAGACCTCTTATAAGAAATTCTCTTTTGTTTTTTCCAATGATTGTGTGCATTAGTTTTGGAGTTAGGAACAATTTTGCTATTAGAGCTTCTATTTCCCCATGAGCAGACGAAAACATACAACACAACCTGGTTGGAACGCGACTAAACAGATTGCCTTTGAAAACAAAATTTGTTCTTATAGTTTTAAGGTTTTCTCCATCGGTTTCAGTTGGAGAAGATTATCTGTAATGTCATACAGCTTTATTAATACCCTCATGTAAAGGCGAAATAGATTAAAAAAAAAAAAAAAAAAAAAGTTATGAAGCAAAGCTTGTAGCAGTAGGTCTATGAAGAGGCTGCTGAGAAGAGATATTGAGAACTTCATAAAAACCTTCATCATGTACGTTACTCAAATCTGCAATTTCTTGATTCCTTTTGGGATCTCCACAAAACAACCATAAATTTTAAACAGTAATATCAAAATAAATGTTGTATTTGGTTTTAACAAATTGCCTTTTATATTCAAGGACTCCAGTGTTAACCATTGGCTATGATGATAAAAGTCATTGCTGTTGGTTTAAAAAAAAAACAATATGAGGATTGCTACTTTGCTACAGTCACATTATGTTTTGGTAACCTTTTGTTTCTGTTGGCAAAAAATCCAAGATATGCCAGATATCACCAATGTTCCTGGATGCTTGTTGCTACCAAGCGACAACCTCCGGTGGTAAAAAGTGAAGCCTATGCGGAATTGCATAAAACTGCAGTTCCCCCTTCATCCGCTAGGGGCTCTAAAACAGATCAAATCCCCATAGACTCCCATGTTAAAAAGTCCAACTTCATGGCAGAAATAAACATGTTTACAGCCTGGTTCAAAAATCCATTTTTGGTTTAATAGGTCAGGTTTACCTTCATGACAACTGTGGGGGGAGTGAATTTTTTTCTAACTCGCCCGTTTAAAAGTAATTTAATCTCTGAGTTCGGCATATTTAGGGGCGGGTCCTTTTGATTGACAGGTAACGATCTCTCGCTTCAAGTTTAGAATAACAGAGAACAACTGTGGTTTTTAGCCGGTTAACAACATGACTTAGCTTTAGCCCGCTCACCTCCGTTAGCTGGTTAGCTCTCGTTTTCTCAGGGTTAGCTTTTAGCTACAGAAAGCTTGGAGTTCGCTCGATGTGAATCATCCACCGCGACACTCACAGCGTCCCTCTCAGCTCCACTTCTTTGCCCATATTTGTATTTTCCGGGCGAGACGACGCGCATGACGCTGCCAACATGGCGACGGTAGGAACTGCCCACCGAGCTTCAATTCAGCTCTGTGATGTCACCAATCACAGAGTCTCTGTCCACCTCTTTATATACAGTCTATGGTTGCTACGCTTTAATAAATTCCTGGAACCAGGAATTGGTGGTTTGGTGATGAAATAAAAATGTTATCAAAATCTGTCCATTATCTTTTGAGTAATAAAAAACAGACATAGAGAAACTATTTTTGCTAAAAACTAAACTTACACCTTGGTGGAGGGAACAAGATCTTTCAAATTAAGCGTAATTTGAATAAGATTAGTGATCCATCTCCTGAGCAATAGTTGCCCAAACTCAATTGGAACTTTTTCACTTTTTCATGGCACAAAATCCAAATAAAAGCCAGAAATAACTACAAGGAGAGAGTCACAGATTATGGAAAATACAGAGTTTGCTCAGCATGAGTGCTTGTGTGTGTCTTGGCTATTAAGAAGGGTTTGAAATGGAGAAGTGTGTCAGTGTCTTCCTCCTGTCTGCCTGTACAGACTGAGCTTACAAATCCAAAGAGTATTTTCATGGTGATTTCAGGCATGGTGATACTTTCATCTTTCTATAGTACAGAACGCATGAGTCATCCACCCTTGGCATAATTTGTGACAAAATATAAATTCAAAGGAAAAACGTGCATGTGTGTTTATTTGTATAGTGTGTGTATGTGTGTGTGTGTGTGTGTTTGCTTGCCAGCACACAGATGCCTTACCAGGCTCATCTGGGAGCTCCCGACCCTTTTTATCTAAATGCGTTAGAGGAGTGATGCTACATTTCTCTCCCACGGGCTATTTCTTTGCAGTGGTTCTTCCCCAAAAAGCGGGTGGGGTGTGGGGGGAGAAGACAAGAGGCAGACATGATTACAAGTTATTTGTTTCTCTGAATGTAAGAGCAGAGCAGGAGGAAACGATTGAGATTCAGCTCTCATCCTGATGGGCTCGGGCTAGAGGAGCTCGCAGGCTGTCAGTGACTAACAACATGCAGCTATTGTAGCGCTACTGATTATGCAGAGACAGAGAGTCCATTCTGGGTTGATGAAATGTTCACAAAATTCACAAGGAGAAGAAAAAGGAAAAGAATAGTTGCTGAGTCGGCGCTTTCTGATGCGCACCAAGTTTCATTTTAAAAATACATCAGAACCCTTTACAATCGGGAATCAATCTTGCACAGATAATTCCTCTGTAGCCAAGAAAGCAATGCGAATATCTGAATCAACATGCCACCGATCCCTCTTATAGCCATGATCTATTTCAGGAAAGTATATACGATGATCACATACTGTGCTTTTAGGATCAGCACTATACAAAAAGATTTGTTAGGGTAAAACCAAAAAAAGGGAATTACTCAAAGAGAACATGGACCTTTATATCTAAAAATGAAAGAGGGGTTTTTCTTCCCAAAGATGTTCTTGTATTTGATTAAACTGAATAGCTATAATAGCCTAATTTTTACAAATGGATTTTACAGATTGGATGACGGCTGCATTTGCAGAAGTGGCTTTTTGTGCAACCATGCAGGCAATTTTGTAGTTGGTCAAATTAGATTATGCTGGAGTCCCCTGAGGTTCAAGTAACCCCTGAAGGCATCAATAATTCAATAGAACTTGCATTTTTCTTTGAATGTTCAAAAATGAAATCAAATCTGCCATTTAACTACTGATTACTTCTAGTCCTGACAAACCTAAGCAGTCACAGTAAAAGGCAAGTTCTAGCTGACTAAAGTCCAATGAAACCATCTGATCACATACAAGAAAAGCCAAAGAAAAACATGTTTTCAAGAAAGAAATCTCTTCATATTGGCTCAAAGTAGATTCATAAATTAATGTTTGGAAATGATTCCAGAGGTTGTAGTTCTAAATGAAGTTATGTAACCCTACGTAGCTATGTCTCAGTCTGTTTAAAAAGTTTGGGCATGTGTTACAAAAAGAGCCGGGTTGCAAGCACTGTTTGGAAGATTCCAACTGGAGTTCAGCTAGAAAACAGAGCAGACTGGAAACTCAGAAATCATCCAAGGGACAGAGCAGCCTGTACTTCTTAAGGAAGCTGAGATGTTTCCGTCTCTGCACGAGATATTGCATATCTTTTATAAGTTTGTTGTGCAAACAGTTTTGCAGCCATCTGCTGGGGCAGCAGCATCAGAGCCAGAGACTGAAATCAGCTGAACAAACTGATCAAGAAAGCCGGTTGTGTGCTGGGAATAGCGCTGGAGATGCTGGAGCTGATTGTCCAGGGATGAAAAATGCACAAGATGCTGAAAATAATGGACAATTCTTCACACCATCACAGTGAAGAAACAGTGTGTTCAGCAAGAGTCTCTGTCAAGTTCCCTTCAACATAGAAGGATACGAAACATTATTCCCAGTAGCAGTCATTACCCTTCGGAACAAGGCATTCTTTTCTAATTATCTAAAAGTATTGTTTTGTTTAAAAAAAAATAAAATAAAAAGCTTCTACAAAATTACAATTTCACTCAGGGAGTAATTATTTAATTTAATTTAATTTAATTTAATTTAATTTAATTTAATTTAATTTAATTTAATTTAATTTAATTTGTTTTTGTTTGTAGTTTTGATGTTTAAAAATGTCTAGCTTTTTTTAAATGAACTTATTTGTGATAAAGCTGTGCTACACTGACTGTTTATGGCAAAAAGCAAGCATGTTGACATGTAGTGTGAATTTGGTGAATGTACCCAATCACCACTGTGTTGGCTCTGTATTAGCTTAAAGCCAAAGAAATCTCTTCATGCACATTGTGCTTATTCTTCTCTTTTCTTGAGACTAAGCAGAGATTTGGTCAGGTGCTTTTAAACCCATCTTCTCCCTTACAAAAATGCTGTTTTTTTTCTCTCAGAGGACAAGGTACAATTTAGTTATCTATCACTGTCCACATGGTGTAAAAGCTTTTTTTTTTTTTTTTTTTTTTGCTGCAGTCACCTTTGCAGGTTTCTAATAGAGTTGTGATGGCAAGCTTAGTCAATGACAGAGACCTCTGACGTGACAGAAGATCATTATTTCATACATTTATCTGCCATAAAAGTGAAAGCTCAGCTTGGAGACGACATAAACACATGTGTGCCTGTCGGTCCACCACCTTTCAAAAAAATGTGTCCATTCATTTAGTGGATGCACTGCTGTACAAAATGAAAGAAGTCAAACAATCTTGGAGCACTTTCCTGAGAGTTTTTGCATTATATTTCATATAAGAACTATATAAACAAAGCCGATACATAAACAACTACAGACATGGAGGTTTCCAAAGTGCTTTCTCATTTCTCTGCTGTCAGATAAAGTACTGCTGATACATTTATTTGTTGGATCAGTCGAAACAGTCTTTCTTCCTCTAACAGCATCAAATACAAACCTTCCTTTTCAGACAGTCTGTTACACACAACCATGTAATCAGTGCTGAGATGATGATCACATTAATATCTTCTTGTGACCAAATATTTTTTATCTACACTTATGCTGCATTTATTTAATTTGTCCTTCAGCTTTGTCCATAGACCGCATATAGAAGTTCTGTAACGTCACCTGTAGGTTTCTGAAAAGCTGAAGTGGAGCTCATTGGGCAGTTCCCACTGTTGCCATCTTGGCCATGTCACGTATGCCGTCACATCCAGAAAATAAAGAAAAGATGGAAAAGCATGAAACGGAAAGATGCCACTTCCACATTTTTGCTGTTGCAGGGAAAACGGATTGTTTTGATAAGACGACTGATCCAGGTGCTGAAAAAAAAGTACAAACATTTTCACAACGTGTGGCAATAAAACACATGAACCAGCCGTGTGCATAAACCATCCTGCCGCGGATAAAGTTGCTTGTTTACTGTGAAGCAACAGGGTTTTTTGCACACGGAGCAGACATCGCTGCCCGCAGTTATCCCTCACCGCTGCAGATGACGCTTCTCATTGAGGATAAATGGACCTGACTAAAAAGAATTTTGCAGCCTGAAGAGCAGGAACAAGCTTCAACCGGCAGCAGTTGCCACTTAGTTTTGTCCTATCAAAGAGGGAGTTGAAGCCTACTGTAGCTAAACCCTGAACATGTTATCACAGAGCTAATATGGAGACAAACATGCAATCCATAACATAATGGTAAAGTATAAAACCCGTCCTGGACTTTATGGTTTCACTTTTGACATGGAGAAACTGCTTGTTTTAGAAAAAGAATGGAACTTTCTGGTATATTTATTTATGAGTAATAAGTTTTTTGCTTGATTGTTTGCTTCTTTCTTGACTTAAATTGATTCGTAAAATTAAACATTTTAAATCTTGTTTAAGATTTATTCAGCTACTACAAAATTAGAAACTGATGGGGAAAACACTGCTTTCTTTAATATTGCCTGTGTCTGAAAGAGAAATTTGTTAGTATTCATTTTATTTCAGACTTCGCCCCTCTAGACAATGTGTGTGTGTTGTTGACTCATATACCCTCAGAATGAAGAGAACGAGGGCTGTCTCATAATGAGCCTCATTAAAAAAAAAAAAAAAAAAAAAAAAAAACTTTGTATGCACGCAACCTTCATATTTGGTGAGTTGCCTCCTCAAAATGAGACAGTGGGCTTCACACACTTAATTCTGACACATTCCCCGTGAGGACATTTTCAATATTGAATTTGTTCTAACAAAACAAAACAAAACAGTGTTCAATAGATGATATTTTTTTCTTTTCAGCATGGGATGTGCATCCTGTGGTGTGCTTGTTTTCCTGTCGCATCTAAAATACAACAACAAAAGAAGCGGAATAAATATGAAGCCATTTTGACCATTTTTAGCTTATTCAGGTTGTATATGTGATAGATTAAAAAAAAATCTTCATATACATCTTTTTTAGCTAAAGGAGCACCACAAGTTGAGTCAGGAAGAAAATACATTATGTAAACAAGTTGAATTCCACCAAACTTGATTGTTTACAGTTGTTGTTAAGGCAGAATTATGAATGAATGAATGAATGGTGAGAGGGTGCTTTTAAAGAAATGAGCTACTTTGCCACATGGAGAGCAAGTGGAAACAGCAGAAATTATTATTACAGTCATTCCAGAGAGTTGGCGCAGGCTATCAAGTGTTGATTGGCTTGGCTATGGAGGCCAGAAAGAGAAAGCAGGAAAGGGATCGCGACACAGAAAAGACACTAGTAAACCTTGGTGAAGGATTTGCTTGTTGGAATGAAAGAAAAACCAGTGTGGATGCAAAACCCAAACTGGTTTCCTCGGTATTATTAAAACGATGAGTTAGTGCTGCCTGTTGTGCAAACGTCTCAAAATGTGGTGTGTTTGCGCTAAAGACAAAGCTTCTACTTTTGCTGTTTAGTAGAAGCTAAATGCGGCTAATTGAAGCAAATCGACTACATATCAAAGATAATATAACTTCTTAAAACATTTTGCACAATTTGGGCTGGTTTGCATGCAATAAATGTATTTCCTATAATTAGTGTAAATTTCAAAAGCTGAACAGAACGATTAGCTGGCCTGGTTTAGTTTTATGGTTTTCTAACACTCTATAAGCTGTACTACTGTTTGGTCCCATAAGCTAAGGGCTAATGCTCACAATGACACGAGTTGTGCCAAATCCAAATTATGTTTGCTGATCAAAGTTATCTGCAAACATAATTCCAAAAGACAGATAGAAACTGTTTTATTTTGTGAAGTGTTGTGTGGGAAGTTTTGGCACATCTAGTGGCAAAAAGTTACTTGGTATTCCTTTAAGTTGTATAGTTAAATATTAGTATATTTATCATTTTACCTAAATGCTTCAGCGATACTTTAAAATCAATATGGCACATTGTCTAATACTTCATTTTAATAAGTTGTTTTTTCTCTCTTTTTATTTATTTATTTATTTATTTGTATTCTTCTTCTTCCACCACTTAAGTGTGACAAGGATGCAAATGATCCTGTTTCTGTAAAGTTTGTCTTGGGAGCACATTGAGTCGGAATTTACTGATGTATCTGCAAATGGCTTTTTCTGCTGTGGCTTGAAAAACACCAATTTACCATCATACACAATAATTTTGTGGATCCTCAAACTCTCAATTACCTTCTGTCACTTCACTGAAGCAGAATTGCTCATTTTTCTTCATAGAGATGTGTCTTGCAATGAGAAACTTTCTGCAGCTCTAATGGCTTTGTTTGATGGATTATATAATGACTGGATTGAACTGTTGTTACACTGAGATGTCAAATAAAAAAAAACAAAGTAATATAGTCTGTGGAGGTTATGAAATATGACAGCTTGTTCCAAAAATAGATTTATTTGCTTGAAGTTCTGGGTATTATTTACTCCCATTTATTAGAAAAAGGACATTACAGTTTGGAAAAAGTAGTATAATTGTGTAAGCTTCTGCATAGCTCAATAACAACAATGTTGTATTGATTAGAACAGTTTTTTTCAAAACTAAATCATGCTAGATTTGGGAAGATCTTTTTTTTTTTTTTTTTTTTTTTGTAGTTTCAAGAATAAAAGACATGTATATTGTCCTTTAGGACCAGCTTCACTTGAGATGCAAAAAGAAATAGGAAAATAAAATGCACCGATTACTCATTCAATGTATAATTGGTCAGCTATTTTATCAATGTTTTGTCTTTAAGAGCTTCAGGATTTGTTGTTGAATAGTGGAAACTCTCTTGTTTCCTGGGTTAAATAGTGGTTAGACAGCTTAAGGCTTGAAGGGCTCTTTTAAATATATATGTAAAATCAATCTAACCCAGATAGAAGACATGAGAAAACATTTTTGTTCCATCCTAACACTATTTTTATGAAGAAAAGAAATACTTTCCGAATATAAAAAAAAAAAAAAAAAAAAAGAACCCGGATATCTCTTAAGCCAACTTAATTTGTCAACTTGGATAAAGTGCATGTCATAGGGAATCCATCCTCTCTGCATGGTTTCAGAAACATGACTGTTCTACATCTTAATGGAGTATGCCAGTCATACAATGACTTATATATGAAAATTAGCAAGCCTTCTTTTTATAATCCTGCTAAAAGGCATCTTGGTCGCTCCAGGTACATTTGCCTACAGTAAAAAGTGGGCATGTGAAATGACTGCCTGTGATCCTGAATAGATGCAGCATTTTCCTGTTTGAGTGTTATATGAACCACAACAAAGTCAATCACTGTGCCCTGGGGGAGGGTTTTGTCTCCCTCTTCCTCTCTTAGGTTAAAAGGGCAAAGAAAAGCCTTTTAACTGGTCTATACACATACTGAGGCAAGTCAGCCGCCCATATAGTCAATACAATTTGTTGATGTAACCCACTTAACTAAATGAGTGGCCTCCCATGGATGGACCTTGTCATTAGACATGTTAAGAGCTTAAAAAGATACGTGAGTGCTAGAGGTTCTACAGATTTATAATTGTGTTCGAAAACCGTTGTCCTCTGGGGTCCATGGTCCGGGGTTATGGTGACGCTAACATGATACTGCCTCTACCATGTTCTGGGGTTTAGACTCTCCATAGTGGCTGCTCGTTGCTAGGGTTTGGGTCTGATCCTCAGAAGACACAAAAGCTGCGTTTCCATCACCCCTAGAATTGCACAAAACCTAAATATTGCAATGAAAAACAGGTAGTGGAAACACCACTCTAGGAGACAAGCTCTCATACATCACTAACAAGTTTTTAAGCTCTCATTAGGTGGTTTTCGGGATAGGAAGGGCCTCTTAAGGGGAATACGATGTCTGATGCCACAAAAAGTTCATCACACTGCTTATTAGGCATATTCCAGGTCATTATGAAATCCTAAATCCATAATTCACCTGCAAGTTCCTCTGTGACTATCCTCTTAAAGAGGTCCCTCATTTGTGTCCACTCCCATACACAGCACCCTGCTTCTGAACTATCTCCAGCTGCTTTCATCTTCTGATGATAAAAGCAGTAACAGCAGCAGTCAATGCCAAAACAGCTGCTCCAAAATGTTTTGAATCTTCATTATCCTCAAAGTGGAGTCTTGCAGAAAGAGATTTTACGAGGACTATAGCTTATGCACCAAAGTCCGTTCAATGGAATTGGCTGCAAATCAAAAATTGTATTATGTCAAAATATTGGAAAAATATGTCTTTTAATTTGCTGTGTAGCATTTGCATGATAACACTTTTAAACAGATTTCATTCTTAGAGGTGAGGTTTTTTTTTTTCTTTTTCTTTTTTTTTTTGTTGTATCTTTACCCCCACCCTCCAGGTAAAATGTAGAGACATCCTCTTTTTTTCTCGCCACCCACCAACCTTTCCTTATGTAATATTTTCCTAATCTGCATGAAAGGTGCGCCGCTCTGTGGCTGCTTCCTTCCTGTTTATGGTTGTTCTAGAGTGGAATTTCTTCACTGTGAGATGAATAAAGTTCAATCGATTATTCTTCTTTTGTCTTGCAAACTGTACACACGCACTCAGACACACATATGCACAGACTATTGTCAACTAAATGCTCTGCTCATACAGTTTGTGTGTTTTCCTGAAGGATTAATTGTCAATAGAGTCAATATCCTTATTTCCTTATGTTGCTTGTTTGTGTCTTCGTAGGTGCTCCTTATGGTTATCTGCTTTGTTTCCTCAAGATATTGTGGGATGTTTTTTTGGTTGTTTCTTTTTTCTTTAAATAAAAGCTTCTTATATTGTTTCTTTTTAAACTACAGGCCAAAGTAATTTTTTCACGTCTGTAAAAACTTCAAGAAATGCCGCTTTTGTGTTTTTTAAAAAAAAAACTTATAGATTACGCCAGCATTTTAAAAAGGTGACAGCAATTGAACCCATTGTTGCCCTCAAGAAACACACCTGTTTTTGGCCCAGTGAATTAAATTTATTTTTGATACATGATAATGAAAACTGGTTAAAACACATCTGTTATCCTGAGATCACCACCATCAAGGAAAATTGACCCCAGCTTAAAGGCAACACAGAACCATAATGGAATCAGCATTGCTGCATAAAATTGTGGTAATGTATATTTAGCCAAAAACATTCCATTCACAATGATGTTTTAGTCATTATAATGTAAGATATATAAATTTATCCTTGGTGCAGTAACAGTCTAGCTGTTGTTTTCCTTTTTAATTAACTTTGTTGTTTTTTATTTGTGAATTCTATTGGACAATCATGTTTGATTAAATTAATTTTTTATTTAATCTTGTAATGTATTCTTGAAGAACATGTCTGCAAACAAAGGCTCCCATTTGGGGCAATAATGAAACATATTTGAAAAACATCACAAAGGATGGAAACCCATGTTAGGGAAGCTACAGAACACATTTATTCAATCAAGAAGCACACAGAGTTCAGACCTCCAACAAGCCTTTGTAGCTGTATTTTTGTTTGTGTCTTTTGTTTTGTTTTTGCTGATGATTGTAGGCATTATTTTTCATTGTATTATCTTTCCATAGTCTAGAATCCTTTCAAAAATTCTTTAATTCTCTCAGTGATCAGGGGGCCTCATTTACAAAGCTGGCATATGTACAAAAACTAGCCTACACCATTTATAGTCAACTTTAAGAATTTCTACAAACAGGATATTGCGGGAGAATGTCCCAACCTCCACGTCAACCCTGACCCTGGCCACACACAAATAATAAAGAACCAGGAAAAGATGACACCAACAGTGGAAAAGTAAAACCATAGTAATAATGTCATGTGAGATATTTGTGCAAAGTTTATTAAATTTAACATTAAATGTTACACAGGTTATTTGTAAAAATTAATGAAGAGGCATATTTTAAATTGTACGTTTGGGAGTACATGTGCTCACGCCATTAAAAAAAAAGAAAAAAAAGAAAAAAAGGAAGTGTTTGGAGTTTACCTGTGGCAACACACTGAACAGACTGATGCAGCATGGCAATACACTCTGCATTACACTCAATGGCTAATCAGCCAAACTAATGGCCAAATCAATTAGCCGTTGATTTGAACCAGCTGTGTTGCAGGAGGGAAACTCCTAACACTTGCAGGACTGTGCCAGTTCCTTTGCATATGTTTACAACTTGAGGTGCTGTGGCATCGGGGTCCTCTCCATCTCCAACCACAGCTGTAGTACTGCCGTTCCTGCTGAAACACCCAGCAATTAGAATGAATGTATTAATGCTAAATAATCTGGTGCCAGTTTCATATAAATAGTGTCTGTACATGTTCATTTTATAATTCAAACAAGGAAAAGCTTACCAGCATCACCCGGAGCCCCTCACATTTGGATCAGGTGCGTCTTTGTCCCCCTCTGCCTCAGTCACAGCACCGCTCAGTAGGGACTCTCTAATAATCCCCTCCAGCTTCTCATCTGTGGGAGTGAGCTGAGGCATTCCCCTTCCTCCACCTGTGGTGCATTCACTGTTTTGTTGGAGAGTGATGCACTTTTTTTGCTTCTACTTTTAATATCGAACTACTTTTTCTTTTTTTTTTTTTTAAACTCTGGACGAGACAGCGTTATTGGCATCTGCCACCTACTGCTGCTTCTCTGTCTTTCTGGCATCGGTGATGGTGGTCCTGTGTTCATCAAATGAAACCGTTTTTCAATGTTATCTGTTTGAATTTAAGCCTCGCGTTCCAGGAAATTTCTCTACTTTGTTCTTGTCTTCTGCTGAGAAGTCAATTAATATTCCTTAGAGGCTTTCTAACCTTTCATAGCCAACACATGGGCAGAAAATGTCCTCCCTCATGTGCACACAATTAAGTTGATTGACTGATAAAGGGAAAAGGTGTGTTTTATAAATCAGGAAGTTTCCATATGAATGCCACCTGTAGTCATTGTTGCTATGCACAGTTTTATAAATAAGACTCATAATCACCCCAAAAGCTCATCACTTTTTCTTCATTCCATTTCTGAGATTCGCTGAAAATTGGATCAGAATCCATCCATGACTTTTTGAATAATCTTGCAAACATTCAGATTGACAAACCAACACCTCCGAATAGATACACCGTGGTGGAGGTAATGAAGCAGTGTTAATCAAGTACTGGCATTTGGCACTAGTGTGTTGTTTAGCAAAAGCTTTGTTTTGATGAGTAGTTTGAAAAGTTACATTTAGTCATGCTTGTGTAGACATTCATTTTAACAGGTTATTGCACCATGGTTCATTGTTGGCTCCAGGCAACACTCAGACATAAAAACACTCAAAGTAGTTGCTTTTATAATACTTGTACATTTAACACAGTATGTAACTTGTTAAAGCTAGTGAATATTTAACAGGTTTCTGAAATAAATATTATTTAAAAAATTAGAAAAAAAAAAAAAAAAAAAACAGTTATGCACTGTTATGGTCGAACGCTGCCTAAAGGCAACAAGCCACATATCTCACTGAACGAACAAACAAACAAACAAATGAATATTTGATTATGTTATTGTTAGGCTCCAGTTTCCCCTCTTAAATTGACTAAGCAGTTAAGGAGATGGATGGAAGGATGGATGGATGGATGGATGGATGGATGGATGGATGGTTAAAATGGTTGAATTAATGTTCATCTAGTCTCTTAAAACAAATAAATAAAGACCAAACACTGTTTCTCTGTAAGTGTAATAGCGTGTTAAAAAGACAATCAGGTGATTATATGAACACCTCTATAAAAGACCAATTTCTGCCAGTTTGCTGGCTTCGAAACATTCAGTTATGTGTTAACACAGTAACACTGAGAAGATCAGTAGTGGTCTGACAGTAGCTTTTATTGTGCCCTAAATAATCTCAGGAGATTTTTAAGACTTTATGAATTCAATTCAGTTCAACTTTATTTGAATAGCGCCACTTCACAACAATGTTGTCACAGGGCACTTTACGTACACGAATCAACATACACATCATTTCAAGCCAATTCATACATGTCGGATAATAGAAACCAACTGATTGCATTGAGTCATGACTTCGATGCAATCCACCATCCTGAGAATGCTTACGGCGACAGTGGGAAGGAAAAAACTCCCCTTTAACAGGAAGAAAACCTCCGGCAGAACCCGGCTCAGGGAGGGCAGCCATCTGCCTCGACTGGTTGGGGTGGAGAGGACAGGAAAGAAAGAACAACATGTACAACTGCACTTAATCAGGAAGGCCTGCGGAAAAAAGGAGAAATAAGTTATAGACGGCAATATTCGCACATATTTATATATTAATGTATTAGAGAAATAGAGTGAGGTACATCTCAGTGCATCGGATGACGTCCCCATTGCTACATAAGTAATTGATGGCTAGACGACCCATAACTATAAGAGCAATGAGCATTACCTGGATATTTGGGTCCCATACATGCAGACTTCAATTAGGAATATTCACGTGTAAAACAACATTTCATACAATCTTCCTAGGTGTGGACATCTTGAGGTCAGACCTGCAGTTCTTTAAAGCTCATCTAATACACCACAGGATCAGGTAAAGGTTAAAGTTTATGACAGTACAACTTGTAGGAAGCCTGAACTTGGTGACATAGCTTAAAGAGCCGCATGTGAAAGAACATGTCAACACAGCATACATGTCAAAGTTATTGTTTTTTTCTGTTTATATTAAAAGACTATAACCAATACTAAAACCCTGTAAAGGCAGTATTTCCTCTTTTATTTATTTTATTTCTCTCTGGAGGTTACCTTCTACCATACATAATATCCACTAAGACAAAGTCACTTGTGTTTAGCATTGTCATGAGATGATGCATTTGTTTGAGACGCAATGGATGTGTCCTTGAATGTTTTATTCAATAAATATGAGACATATGCTTCTTTTGCTGTTGTTTATTTTGCATATCACTGCATGCTTGAGGCATCCCCACAACAATCTATTGTCATGCAAGCACAGCTACAGCTCGGCGTAGACAGGTATGATTGCTAATGGAGAAGAAACACAAACAGAAGGCAGTTACTTCAATATACCACTAAATACTGAAGAATTAAACTTATTGGCTTGTAATATCTAACTATTAAGTGGAGTTCTGTGTGTGTGTGATGGGAGGAAGGATTGTGTTTGAGGTAAATTTACAGGAAATTCATTATTGAAAAGGAGCACTGGAGCACCTTTCCTATAGTCCTTCTTGCATGATTTTATTTGACTAGTTAGAAAAAAAAGTTTGGATTTATATTAGTTTGACTTATTAATTATTATGCATGATGAAAAATGAAAAATATGAAGTTGTCAAATATCTATTTTGTACAGATGGCCAGACTTGCTTGAAGATGCCACTTGAGACGCGGGAAGATCTTAAAGCATTGTTTGGTGTTTGTTGGTAATGCCTATGAAGTCTTTCCTTTTCAAATCCAGATCATTATAGATTTACTTTACATGCTGCAGAGACAAACTAATACTTTCTTTTATCAACTACTTGGAAATTACCTTAGAGTTGTCAATGACAAAAAAAGAAATTGGTATATTGTCAATCATTCCTTGAAAGTACTAATGAACAAGTACGATGAAAGCTATTGGTTGTTTGTTACACGGAAATGGACATGAAAAACTGAGTTACGGGATACAACAGCATATGTTGTCTGAGTCAATCATCTTAACGGCCTCGGTGACTTCAGTCTGAATACTATAGGTTGACACTTGCTACGTTTACATGGGAGTTTTAATTCCTGTTTAATTCCGAATAAAAGTTAATTCCGCTTTAAACTGATGAAACAAGACAATGTAAACACTTGATTCCTGATGAAAATTCCGGTAACTTTCTGATGTAAGTGGCTGGTTTATTTGCATTTTAATTTCGAACTATTTAATTCCTCTGTTATGTAAACCTTACTTCTGCTCTAAATTAATTCCGGTCCTTCTGCGCATGCTCATTACCTTGTCCTGTCCCGATGACGCGCGTTGTTTTACCTCCTGTGTTCGATGGTTTATTTTCCTTATCCTTCTCAGTTGCTGAAAACAGTGTAGTAGTATGTTCATGCTGAGCTGGTACTTGAAAATTATAATCAAAATAGTGGCAAAATTGGTACTTATTGTGTAATTCTTACAAGTTATGACTGAAAAGACCAGAAGCAAGGAGCCAACTTTGTTTATTTCCGGGATACGTCATACAACACGCGCACCCTCTTTCCAATCAGAACCCTTCCCAACCTGCCACTCTAAAGAGGAATTAAGTGAGGACCTGTTTTATGTGAACCTTCATTCGGAATTATTATTTTCGTGTTTACTTGTAGGAGAACACGTTAATTCCGAATTATTTAATTCCTAATTTTTAATTCCGAATTAAAAACATCATGTAACCGTAGCCAGTGTGTGTAAAAAGCATCATTGTACTCTGCTGCAGCAATGGTGCTAATCTGTAGTGTTTGCAAGCCATAGTTAGTTTAACAAAAAGTTCCTCGAAGGCATCAAATGCATAGTCTGTTTAGCTACAGATGACTTCACATCCAAACTGTCTGTGGCAGTAAAAAAGTATGTAACACCTTCCAAGAGTAGCTGGCTGTCAGACAGCTGAGAAATCCCAGACAATAGAAGAAGCCTAATAGAATGCAAAGCAACAGCAGGTCAATCTGGGGACTGAATTTATAGAGCCACCTGAAAAATTGTGGCCATGCATGGCTGCACAGGTATACAAAAAATGTGGGTGTGGAAATTCAGCCCCATTAAACGACCATTGTGCTGCCATTGGTTATCAAGGTGAATACCCACAGTCTGCACAATTTGAATTTGAAGTTGTCCCCTCCTTTCATTTAAATAATGATTGGTATGGAAATATTTGGGATGATCATGGTGTGTGAGCATCAAAATGTACAACCACGCCAACAAGGTGCTCTGGCTAGCTTACTGACTTCTAATTCGGCTCAGGTATTTGATCCTAACAGGCTTTCAAGCTAATGAAAAAAAGAAAATTGTGGCACCCTCTAGCCGGCTTCCCTGCTTTTGAATAATACTCATTGCATAATTAAGCACTTTCATTAGTCTACTGTATCCACACGCTGTTAACTTATTCTTTTACTCAGTGAAAAATTAATTGGTTGCCAAGGGAAGTTGTATATTAAAATGAGGAAATCCTTCACTGTGTGCTCGGAAAAAAAAAAAAAAGGCTTGCCAGATATTTAGCTGAGGCTCGCTATATCATCCAGATGGCGTTAGTCTCACTCGCATGAAAGGAATGTAAAACACAGTGATGGAGTTCACTTGATGTCAACATCATGCTAATTGCATGTGTATGCAGCAGACTTGCACTGTAGCACAAAGCTAATTGGTCATTTTTTTCAGTATGTGCTGTAATTACATAAAGGATCAAAAAGAAACTTCATTTCCAGAGAAGTTTAGGAAGAGTTCTCTAAAATAAAAGAAGAAGAAAGAGAGTCAAGCTTCCTGTCATGTCTTGGAATGAACTTATTTCTAAATCGTGATACAATCTGGTCAATCCCCCACCCCCCCCCCCCCCCCCCCCCCCCCCCCCCCCCCCCCCCTTGCGGCTGTGACACAAGGGTAGGTGATGTTGGATTTCACATTTTTGATTTAAGCGACTTTTTTCAACACATGTATCCTCGACGCTGCAAGAGTGTCATTACCAGCCCTGCTCAAGCTGCGAAGCACACTAAATAAAACCTTTGTCATGCAGGTATGGAAGCTTTTCCGACAGGAAGTTGGTGCTGTGATCCCTGTCATCCAGTTTGCTGAACTGTTCTCATATTGAGCTGGTACTGTGCCTGGAAGCAGGACAAACGGAAAGCGATGAGCTTTTAGAGGGATATTGATCCTCTGAGAGGCAGTGGCACAGAGGTCACATGGGGGATTCAGATGCCATAGCATGTGGGCATAACCGTCTGTTATATGCCAGGAGCTACAGTATGAAAACAGTGTGTAAATTCTGGTTTCAGGTATGTAAAGATCTGTCAAATTGCTTCAAATGTAACATCCCTACAAACCCCAAACTGGGCCTACTGGGTTACTTGGGTGAAATTAACATAGAATTTAATTCTGCAAACTTAATCCTCACCAGTTTATGTATCGCAAAGAAAACTATCCTTCTAAACTGGAAAAGCAAACAAAGTCTGTGTATCCAGCAGTTCAGAAATCTCTTATTAGATCACATCAGTGTCGAGATGATGTCTGCCTCCTCAAGAGATCAGTCAGCTGATCTTTATTCCCTCTGGTCCCCTGTGATCAGCTCCATCACTTAGTATGGGGGGAGAATGTGACCTTATTGCGCTCGGGGGTTGGTGGCCGGTTGGGGTTCTCTGGGGGCTGTGGGTCTGTGGTGGGCTCCTGGGGGGGGATTTTGACTGCTCCATTGCTGGAGTGGCTAGGTTTCTAGCCCTACTGTGGACCTGGATGGGCCAGCGGCTGGAGTTGCCGCGCAGCGGCGGGGCGAGGTCGCTGGCGGGGGATGGGTTGGCGGGGCGTGACTCCGTAACGGGCGCCTGTGCCGCCGTGGGGTGGGCTGGGCGGGGTCCCGGGCTCCGGTGCCCGGGGTTGTCCCCTGTCTCTTGGGGGTGGGGGGTCGGCTTGTGCCGGGGGGGGGGGGCTGGGCTGACCTGGACCTGCCGCTGCGGCGGCGGGCAGGTACGTGCTCTGGTGCCTGGTTGCGACCCTGGGACTTGTTGAGTGGGGGGTGTTTGATAGTGTGGATGGGATGTGAGTGTGTATGGAGGGATGTGTGTAGGGGGTGTGCGTTGAGGACTGGTGGCGGTACATAGGTATGTGGATGTGTGTGGGTGGGGAAGTGTGATGATGCGTGTGTGGGGGGGGTGTCGTGGTGTCTGTGGGGGGGGTAGTGCCGTGTGTGTAGGGGAGTGGGGTGATGCGTGTATGTGGGGAGTGGCGGTGGTGCATGTATACGGGTGTGTGGGGGGGGGGAGGAGGGGGGAGGGGGGGCGTGCTGTCTGTGTGTGTGTGGGGGGGGGGGGGGGGGGGCAGGGGTGTATGTATGGGGGAGTGGGTAGTGCATGTGTGTGGTAGGTTGGTGGATAAGTGTAGATATGATGGATGGGAGTGGGGGAGATTTGGATGTGACGTGGGGGTCAGGAGGATGGTTTTAAGGGTGGGCTGAACGGGTGGCTGGGTGGACCTGAATGTGTCCGGAAGTGTGTGTGTGTGTGGCTGTAGGTGTGTGCTGAGACAGTGTGAAGTGCCGATGTGTGGACAAGGGGGGACTTCATGTCCCCAGGTGGGGGTGTCCTCTGTGAGTGAGGGGGCGGTGGACAATCGGTCTGGGATTCCCCTTCTGCCGCCCCGCCTCCTCTTTGTCCTCGTGCCCCCCTTCTGCATGTGGTGAGTTGGTCCCCTCTTGGGTCGGTGATGACTCTCTGGTTAGAGTCGCCGAAGGCTCTGGTTACGGGGATGGCTGTCCCCGGCTTGTCCTGGTCCTTGGGGGGCCCTGGGAGTAGGGGGCATGCCCAGTGCTGCGGGCGGCTCACCTTCTGGAGGAAAGCTCACTTTCCTCCAGACTTAAATCCCTCAACCCCTCTTCCTCCCCGCTCCCCATCACACACAGGCAGGGTATTGGGAGGTGTGCACGTGGCGCTGGGTGGTGAGAAAGGCCATCAAGGTGGTCTTGATCGCTGCACCCAGCCTCGGCTCACCTCCCAGTTTTAATTACAGTTAGACACCAAACACCAAAACACTGACGACTCACATGATTAGGGGGAAGAGCATGCGGTGTATGGTGGGCGGGGCTGCTTAGGTGGTCCCTCTCCCAACACCGCGTGGCACTTCCCTCAATTTTAATTGCAACTAATACATACTTCACAATCAGTCATAAGCGGGGGGGAGGCAGGGACGATAGGGTCTTCTCATGCCCCTGCTCTCGGGGCTTTACTGGGGGGGGGTACGGGTGGGGGAAGAGTGCCGTCCATTAGGCCTAAGTCTGGGCTGGCCTGGCTGTAGGAGGGTTGTCGCCGGCCCTGGGGGGGTGCTGGGTCGGCTGCATCTGTGGGGTGGTGGGGGGGACGCTGGGAGTGGTGGGCGGTAATTATGGGGGCCCTGATCGGGGCCATCCTGTCCTCTGCCCCCTCTGAGGTATCTCACATGGGACATGATGGAGGGGTGAGGTGAGGATGTGTGGGAGTGGGTGTGTGGGGTTACAGATGGATGGTTGGATGGCTGGGGGGGGATTAGGGTTGGGGATATAGGTGGGTAGGGGATAGGGATGTGTGAGGATGAGTAGATGTGTGTGTGGAGGGGTATGTTGGCGCGTGGGTTGTATTGGGGTGTGCCTGTGTTGGAGGAGTGAGGGTATGTGTGTGTGTGTGTGTGTGTGTAGGGGGGGGGGGGGGGGGGGTGTATATGCGGAATGGGATGTGTGAGTGAGGGTGAAGTTTGGAGGGGGGCTATGGGTGGTGGAGGGGTGTTTGGTGGGGCATGTGTGGTTGGGTAGAAGTAGAGGGATGGGGTGGCGGGGTGTGAGCGTGTGTGTGTGTGGGGGGGGGGGGGGGGGGGGGGTGAGCGTGTGTGGGGGCGGGGGCGATTGGGGTTCGTGTGACTTGGTATGGGTGAGTGAGTAGAGGTGGGGTGGGGTTGTATGTGTGATGGATGATGTGCATGGATTGCAGAGGGTTGTGTGGATGGGGGTTGAGAGGGGAGTGCGTGTTTGGGGGGGGGTATGCATGTATATGTGTGAGGGGAGTGCGTGTTTGGGGGGGGGGGGGGGGGGGGGGGGTATGCATGTATATGTGTGTGTGGTTTGGCGGTGGGGGGGTGGTGTCCTGTACCCGGGGGCGCAGCTGGTGCGCTGGGGTGCGACCTGGCTGCCGCTGGGTGGCGGTCTGGGGATCCTGGTCCTCCGTCGGTGTGGGCTGTGCCCTCTGCCTGCGGGGGCGGGGGGCTGCTCACGGGCTCTTGGGGCCCTGGGGCCTGCGCTCTGTCTGCCCTAGGTGGCCGGTGCCCGGAGGGATCGGCCCTTGCCGGCCTGGGCCTGCTGGGGCCTGTTCCCCCTGACTGCGGGGGACTCTGGTTGGGCACCTCCTTCGCCACCTCCTGGGCAGATGCATGGCTGGCTCTGGAGTGGGGGGGTTGGGATCTGTACCTGGGGGTGACTGTCGGTTACCCGGGTCTCTGGGTTCTCCTGGCCTTCCTCTAGCTGTAGGCGGGCGGGGTCACATTGGCATGATCACTCTTCTCTAAACACGTTCCACTCTAAATGTTCTGCATGAATGTTCTGCATGTGTCACAGTCACTGAGTCATCCAGCAAGTTTATTCACTAACAGCAGGTAGCTCTCTTTCTGTCTTTTTGACTTAACTTGCTAGTTTCTGGTCCTCATGATTGTCAACGGTTTTGTTCTCCACGAATCTAGAGTTGGCTTGTGTGGGTGTATATATTTATGTGTGTGGGTGGGTATGTGTGTGTACTTATGTGTATGTGTATGTATGTATGTGTATGGATATGTATATATGTATGCATATGTGTGAGTGTATGTGTATGTATGTGTATGTGTGTGTATGTGAATGTGTATATGTATGTGTATGTATGTGAGTATGTATATGTGTATATATGTATATATATATATATATATATATATATATATATATATATATATATGTGTGTATGTATGTGTATATGTATGTATGTATATCTATCTTTATGTATGCATGTATGTGTACATGTGTGTGTATGCATGTGTATGTATGTGTATATGTATGTATGTATGTATATATGTATATATATAATGTATGTGCGAGTGTATATACATATATATGTAGGTGGGTATGTATGTGCATATACATGTATGCATTGATCTCTTTCTTTTGTTTTTTTTTTGTTTTTTTATGTTCTCTTTTCTGTTCTCTTTCTGCCCCTTTCCTGTCCTTTCCGGTCGGGTCCAGCAGCATAAACTCTGTAATACAAGCTATTATCCAAAACAAATTGAAAAATAAAATAAGAATCAAGAAATACAAGGGGATCATTACATCTACAAAAGTTCCCCTTGGCAAAATAAATTTGCTCAGCAGAACACAGCATCCAGAACATCAGTCTGCTTGCTTAAATGCTGGACAAGACAAAAAAAAAAAAAAAAAAAAAAGAAAACAGTGTGTAAATATGTTTGGAAACTGCAATATGACACATAAATTTTGCTTTTGGAAATCAATATTTAATGAGGATTGGAAATTTGTTAAATAATTTTCCAATCATTTGGTGTTTATCTTAAAAGTATATGGAGCGTGGTGAGGAACATGACGCAAATTTCTTTAAATGTTCGTACCCTAGAGGATGAAAAAAAAATCATGTCATTTTCACAGCAGGCATGGGAATCTTTAAGGAGGAAAAAACACCCGGAGCTCCTGCGGGCTTCTGCCTCTGGTGAATTAACTTCATTTTCTGTTAGTTTGCTCTTTCCCACTGTGAGACACCAGCAACACAGCCGGATCTACCCACAAACATACATTTATTTTTTGAATGTTTCATCTTTAGGCCTAACTGTGGAAGTTTTGTTGACTTCAAAACGTCCCTTTTAAAAGCATTTTGGAGACTGATTCTACAAAATGTGTTTTAGTTCTGTGATACCATTAAGGTTGAGCTCAAGTTGGAAACATCAATGGAAGAATATTGAGAGCTATTCAGAAAAGCTGCTCAAACTCTCAGTGTTTGTGATGGGGAAACAGTGAGTAGTGGTGATCCCCTCTGATCTCTTTCTCTCTCTCTCTCACACACACACACACACACAGCCTCCTCATTAATTAGGTTGCAGCTGTGTCTGTGTGAGATTCATGAGAATTCTGACACAACAGAACTGTTTGTTCCTGTTATGATTATTGTAATTATTTAATCAGCTGTGATTGCATTAATCATTAATGAAACAAAAGTCCAATTAACTGCAGTTCATTCAATTCTGATGGACATTGTTTTTTTTTCTTACTGAACTTGTTTGGTCATTTAAAACATAAAATAATGTGAAACATATTATAAAACAGGGCATGCAGTACACCTTTTGAAACATAAAGTGTGCGTCTTTGAAGCGGTAGTTAATTCCTGTCATCATAACAAACTGGTTAAAATATGCTTTGGCTGTGGGCACCACCACCTTTTACTACTTTTGCAGCTAAAGCTTAAGGAGGCACCTTCTGATGTGTGTCTGTAAACACAACTTGTACAACACACTGAAACTTTTTTTTTTTTTTTTTAGGTCAGTGACCACTCCATATACCTTGATGCAGCTGCAAATACCTGCTAGCAAGCATGTTTGCAGTTTTGTTTCTTTTTACTTTTCACATTAGAATGATGTCTTGACCGGTGAGTGATTATAACTTATAATGCAATATTTATTGGGCTTCGGGCAAGGAAGGTTGTGTAGCACATTTAATTTACAAGACAATTCAAAGTGCATTATATAAAATGCATGAAATGCATTAGAGCAAGGTGCTAAAGAAAGATTAAAAGTACATTAGAAATGGAGGAATTAAACTTTTTTTTTCAAAAGTGATATTAAGTAAAAAAAAAAAAAAAAAAAAAAAAAACCTTAAGTAAAAAACCAAACTACTTATACAACCATGTACACACATTCCCTTCACATAAAATCATCACACATTCAATGTACATTTAGAAGCAGAGTTATTCAACTCATGAAGGTCACAACCCTGTAGGTTTTCACTGTATCCCTGCTTCAACATCCCTGACTCAAATGAAAATGATCCGACTGCCTAATATGCTCTGCACAATGGCTTATTCATTTGAGTCAGGTGTGTTGAAGCTGGGATACATTGAAAACTTGCACTACAGCCTTCATGAGTCCAAGTTGGCTAGTCTAGCTCTAAAGCTCAACAGAACACAACAGTGACGTTATATCAGGTCACAGAACAACAGAAGACCATAAATCTCCATCTCCTTTCAGCCATTTTCCCAACACTGAATAGATCTCAATGGTTTGAAAACACTGTAAACAATTAATTTAACACTATCATACATTAAATAGTGAGACTAGGATGATTCTTGTACACTGTTAAAAAGTGAAAATATAACATGGAGATGGAAACATTCTTCATGATGAAGTTGTTCAATGAGTGAAGGAACTGCTGTCTGCCTTCTCTTGCACTGAACCACTGCTAGATGATGGATCCAGTTTGTCATTGGAGTCAAAGTGTCCATTTTTTAACAGTTGTCAGCTCACAGGATGCACGTGCTTATTTGCTTGGTCCACGCTTCTTTTCCGTCCCTTTCATTTCTTTTTAAGGTTTTTTTTTTTTTCAGACATTTACAATATTTTTTTCTTCGCATTTCATGTCTGTAAAGAAGTAGTTGTTCTGAAACGATGCATTTTTAAATTCAGCTTGTCTCTTAAACGATGACCCCCATAAATTCTCTCCTGATAAAACAACATGCATGAACTAACAGTGATGTGCTGGGGCACCATCTACATCAAGAATGTTTCTACCTTAAAAACAAAATTAATTAGACATGCAAAAAGGGTAAAGTACATTAAAATCGCTGCGACTGGGAACTTGACAGGTTGAAAATGGTTGTTTAGGATAAGAACTACTTAAGAACAATAAGAACTACTTCAAGGCCAACAAAAAAATAGTTCCCACACTTCAGCATATTTAGCAAGTTTTGTAAAAACATAAATAAACATTCGTTATAGCATGTTTACTGTGTGGGGTCATTGTATAACTGGACCTATGCATTACATTGCGCGCGTCGTGGTGTTCTAGACTCTGCGTCGTGCATCAAATTAACCGTGTAATGCATAGCTCCTTGTTGTTTAATCCTTATTTATTTATCCAATGGTATTTATTCTCCACATATTCGTCAAAATAACAACCTTGTTGTCAAAATACACAACAATAAAAGTCACTCCACAAAGTAGATGACATAGATGAAACAAAGGAGAAATAGCAGCTCTTTTGGAATACATTTTAGGAATTTTCTTTAGGATGAGTACTGTCAAAGAAGGTTCACTTAGAGAAAAATGAAAACAAATGAGCTTTACTTAGATCCACCCAATTTACAAGTCATCCGGCAGCAAGTGGCCGAGGAAAGACCTGAAGCTTCATAATCACAGTAAGAATCACAACAGTTAAGAAATTAGTGAACTCAAAATGGCAACAAATATTTCATACGAGCTAATTCAAGCTCTATTTGTGCAAAATAAATTTGAATTGTTCCAGGAAATGGCCTTCAGTACATTTCAACTCTATGTGAAGTCATGCAATTCAAAGTGAATGTTAATCAAGTGAATTGAAACTCCTGCTGTTAGATTTACCAGTCACTACATTTCTTCCCTATTCAGAAGCTCTTTAAAGACTTCAGTTGTTGTTTTTGACAAAGTCATTAGAATACTTTGTATTTTGAACCAGTAAAAAGCCTATTTAAAACTGTTCATTGAGTCTTTGTAAGAGTTATCCACTGAATAAGTAAACACCTTGCCCTACTTCTGGCCCCAAGGGAAAAGACAAGGGACTTTCTGTCTTGAAAGTTTATTTTGTGTGGACCATAAATGTGTCTGCAGAATTCACCCCAATCCACCTGTGTTTAAAGTAAAATGAAATGATAGACCTAGAGATTGAGTAGCTTTGCCATCCCTACTGGGACATTTTTACTTCAGTACATACGTTTTAAGTCTGCAGGAAAAGATCAAGCCGAAGCAGTTGAAAAAATTATAACTTGTTATGACAGTTCAGCTGCATGATAAAGATTTTTGCCAAGCAGAATTGGGGAGTTTTAACTTTATCTGTTTAGGTTTTATTGATGAGATAAACCTGCAGCATGGTTAAAGATGCTTGACGTTTCTGAAAGTATTTGCTGTTGAAATGCCAGCATTTCAAATATCACTACTTCAATTTGATGGTTTCTAAGCTCACTTTTAAAGAAAAAAAAAATGAGGATCTGCAGAAGGGTTAACTATTCCAATCACATCTTAGGTAGAAACCACTACTAACAGTTTAATCCACTTTCATTTGGTCATTACTTGAGTTGACTAAATGAAATGTTATTGCTTTCAACTAAATCTAAAGTACATGAAGTATAAAAGCAATACACACTTGTGTCAAATTTCACAGGTATTGCCTTGGTATAGACTGCAGCAGATGAGAAACACACACACACACACACACAAAACAAACCATTCAAGGTTGATTGCCATCTGAGATGGATATGCCGTTTACAATAACATGACATCTGAGGAACCTTTCAGCTTTTCAAAGTCACCTGTTGCAGCTGTGATGAGAGGTTTGTATGGATTCATCAGGTCTTTCGTGCACAAATTCAGACGTGTTGTTTTCACCAGTGTGTGTTGATCCACACAGTTTATGAAAATGTATTTTTTTATATATCACTTTTTTTTTTTTTACTCCGAGCAGTTGATCTTGATTTTGCAGATCTTTAATGAGAATGCATCAGAGTTCACAGCACCACCTTCAGGGGTGTAGATCAGATGTGGATGCTTTGCTCTTTGCCACCTAGAAATGAAGTCAGATTGGATGTGTTCTTCTTCTTCTTTCGCGTTTTAAAAGATTTCCAATTTAATTTGTTTATAAAAGATGCATTTATCATAGATTTTGGCCTTGTGCTTTACATTTTATCTGCAACTAGAAAAGTAGCTCCTGACAAAAGCTTTTCTGAACACTCTGAGCTGATGACATTAGCACGAGTAGACGTCAATGCAAATGTTTTGAGGGCAGAAATCTCGACTCAGTTGAGGCATTTTCTGTTCTGTGAGTTTAATTTAATATAGGGGGTTTTAATTCATCATTCCAAAAAAAAAAAAAGAAGAAAAAGAAAGTCTAAGCATGTCCACTTCTATATTCTTCTCCATGCACAGAACAAACAGCTCCATAGGAAAAAAAAGACAAAGCTGAGTTAGACATGAAAACAACGTGAAAAGGTTCAAGCAAAGATTTCATACAAAAGAAAGCCAAGAATAATGAAACCCGGCTTAAGAATTATTTAATTAACCTTTACTTAACCAGATAAGTCAATTGAGAACAAATTCTCATTTACAACGACGAGCTGGGAATTCTGGAACATAGCTTGATAAATGTCGGGAGACAGCAATTAAAACTCGCCCTGCTCCTTTCTCGCTACCTGTCACCGTGACCCTCTTATTTGCAGTAAATGATTGCTATTCAGATGTTGCACTGAATTTCCATGAGCAGAGATGTGGGAGTAGAAAGCCTCTTCAGGCCTCCCTCACACCCCCCACCCCACCCCACCCTTCCTATCTCAGAACTCACCATAAATATTTATGACAGTATTTGAATAATGTGAATTGAAATGACAAAATATCATTTGGAGAGGTGAAGAGTAGAAACAGCAGCAAGGTTAGGGATGGGAAACAGCAGAGGTGAGTGAGATATCCAGATCTTTAATATGAGTTGTCGAGAAGTTGAACCCTGGAGAGACAGATGTGGGGGGGGGGGGGTCCCGTCGTATATTTTACTTTCAGAAAACGAGATGTGGGATTGTCAATGTGACTACAAGACATTGTACAATCAGTCTGCCGCTGGTATTTTATCACATCACTTGTTCACAGTAATTAAACTGATATAACGTAGTCCGTCTGCTGGTACTTAGTGACATTAAACGTTGTCACAAGAGACAGCTGCGTGTAAAACAACTGATGACAAAAGGAGGAAAACTGCTGGTAAATGAGGCATGGAAGCGGAAATCTCCCAGGAACAGTGGAGACAAAATGAGATCGGCTTGCGTTGCTCTCAGAGTGAAGACTGCATAGGAGAGGAAAGATTGAGATGAAGACGAGTGCTCGGAGAGCGAGGTGAGGAGAGCAACTCCCAAGAGGGGGAAATGCGGGAATAGAGGGGTGTGTGTGGTCTTGGCTTGTGTCGCTGCCGTAGCCTGTGTGGATCTGACTGACAACAGAAGTTGATTTTTTGCTTGTGCAGGTGACAGAGCTGCCTTGATGTCTCCCACAGGAAGAGACTCGTGATGTTTCAGGGACAAGAAGGAGTCTCTTCCGGGAGAATAACCTCATCTTTTGAAGGTGCAATTCCTTGAAAACATCTCAGGTCTATTGAAGAACGTATCAAAAAAGTCAGAAAGCAGATCACTTCAAACAACAACATGCATACAGACCGTCCAGAATCTAGTCAAATGTCAGATCATTAACCCTTTGGGTGCCGGAGGTGTGAGGAGTTTTTAAAGCACACTAAACGCATTCAACTAGGTGGCTGTAGCTTAAGAGGAAGAGCAAGAAAGTTAGTCAATCTATTTCAGGCTTAACACGCCTACATATCCTTGGACGAGACACTGACAACCCTGCTTTGTCCCCTGATGTGAGGGTGTGTGTGTGAATGGGTGACTAATATGTAGTGTAAAACATTTTGGAAAAGTGTTATATAATACAAGTTTACTTACCAAATAAGCCAAAATGCTGAACAGGAGTTAGTAGTTTATGATGGGAGGAAAACTACTAATCTAATTTCATTTTATTGCATCATTGGTTGACAGCCATGTTAGATTCCACTCCTTTCTCCATGAACAATAACTTTTAGAAATACAACTGTTCAAAAGTTTGGGATCACTTTGTCATTGACTCCAATAGAAAATGTCTGACGCGCAACTATCCCCTGTGTCTGACATGCACAGTCGACCTGCATCGCCTCTACCTGAAGACGAAGGCAATCTTCTGTGAAAAATGACCTCAGTCGAAAGTTTTTGTTTAAACATATTTTCAAATAAATCTAATTTAATGTGATACAAAAAGTGCTTCCAAACTTTTGAACACTAGTGTATACATACAGTCATGTTACCTCAATGTTATTTTGCTTTGAGGTGGTTGTGTGGGGGGGGGCATTGTTGACAACTGGCACCAGCAGGCGACAAGTATGGCTGATTGTCAACAACAGATTTTTCAGTCCACCATCTAGAAGGGGGGGCTGGTGACACAGCTCTGGCCTGGTGCATGTCGTAATTTTGCTACTTTGCCTCCGAAAGATTTCAAATCTGTCATGGTGGCATATTTAGCATGTTGCTTACTATCTAGCTAACTAGCAATTTATGCGCCCATATGTCTATGTATGTTTCTGTCTTTACCCAACATTATGTAAAACCACTGTGCAGAGTTTTGTAACTTTTTTTTTTTGTTTTGTTTTGCTTTGTTTTTCTGAGAATGGGTCTTGATTAAAATGAAATTCCATTAAATTTCCAGGAATGATCCAGAAGGAATTGTGGATGCAGAAATTTTTAAAATTGAATAAAATGACTGTGGCACGCAACATCCCTGGTCACCCAAAACATAACTTGTTTAGCTACTTTGCTTTACACTGATTTGTACTGTCCTGCGTTGTTCCACATCTCTCTGCTTGTGCTTTCTTTGCTGTTCTGCGTTTCTCTTCTTCACCAATAGGTTAAAAGTGCATAGGCAGCTTGTGTTAAAAAACCAATCTGTAAATTATTCGGCTCAAACACATGCTTATTTATACTGTTTGTAAAAGTGCACCTTTTTACCCTTCATGACATTAACGCTGCTCTTTCACGAAACATCAGCTTTGTGATATTTTGCCATGTGAATTTGTTATGTTGACCTGTTGCACTTCTTTGTCATCACATAGACATGTTTGTATTATACCTTTTCTTATAAGGCAGAGCAGCATTAACCTAGACCCAGAGGTTGTAGCAACAAGTTATATTTACTGAAGTTATGTATTTAGAGGGTATTTTAATCTAACCTTCGCTTTTCATCTAAATGCTGGGAAAGATCTTCAGATCTTAAAGAAGACAAAACAAGCCTTTGCTTTTATCCAGATCATCATCACTTTTAATTTCACATGATGCACCATACTTGGCTTCAGATGGAAAAGACCAAAACACCTCTTCACAAGAGTGTTTTATATCTGTCAGTGTTACACAGGCAACCATACAAGCTCTGTTACTCCTTTCTAACTAAACATCTGCCTTTTCTAGCTAAACTACGTGACTTCACCTGAAAAGCTTTTCCCCATCCTCATAGTTATCATATTTTGCCTTATTATGCTGTTTGCACCATTACTCATTGTCCAGCCTGAGCCAGGTTTGTTCCAGGTCACGCTGACTTCTTCCAACAGAAACTATCTGGTCTGAAAATCATCTCAGAGAAATTGTTTTTGCCAAAATTTCCTAAATTCTTTATTTTTGCCAGCAATGCCACCACTTTCATCAATCAGACGATCACATGACTCCTTTCACCAATCCAGTGTAGCAACACAGGAGTGTATTCACAATTACAAACCTTTAACAATACAATACAGCTTAACTCTAAATACTACTTAAAAAAAAAAAGACTAAATTACATCACACCATATCCATTTAGTTTATTAATCAAAACAAGAAATACTAATCATGAAAAATAAAGATTAACTTCTTCTTCCACAATCTCCCCCTATCCTCAGGCCATTTGGTTTGTGCCAGCCAAGCTAATTAAGCACACCAGGCTCTTGTCCGTAACATTATGGGTGCGCCTCCATTATATTGCTGATCTCCAAGATCACCTCAGAAAGAGAGAGAGAGGTTAGAAGCAAACCGAAACATATACTGAAAATAAACCACATGAATGTATCATTCATCTAAATAGGATCCATCTGTAGTGAAAACATACATCAACAGAACAATTAAAGAAAGAAAGAAATGGAGGATATGTACATGTCTGTGTGTGTGACATGAAACACCATCTGCTTAGTGAGGGGATGCCTGCGTCTTCCTCACAGTTTTGTTCACTGCAGAAGCTTGTCCGTTTGCCCAGGGAATACTTAAAAACTACCGTAAGTGACTGTAGGAAAATGAAGAAGTGTCCTCTGTTGTCAGTAAAGCATTACAGACACGGTGGAAGATTGTTAGGAAATAAGAGCTTCCTCCATCAAACTCACTTACCCCATTTAGTATGTCAAATGGCAACAAGAAGTTGAATTTGTGACAGAATACAAGACACTTGACGTACTACTTGTTGGGCATTATTAGGTTTTTTTTCCTCGTTGGCAAGTTGCTGATAAAAGTAAGTTACTAATAACTAATTGAATAATGGACAGCCCAATAATTCATTCATTCATTTTCCGAACCGCTTATTCCAATTCAGGGTCGCGGGGAAGCTGGAGCCTATCCCAGCTGGCTTTGGGCGACAGGCAGGGTACACCCTGGACAGCTCGCCAGTCCATCGCAGCAGCCCAATAATATGATGCATAAAACGCAGAAAATAATGTGTAAAAATCTGCAGTGAAAATAAGGATTGGGAGGCTCGGTGCCTCTACATTTAGTCAGCTTTATGATGCAACATCAGCTTCTAAAACTGCAGTTTACCACATCATACAGTGTTATTTCCAAACTGAACTGTCCTCAAAACAAAGTAATGATAAATACAGTAAGTATGTTAATATTGCTAATTATACTGATTCTTGCTGTTAAATTTGTGAATTTGAAAACAACAAACAAATAAATAAAAGTAACATGTTATGTATTTAACTGTAATAAGCAACTATTGCTCCCTGGTGAAAGCATTATATGCATGTGAGAAGTTGTATAGAATTTGCACCAACACATATATTTTTAACAAATGAAATGACTGAATATACAGTTACAGCATTACCTATGATAAAATCTGAAAGTTTAAAGTGTCAGATAATTTAGAAACCAGTCACGTCTGTAAGTGGTTTATCTTCTCTTTTCTTGTTCTTCTTGCATGTGCTGAACATATTTGAGTAACTAAAACAGATGAACTGTCTGCTGAGGAGTGTCAGATGAAAGCAGCTGAAATGTCAGTGGGTGTCTTGGCTTTAAATCTGTTGAAGTGTTAGCTGATGAGTAAGTGCCTGAATGTTTGTCGAATTGTTTCGTTCCTTTTTTCCACTTTTTTTCATTCCACTCAAGACTCATAAGCGTCTTGAACCGTTAATTCTTCTCATGTCTGAGCAGTGACTGACTTTCTCCACAGTAACCTGCTGAGATGTCCATGTACAACCCATTGCATTAATGTTAACAAAACAAATTAAAACAAATAAACAGAACAATAAAGGATTTCTCATCTGAATGAAACTGAATACCATCATCTCAGCTATATTGTGTAAAATCAGCCTTGATAGTTACAAAACAAAACAACAATTTAGTCACACATGCTGGTTTCTCATCAGAAATTAGTCAGGATTTCTTTTTTTTTCTTGTCAAAATCAAAACAAACACCTGCAACTGAATGCACTTTGCATAATGATGTCTTTAGATAACCATCAGTCTGAAAATTTGTTCCACACATAACTCTGTCCTTGCTTCAATCTTCTGAGCCGAATGAAAGAGCTGAACCTGGCTTCCTTATCACTCTGAGCAGAAAAACAATAAGTTGAGTGGGAGAAAAGGTCTGAGAGAATGGAGGAGAGAGGAAGAGAATAAACATAATAGATAGTAGTGGAAATTGATTTTGAACAAGTGCTTTGACTCCACAAAAGCTTGGCATCTAAAGAGAAAATGATCTGCCTGAATAAGAAGCGTGGTGGAAATGTGGTTTAGACCTGATAAAAGGATGCCAGAGGGAAGGTAGATGGAGACAATGGGTTGAGAAAGGGAGATAAAGTGTGATTAAAGAAAACCAGAGAGGAGTCAAAGGAGAAGCAAGAAAAAACAATGTGTAAAAACAAGATTGAGAAAAAGAGGGGAGACAAATGTTCGAAGAAAATGTGGGTGGGAAACGGAGAGAAACAATAGCTTTGTGCCCTTGTGGTTTAAATTATCAACCTACAGATAAATCTGAGACGATTCTCTTCTATTCTTGCATATTAGTTTCTCCCAGAGGTGTTATTAGCTGAAGGTGAGTCAGTCAGAAGGGTGGAAGCATGTCCCTTTTATTCAAGGAGTGATTTGGCCAAGAAGCATTTTTAGTGTGATAAAACCCTATCATTATTTTTTACTTTTTTATTTTTTATATCAAAGCCTCAGTTATGGATTGTGGGTGTTACTTTTTCTTAAATTGAACTTGACCAGCAAGAGGTGGATTTAGCTAAAAGGCCATGAACCTATCAACACTTAATATGGGCATTACAATATATCAGTCTATATCGATTCAGTGATTAATAAGCACTGAGACCAATTGAAAAGATTGATATCAGAATAATGCACAAGGAATGCTTGAAAAAGAACATGTAGAGTTGTTCACATTTGCGTTTTCTAATCCCTCCAATTCAGGATAATTATTTAGCACATTCTAAAACACATAGCTTCCAATGTCCGGTACGTTTAAAGTATAATTATTCAAACACAGACATTATATACACACTGCCAGTGAATCTGGCAGAAAATCTATCCTTTAACACTATTCATAAACTAATATATCAAAATTATACCAAGGGAATCTAAGCGTAAATAAATAAAATACAATAAAAGCCATTGAAAATTTTATTTGTATTAAAATCAGTAAGAAAAAAAAAAAAATAAATAAAAAAAAAGCAGTAAAATATTAAAATGGATTTGAAGGAGTACAAGAATGAGAAAAATAGCTACAATAAAGCAATTAATTATAGAAATTATTCATTCATTCATTCATTTTCTAAACTGTTTAATCCAATTCAGGGTCACTGGATTATAGAAATTAAGAAATATAAATTATCATTACAAACTAAAAGACACTAAAATAAATGAAAAAATTAAAATATACTAGAAAAATCTAAAGCCTAAGACAAAAAAAGGACAAACAATTGTCTTACTGTGCTAAAAGCCAGAGAGTGTTTTAAGATGTAGTGTTTTAAAAAGTTTCCAGGATGCGGGTCAGTCTGATCTGGGAGGGGAGCTCATTCCAGTTTATGTCCAATATAGGGAAAAGCTTCATCACCTATGGTTTTGGAATGACAAGGACGAGCTTATCTGTAATCTTAGGCCTTTTTGATCCAAATCCTCGTCCGTTTGTTCGGGAAGTCCGCTTTGCTTGGGGAAATGTGAATGCACTAAATGAACTCTGATTCAGATCAAAGAGTCAGTCTGTCTACAAATGCAGGTCTTAGTCCATTTCAAGCGGACCAAATATTAGAAGCAGACTACCAAAAAAGTCACTTCCTGCATTTAGTGTACCATTGGTTTGTGGGAAAATACATAGTGATGGCATTAAGGGTCCTCTACCTCATCTATTGGTCATACTGCACCCATTATTGTAGGTATTTCTGCTGTACTTGCATAAGACAACATAAAAAACCCAAAACAGGGATAGTTTCATCTCCAAGTTTAGCTCACAAGTGGAGAAAAACTGCTTCTTAATGCGTTTCTTGTCCTTTCTTTTATTAAATTCTGGTGCAGCACCACTTTTGGTTGGAATGGGGATATATTATTTTAATAGTTTGTCACATTTGACCAAAGTGCAGCATGAGCACAATGTCTGTGTACATGGATAAACCTCCCTTCAACTGAGCCGAGTCCCCAATCGTATTGAATCTGGAAGACTGTACTGATGTTAATGCACTTTTAGTTTCTTTGATTAATTGTATAGTTCAAGCAGGTCTGATATGTAAATTGCTGTCCAGCAACCAACATTTCATACTGTAAAGGGATTCAGAATAATATTGTGACAGTATCAGTGATATTGGCAAATACTGAATCAATAATATATATATGATAGTAAATCATTTAAAATACACCTCAAACACTTAAATGGTGACAGCTGCCAGAAGGAACCTTCATTTTAAAATGCCTTCTTGTCTCCCTGAAATAAGCCATTTTGCTCAACTGAATCAAACTGATCAATCTGAATTAGTTTGGTAAATTTTTGTCCTGGTAAGAATGGTGGTTACAGTTTATATTTTACTTTGGCCACAAATGTATCTCACAGCTTTGGTAAATGCATTTTAGCATGCAGATTTGAATTTTTTTTTTCATTGCCCATACTCATACTTGCCACCATATGAAATATGGCAGAAACATATTGGCATAATCCTGTTGAAAAATTATACAATGAGACCCCATCAATTATATAACCTCCTCGAAATAAAACAGTTAGAGAAGACATCATTTGATTGCTGTTTACACAGCCATATCCTGAAAGTATTGCAGACATCAATTTGGGCATTCCCAAAGTGACCAAATTAAAATATCTCCGTGAACTTCTAGCCTTGACTCCTGGCCACTTCCGGGTGGGACTTGTCCAAAACACCAACTCTGGGAAGTAAAATCCTCTTCAAATTCCCAGAACTCCACAACTTGTTGTTTTTGATGAACAAAAACGGCATCTCTACTCAGAGTCCCTTCTGAATGACTGCAGTCCTCACCTACCCCTCAAAATCCCTTTGGAGAAAGCTCCTTCCTGCTACTTAATTTGGACTGTCATTCATTGTTTTACACACCGTAGGACCAGGTGAAAGGATTGGAACGCAGATTGATTGGTACATTGACAGCCCTACACTTTAGCTTCACCACAAGACAATGACAAAGCTCGTGTATCACAACACATAATGTTCCAATCACCCTGTCAATCGCCAATCTTTTTCAGCCCCTACACATCGACGGGATTCCCCACTTAAAGACAGCATCTCACTTCCATTTCCAAGTGGGCAATAAAACGTTTTCCAGCTGAAGATCGCAATCTTAGACTTTCTCTTCAGCATCTCGTAGAGTACTTTACTTGATGAAGCCAACAGCACCACATCATCTGCAAACAAAGGAGCCAATAAACCCTACACTGAATTGGAAACCCATATTGATCGGACTCACTATGAAGGTTTGATGGGACTCTATATCCAAAACAGAACATCAGTTAGGTTTGACAGTGTTTATTCATCTTTCAGTCTTTTTTCTTTCTTTTTTTAAACTGTCCACTCTCTGTACACCTCTGCCTAGTTTGCTCTCCTTAGACTCTGACATGTCGCTGAATTCACTGGTACAGAACCTACATGTGTTTACTGACTAGTTAAGCTTGGTGCCATTTCAGAAAAACATAAATGGGTCGCAGAATAAAATCAAATTAAGTCTATAAAGAAGTTAGAAAGCCACCCACATTGTGTCATAGAAAATCAAAACAAGCTAGTAGCTGAAAAAAAAAAAAAAAAAAAAAAAAAAAAACTGAGGCAATCTGCTGAATACATTTTATTTTAATAATTTTTTTACAAGCAGCAAGTAACTAGAACATCTCTTCTTCTGTTGCTTCTCAACTGCATTATGGCGCTTTAAATCTGTGGGCAAATCACTGATCAATCTGTATCTGCATGGGTGAGGCACTGTGACATTGTGGTTGTGGTATTAAATGGGAGTGGAGAGCGATGGAGAAGGGAATCATGCATCACGTTATTGTCTTGTCCAAGCAGGGAGCAGACTCTGCAGTCTGGCCACATAAAAGCCTTGTTACCCATTCCTCTTCCACTTTGGTTGTCATTTTCCATTTGGCTTTCACCTTGGAAGACCGACATCTTTTTTCAGACTGCCAACATTGTCTACATTGGTTCACAAAAGAAGTCATGCTGGAATATCAATTCTATGAGCCCTTTCTCAGTCTGTCTCTCTTTCTCTCTCTCTGCCTCTTGCCTTCTTCTTTTAGGAAGTAATGATGTCAGCAATTAGTCTTTTCGTTGCAGGTATATTAAAATCCTTTTGAATCAGGGAAGAGGGTTATGCTTCACTGTTTGTATGGTTTGTTGTACTGCCTAAGTGCACACTTCGGTAGAGAATACATTATGTATGACTCATGCCATTTTGCTAATCTGTTCTTATATGTATAATGTACAGGGTAGTATTTCCTAATGGATCAACATTTAAACAAAATGTTTCATAATGATGACTAGTGATACTGAACTTGATTCTTTAAGAAAGATATTTTTAAGAAAGCAATTTGTTAACAGGTGTTTATAAACATGAACGTGAGGTGTTTGTTGAATGTAGGTGTCTGCAGAAGACTGGAATAATAGATAAATATTACAATAAGAAATCAATTTTTAGGATAAAATGTATGCAATCATAATTAATTTTTGACTTTCGATGCCCTTAAATTTTATTGCTATTTTCACATTACCTTTTTATGATTTGCAGTCCAGTGTTACTTGCTGGGTGAAGAAAAGCTGGATCTTTTGGAAAAAGAAATGCAAATCACAAATGTTTGGGGTGAACATGGTTTAGGCATTTCTAGTGGATGATTGTAATATAGTTTAAAAAAAAAGGTATGTGCAGTAAGCATCAGCAAGAAAAATTTGGAGGAAGAATTTCTTCACAATTTATTTTCATCATTTAGATGCTTTGGACATTAATTGCTGAGAGAGTTTTATAGTGTTTCCTAATTCTATTCATACCTACTTATTCTTTAAGAAACTCAGGAAATCAGTCCTTTTGTTATTGTTATGTTTGTGATTTGTTTTGTGTTGGTCCTGAGATTTCAAATCTCAAGGGGTTTTCCATAAATACATTTATTAAATTTAATAAATGTTTGGTAGTATTAATATTTGTCATCTCAGATACAATTGAAACATTGTGTTCAACCAGCTTAATGGCTTTTTAAGTGGAAATCATGACAAACTTTGGGCAGGCTGAAAACTGATTCTGGTCAAATATCATAATAAAATAAAGTCATGATTTTATTTTTTTTTTAAATCTTATTTATGTTTGTCTTTGTATATTTACATCATCTGCAACTCTTTTAATGTTTTATAAGATCCTAGTCGATCTCAGTGCTGCAATTCGACACTGCATAATCCTTTTGCACAAGCAGGGTACTGGGGTGGACTTTCTGGAGCAGTCTTTAGTGGGGTTAAATCCCACTTAAAGTCTGGAGTTTTTGTAATATTAGGTAGCCATGAATCCGACCGAGTGACCATGGCTTGTGGAGTATCTTGGGGGACAGTTTACTGTTCAACTTGCTCTCTTTGGGTCAAATACGACATCAATTAACATCAATTATCACAGTTGTGCAGATGATACGCAACTTTATGTGTCTTTGTGAACAGACAACTGCTGCCCAACAGACTTACTGTTTCAGTGTTTGAAGCAAATTAACACCAGGATGAGGGGGAATTTTCTACAATTAAATGAGGACAAAACTAGGTTTATTCTGTTTGGCAGCAAAGAGAAGAGGGTCACTTTTGGTAAACACCTGGAGATTGGAGTCTTCAAAATGAGCAACCAAGTCTGCTTGCACTGTTTATAGACACAGATCTGACTTTCAGTAGCCACATAAAAGCTGTCACCTAGACAGCTTTTTTTTTTTTTAGTTTTGTTTTGTTTACCATGGTCTTTTAACAGAACTTCCAAAAAAGGGCATTAAACATCTGTAGCTCATCCAGATGCTGCTGCAAGAGCTTTAACTCTGACTAATAGGTCTGAACACATCACACCAGTTTAAATGTCTTTACACTGGTTTCTAGTCAGTGTAGGCTTTAAATAGAGTTTAAAACCTTTCTGATTTGAATGATCTGGTACATGGAGCTTGCCTTGCCAAAGTGAAATCATTTCAGTTCCTCTATAAACAAATGATGTTTTTTTTTTTCCAAACACACATAATGCAGCAGGAGGTAAACATATAGGCTTTATTTGATTATTTTGCTTCTTCTGTGACTATTTCCAGTCATCTTATTCACATGTAGTAATTGCAAACCCGACTGTGTTTGTAATAAAACACATCTGAAAGTCAGTCAGTAGCCACACTCCTTAAAAATGTCCAAGTTGTGCACTTATCATTCACATCACATAAATCCTGTCAGCTGTTGGTGCTCTTCATCATTATATTCCACAAATAAAAGTATTGTGTAGTTTTATTGGAAAGGGGTTTACATAGAGGGCCTATATATTTGTGTTTTTGTACCCCCCCCCCATGTGTTATATTTGCAATTCTAAACAGCAACTATTTCTGTTCAAAACATGCACATTTTTCCACTGTTCATATATTGAATCAATTATTCAAACAACAGTGTGGATTTTTGTTGTTGTTTTGATTGTTTGTTTTTATAGAAAGAGAAGTTTGAGAATATTCTCTACAGCAGTAGAATCGTATGTAACTCATCATTAGCTAGGACCCCTGTGGTTGCTTGAATTCACTGTTGCTCCAAACTCACCGTGTGTAGGATGCACAGGCCAGTGAAGCTCAAGGACGTTGAACTGACTTGATAATTCAGTCCAAGCTCTTTTTGTCTTCTAGTGTCTTGTTTCAAAACAAATGCCAAGGAAGCCTGTGTGGAAATATACTTTCTTTCTGCACAAAACAGTAGAAGAAAAAGTAATCTACTAAAGGTAGTAGCCTAATATCATATCCCTCCATCTTCCATGTGCAATCTGAAATATTTAATGCAAGCCAGCATTACAGAATGCCATCTTCCTGTCTCACTTTGCTTTTGGAAAAGCTAGTATGTCACTGCACAAGAATACCTGGAAAAAATGCAGCTCAGAAGCTTCTGATGCTGACGTTAGCCTCATGCTAACAGGCATCAACTGTTGCCTGCTGCCACTACATCAGAAACAGATGGTGACAGGTTACTCTGCAGATGGTGACAGGTTACTCTACTTCTACAAACAGCTCTTCATCATGTTTGGGAAGGATTGGGAAATAATATATGTTGAATTTCATGTACATGGTCACACTTTCACTGTTCCTCATTTTCCTCATTTTCTCACAAACAAAAATTAAGGTTACACTGCAAGTCAAAAGATGATTTTGAACATTGAATTTAATGGAGAAATGTGTCCAAACTTTTGCCTGGTAGTGTATGTCTGGGCTGTCATGTTAAAGTGAAGCAACAGTACCGTTGACTCTTAAACTACCACGGCAGTGTCAAGCTCATGATGACAGAGCTAAAATCCTTCACTTTAGCGTAGCATTATAACAATCTAGCTTTTGCTAACTATTAATTAATTAACTAATTCATTAAATTAATGAATTGTGAATTAATGATTTAATTATGAATGAATTTAATTATGGATGAATTAATGATTTAATATTAATGAATTAACTTCAGCTCATATAAAATCCCATTTTTATTGGTATGTTTATTTTATTTATTTATTTTTTTACTATAACTCAAAATATGTTACTAATGTTGGTCGTATGAAAATAATTGGACATTTGTCCAACAAACTGAAATGCTGCTAGCTTGGTTGCAAGTGATTCAAAGCACATGCAATGTTATGTTACAATTAAGACTTGAGCAGTTATGATTTATCACAGTAACTTTTTTATTGTCTACTTTAATCCTTTCGAACAGTGTTACACTTCAGTTTATTGATTCAAAACTTAAAAATCATCATTTTTGAGGATAAAAGGCTTTATGAAATTGTCACTTTGAGTTTGGGATACAGCCTAAATCAAAAGAAGCATAAAATGCAAACTTCCTGCAGTGTGCTTATCTGCCCAAGTCTTTATCTCAGCTCTTTCCGTCTTTGAATTGCAAGCTCTTTTCATGTGGACAGATTTAAAGCCCTCTAAGTCGTTAATGATGCGTAATTATCTTGGAGAGGATGTGAGGTGCAAACTGATTTCTCCATGTCAGGGCTGTTGACAGACTTGACATGAGTACAGTTGTTAAGGGCCGACCGTCTGTCATCCCTGTGAAATCCTCCGGGTGGCTATTCTCTCCATGGGGGGGGGGGGGGCACCCCGTGACAGAGTTCACAAGGTGAAATGACTTTGCGGCTTTTTTGTCTCTTCTATTCTCTAAAGGAAACCAGCCGCAACATTCTCTAAATGCAAATAGGAAGTTGGGTTTTTATGTGCAGCACAGACCAAATTGTGGCCCTCCTTTGAGAGGCTTCGTCCCTGGGTGGGTAGTAGGAAACTGTATAAACTGCAGGCTGTGGGTACGTCATCAACTTGTGTTAATGCTCAATCATTTTTGGCATTGAACGTCTCTTACACTGCAAAGTGGAGGTCCTGGTTGAAGGTGCTTGTAAAAAACATACTGAGTGAAAATCAGAATAAAAATCTTCTCTGTGTGCTTCAGTTCAGACAGAAAAATATAATGGCTTGTTAAAGTTAATTTAACAGCGCTGCTGTTTATCAGTTCCACACTGAATAATTGATCAAACGTCTTAAAAATGGCATTTTCATCTGCTGTAAAACTTCTTTCACACACCACTGTGATAAACTGAATACATACTACACTAAATATGCAGACTTAATGAATGGCTATGGAGTATTTTGATGAGCAGATCAAAGTATCTCTACCAGTCTAACAGCTCTGTCGAAATCTGATGAACCTTAGCATAAAAGTGAGAAAGAATAAATGGCATGTGAACTGTGAAATGAATGCGTTGTCTGCCATTTTACTTGTGCAGTGAGCTAAAAAATTAAATAAAATTATTCACTTATCAGGCTCAGTTCAAATCATTGAGATTCACTAACTTCCTCACTGTGCCAGCGTCATTATGTGAACTTTGGCGGTGCTAAATTATATCCTTATCTCTTCCCATAGCGCTCTTAGATAACGATCAGCTAAGATGAGATTACATTTCTTCTGTCCCTAAAGGCTTTTCTTGTCTACGTTTTGAAAACCACCACTTCTGTCACTTGCTTCAGGTGTCCATTGAAGAAAGTTAACTCACATACACAGACATGACGTTAGACCGACATGATAAGGTTCAACTGAGAGTTGGTTCTTTTCAAAGCCTCCAGGCTTCAGAACTCGTACTGTCTGACAAGAAGTTTGAGTTTTGGATGGTTAGTTACTCTTTAGTTGACATCACTTCTTTGAAATGAACTAGAAATACCATGTTTGAAATGAAATGAAATGTAATGACTAAATTTGTAGCTTTTTTTTTTTTTTTTTTTGCTGTCTTCGTCATGCTTTTGGCAGTGCCCGTGACCTCCACCACGAGAAGGAGAAAGACAAAAAGAATGAATATGCAACATTTATTGTCTTGATGTGCCTTGGCCATGAAGTGACAGTAATGAAAATGCAAAAGAACCTGAGACCTTGACAAACACAAATTTGATACACGCAGGACTTTTTCTTTGCAGTCTGCAACAGGTGTTTTATCTCATCGCTGTATTTGAAATTCTATTACAGCCACAATCCAGAGTCGAGACGTAACAGCAATCAAATCAAATGCAGGTTTAAAAACACATAAAAATACTGCAATATACATGGAATACAAAAATAAAATAGAAAAGGCATATAAACAGGTGCAAATGCTGCATTCATACAGACACGATCTGATCAGTGCAAGTGTTACATGTTTCATGTGCATACTACTGAGAGAAACATTGTAATGGTGTCATATAGAGCCCAGTGGAATATTAGATGTCTGTGTTTTTATAAAGGCAGGCTCATACTTTTATACCTGTCATCATCTCTGAGGTCCTCTCGGTCTCCATTTTAGTTATTATGAAACAGCTGACCGCTGTGGGATGAATAATCTCCAGTACCTCTCCTCCATAGTGAGGGTGGGTCGATGTGTTGCTATGTCATTCTAGCAGAGAAAGGTCTTGTCCATAATTGATGTTGGCTTGGCTAACATCCTCCTGCCACTCACCTTCTCAGCAGAGTTCAGAGGATCGTCCAGAACTGACCTGGCCTTCCCGATCAACATGTTCAGTTTCTTTCTGTCCTGCTCTGTGGGTCCACCAGTACAGCAGACTAATGCATACATAGTTGAATGTGTTAGTAGTTTGCAGCACACCCCTGAGAACTTCAGCCTTCCAGACAACTTCACCAGACTTTGACCTCTCTTGTAACATTACTGTTGTGCGGTTGGACCAGACTGCTGTGTATCTGAGGACAAATATCAAGGTACTTGTCTTGATGGGTTGATATGAGGTTGTTGTTCTTTAAGTATTTAAAGTAAAGGAATTTGTGTCCCAATTTGTTTCGGGTGACAAGTGCTTTATAGATAAATTTTGATTGACTTGTGCCTTCACACCTTTGAAGGACAGTTAGTTGACTGTAGGAAGATGATGTAGCTTGTTTTAAAAGAAGGCATTGCAAGTGAACTCTTCAGTTTCACTTGAAATATCTAGTTTTAGTCACACGTGGATTAGGACATGTGTGTGGAAACTCATAACACATCTTCTGAAATGTTGTGAACATTAAGTTCAAAAGTACATGCCGAACAACACAATGTAATGAGGTCTGGAAAAAATAGTTCACCATCAGCCTTAATGTGCACTATTTTACAGATTACAAAGGTTATGTGAAAACACAACATGTTCCAATTAAATAGAATCATTTTCAGGTTGGTTTTAGGGTCTAACAAACACTCCATTAAAGTTACTATCTGCCTCCATGCACATACATGACCTTGACATATTTTGAGTGGGCACCGCAATGATGAAAATCCAAGATAAAATATCTTTGATCAAGGCCATATATGATTTTTTTGGTCAAATATTTCTTGTCAATAAGGAGTTTTTATGTAACAATATTTGACTTGTTTTCATGTGTTTTGGACTCAGATGCCCTTGTGCATGCAAACATTCTTGTGCTGCACACTTAATCCAAGAGAGATGCTGTCAATGAGAAAATATTTACATGCAAGTTTACTGTTTAAATGCTTAAGAAAGAATCACAGTTCAAAGGCAAGAAAACAAGGTGATAACAAAAAAAAAACATCTTTCCTGTTCAATTTAAATGAGGATAAATTAGACGTTCAATGCACCACTTTGCTCCTAAAATCATTTCAAGGCACTTTGCAATGAAAGTAAATGAGTTCAGAACAAGTCTAGTGAAACACATTTGAATATATCATGATGCAATGCATAAAAAAAAATATGTTCCTGTGGTGTGACGAATACCATTGATGTAATATAATGGGGAAACATTGCCAGGTGCAACTAATCAATGAACTGATCACCAGCAGGTGTGTGTGTATCTCGATGATGGTGGACGTTTTTCTGGAGCAATCTGGTGTGTGTTTAAGCATCACCAAGCAGGGAAAAAAATGACAGTGATGATCCTATAGCAGTAACTTATGCTAGCAATGTCTCATCAAGCCTTTGTTGAAGCTTCAACGATTCAATATAAACAAAAAACAAACAGCAGGCTTCAAGAAGCTCTCAAGTATGCCATCTAGTGGTCAGTATAGGTGCAGTTGAGATTTGTTTGGTTATTGCTCATTCATGAGATGTGTTTTACAGATTCAGACTAATTTAATTTGCAAATATTTTGACCTTATGTGAATACAGGTTTCTGCAAAGTATATAATGGATTTTTTAAGAAAAGATGTTCAAGGGTTTGTGAGTAAATACGATGTTCTTAGAAAACTTGTCAGGGTGTAAGTTTTGTAACTTTGTTGTAAGTTTACGTCGCTCACAGTTTTTCGACTCAAGCAGTGAAAAATGTTCACATGGCACAAATAAGGCTGGGGCATTCCACAAATGCATTTTAACGTTGTTTAGAATACCTAATGGCTGACCATAACGGTTGCATTTTCCGTGGCATGTTGAGTTTGTCTGGATTTGGTTGAGTAGTCATGCAAAAGATGCCACAGGTCAGCCCCTGAAAATATTAAAAATCACCACAAAGGTCATTAGTCATTCTCGATTCATAACAGAATGTGAAATTAACACCCATGGGATGCTGCTGCTGGAGGGTGAAGCTGAGGTGGTAACTGTGAAGTTGATGAATGGGCATGGTTTATATCGAAGATTTCTGTGCTTTCCGCCACCACATGGTGTTTGACTCCGGCTACTACTCTCTGCCTGCTGATTCTAAAGGTTTTTAAGTGTAGATTTAGCAGTGTAGTTATTGCCAGTAAACGCTTAATCTTGCAGTGTGTCTGACAAGCATCTGACCAGGTTGTGTGCCATGGATTTTGCCATGGGGGCAGTCAGCTGAAAGGACAGTTGCTCTGTTGTGTGTCACAATACATGTATAAAGGGGGTGACCTTTGATCTGAAAACTCTCTTCTCCACTGACAGATCTACAGTTGCAACTTTGAGGCAGACAGAAGCTGAAATGACAGGAAAATATCTATTATCTGACTGCATAAACTGATGGACCTCATTCCATTGTTCAGTCTACTGCAGGAATGTCCAAGGCTGGTAGTCAAGCGCCGCTGTCCTGCAGGTTATCAATGTATCTCTGCTCCAGCACATCTGACTCAATTTAAATGGATCTAACAGCTGATGACGTTCTGCAAATTAACTCATTAATTTGAGTATCATAGTGCCATTCTGCAACTATTATGCAACCAAGCAACTAACATTTTCTGTGGTCTTCTGTTACATACCTTGATGCATTCTCCAATATTTCATGTGGCTAGTTGGTAAGAGGAGTTAGCTTTGTTCAAAATAAAGTGCTAAAGCAACTGGCCTTGCGTGTCTTTGCTCTTAGAAGTGTTGGAGTGTTTCCAGCATGGCTGGTCTGGCCATTTGGCATACCTGGCACTTGCCCAGTGGGCCGACAGTGATTTTGGGCCAGACAGCAACATTATTATCATTACGGGACTAATCATGAAGGTATTAGCTATTATGGCTATTGGTACACAAACTGATTAGTCATGATTGATCCTGGGCTGGACCAATTACATCCAAGGGCTGATGCCCCTCCAGCCTGGGCCACTGTCATGTCAGTCAATCAGTCATTAGAGAGACAAGAAATCAGCATTAGGAAAGAAAAAAAAAAATAAGGAAAGGACGATCTGAGAAAATTTGAGACAAAAAGAGACAAGACCTTTAGGCAGATGCAGCAAAATGTGTTAAAATAACTCAGTGTTTACTGGTGGGTAATGGTCCTGATGGAGGAGTCTCTTCAGGAGCATCCTTGGCAGGTGCAGGTGATGGAGGTGACCAGCAGTTGGATGAGAGTTAGTGGGGAGACAAGAAGGAAGATCAGCAGTGGTGACAGTGGTGGAGAATCTGAACTCCTGGTAAGAAGTGATGAATTGCAATATTCTGGGTCAGAATAATATCAAATTCTACTGAAGGCCGTTTCTGTAATAAATATGCATGTAGACAGCACATTGGATCCCACTTTTTATGTCAATGGCTGCCATATTGATCCTGGGAATTACCTTTCGCAGTAAAGATGGACAACTGTTTCATATTAGCCTGTATGAATAATTCTGGGCACTTGTTAGTCATATGTAGCCAGTACTGCTGCTTAGCTTAAATTGTTGATAAAGTTACATGTAAGATCCTTTAGTCCAATTGAAAACATGATCTGAATGCTTTTTCCATGTTACAGGATTTTTTTATGATTACTGTTGATGCTTTTCATGGTGCATTTCTTAAAAACTTTTACTACGTGTTTGTTAGTTGTTAGAGTCTGATCTTTCAAAATACTATCAAATCTATATATGTGCCATTTTTTATTTTCCTGCCTCATGATAAAATAGATGTTTCTGATTGATGACCAGAGTAATTAGGCTTTACTACTTTTACAGGAAAAGTTTTTAAACTGCAGGAATAATAGCAATATCTGTTGTGTTAAATAAGATCAAATAAACCACATCTACTTCTGATTATCACCGTGTTTGATATTTCTCTTTCACTATCATTTTCCTCATCCCTTAAGCTCTCTCATAAGAAAGTTTGTTTTCATTCATGACCATTATCGTTCCATCAATAACAGGGGCTGGTCTCGGCTCAAAAAGCCCAGGCCAATATTTTGTCCCAGTACGGCACTGGTTTCCAGGGTGCTGCTCCGGCATGTCACCACCTCTGATTTTATCTTCTCCATCTCACTTTGGATGATGTTTCATTTGATTTAAACTCTCTTTTGTAGATATGCAAGAATAAAAATAACTAAGGATAAAAAAAATTATTGAAAAATTGAATATCTGGATTTTTTTCCTTCATAAATTTAAAATTGGAAAAAAATTAATTTTTTAACAAAAAAAAATCAAATAAATACAAATAATTCATTATAAATTTGTTTGTCATTTTTATTGTTTTTATTAATCATTTTACTTGTCTTCTTGGGCATTCTAGCAGCAGAATGATGGTCTGGCTCCTGTGTTGTTTTTTTTCTAACTGAAATCAAGAATAATGTCGAGCATAACAAGTTTTGTAAAAAAATTTTTGTTTTCAATCTGCAAAAAATAGCGATATCAAAGAATTGTGAAAACTACAATTTAAATCGAATTGGCACCCAATAAATTGAAATCGAATCAATTCGGGACAAAAGCATATCGTCACAGCCATGGAAACAACTTACTCTCTTCCTGCACGTCGTTCTAATTTCACTCATATCACGGTGGCATAGTGGGTAGCAATGTGGCCTCACAGTTGGTTCGATCCTCTGTTGGGGCGAGGCTTGGACAGGGGCCTCTCTGTGTGGAGTTTGCATGTTATAGTTTGCATGTCCTCCCAGTGTATGCATGGGTTCTCTCACCGTCCAAAGACATGCATGTTAGGTTAAGTGGTTACTCTAAATTGCCCATAGGGGTGCGTGTGAGCGTGAGTGGTTGTTTGTCTCCGTGTGGCTCTGGGATGGACTTGCGAGCTGTCCAGGGTGTACCCTGCCTTTCACCCAAAGACCACTTGGATAGGCTCCAGCTTCCCCGCGACCCTTCATTGGATGAAGTGGTTAGGATACTGAATGAATGAATGAATGTCTCAGTCTCAACACTACTAACTCTTAACACAACTTCGTCTCACAGCAACAAATACCAACTCTGCAAAACAATATCAAATTTCAAACTCTACAGGCTTTAGCTGGCATGCTAATTTTTCAAGTGGGTACACTTACAAAGACACTGAGCAGTTTCCTCTTCAAACAACATGGTCAGGCAGCTGAAAGCACCACACACACTTGGAATTTAGTCGAGTTTGAGCATTAACCTTTGAACTTTTTGAACTGTTTCTAGGATGACAAAAAACCCCCAACATTTTTCAGTTAGGTGCTATAAATTATGCTGCTGAACATTTTACTGTGAGACTGATGTGAAATTCTCTGGTGTGTTCATTGTTTAGTGAAATACATGAGTGATTCTGTCACTCCACAGGGCACACTTCCATCCCTCAGGATAACTTCTTCCTGATATTTGCTTTGTGTTGTAATTATTGTTGAACTGGGCTGCACCTCTTTGTCAGAGTGAGGTGAAGAGGCCTTATGATGAGTGTTTTTTCTGCTGGCCGAAGGTAGAAATGAATGTGAAGTGTCTTTGCCTACCCGTCAGTCCATAATAAGCCCTCTCACATTCTCTGAAACCTCCACATGGAACATTTTGAAGGACGCCGGTTCAAGTGGTGCAGAGCTTCGTCACTCGGCCTGCTGGCTTTTTCAGCTCTGAGATTTGAAAATCTGTCTGGTAAAGCACTGCTTCGCTCACATTGTTGACATTCTACATTATTGTTTGTACTGTTGGGCCATAATTTAGACCATTAAAACTCCAGCTTCAGTAAATAGATCTCTAACCTGTTATTGACATCCAAACAGGAAGGTGAAATCAGTCGATGAGATGGTTCTTTGCTTACTAAGTGGTCATGAATATGCTATTTCTGTCAGCAAAGTGATGGAAATGGGTGAGGCTGATCATCTTGACCCTTTTGAAGCAGAGTCATGCTTCTTTTTAGAGACTCTTATCTCAGTCTGGCAGACCTACAAGAAAAAAAGACCACAATCTGACGTAGTATCTATGAAGTCTACAGGAAATGTCAGGAGCCAGAGAAAAAAAACTAAAATCAAACCCTAAAATCCAAAATATTCTCAATGGTTGTTTTAATTAGTCAAAAAAAGTACTTTTTCCACTTTCAGAGCTCCTAAAAATTGCATGTACAGCATTCATGTCACATTATATTTACGCAACATGGCCTGATACATCCATTGTCTGACAAATTTGAGTTCATTATTTCATCCCAAAGCAGTGTCAGATTTAAAATCTATTTTTAATACTGTCAATTGGATGACAGTTAATATTCTAATACACTCCCTAGATCTTGATATGCATATGAACAATCAGATGTAATTATGAAAACGGGCTTTCAAATGACATTTAATATGTTTTGACGAAATGGGGCCATTTCAAAACCCTGACAGCAGCAAATTAAGATTGAATGATGAAAGCGCAGACATCCTGTTTCCAAAGTTTCTCTTTTAATTTCAATGAAAGTTATTTATCTGACAAATTATGATGAGCAGCCTCCATCAGCGTTTAATCTTAATACCCACCTAGCCTGCTCACTGTTGCTTGATTATTGACGGCGGCTTGTCAGTTAGTATACACATCAGTGAATCATATTAAACAGCAACCCAGTCAAATGTGGCAAATCACATCGTTAGGAGTTCAAATTAAATGGAATAGTTTTTATCAAGATTAAAGGCCAATATAATTTCCTCAAGCAGCTTATTATTTTCCATGTCTAATAGGAATTTGCAGACTTCCCAAATTCACCGTTAGCATTATTAACGCTGTCAGAAGTTCCAGAGCTCCAGCTGTTCTGTGCTCACTGTGTTACTTTGATGTATTACCTATCAGAAAATAATACCTGGACGGTGGAGTAATGATCAGGCATTAAGTTTATTAGGATGTGTCCTAAGCAGGTTAACACGTGGTTTGCTGGTACTTTCATCATAACGACACAACTCAGTCTAACCAACAGACAAGTTAAATGTAAACTGATGTATGTGTACACTACTGTGTGTGTATGTTTTAAACTGCACTGCACTATTAAACCCTTCCTCATTGGCACTGCAATAATGAGCTGACACTTTCAGACAGTTACTAATGACGTTTCACATAAGTTAAGACTTATTAGTTGCCCTCTTATGTCTGATCTAACCTATAATGGTCTCTGCAAGAAAATCCATGAAATATTAAATTGCATTGATGAATGTATGAAGAATGGATATAGAGCAGAGCGTTTTTTTGGGTTTTTTTTTTTCTTTTTTTCTCCCATTTGTATTTTAATCAGTCAAATATTGCCTATAAATTGAGTATTTTCTTTGATCCACAAGAAGACTTGTGTATGGCACTTTACTTGTTCCAGCATGAGTATGAGGTTTGTCCAATTGCACAATGATAGGGGATGGTTTATAAAGAAATGGCTCACTGGTTGTATCAAGGATCAAAACAACTGAAAAATAGGAAATTAATCACTTAATAGTTCTTTTAAATTTTATTTTGAATGCAAATTAGATGTATACTTTTTCTTTTACTCTTACTTTTTTTTTTAATGATTCAGTCTATGCTGTTAGTGGCATTTTATTCCACTGTGTACCAGCTTCTTTTTTTTTTACTCCCAGGACAGAAACTATACAGCAGATCTATAAATATAGAAGGTATTAGATTTCTATTAATCTTGGTGTTTATTTATAAATGTTTGAGTCTGGTTTTAGGAGGCACTTTTTCATATTAGATTTAGTCATTTTTTTAATTAAATAATTGTGGATAATCTTACATTAATCTGGGGTTTAGCTTTGCTATTGTTTAAAAAATAAATAATTTGCAGTTCAACATATATTTTTCTCATTTTTAAGCATTTTTTAAGTGTTGATATTTTTTTTTTAGATTTATTTATTTCCCATATAAGTATTGATATCAGTATTAATAAGAAAGTACCACAAACAAATGCTGTCGTATCAATGGGAAAAATACTGTTATCACACATTTTGAGTACTTTTCAGGAGCCGCTTCCTGCATGTCGATTGCTTTTGTCCAATCCATTTCCTGTCAAGCTACTTTTACCTGCTGTGAAGGTGCTAGTGCTCAGGAAAAGTGGGAATGGATTAACACAGTAAATCCAGTTTTTTCAGGTGTTATGGAAAGGTGGTCGTTCAAGGTGAACTTTTGTAAAAGATTTAGCAGCGCAGCCATAATTAGTTGTTAGCCTTTAACACATAGTTTTAATGGATAAATTTAAAAAAGCAGCAAGAAAATAAGCCTGTTATACAGGACATGCGGAAGATGTGAACTATGGTCTCCAAGACAGCAAACCACCAGGGGTTGAAAATAATGAAAGTATCTCAGCTTGACTAATTCTGCCTCTTAACATGCACTTTGTTGCTCATCAGAACAGCAGTGTTTACACTTAAAATGCGAATTTTGACAGTCAGAGCATCAAAGCATCAAAGCAAAGATACATAAATGAAAGAAATGGAAGTCAAAGTGGCATCAGTTTACTTCCCGGGTTTGAAAGGGGTTGTATTGTGCCTTTTTTTATTTTGTCCTACAAGTGATTTTAGGCAGAAACATCCGTCCTCCATCACAGTCTGTGCTGTTGGAGTGTTGAAGCCAAAGTGGTGGAACTGCTCTTCCGTTTCCTGTCATTTGTTGAAACTTTGAGTTTCTTTCAGCTACCTTCCTAACTGCTCAGGTGGATGCTTTCACTTCTCAGTTTTTGTTTTTTTTTTTGTTTGTTTTTTCCAAGTCAGGCAAGTCAGGAGTGAGGATGATTTAACCATTTAGCGAAATTGGCACCCATTAAAACTTTTACAAGCTTCCAGATTAACATTCTTTTTCCACATCCTGATCAAGCTCATGCATGATTCATTACCTATTTTTCTGAAACTGAACGCGCAGATGGTTTATTATGTTTCATCTAGTTGCTTAAATGAATGAAGTTTGTCTTCTTTCTTTTTTTTTTTTTTCTTGACATTGCCAATTTATCTTGAGGACACTTTCTGTCTTTCTTTTCCTGATCTTCCTCTCAATTCTTCTACCACCTGCTCCCTTTTTTTTCAATGAATGCTAGTAGGCTTTAACAAACTTAGTAGTTTTTTTTTTTTTTAGAAAATTGTGGTAATGAACCTCCTATGCAACTGGGTGAAGATAAGAGGATTGAGGTTTTAGGTAATCACTGCTACAATGGAAAAGAGAGGGCACAAAGAGGAAAAAGGGAAAGGGAGGGGAAGAAGAAAGCCTCATCCAGTTGGGGTTTTGTAATCTATTGACTGTGTGAATTGGATTTTGTCCACGCTCGAGCAGTGGAAGTAGACCCATTCACCAAGAAAGAGCCAACAGGATTTTGAGCCCAGATACATCGGGGCAGTGTCTGAAATCTGAGGGCAATTTTTTTTTTTTTTTTTTTTGCAATATAAAACAAACGTTCTACATTTAACATCAGCGCAATTTGGAATGTGAGCTACAAAGGAGCAGAGAAAGGCTAGTTAAGGATGGATAAAGGACGTGGCAGGGAAACAGGGAATGAAACCAAGGGCAGACGAGTGAAACAGCTCAGAGATAAAAAAAAAAAAGACAGATTAGAGACAAACAGCAGGGGAGGTGCCATGCTGTGCCATCCGCTACACAGAGGAGAGTGCTGACTGTTGATCATGGCGACAGCATGCATGTGTGTGTTTATGTAAACCTTTTGACCCAACTTCTGGAGGACACAAAAACATATTCCACTCTTTTTTTTTTTCTCTGCATCCTAGAATTTAGCAAAAGCTTCTTAGAGACTTTTTAAGCTATTTCTGCAAAAACAAAGCATCAGGCCAGATCCGATACCTCCTGTGCAAGCATGCAGGTGATGGTTGGGACTAATTGAGCTGCAAAATGCTACTGCTTTTATTATAAAAAAAAAAAGACATGAATTCAGTCATTGCCTAAAATGACATGCTACAAATGGATCACCTCGTAGACTCGTGCGAGAGAATATTTTCTAACTGACAGGTTTTACTCTCACTGCACTGCTACCAGGTTTGCAGTTCTTTGTCTGACAAGTTCCAGTTTTGAGGGTTTTTTTTTTTTTTTTTTTTTTTTTTGTCTTTTCAAGCTCAATCTGTGTTAACACCAGTCCACGCTCCGCTCTGCCTTTGCCCTGCTCCTCCTACAGTCGCTCTCTTTTTTTCAGTCTCCTGAGTTTCTGTTCACCTTCACTTTGAAAGAAGTGTGTATTTTCCCTTGTTTTTCAGCGTTTGTGAGAGATGGAGGCAATTCAGCGCAGAGACTGACTTTCATTACTCATCCTCTGCACACACTTGCACAGTTACACACACACACACACACACACACACACACACACACACACACACACAGAGGCAGCTGCTCCTGATAAACAACTCAAACAAGTTGACGGAACTGGCTACAATGCCGCTCATCTTCCTGACCTTTTCTTGCTCCCGCCCTTCCTTCAGCCATATATTATTTTGAAAATCTGTCTGAAATAATTAGTTCTATTTTCCAGCTCGGTCATAGAGCATGAAGATGTTCACACCCTGTCTGTTAATAAAGCTAAACCCTTTTCAGTTCTCCTCAGGCTTGACCGCAGGCCAACCTCTCCCATGCCTCCGTGCCAGACTTGGCTGGCAGACACACTATCTCGCCCTGGCATGGACCAGAATCTGTCAGCTGTTGGTCCTACTAGAAAAATCAGCTAATTAGTTTGATACAGATGATACAGGGAAGACAAAGAGCTTTCAACAGCTGCTTTGGCTGGACTAAAAGACCGATGACTTCTTTGTCCTCATCATTCTCTGTTTTTCCTACTTTAATCTAATAGAATGTAATTATTTTTCACAGAAGCTTAGTCAGGCACGTTGCTGGACAAAGTTATAGCTACTTTTATGGATTAATATGATTATTTTCATGTGTAAATACTTTTCTCTTTTTTTCTCTTTGTCTATGCTTTCTGGATGCTGTCTCCTGCTCTCCATCATGGACCTTCTGCATTCCTGCACCTTGAACTTCAGGTAAAACAAGTTGTACTCACACTCTGACACTGGTTGATCACGCTGTGGAAAATTATTCCAGCTCAAGAAGAGAATAAGAACATTAATGCGTAAAGAAAACAATAATAAATGCTTCTTATTTTGCCATCAGAATCACCATATTCATATTCTATTTTTCTGGCTGTTATAATCGGCGTTCCCACATCAGTTGATGGGAACATAGTTGTGTGAGCTCCTTGGTTAGTGGTGAGTCTTGTTAATCTCTTAAATATGCATACATATTTAGGCTTCTTTAAGGTTGTGTTGAAGTAATGTTCCCTGATGTGTGTTCTACAAGCCTAAACAGCTCGTTTCCATGGCAGAAATGACAGTTCCTCATCTTCCGGTCTGTGCTGCACTGCTGAGCAGAGTGTACCTCTGACTATCCTTTGTCTGTTTTTTCTCATAAAAGCATTAGTGCTAGAAACAGTGATGAGATTTCACGTCAGCTTAATTGTGTACTGACCAATGAGGGCTGAACTCGCTGCTTATCACAAGCTACTCCACTGCCCCCTCTCTCCTGAAAAACTCCATTCATAATTGAAAACAAGTTCTTTTGTGGAGGTGCTGCGTTGCTGGCTCCAGATGCCAGAATCTTGGTTTCTGAAGTTGCTTGTTCTCTGCATCTCACTGATCGCGTCATGACAACATCCTGCTGATTGTTCAGCCATGATTATCAAATACTATCACATCCGATTTTACCCGGACTGTGTTATTGGCTAAATTTTAGCATGATTTCATTTAAATTCCTGTGTGTACTGAGCTTTGGTGTATGGTTGATATTCAGGTTTTATTGACTACTATTGATTTTAAGAGGAGTTCTGTGAGGTTGGTAGGGAGAAACAGGTAGACTGGAGCCAAGTGGGTAACTACAAGCACTGAAACTGGTTTATCTGAACACAGGTGTGAATTCCTGCATGATTATGGTCGAAAAGCATCAGATATATTTCTTTAAGACCTCAGGAAATGCGGATGCTTTCTTCCAAGATAGTCTTCATTTGAAGAACAAAGGATGGGATGCAGAACTTCCACCCCTTCTTCTTCTGTTGTTGCTGAATAATTCTGTGCCCCAGTCAGTTGTTTTGCTGGATTATGACCCATCAAACTTTCCAGCAGCATGGACATGTTTCACCACTTCCAGCTCCACTTTGCCACATCCTTTATTACTGTTGCAAGTAATAGACACATCTAACTTTCTAAAAACCTTTAGCGTTGCTAAAAAAAAAAGCTTCTATGCTCTCATGAGGGGGTTTTTCAGACATGCCAGAATAGAAGTATTTCACGAAAGTGTGATTGAAACATTTTTTTTTGCAATTGCATGTCACTAGACATGATGTAGGGAATAACATGACAAGTTCCTTTCAAATAAAGATGGCTTTTGCTACTAGATACTAGATACTAGATAGTAGATACTTTTGCTCATCTCATGGGGACAGCGGCAACAGCAGTAGTGGCAACTGAAACAGCTGCTCATATGCAAAATGTTTTGAATCTCCATCCTCCTCTTGGTAGGGTCTCACAGGTGGAGACTTGAAAAGAATTATGGCCTAAGTGTCAAACACCATTCGATTGAAACACCTGCAAATCACAATTCTACATTGTCAATTAAAATATTTGAAATATTGCTTTTTATTTTATTCAAATCAATTCAATTCAATTCAACTTTATTTTTATACCACCACTTCACAACAATGTTGTCACAGGGCACTTTACATACACGAACCAACATACACATCATTCATTCATTCATTCATTCATTCATTTTCTAAACTGCTTAATCCAGTTTAGGGTCGCGGGGGAGCTGGAGTCTATCCCAGCTGTCTTTGGGTGAAAGGCAGGGTACACCCTGGACAGCTCGCCACTCCATCGCAGGGCAACATACACATGAATTTCAAGCCAATTCATACATATCCTATATTAGAAACCAACTGATTGCATCGAGTCATGACTTCGATCCACTCCCCCATCCTGAGCATGCATGTGGTGACAGTGGGAAGGAAAAAACTCCCCTTTAACAGGAAGAAAACCTCCGGCAGAACCCGGCTCAGGGAGGGCAGCCATCTGCCTCAACTGGTTGGGGTGGAGAGGACAGAAAAGACAGATCAACATGTACAACTGCACTTAATCAGGAAGATCTGCGTAAAAAAGGAGAAATAAGTTAAAGACGGCAATATTGGCATATATTTATACATTAATATATTAGAGAAATAGAGCGAGGTACTTCTCAGTGCATCAGGTAACATCCCCATTGCTACATAAGTAATGGTTGGCTAGACTACCCATAACTATAAGAGCAATGAGCATTACCTGGACAGTTGGGTCCCGTACATGCAGACTCCAACTCAGGAGATTCTCATATCCTAACTATAAGAATCATGAAAAAGGAAGGTTTTCAGCTCGATCTTAAAAGGGAGGAGGGAGTCTGCCTCCCGAACCCAAAAAACAAAGGAAGCTCATCTTGGGGGCATCTTAATACTCACTCTATATGTACCTAACACAATGCAGAAGATGCAAGAAGCCTTAATCTGTTATAACATAACCTTTAGTTACCATAACCATAAGATTTAGTGTTTCATTCACTGTCACTGGAAGGTGGTTGGAACTTTTCATGTGTTCAGAAATACAAACTCACAGATCTTCTTTTCTTATACTTCCCACCATTTCAAGTCACCATGACATCATGTGGTAGCAAAAATCTAAGCAAAACAATATATTTTTAAACAGTTTTTTATGCAGCGTTTTTTTTAAGTGCTCTTAAACATAAACACAAGCATGCATTTAGAAGACAATACTCATTCTGATAGCTGCTCTTACTTTGGCTTAACTCAAAGGAGCTTTACATCTTGTTTTTACTGTTTGGGGAGGTTGTGTTGCATTAAGGCACCTCCAGCTCTTTGTTGTGAGTGGCCAACTCACAGGATGTTTGAACATTCATCACCACGTTTATCGGCTCTTCATATCAGATTGTAGGCAGTCAAGAGTTTTCTCCTTTTCCATTACAAAAAAACTCGGAAGACAAGAACACCAGTGATGAAGTAGCTTTCTTGAAAGTCTTTGGAAACCGAATCCCAACACAGCTCCATAGCGGACACACAGTGGGAAAATGTGGATGTTGTTGCTATTAAAGCTTGTTTAATATGTATGTAAGTATTTCCCAGTTGTTAACTGTAATTAGTTGGAAGTAAAAATGTACCAATTGATGCTGACAGAGGAGAGAAAAGGTCAAACTAACCGAGGGTTGAGCACTCACATGGCACGGACATGCTTGTCCACATGGTAATGATTTTTCTTCTGTTGCCAAGTACCAAAGTCCCAGACAACTAAGGATGCCTGGCATCCACTCCTGTTTAATGCATTCTACTCCTTTTTCAGATGTCAGAAGTATGCCTGAATTTCTGATAGGAACCTAAAAGATGTGTCTAGAAAAGCTACTTTCTTTCTCTCTAATGAAATAAACTCATTCACGTTGCAGTATTTAGTGCATGCAAAAGCAGAATTTAAAAAAAAAAAGTGATTTGTATATAGTACATAAACTCAGCAGACCTGCACTAAAAGCTTGGCACCAATGTTTATACGGCTTGACTTTCAAATAAAGTACTGGTTTTATTAGCCTCTACTGTTGTTGCCATTGTAACTGAAAAGGAAAATGAACGTTTTAATGTGATTAAGAGTGTCTAAGTTTCACGTCAGCATGATGCAAAGGCACGGGGCAAATCACAATGTTGTGAGCTAGTACCCACCTCTGAAGCTATGTTGTCTGGGGAGAGGGCTAACAAAAATGATGGCTTTTGGCCAAATTTGTGTGTTGTTTTATGTAACAATGTCATTAAAAACACGTTGTGATCCCTTTGTGCTTCAGTGTATTCAGCCACGAGCTACATAACATAACAAGATTAGCGCTAGTGCAATCTTTGCTATGTCTACCAATAGCTTGCAAACAGGGGTTAGCACATGTTGATAACTAAACCACATAAATGGTGGTGCACGATCCGGCACTGTGATCCAAAGCACACCGATTTTCCTGTTTATGTGCAAGTAGCATCACCAATTCATCCAAAAATCTCTTAATAGTTTATTTTAAGTGATACAAAACTGCATTTGCATGTGGACGAAATGTTCAAAATGCATAGAAAAATCTGTTTTCCAGCGCAGTTGGTGATCATTTGCTAACTAATCCAAGTCAAACAAAAGAACAAACTCAGGAAATTAAACAGAAGTATGGAAAATGAAAAGTAGATTTAATGTGAACTAAATTTAAGCAAGCACAGAGTCAAAACCCCACAAAACATGACAACAGCATGCTAACTGCTGTTACATTCCCAATTTTATTCCCTGAGTCGATCTAGGTTTTGGAAGAATTTTATTTCTCTTTCTTTCTTTCTGAAAAACTGAGCAGCTGTGTCTAGTTTGTGCTCTTGCCAAAGTTACTGCAGCTCTCCCAGTGACAGCCATATGGTCAGTTTGTTTGTCCCCTTTGTCACACCCAGAAATAACCTTTAAGTTGGGATATTTTCAGATTTTCTGAGCGGTGAACAATGACCACGTCAGCAAGTGAGAGAAGATGGCAGGACGGAGAAAGTGAGTTCGCTCACTGCTGGTAGGGTGACAGACATCCATATCAGCTGTTGCATCTTGTTTCATTTATATTCGCTGCACATGAGAACGCTTCAGCGGTATGACATTGGTTGGTTAAGGACATGACTGTCATTCCCTTAAAATTGCATTCTCTTCATTTGTACGTGGACTGGATGTTTACAGATACCTGTGGGCTTTGCTGCCCTGAAGAAATCATTCCTTTTTTTTTCCTCTTTTTCATAGGAAGGACTAAAAAGTTGATGTTGTCGCACATCAGCTTTGTGAGCCCACAAAACAGACCCAGTTTGACACTGACGTTTTAACTGCTAAGAAACTTGCTATGGTTTCACATTTTCAGTCTCTACAAACACCTGTGGATTACCTAGAAATGCACACGCATGCCAAATTCACATCTGTCACTCTCATCCCACCCTTCCAGCACTATAGTCAACTTTCTGTTCCACAAATCCAAGTGTGCTCTTCTCTGTCAATTTCTCTTTCATCCCAGTGTGTGTGTATGAATTCAAATTGTGTCCAGCCAAAGCAGCAAACACAGCTTCCTCTCCTGGCTTGTCAGCAAGGTGCTGATGCAACGCAGCAGTCAGAACCCGCACATTCAGACTGTCTTCAGCAGGGTGGCCTCTCCAGGCCGTGACAGAGGCCACCATGAAGGCTCAATGCAAAGTCACTCCATGTATGCTAAATGTATGCTAAAATGTGCACAAGAAGAAAGAGATAAAGAATATCTGCTGAATGCACAGTCAATATACAGAGTACTTTTATATCTCTATCTATACGCCCTTAAAGCATCTGCGCCTGCTTCCCTCCTTCGAAAAGGGTCACGCGATGGCATATTTATTGATGTTGGTGTGTGTGGGTGTGTGGGGGAGGTTCAGCTTGATGACCACACTTTTCTTGGCAGCACCCCCCACCAGAGCTGAACTGAAATTGTCTTTTTTCTTTTAGATTCTAGCAACACATTAAACTGTCCTGGTTTTGTTCAACTCACAGCTCTGACTGTGAATGTTGTCGGTGATTCTCCGCCATATGTTGTGGATGGCATTCACAGCTTTTTAACACTGTTGCGAAGAACTCAAACGGATGCAAAGGATGCATATCTATCCAGTGCATCTAGTTATTTATTCATCTATGCGCAATTTACTGTCTGCCAAATGACAACCAAGAACATTTGTCAGACATTAAGTCACAGCAATGCACACCTTCAGACCTGCACACCTGCTCATGCATATAATGTTCTCTCTGTATAATAATAGGGATGGATGTAAATGGAGTCATTTCCCATTTAATTTGAAAGGATGTCCATATAATGGTTACAGCTGCATGAGGGAGGCAAAAGAGGCAGGAGTTACTCATGAATATACAAACACACAAATAGTTACTTTTCATAAACAGTTCTTTTATCATGCGCTGAAAGTTTCAATAGACTTATCTCTTTTTTTTCCCCACAAAATTACGTGAAAATATCAGATCTTTAATTTTTCCATTTTTGAAAATAGATGTTCTATTTATCCTTTATTTTTTATCTCTACTCCAACTCGATCTTTCACTTCTAACAGCTTGGGTACTCTTTCTAATTTTCATCCCACAGAGAAAGACAAGTTCTCCTTCCTTTTTCTTTGTTTTTTTTTTTTTTTTCACTAAAGGCAGCTTGGATATGGACTCTTTTAATTGCAGAATATGCCACCACTATCTCTCTCTCTCTCTCCGTCCAGCAGAGATTAGCTTGTGCCAAGGTAACTTGATGATGTTTATTCAGAGTCTATATGTATATTCCTCCTTGTATATTTTGAGTTTATGTTACATTGCTCAGTGAAAGACCAACTTGAGTTAAGCAAAAATAGCTTTTCAAGGTTTGATCAAACCCATGTGCTATATTGATCATGGTAACATGATAGTTTTTCATCCAGTTCTCCCTGAGTTCTAAAGAGTCCGATGTAGCCAACAAAAAAGTGTGTCTTAGCCTTTAAGCACAGAGATTTATTCAGATACCTTGAGTTTTTCCATATTTTTTTTCTTAAGATTGGTAGAAGTCAAATTATACCCAATCCTGACACCCTTACTTGTCGCTAATAACTGTCTTACTTGTTTTTTCTTTATATTTCCTTAATATAGTAAAGTTGATTAATGCAAAGGGCACACATTCTTTTTTGTTAATATTAAACTTGTTTTATTTTGTTCTTATTTGTGCTTGTGACTAAAGTAAAGCAATTTCCCATCGACAAACTTAAAGACACGCTACAGAACTTTAGCCATTTTTCCCGTCATGTGCCCCTAATGAAGGCTAATTCGGTATCCATCTTGCATCCTACCTGACCTGTTAGCTCTTTCCAGCCAGCAAAAGAGGATTTTACAATCACTCTTGTTTTGTCCATTTCTCTCTTTTAATCTTCCTGCATTTCTTTTCTGAATCAGCCATGTTGCATGTTCTAAGAAGCCTGTTCTTTATTGTCCCGGTAAGCAAAACGTTTTGTCAGGTTCCGGATGTAAAAGTTATATAGTGCTGTTTCTCAGCCTCGAGACGCTACTGAGCAGCAGCGGCTCGACAAATACATATGGTAAATGTCACTGTGTCTTCCAACAAGTCCGGAACACAGAGTTTTAAGGTCATAAAGTTACGTGATTTGTCTTTAAAGTTGAAATAGATGCAGCCAGTGCTTCCTTAGTTGTGCAGATCCTTTATTTGATTGACAATCATGTGCACAGTGTGAGAGCATGTATACATAAGCAGAGCCATCAGCTCAATCACAATCACCTCTCCTATCAGCAGAGCTGAATGGTGTGCATTGTTTAATTTGCCCTTATCACAGCGGTATTGTAGATGGAGCCCTGGGCCATAGATTAAACGTCATTATTTAATGAGAGGAGAGCAGGATGGATGCAGCATGTAATTAGAAAGACACATACACTGCTCTGATATATCCATCACAATAGACTGAGAATCTGTGTGTGCCTGCTGTTGGTTTTCCAGTTTCAGCCTCTCTATGAGTGCGTGACTATTCAAACATTCAGCACATCAGATGCTGCTGATCAGTCTTCTGTTGAATCTGTTGTGTGTCACAGATGAGCTCCCACCCTCCCACATTCACTCACTTGATCCGATGTCACTCCAACAAGGAAACATGCTAGATAACATGTAGCAGCACGCTGACTGGCTCCCAGGTTTCACTGTTTGAATATGATAATGATGTTTCAACGTAGTTATGAGGATGTCTTCCATGACTAATGGTAGGAGTCACCATCTATTTATCTCTGTCTCTCCATCTCTGTTTTCCCCTCCTGTAAATTCCTTTCTTTTCCATAGACAAAACACATAAACTCATTAAAAGAAAAAATCACAGTGGATCCCATTCATCATGCTAAAATATGACATATTTAGCACAAATATAAAAATACCAAAACAATCTAACAAGATATATATGTAAAACGACTACAGCACCAGAATGAACGGTTAGTTGATGCTGTAATGTACAGAAACAATGAGCCAAGAGGCAAACTGACAAGCAATGAGGATCTGCTGACATCTAGTGGTCAGCACCCCTTACTGCATTTTCTCACAGTTAGCTTTTTATTTATTCAAACTAGATTTCAGTAAGTAACCTTTCATATATGCTGTGTTATGTTAATAATCTAACTAAGTAGACGTGGGCAATTTAAGTCAGATGTTTCAGGTCACTATGTGCAGGTTGAAACTGAGATGTGGAGTGAACAAAAAGAGAGTAAAAGACTGAAAAATAATGTTAGATATAGTCTTAAGAAGAGGTTATACTGTGGGTTTGAAGTAAAGCTTACCTAAAGTGTTATCATGGCATTTGAGTCATTTAAATTTATGCTAGTTCTGCACACTAAATGTACCTAGACCCAGTGAATATGTTACTGGTTGATGTTCACCTTGCACCCAGTTCAAAGACATTTTACCAGATAACACAGAGAAGGCCACAGCCCCATTCTGTCGCTACTGCTTCTTCTGCTTGGGATTTTATAGCACATATTTCTGTAAAATGAATAAATCTGAGTCTAACAGAGATGCTTATAAGCCAAACTGTCCCAAAGCTTTTAATGACTTAAGTCATCAGTCATCTTTTTGAAAGGGTTGCATAGGTAATGGAAACTGATGGGAATCCGGCAGCCTTCATTAAAAAGTAAAGAGTAAATTTTCAGCAGTTCAAATGCTTCATGTTTCACTGGCAAAGGTTCAAACTTTTAACTTTGCTACGACCTTTTGATTAAACTTGCTGGAAGATGATATAGGATTCATGGAAGTCCCAAACCACCACCAGACAAAAAAAACAAAACAAAAAAAAAAAACAAAACACTGAATCCATCGTATTATCTTGCAGGTTTATGATCTCTATGCTAGCTTACTGAGATGGCGAGCTGCAGATGAGTCTGCAGTTTTACTGTCATTGCAGAATGACAAAGCTGTTTTTTCGAAGCTGAAAAAGTTCCCTGTGTCTGTAACCTTTTATTTATTATATGGAATCCGTCATACTCTCAACCACCTCCTCCAAGATGATGTGTGACTTACACTATCAGGACAGCTTTGTATACAAGTCTCCTTGAAGAAATAAACAGGACTTGTGAGGTAAAGAGCTAAGTTACCCCCTGATGGATTTCAGTGTGATGAACTTCTAACCCACTAATGCATTCTATGGTGCCTCATGCTGGAGGGGGGCACTGCTGTAAAACGTCAGAAAAATAAAACTAAAATAAATGGAAAAAGAGGAGTCCCCATTGGCTACCTCTCCTTGAGTTGTATTAAAAGTAAAAGGTGAATAGTAATAGAACAATTTTAACAGCAGTGCTCTGTGCACTATGAGAGACTGGGAGGGATAAATTATGTTGAGGTCGAGATTCATATCGACAGACATCAACAACTCATTCAAGTGCTTGGAAGCGGCTTTCTGAAAGTTTAGATAAGAAAGAACATTCTGTTCGCTACTGGGACAAGGCACCAAAATCAGTTTCTTTGGAAGAAAAAAGTGATCTTTGAAATGACATCACTAATAACTTTTTTTCTGGACACCCTCTGGTAAATTTCTAAAGGTGATACCTGAAAACTATCTCAATATTCAAAATTCAGGAGGATAAAGTATTGTTTGTGTACTTTTTAGACTTCAATGAGGGGAGCAAAAAGGCTGACAAGCTTGGGTTGTTCATGAGAGAAGCATTCCACGATGTTCCAGTGGACCACATATTGGTGGGGAGACAACATATGGAAAGCTCTTCTTCACCATGAACTTTTGTAAGTCAGAAGTCCAGATCCAAACTAGCAGGCGAGCATCTTTAAGCCATGCTGTGGGTCTCAACTGCTCCATCCCTCAAGCTAAACGTGGCTCAGCTCTGTGAGCAGGAATCAATTAAACCAATTTAAAAGGTCTTTTATATGACTGTTAAATAATGTTTGGGATTGTGTGAATAAATTTCCCTGCATCTGAATGTATGTCCAGAACTTTAAAACGAAACAGTCTGTCCTTGGAAGTGCTGTAGCTAATAAATGAGAGCATTTAAGGATGTAATGTAGGCAGATGTAGTTTTTATTCCTTTTTCTTTGTCATTTAGTGTGTAGATGTTAACTTACTCCATTGTATTGACATAATTTGCCTTTAAATTCAGTACACCAAAAAAGGTTTAAAACTCAATGATGTTTGCTGCTCGATTGGGAGAAACAATTCTTATTGCTGTTGCAAAGCAGTCTCTGGCCGGTCACACCCTTTCTAAAGGGCAGCTTTGTCTCAAGAGGTAAAGCAGTCTTCTAGTCATCAGAAGGATTAGTGGCACCACACACTGCTTTCCAGACATTCATTTGTGTGTACGTGTGTGTGTGTGTGTGTGTAGTAGGGGTTAATGTTACATACAGTGTAACAGCTCTTGGAGCGGTCAACAAGACTAGGAAAGCCGTTAAAATGAGCCCGTGTAAGCATCACTAGTCCGTCTTATGAAGAGGAAAAAAACGGTTTGGCTTATCAAACCCAAACACATTCTTTCAAATAAACACTTCTATGGTTTTTCCTCAGTTTAAACTGTAGAAATTGCCCCATTTTGCTGAGGCCTGTCAGTGAACAGGCTTTACTTTAAAGGTAGAGGATGTAAGATTTTCAATATTTTCAAAATAAATTAACTAAAAAAATAACTACAATCACAATTAGATAGTTTTTTTTAAACATGTAGGTTCCAGTCTGTTCACATTTGATGCGTTATTAAATTACAAGTTTAATTAATGACAAAGACCCTTCTTGAATGATTTCTGACCAGTAAAAGAAAGTACTTTTTTTCCACCAGTAGGGGGAGTATAAACCCATTTATTGCAGAGCGGTTCTGAGCTACAGCTCACAAGCGATTCCTGCCCTCATTGAAGCTGGCAAGGAGGAGGGGTGAGGGGAGAGTTTCGTTTATTACTGCCAACCTGTGGTCATTTGTGGAGGCAGCAGTTTTGTGGTTTTGCTCACGACCTGGTGTTTGCCACCTGGTGGTGGAAAGAATCGCCTTGAAATCTTACATACTCTGCCTTTAAAGCTGATGATGTGTGTAGACAAATAGGGTTAAGGTTAGTTTTCGTTACCAAGCAACCAAACACTAGATCTATAAATCCTTTAACTCAATACCTTATTAGTGTCTAAATAAATTATTTTTATATATAATGTTGAGGCTTCTAAAAAGAAAGATCTTTGACGGCTATATTATTAAGATGACGCATCATTGAATCTCACAGGACATTTTCAAAGTATGAAAGAAGGATTTTGTCCTCCCTTCGATGAACTTTCAAGGATGTATCTTGATGATGTCAAAGCAGCCGCAGTCCTTTGTTAAAGATGGTGCAGATGATGGACTGTGGGTGTGGCAATCTGCACAAAAACCTTTTTGTTATACCTTCAAACAGATTTCTCTTGTCACCATTAAATTGCAGCATCATTATGTTTGCCATGATAAAACAGCAAGTTTCCAGTGCAGGTAGAAATGGCTGTTAGGTAGCACTTAACAGCTGCAAGTATTTCCAGCGAGTATAATTGACAGTGCATGGCAAATGCCCACTTGTCAGGACATTATGTGCTTTCCAAACATAAGACAGTATTTTGTAGCCAAAGAAGGATGTGATCTGATGAAAGTCCCATCCATTAGAATTGGAACTGGTTGGTCCTTATTATTAGTATTCGGATTTTCCTGCTTTCATTGGGGCCAAAACTCAGCAAAAGAGTGTGTACCCATGTTTGTGTATGCAGAACAGGAGAGGACAAACTGTCAGTCAGATGTGACCTGCTGCAGGCTTCAGCCTTCACTCCACAGACGAGTGTGAGTACACACTCTGCTCATTAGACACAGCTCAACAATCTTGTCTAAAATCTCACTCTGCCACAGTCATAGTCCTAAACACAAGCAAACACACACACACAAACACACAGAAACCAGCCCCACTGCAGTCACTGCCTTTCTCTCTCACTTTCTGATGTTTCTATAGCAACAGAGCAACAGCAGGCAATCGCAGGAGTGGAAAAGAGGAGCAGTTGTATCCAGAAACCAGAGCTAATTAAGTACCATGTTCGAATTTGCATATAATATAAAAGTTTGACTGTGTCCTCATATATCGCTCGTTAATCACAGCGAGCTCTTCTTAGGAGAAGAGATAACAGAGGCTGATCAAAGCGGCTGCACTTGAAATGTGAAGAATTAATCAGTGCTGTTTGATACATGGGTTTGTGTGAAAAAGAAAGTGCATCCTGTTTGATGAACAACATCTCTGGTGAAGGTCATTTCCAAGCAATTTACAGTCCCATTCCACTCAGGAGTGGGCATCTCAGCAAGTTAAACCAGCAGTCAGACCATCCAATGCTGGGGAACATTGCAACAAACCATCGATTTAAATCTCAGACTCTACAGACCCCAGCAGGCTAAGTGTTGTCATTTATAATAGTGTAGTTGGGAAAAAAAAAAAGAAATGCCAACAGAAATCTTCTCATTTCTGGCAAGAAATATTTTCGCCTTCATAAGCCTTACTCATGTCACATTGTCTGTATGTTTCCCTATCGCTTCAGGTTTGCACCTCCACTCAGTATGTCATAAATATCCAGCATGCACATATTAAAGTTTGGACTTTGATTGTTTCTGTAGCAAAAACTGTGCAGTTGTTGCTTTAAAGATTCTTTCATAAAGTATTGTTTGATAATTATTAATTAGCTTAATTTAGCCAGAGAACTTCAAAGAGAATTAAAAAGAAGTTTAAATGTAGCAATCATAATTACCGCCGATGGTTGTTTTAGTTAAAACAAGATGATACAGAAAAGATGATATTTTTCTATGTCTATAGGAGCCAGTTTGGTCTGTGTGTGAACATGACAACAGACGTGGAGAATATTTGCTCTCAAGGAGGATTATGTGAAGCAGAAAATTTAAAAGGGTGCTTTATCACCGGTCATCTCAACTTAACACAACAATAGCTGAGTTTCCACGACACCTAGAATAGCACAAAACCTAAATATTGCTATAAAAACTGCAAATGGAAACGTTAAATTTTGAAAAAACTCTTTACTAACATTATTTTTGGCTTTAATGAGGTGGTTTTTCAGACGTCTTGATGTAAAACTATATTGCAAAAGTGTAATGGAAACACTTCCCGTGAGTACACATCCCCAGACCTGACTAAACGGGTCATGTGACCTGTTTATTTCCAGTAAAGATGGCGGTATGGAGCAAACGACAGTGAAATGCAAAGTTTTAAAGTAAAAAGATAATTGAAGGGGATAGGCTTGGAAAAGCCATGTCAAATCCTCTGCAGCAAGTAGAGAAAGCTATAATAAAGTTGCGTGGATACCTTGCATAAGGCGCAAAACTCGTAAAAACTCGTGAGCCGGAGGAACTAATGCGCTAAACACCATTCAATGGATACACCCGAAAAGCGCAAATGTAGTCAAAATTTCACAAATATAATTTTTATTTTGTAAAAAAAACTTTAATGGATAAGCAGTTTGTGTATAAATAAACAAGTACAACCTGCATGAAGGCAAATCCTGAACAGTTTATCTAAAACATAAAATCTAAAACCACCTCAGAAACTGTCTGCTACAAAGCTGCTGTCTTCTAATATGTTGCAGTTGTTCAGTCAAAGTCCAGACCTCGACTCAAATGAAAGGCTGTGGCTGGACAGTAGCGATACTGAGCAAAGTACTCAAAGTGCTCATAAATGTCAATGAAGTGAAGCACCTTTGCAATGAAAAGTGTTCTACAGCAATGTTCTCATTATGTTGTCACTGCAGGTAAATTTTTATCATTTCATCTCGTCTCCTTACAACCACCCACTGATGCTATTATTCACACTCAAAGGCCACGGTGAATCACAACTAGTGATGCCAATGTTTACAGCGTGAAACACACCAGCCGTCTGTCACTCACATAAGAACCAGGGAAACTCATGTGATGTCATGCTTGCTGATTGGACAAAATTTCCTGATATTTGCTTTCCCCCTCGTAAGCTGCCTTCTTTTCTGTTATCAATAGTAATCAATGTAATCAATATATATGTATATATATATATATATATATATATATATATATATATATATATATATATATATATATATATATATATATGTGTGTGTGTGTGTGTGTACATATACATATACAGTTGTCCTTACATTTATTCATACTCTTACATCAAAGAAAATGCTGAATTTAACTAATAACTGGAGATGGAAAAAAAAAAAGGAACAACTAAAAATTGGCTAAATTCTAATTTTATGAGTTTTTTTTTCATTTGCTTGAGTTGAAAAACTTTTTTAAAAAAAGCTATATATATATATATATATATATATATATATATGTGTGTGTGTGTGTGTGTGTGTGTGTACATATACATATACAGTTGACCTTACATTTATTTATACTCTTACATTAAAGAAAATGCTGAATTTAACTAATAACTGGAGGGGGAAAAAGAGGAACAACTAAAAATGTGCTAAATTCTAATTTTATGAGTTTTTTTCATTTGCTTTAGTTGAAAAAGTTTAATATATATATATACATATATATTGCAGGTCTTCACATTGGCCAGACTTGGCCTGGTTTTTAGTGACTTGAATAATGAGAGCTCTCTCCTCAATAATTTAACCCTGCTCCGTAGTTGCAATGTCCTCAACCTGCCACACACCCTGACAGACATAAAGCTCATATTTACCCAACTTTCTGATTGTTTCCCAGCAGTATGGAATGCTTCTGTTGCCAATATTTGCAGGGCAGATGGAATAGTATGCTGCATTTAATTAATTCCACTTAGAGCCAACTTGGCAGCCACAGCACACAGTCATTTTAAACACGGACCTCTCAAGAATTGTGCTGGCAGCATACGTCTGTGAGTTGGAGACCGCTGCCCGTGTTAAGTGCAGCATCTAAACAACGGAGAGCAGCTGCAGACGAATGCGGCAGCGACGGGTCGGTGTAGATGTGAGTAAAACTTATAAATAATGGGAAAAGTTTGTTCATATGTTTAGTAGATCAGTCTGTTCAAATATAGCAGCAACACATGCATCTGCGCATGAACAGACTGGCACGAGGTTTGTTGACATTCTTTCTCAGCCATAATTTCATAATAGACTGGTTTTCTGTCTCCCCGTTGAAAGCAGTTTCACTGCAGGATGGCATTTCTTTTTGAGACTGTAAACAAGCAAAGTCCTCTCTTTTCTCATCCAATTACATCCTGCTACGATCCTCTGCAAAGCACGGCTCACTTCAGCAAACCACAGTAAACAAGCCTCTTCTGCCTGTGACCCAATGTTATCTGAATGTTGGCTGTTTCAGTGCACCTCAAATGCTTGGACCAAAGCACCTGTAAACAATGTGATGCAGTGCTAATTGTTTTAGAAACAATTCTGTCTTTAATTTAAATGTTATAAAAACTTTTCTCTAGTTGCCGGTCAGTTTGATGTTCGAACTGCAGGACAAATGGTGTGTTATGTCCTGTAATGTGTGGAAAAGTAACTGCTGAAGCTGAATTGGAAAAAAAAAAATCATGCATCCTTTTTATCAATTTTGTCATTATGAAGAATAAGCATGTAAAAGTCGCATAAATGACAAAGAAAAAGATCCTTAAAATTCCTCCAAAGATTGGAATTCTGCACTATTTCTTCTCTTTTATGCATTTAGCCTTAATGTTGTGGACGGATCATTCCTGGCAAGTGTTGCTAGTGATTCAAATCTGGGATTCATGCCATCAGAAGTTGTCATCTTCTCTTTCTTTTTTGTTTTAAATTTATTATTTCTTTCTTTGCCAGAACATTTTGTAGTGTTGGGGAAATCTGGCATCTGGGCTGTCTGCATCAGCTGCCAAACATCCCTGCATTGACTTGTTTATGACAAACAAATCAGTTATGGAGGCTGCGTCTGAGGGAAACAATCACTTTCAACAAGTTGTTTGTCTTTTATTCAACCAAATGGAAGTGTTTTCTGTCTCTTTAAGAAGTATCCTTCTCTTTTGTAAAGAGCAGACCTTGCTACAGGCACCTGAAGAGGTTAAAGAGAGTTTCCATCACAAAGTTGTCATCCAGCCTACACCGTCTGCTGATGCACAGGAAGATCTGTGTTGGGTTGTAAGACAGCTTGCAACCAGCAGATGTCTCTGCCTTACTTTGCAATGCAGCTCCTTTCATAGAAGAACCCCCCCCACCCACCCACCCACCACCCCCTTGTCTAATTTCAGCTTTCTGCAATGTTGTCAGGGTATGTGGGCTTATCTAAAAGACGGAGTGCTGATAAACAGATAGGTTCACTTCTCCCATCAGTTTGAATCAAACAGTGGGGTTTGATGGATGGGGCTTATCTCAGATCTCCTCCAGAAGGGTGGCAGCAGAATTGCTAATAAGGTCCTTCATGTTCCTATCTGATCTATTAAGATGCACCGAGTATAAATAATAAGAAAGCATCACTCTTTCTTGTCTTCCGTTTGCCTTTTCCCGGCCAGTGAGAGCCTAAATACAGAAACACGTTTATGATTCAATCCTCAACACTACCTGACTTGCAACTGAGTGTTCAGTCTGACTTACAGGAAGAGAAAAAGAACCAGAATGAAGATGATTCATGAGGAATACTTTCAAGTATTGGTTGCAGTAAATTCAGACTCTTTTTACTTTCATGATGTATCCCAGTCAATGGCATCTTTTAAAGTTTGTTCTTTGGGGAATTTTTGTAGATAATGTGAAGATCTCTACAAACCACAGTGTTGTGATTGCACGTCACTATGACTTGTGACTCCTGCAGACATGACTTCTACATGCAGCAGAGCGTAGTTCTAGAGCCTAATTGGTGAAAGCTTAATAATTTATTGCTCTCTAAATAATAAATGCTACAAGGGTTTAAAGTTGTATCTCTGGATATTAGTTCATTACTTTGCATGACGATGTTGGAGGAACCGATGCACTCTGCTCATACCTGCGGTGAGGGGTGTGTTGAACGCCAGTGTTGAGTTTTGTTGACCTGCCGACTTGTTTGAGGATGCAGGAAGAGTTGCCAGATTCCAGCTTTTAACAGACTCTGCATTTCTTTTCTCAACCAACAACATGTCCATGTGGGGCCCATAAGGTAAGGGTTAGGCTGCAGATAAGGGTCCCACATGGGTTTGTCATCAGTTGCCATGGTGGCCCCGCCTATGTTTCCCCCATTCGAGTTTCAAGTTTGCTCTGACTGGATTTCAGCTGGGGTCCAACTTGGTGAGTTGCACAGGGTCCATGTAGTTCCCATATATCAGCCAGCATGTCCACATGGGGCCTGAACAGGTTAAATCTGGGAAATGTGGGTACTGAGTGGACATGGGATTGAACTGGGCAAATTTTGCAGGTCACATAGGGTTCTGGTTCCATGGGCCCCATAGAAGTTTTTTTTTTAGACATATGGGCCCTTGACTGGCTAAATGGACCTCAAGTTGGGCTTAAACCCAATCAGACCCAACTTGAAACCCATGTGGGCAACAAGCAAGGCCATTGTGGAAACTGCAGACAAACCCAAGTGGAACCCCAGTCCAAGTTTGACTTTTACGGGCCCCTCATGGACATGCTGGCTGGAAGGGTCCCTTTTTTGTTCTGTGTTACATTCAGGATTGAGTTTTAAATGTTGAGATGTTATTCTGGTCTTTCATTTTCTTTTTATTCTATAAGTCAGTGAAGCCAGTTCCGCATTTTTCACAGATAACATCACACTTAAAAACAGTGGGAGGAAAAATAACACACACACACACACACACACACACATATACATGTCGCATCAAAGCAGAGTTCCATGTTTCAGGCATAAGTTTAGCTCAGTATGAAGATGAACAGATTGTCTGCAGCTCAGCCAATCTCAGCAGGGATAACAGAAAATATGGCTGGATTTTTCTGTCATTGTTTTAATGTTTATCACAGTTTTTAGGAAGCTGAATCGTTCAGGATGATGCGCGGAGAAAACAATGTCCCTGCTCTTTGCTTTGGTCTCTTTTATCCGTTGCTTGCAGCTTATGATCCAGGCACTAACTCCATACTTGTTCTGCTTAAAATAGATTCTGTAAGCTGTGTGGCTGCTCGGTGGCACCAAACACAGCCTGATGAATACCGACAGTGGAATCAAACACATGCTTTATTTCTTTAGTGTTTGCATTGTGAAAAGTTGGAATCCGCATTATAAATGTTGCAAATCCTTCCTCGCGCATACTTATATCAGAAGCTGTCGGGTCACGTATGTGCTCTGTATATATTTGCGATGTTTCCACTCTGTTGTACCAAACAGCAGGCTTCAGAATAACGGATTTGAATAGAAATGCTTGTTTGTGTGTTTAGCCAGGCTGATGTGATTTAGCTTTAAGTAGCCCGGGGAAGTAATACAGACAAGCTATCAGGGTGTGTGAGTGTGTGTTTTATCACAAGCCAGAATGTTTTCCTTACACTGACCAAGTAGGTTTTAATGGCCAACTTTAAACAATTACATTTCTGTAAATAATTCATTTGTAATGTCTGAAATAGCAGCAGAGGATTTAACCCTAAAACGAGAATTAGTTTTCGTCAACAAGAGTCATGTGGCTACATCTACCAATCCATTTGTCTTCCAGTTTGGACTTTGTCGCTTCTTGCCTTTAACTATTTCACAAGCTTTCTTTTGTTTTTTTTAATGTTCTCTTTTCTGTTCTCTTTCTGCCCCTTTTCTGTCCTTTCCGGTCAGGTCCAGCAGCATAAACTCTGTAATACAAACTATTATCCAAAACAAATAGAAAAATAAAATAAGAATCAAGAAATACAAGGGGATCATTACATCTACAAAAGTTCCCCTTGGCAAAATAAATTTGCTCAGCAGAACACAGCATCCAGAACATCAGTCTGCTTGCTTAAATGCTGGACAAGACAAAAAAAGAAAAAAAAAAAAAAAAAAACAATTTCACAAGCTGGTGGTTTTTAGATTTTACAAGCATCTAATTCATGACTTCAGCAAAATATTGTCCTATTTTCAATGCGAAACTAATGATATAAATGATTTGCCTAAACTTGGACACCGTAAGGCTTATTAGAGTCAGTCATAAAATGATTCAACATGTGCCTTCAAGACAGAAGATCATGCCATATCATTAGATCCTGTAAGACCTTAAGCGATCTAAGAAAGGGGGTGGCAGAGAACCGCGCAGTCTGAAATGGTGACTCTTCATTTATGCTTTCTTTATATGTGTAAATAAGTAAAAATGGAGTCAAACATAAATGCACACATACTCATATTTGTCCATACTCATACATAGACATGGTGGTTAGGAAATACATTCATTAGCAGACAGTGCAGATGACTAGAACAAACGTCAGTTAAAGACAGTAACCTACAGTGCAATGATGAAGAAGATCCTGAAAATACACGCTCACAGAAAGAGACATGAGAACAGATCCCTTTGGACTCTTAAATATACTTCAGTTGTTTCTTTATTTTTTCTTTTGCTGGCTCTACTTGAGCTAAACTGCCTTTTGTATCACTGGTTTCTGGTTCATTTCAAACCAAATAATATTTATAAAGTACTTTTCATGCCAAAGAGCAGAAAAAAGTGATTTACATGGAACTGCTGGATGACGTTTCTCCCCCAGTTTAACTTGCTTTAGTAGTTATGTGTACTTTATTACGCATGACGACGAAGGGAGGGTACTATGGAAATGGAGATAAACAAACACCAGGAAAAAAAAAGATTAATTACAACAAAGCTGCTACTAGGATGGTAAACAACATGGCATTATATCTTTATTTTCAGCTGAAATGTTTTCTCCTCATTATTGTCACCAACGGCAACCGCATTTTAAAGCACATGTTTATGTGAAGTTATTTAGCTCATAAGAAAGTGTGCAGAGCACACAGCCTTAAACCAAGTGTTAATTGTCCTCATGCACTTATAGATGCATGGACAGACACGCGCGCGTGATTGTTCCTCTGTGCACACACGGCATCTCCAGAAAGAGTGTTTTCATTACTGTGAAATGGTCTCTGGTGTAAATTACATAACTCCAGTAATATACACTTTTGGCTCTCAGCTGTGTATTCTTACACCTCTCATCAAGCTAATGGTGACTTCAGCAGTTTTTTGTTTTTTTTGTTTGTTTTGTTTTTGGCACCAGCATTTGTTTTGAATCCAGTAGTTTTAACATCAGTTTGAAAACTTTCAAAACACAAATAACTCAGTCTAGCAGAGTGCAGAGTTGAAGAAAATATCTGGGGTTTTTTTTTTGTTTTTTTTTTTGCTTTGGAATTAAGCCTTCGCCCACCCAGTCTTGTTAATTTAAAATAAAAAAAATAAAATAAAATAAAAATAAATAGATCAAGAAGAAGAAGAAAAAACACACCAGTAGGATTTTTATTTAGCCAGTAAAGTAAAGCAATCATGAGTGTTTTCATCATAAAAACCCTCCTCAAGTATAAAATATCTAAGCGCCATTTGCATCCAGGGAATTCATCTCACGCACAAGCAGCTCAGGAAAATATGGAAAACAAACTAGTTCTTGACTTAACCTTCCACTTAAGCATAAGGACCCCTAATCCATCCATCAACCTGCCTTTTCACCCCTTTTTTCTGAACCAAAATAAGTGCATCTAACACTTCCTGTGGGTCAATGTCGACCCGCATGTGAAATGAGCCATCGTTTGGATTTGTGAAATATCCTTCAGCAATGGCGTGATGTAAAGCTCAATTTGACCCGAGTGAAATAATTCAACACTTTTATGAGTGTCCTTGTCAAGCAGTGAAGTGATGATTAGTTAGAAACTGGAGGACGGGAGTTGGTCATGCCTGAGCGCCTCTGTGCCAGGAAAACAAAGGCTTGACAGCCGATAGAGAGCGGCTGCGCAAAAAGGCCACGCTTCCCTCAGTTTTGAATGAAAAAATAATGAAATGCACATGATATGGCTTTATTCTGCAGAGAGATATGTGTGTTTTTAACCTACTCAGTGTCACATGTAAGACCTCCTTTTATTCACACGTGTGAGACATTTAAGTTACAATAAGCATGTTGCAAAGCTCTTATTTATTCAGTGTATTGTAAGTGATGAATAGCAATGAGTTTTGGAGCTTTAGGCACACAGAAATATTCCGAATGCACCTGAAATCTGTAACCTTAGACATCGGAAACTACATGTTGCATGGATGCTTATCATGAATGCAGATTCCTGCTGGGTAAATTAATTGGGAATTGTGTGTTTTCCTCTGATATCCCATAAGTGTTTAATAATTCCAACTCTTATTGCAATAAGCCATATTCCCTCTCGAACAATCATTAGTTCAATTGTTTTTTTTAGGATTTGATTGTATAATGAAACATAAGACTGCATGTAGCCACAACCACAAGCCACTTGTAGCATTCAGCTGTTGAACCATCCTGCTAAACACACACTTGCACCGTTGTGCACCATGTTAAAAGTCAGACAGGCATCTCAATGATGGCACATATCCTAAAGAAACATTTAAAATATTCATGTGTGCATAATCAGTTATAGACCGGTTTTAAATTAAAGGCATCTAATTAAGTTAGATTTTGACCTTTTTTAAAGAAATTATGTTTAATTTCCATCACTTTTTTTTTTTTTTAAAGTCATTAATATGACCAAATCAAGCTGACTGGATATGAGGTGATGTTTCGCAGGTCTTTAAACAATCTTTTTGTTTTGATGATTAACTATTGATCTTGCTGTTATGAGTCCCTGTCAAAAATGGAATTGATTAAACTGATTTAAATAATACACTCGTATATATATTTTTTAAGCTCTAAAGGGAAATAATATTATTCTAAAGTACAACATCCAGAGGACAACCAGTCAGTCATTGATGACAAGGTGTGCACAATGTTTTTTTTTAAAGGTTGAAATAAATGTTGAGCAAGTGAAGAGGTGATGTCAGCCATGCTCTCTGTTTTGCTTCGGTCCATCATCCTTGATGTCTCCTAATAGGTCTGGATTTAAACTTCAAGGTCTTCTACATGAGCTGATAGTCTGCTTTTTGCAACAACTGGACCGTGGAGAAACATCTGTTTGTGTTGTCTCTTTTTGTGTCCAAATTATTATTTTTTTTTTTACTGTTGCAATCTTCACCATTTTCTGGTTTCCTTGTTGAAAATTGTAAATATTACACACCCCCTTCTTTGTTGGGGAGGTTTTTTTTTTTTTTCTTATTTGTTTTTTGTTATTTCTTTTGCAGAAATAGACAACATGTCCTTGGCTTCAATTGAGCCTGGGAGGGGTCAAAAACTACATTTTTATTGGGAAAAAGTGAAGCGACAAACACACATAAGATGCTGACCAAAACAGAAATCCACTGCAACAGCCTTAAACAGCTCCTTTATAAAGCTTTCTCCATTTTTTATTAGCGTAAAGAGTAAAAAAAACCTTCATATATATAATCAAGGCTTTAAAATCTAAGATTGCTTGCCTCGTGCAAGCTTCATCTCTAAACACATTTTCTCTGTGCTGTTTAATGATCACAATTTCTCCTAAATGTAAAGCAGACTGCTATCAGTCTGGACTTCACTTTGGCATGTGAAACATATGAAATACCTTTCTTTCTCGTGGGTTATGCAGTGAAGAATGACCTCTTCAGTCAGATATGTAGGACCTATTGATATCCCTCAAGAAACAGCGAGAGATAAATCAATGTTCGATTAAAGCTGCTGACCTCATGTTATACACAACCACCACATACTGAGCCCCCGTATTTTGATTTAAAGGATTCATGTTGAAGACTCATAGCTCCACAACAGCAATTGGTCTTTTTTTCTCTGCAGCAGTGCCAAATATATTCTCTCCACTTGTGTACCTCTAAAGCGAGAGATGTCATATGGAACAAGATTGGTTATAACTGCTGCTTTTCTTTCTGCAAAGTGAACCCATGGCAGTGATAAAACCTTAGAAAGAAATTAAAAAGAGATGCCTTTTTCCAGCTCTGCTTTCATTCTTATTAAATACGAAAAACTTAGCTGAATGCTGGGAGGCCTAAGGGTCTCTTGAGAGGAAGCACACTTTTTCTTTACAGAAAAAGAAATTCTTTTTTGTCTGCACTCCAAAGGCTGACAGATTTGTGTTAGATTCGAGATGCACAAACATGCCATCAGGTTAGGCACTTTTGCTGGATCTCTTGCTTCTAACGAAAATGTTTTGTGTGTAAATCTTTTATAAACAAGGCACTATCCTTTTTGTTTGCCTGTTATACAGCAGTGGCACCATCAAGGGGCTGGGTGTTGGCGGCTCCATCCACTCCAAGTGCACCGGCATAAGTCTTTTTGTACTTCCTTTAAGGCACAGACGGATGACATGGAGCCCTGTTATCCATCACGTCTTGGTGACAGAGCCTCTGAGGGCATATTTTCAAAGTTGACAAGCAACAAAATGCATTTTTAACCTTCTCAGTTTAACTTCAGGGGGTAAATGGGACCTTCTTAGGAAATGCGGTGAAGGCATTTGTGTGCATTTGCTTATATATTGTAAACTATGGATTTTATTCACACGTTGACACACTCTAGACAGCTAGCTTCATCAGAGTGCCCGTGCTTTGGGCAGTGCCTTTCCACTGTTTCTCCACTTTCTTCTCTGCAACTCTTGTCTGGACTTTAAGCTACCTCTGCCCGGAGCTGCACTTGTTGGTATTTGACAGAGGTTTGCCTCTGGGCATAGCTTTAGAGGAGAAAGTGGCCACACGATGTTCTCAGGTTGTCTATTAAACTAGCAGTTATAGAAGCAGGAATGGATTTCCTTTAGCTTCTGAGTGAAATGTCTAAATCTTTTCAGGCACAAGACGCATACAGATGCACTGGGAGCAAAGCAAGTACACAAACAAAAAGTAATAAAATCGTTTTAGATTTACAGCTTGATAGTCTGACAGTAATCGAAGAGGAAATCGTCCACTGGCCACCACCCACGTTTTACGGAGAACAAAAACAAGTCCAGCGTGTTAGAAGGAACACCGAGATAAAAGAACGTGTCAGTGCTTTGCTTGTGTTATTTCTTCTACACAGATGCACTTGGTTGGTCATCTTATTTCACTGTCTGTTATGGGTTATGGCTGACGCTGACCTGAGCTCTGTTCCACTTCAGTGCTGTTTCGACCCACCGTTTGAAATACTTGAGGGTCCTATTCTTTGTGCTCCATCAACTACAAGTTCTGAGCCGCTGTTGTCTTAATCTGACCTGCAGAGTTGCTGTAACCCCAGAGAAGTGCAGACATACAAGCACCAAGCGTAGTCTGTAGGTTGTGAGTCAGCACATGGGTTAGCTTAGTTTCTGTTGTCATTTTCCATCCAAGCATTTTGAAACTTTATAATCTATCAGCCATCGCTCCAACAGTGTGCTGCCAAAAATGTTTATTTGACCTTCATATATTAGCTCAAAGCAATGCCCCTATCAAGTTGTAGCCTTGGGATTCTTATTTGTGAAAGGTAATGTGGCAGTCCAGGTGTTCTCTACAGAGATTTACTGCACTTATCATTCAGTAAAAGGTAAGTCAGAAAAACTTGTTTTTTATGTAACAAGTGGTTAAAATTCACCTAAAGGGAGTAGTTGAATCGAATAACTGAAGTTTCTATGGCAGTAATGTCACTATTATAATTAGTTAAGTAATGCAGAGGTTCTAAATGAAATGTAAGGTATTGTTAAGTTTTTCTCCTTTAGCCCTTGGTAATACTTTGCTTCAGGGGGTGAGCAACTCCAGTCCTCAGTGGTGGACTTGTGCAGAGCTTCGCATCAAACTCTGCACAAGTCTGCTAATTAGCCAATTATCTGAGTCAGGTGTGTTTTAGCAGGGAAACTCCTGACACTTGCAGAATTACGGCTCTTGAGAAGTCCAGCTCCAGGCCTCGAGGGCCACAATCCTACAGGTTTTTGATGTATCGCACACCTGACTCAAATAAACGAGTCATTGTGCAGAAGTTAAAATGCTGTTAGATCTATTTAACTTGAGTCAGGTGTGTTGAAGCAGTAATACATCAAAAACCTGCAGGAGAGTGGCCCTTCATGGCCGACTTTGGACACCCCTGCCGTAAAGCATCCCCCGGAGCCAAAGGAAAAATGTAACAATACTTTGTGTTGATACATTGGTTTGATGCGGCCTGAGCAGAAGCATTGGTAACCAAGCAACCATAGTTTGTGTCTCCATCAGCGTTTAAACTGTTTGTCATGTTATCCTTGTTGGAAGCTGAATTCAAGGCAATGCCATGCCGAAAATGTAGGGTGTTTGTCGAGTATTACTTTATCTACAAGCTGCAGTGACATTTAAAGACTGATTGTTAGCATTTGAGTCACCATCACCCTATTCCCGCCACCTTGCCAAGGAATATGGTCAATTAGAAGGCCCCCCACCCCCCCTCCCTATTTTCTTGTTCTTAAATAATTACAATCTATCTGGAGATGTGATAGGTGCCAAGATAAAGTAGTCAACATTTAGTGGATCATCCCCCGTTCATTTTGATGTCAACACTACTTCATCTTTCTTTTGGGTCATTTTTCCTTCTCACACTGACCTTGGAGAACAGGTATATCTGAGGATGGGAATTGACTGGTATTAGCACTTGAATGACATTTAATCAACAATCAGACTGGACTTCAAAAGGCCGGTCAAGTGTGAAAGCAGAACTGAAACTGGATGTCACCTTTCTGTGAAGCGGCTGAATCTAATTTTGTCAGGCTGAAATGTCAGTGACGGCTTTTGCATAGTGTCGTCTGAGCTAGACACGCATGTCGAACAAGAATGACCCTCACCAGCAGTCTGAAAGGAAAGAGATCAAACATGTATTGAGCATATGCATTCAATAAATGTGTGTCATCTCCTATATCAGAGATGATGTGAAAGAGGCCACAGCCTGATCTGCAGCTGGATAGACCCTGTCAACTTCAGGTACGAGGAGAGGCAGAGTGTAGCCACAGCAGCTGATGGAAAGCAAAGAGCAATGCTATGTTTTCTGTCGTCTTTTCGGTCTGCTTGCTGTGTGTGTGTGTGTGTGTGTGTGTGTGTGTGTGTGTGTGTGTGTGTGTGTGTGTGTGTGTGTGTGTGTGTGTGTGTGTGTGTGAGTGAGAGTGTGTGTATTTCCAACCTAAAGCCACACTCTATCTAAAGTTTTAGGCTGCCAGCTGCATGCTGTCATTTCTTTTTGTTTACATTTGTTTGTGGAGGGAAACCCATCCCAAATTAAGCACTGTTAGTAAGATCTCTGGGCCATTGCTGCACCTTGATTATTTTCTTTTTCTTACTGTTTTGAATCACTGTCCTTTTGCATGGTCCAGTTTTAGTCAAGTTTCAGCTGTAGGTCATTTGGCCTCACATTTGGCTTTAGAACACTTTACTATACAGCCAGACTCATAGCTGTATATTGGCATTCTCTGTGATCATTGCAGAGGTTTTTCTTCCTTGGCATTGTCTTTACACACACCCAAGTGCTTAAAAACAGCAAACTACCATGTTTTTTTTAAATACATGCATGCAATAAGCAGAATAATTATCTTATAATCTTATTTATTCATTCATCTGGAGGCTGTAAAGTAAAAAAAAAAATTGCACCCACTGATAATGTACTTTAAAATGTCTTGTGTAAGTTTTCTCCTGATACATAAAGCCTTAGAGTCAAAACAAAAAAGTGTACTTCCTCTTTGTCACACATGCAAGTGCAACACTTTGCACATTTCTCCATATTCAGAGTGAATATGTCTTTAAAGGCACAATGTGTAACAAAATCAAAGGTTCATAAGAGAAAAGTTTGATGTCAATGAAAATTCTATTTCTTTTGTTATCTAAATCACTTTACTAAAACTAGAAAAGCACTCAGAGAGCGTGAACCTCCGCCAAGGCCTTTAAAAAGTTCCTGGATCCAAACGATGATTTCGATCACTACTAAAATTAAATCAGTTATTCCCGTTCACATTTCCAACAATTCCTGAAAATTTAATGAAAATCTGTCCATAAATTATTGAGTTATGTTGAACACAAAGGGACAAATATAAACGCCGAGTAAAACCTCCTTGGCAGAGGTAATAACTGTTTTTTTATGTCACTGATGGCCACCATCCATTCCCAACCCTGCATGGTTTTTAAAGGTAGTTTCTGTGACTGTCTTACCACTAGATGTCAGTAATTCCCACATGCTCTACCTTCGAGCAGGCAAGTAATAAATTAGGAGCATACACACTCAGGCATTTTAATTGCTAATTTATTTAATGCCAGTTATTTCAGTGATTATATTTGGTTAAAAGCTTTAATCACCACAATGTCCCCAGGGTAAAAAAAAAATATTAAAATTTATAGGCCGAGGCTTTGATCCAGATCACTCACAAAACCTTATCACTTGTTGCTTCTTCCATTTCTGACATTTCTGGAGGATTATATCATAATTAGTCTCTAAACCTTCATAACACACAAAGCACTGCCAAGTACATGACCTCTGCCTTGGTGGAGGTAATAATCAGTGCACTAAATGCCATCACCGTTCCAAATTTTGTATGCTTAGTTTGTAAGCATGGGTTGTGGCAAGAGTCATATTGTAGTACGATCCTTCTTCCTTCCCAACTGAGACGTTATTTTACCACAGCTTGTGTTTAGCCGATGAAGTTCTTCATCAACCATCAGCAGGAAATTTCTTATGTGCCACAGATTTTTAGAAAAGCCCGTGGAATAGGGACTTTTTGGAGTGTTTTGTTGCAGAGTTTAATAGGCCGGAAGGTTTTATGCCGAGGAACACTGAGGCTTTTATGGAGGCTTGTAATCTAACGTTGCAGTATTTTCATTTCATAAGCAGTGGGTTATGATTTATTACATTGGAAATGTGAACTGTTCATGCTTTTTTTTTTAATCATTTTGCAGAATATTTATGATCTACCCAGACATTATGATTTAAAAGTTGACTTGTCTGAATGCTTCCCTTCAGAAGCCCTTGAAAAAGGCTCCCCATATTTTTCTGTTTCATGGCTTTTGTCTCTTATTTCTCCCCAGATCTGCTTTGATGTCGATCTGGCAAACCTTTCATTTATTTGTCTGTTCTGTTCAAATATGAAATGTGGTTGAAACTGGAGGGAGAAGCACAGTGACTCAACCCAAGCCGTCATACGACACAGTGGCACTCCAGTGTCTGTCACATGTCACATCACAGCCCTCCAACAAACAGGAAGAAAACCAAACAACCCACCTCTCAAACAAGGAACAATCTCACTTTTGTATGTAGAGCCAATCTTTTTTACACAGGCTGTCCTTTATTCCTTTTATTCTTCCTCCTGTCTCACAATATCCCCACTCCAAACCACCGTGCTCCTTTTTTTTCTTGTTTTGAACTGTGATGGAACTAAAATGATCAACCTGCCAAGTTGGCTGGACGCCGACAGCATGGAGCACTTTGATCTGGACTTTATTTTACAACCACACACACGCACTGTCAAACTCATAGTGCACAGTCCAGTTTAGCTGAAGAGATTTTCAGTGTTTTGAATGCTTACAAATCACTAGAGGTGATTAGGTTGCAAAAGAAATGCTCCTTTATTTCTGGTTAAGCTACAAATGCATGCAGCTTTTTATCTCCGCAGAAGTTCTACTTGCTTATTTATAGACATAAAGCTTACCATAAAATGATCAGAAATCAAACTCCTTGCATCACTGTTCGAAGGAACAGTTGCCTGACTGTCAGAACAGGCACAATTGTGTCGTGTGCCTGCTTCTACTGACTTTGAATGTGTGTAATTCCACAGTCCCAAGAGTGGCTGTTTAAACATATTTCTGTTTGAATAACAGTTTCAACGTCTGAGAATTCAGCGATTTGTAAATCCAAGGCCCTTGCGAAGGCGTGCATCGCACAGATTAATTGCATAACTGACATGCAAATCTACTTAATCCTAAGAGTCAGCTTGGTTAATATGGTGCTTGTTCATCTTTTATGTAACCTGGTTATTGTTGTTTACGTAAGCATGGCAGCTGTGTATTTGCTTAATCATGGGTGAGCCCAGCCGCTGTGCAGATGCTGCATTCAGTTGTTTGTAGGTGCTCAGTGTTCCAGCTGTTCTTTGCCTAAACAGCAGATACTTATGGATTTTATGAGCTGATTATAAGCTCAGAGATTTTGAGAAAGAACAGTGCTGGAGGATGCATTTATTAAATATTTATAGCCTTTAGCCCAGTACTGTGCATATGTCTTGAGCATTTCCCAACATTTCTTTATTTTCAGTTTCCAAGCAGTCAAACCTTTTACTGTTTTACTTTGGGAGTAGTCTAAATCAATGGGAGTGGTTTGATATTGAGATCAGTTTGGACATAAAAGTAGCCCAAAAAGGCCCCTGGAAGATGTGTTTTCACATTTAATAGATACTTATTTGCAACATCACATTAAGTGGCTCATTTGAATATGGAAATAATGCAAAATAGTTTTCTAAATATTCTATTGAATTTTAGAGGAAATGTGTGAACTGAAAGACAAACTTGCAATCAAAGTGATTATCCTTTGACTTTAAGTTCAACGTCATCCTTTATGGCCATTTTGGAAAACCGTGATGAAAATATGATATGACAGCATTGTCAATGTTTCACTGTTAGTCTCCTTTTAATTTAAATACCTGTTTAAATTATTTGGACCTTGTTGTAGTACCAAAGATTAAAAAGAAAAGATAAAACAAAACAAAACAAGGGAAACACTTCTGTTATGACAAATTAAATTTCAATGTGTCTGACAAGCTGTCGGAATGATGCTAATGCAGGCTAAGGAAACATTTTCACTTGACTACTATTATTATTATTATTAATTACCAGATATCTACAGAACAATAATTTGCTTGTGATTTAAACTTTTGTCATTCTAAAATAAGTCCCAATATCCTATGTTTTTTTTTTTTGTTTTTTTTCCAACCACCATTAGCACTGCTCTCTGCTACTAGCTAGTGCTAGCAAGCAGCCTTGGCTAACACCTGCAAGAAACAGCAGAGCAAAGTCAATCATTTTAGCTGGAGTGGGTCATAAGGCAGGTCCTACAACTGTGACCACTTGTTTTAGATAAAGAGCTGTGCAGCACTGATCTCTCTGCTGAAAACATTGGGAACAACAGAGAGCCACATATGGTCATTTTGTCACAAACAGCAAAAGATAAAGACAGATTATGTTGTTGTTTCTTTGGTTGCATTTCTATAAAATGCCCAGAATAAATGTTTGTAGGGCAAAAATAGTATTTTTGCATCAACGCAATAATTCTCAGAGTGCTATTAACTGAAAATCTTGAATATTTTGGCATGGTATGCCCTTAAAAATTAAGAAACTTTACAAGTAGAGGACAAAAGGAGAGGTTGCTGGTCTATAATTCATCCAAGGCATATGAACAGTTTCCAAAAGTGATCTCATCCAGTAAAAATATCTGGATCTTAAACTTACATCACTTACATCATCAAGGCAAAGTAAAAAATAAAGGAATATGTCAAATTACCCAAAAATGAATGGACAGGTCTTATGGAGTGTTAAATCCTCACCAGAACCCAGACCATAATATTAGCATAGGATCCTCTTGACTTTATTCCAGCTCTGTATATGAATGGTATGTTCTGTAACAGAGAACATAAGACTTTGTGGAATCACACAAGGAAGTACTTATTTTGGATTTTGCTTTTTTTTTTTTTTTTTTTTTTTTTTAATGTACAGAGATCATTCTGGTCTTTTCAAAAACATTTATATTTTTTGTATTTCACTGACTACATATTCCAAACAAAACATCACTGAAAACAGCTGTCTTGTCAAAGAAGCCAGTGTATGTAGGCAGTGATACAACCTCGTTCCATTTAATCCTGCTGAGTAACAACCAACAATTAGATCCTTACAGATGAACATAAATGCTCTTTTTTACAGTTTACCATAAACATCTCTGAAAATGCCTGAAGTGGAGGGTGATTAACCTATGATTCCAAGCCAAATAGCTTCAGCAACAGCCAGCCATCTCAGAGAACCATTCACATGACAAATGTCCAGCACTGGGCAATTGATGTATAGAGGAAAAAATCAGCCTGCCAGGCCCCTTCTACAGCATCATTTCCCCAATGCCCATCTTGGATCGTTTAGTATTTATTCGCCCGACCTGGCTCCTTTATGGCTCGGCTCTGGTTAATGGGCCAAAAGAGAGTTGCAGTTCACAGTTTACATCCCCCTCCCCTCATAAGACGGAGCACATTATAACTCTGCTCAGATCCCACATATTTCCAACTGAGCTTTTCACAACCTAAGCCTGAGCATGTATAGACAATTCTCTTTGTAAGACAGTTTCATTCCTGCAAGAATTTTTAAGACTACCCAGTCTGCATGTCCATGTGGGGCTCATAAGGGTTAAATTTGTGCTGTGGAACATGGTCCAATTTGGGTTTGTCTGTAGTTCTCATTGTGGCTTCACCAGTGTTTGTTCATATAAGTTTCAGGATGGTTTCAGCAACTTGATGAGTAGCATGGGACCTATTTAATCTCCAAACCTTGCCAGCATGTCCATGTGGGACCCATAAAGGTTAGATTTGGGCTTTTAAGTTTGGCATGGCATAAACACGGCGAATTTTGCAGATCCCATTCAGTTTCAGTGACATGGGTGCCATAGTTTGAAACTAATGTGGGCTGGTTGTACGAGGGATGTAGGTGGGCAAAATGGGTATGGGGAACCCATGCGGGCTGAAACCCAGTCAAAACCAACTTGATACACATATGGGCAAGGAGCTATTCTTTGGAGCTGTCAGACAAGAGGCAGTTTACTATGCACTCCTGAGAATGTTGTAAAACTCAATAAATAAATGTATTAAGTGAATAAAAATGCAATACTCCTGACAACTACTTTAACTTTACATTTCCAGGTTCTAAAACCTTAAGCAGTTGGTGGAGATCAAATTTAATCTAAAAGGACTTTAAATTCTGGCCTTTATGTTATTTTGAGTTATTAAAGTTTGCTTCTGCTGCCCCGAAGCACCGACCAAAACAATAAATAAACACGTTTGTATAGATGTGTCAATATGACAGAGCAATTCCAATAAAATAGTCACAAAAAGAAAAAGAAAAATGCAAAAAAAAAAAAAAAAAAATCTTTTGATGCAAGTTTATTCATTCCTACATTTTCCTAAATGAAATATGAGTAGATTGGTGATTGGAGAAATGGCGGCGTATATATATATATATATATATATATATATATATATATATATATATATATATATATATATATATATATATATATATATATATATGTGTGTGTGTGTAGTGATCTCAGCCTTCCAAGACATTCCAAAGACATCAGAACTGGATTAAGAGAAATTAAGAGAAATTGTCATTTCTTTCTCTGCAGTAAGACTGATCCACAGGACGAAGAGGGTGACCCATTTGACCCAAAAGGAGGACGACACCCAGAGATTTACACCCTTTTCTCTCTACAGAATGCGGCTGTGTCAACACAAAGAGAGTGGAACATCTAACAATTTATAGTTGCAGGTCGGGCGGATGCCGAGAGTCGCATCTGACCAAACCTGGTTCTTGTCAAAAATGACACCTTACATCAAAGGACCAGACTTCATGGCGCCAGACCAACAACCTCTCCCCTGACTGATAAAGAGACTGAAAGAAATTCAAACTTCTTTCCCCAATTGAAGGAAACTTTGGATGCTTAACCTCATGATCTTATTCTTCAAGTTGTCCAACCAATTTAACTTAGTCAGAATGACTGTGCTCAGCCGGAATAGGGTGGATTGCCCTCTCCGGGTCGGGAGTGAGGTCCTGCCTCAAGTGGAGGAGTTTAAATATCTCGGGGTCTTGTTCACGAGTGAGGGAAGGATGGAGCGTGAGATCGACAGACGGATCGGTGCGGCGTCTGCAGTAATGCGGGCTCTGTGCCGGTCTGTCGTGGTGAAGAAGGAGCTGAGCCAGAAGGCGAAGCTCTCGATTTATCAGTCGATCTACGTTCCTACCCTCACCTATGGTCATGAGCTGTGGGTCGTGACCGAAAGAACGAGATCTCGTATACAGGCGGCTGAAATGAGTTTCCTCCGCAGGGTGGCCGGGCTCTCCCTTAGAGATAGGGTGAGGAGCTCAGTCATCCAGGAGGGGCTCAGAGTAGAGCCGCTGCTCCTTCGCATCGAGAGGAACCAGTTGAGGTGGCTCGGGCATCTGGTCAGGATGCCTCCTGGACGCCTCCCTGGTGAGGTGTTCCAGGCACGTCCCTCTGGGAAGAGACCCCGGGGAAGACCCAGGACACGCTGGAGGGATTACATCTCTCGGCTGGCCTGGGAACGCCTCGGGATCCCCCCCGCAGAGTTGGCAAATGTGGCTGGGGAGAGGGAAGTCTGGGCTTCCCTGCTTAGGCTGCTGCCCCCGCGACCTGACCCCGGATAAGCGGCAGAAGATGGATGGATGGATGGATGAATTTCTTCTTTTCCATTATTTTATCTTGATATGTGATTTAATTCTTTGAACTGATCACACACGCATATTAATCATAAACACTGCATTAAATAATTGTTGATTATGTTTTCCAAGCTTCAGACCTCCCTTAAGCTACTAATGTGAATGAATAAAATGTGAGTTTTCCCTTTTTTTAGGATTACCCGATGAGGACGAGTCATGACAATTAATTAATCCACCTTTAATAAAAATACATGTAGCCAATATTTTCATGTGTGAAAGTAATACTATAAAATGCTTTTCTTCCCAGCAAACGAGGAATCTGCATAACTCTGAAAGAATGTGATTTGATGTGTATTGGAGTCAAACAAAGCAAAGAATTGGGAGTATCCTGTTCACATTAATGAGATGCAGAGGGAAGGAACTAGGGCTGACCTTATTGGATAAGGTTGGTCAGCCTCTGACAGAAGCAACTCATGATTGGCTGGAAGTTCGAAAGGCGGGTCTGTTTAAATTAGACTGGCAGCCCGACTTTCTCAGTCTAAACTTTTTCCTAATTCTCAGTCTTTTTGTCTTCGTCTAAGCGTTTGTCTTCTGTTTAGTTTTCTTTAGTCTTTCGCCTTCTTTTCGTTTTAGTTATTTCATTATAAGTTTTTACCTCTCCGTTCTTCCGAACGGGAGAAAGTACAAGTGTTTATTTGTAACCAGTAATTTTCCCGAGATCAGTAATTAACTAGAACCGTAGCTCCAACTTTTTCCACTGCGTCTTAACACGTAAAATCTGGAACTATCTATTTTTGGGACAATCTGGATCATCACCACTCTGCTCTGGAACTCCGCTGAACGGACCCAGAAGCCCAGAGTAGCTGCATAGTCCTACCCGTCTGACGCTCCAGGGATCCAATCCCCTGGAAACGTGCCGAATAGGGAACCAACCACCCGCTTCGACCCACACTCCGGATTCAGCGTTCAAGTAGGATCTGATAGTGCTCTGACATTTGTGATGTCCCAAACCAGTACATCAGATTCTAATTAAATTTGAATTCTTATCCAAATTTAGAATTATTGAACACGTTCTTATCAAAGATTAAGTAAGATAATCATCCCGATTTATTTGCTTAATTCCAACCAGTTTCTTCCTACTCCATCTCATTTAATTAATTTCAGCGTTCCTTATTAATGTCATAAATGAAATTCCAGGCAGACAAATCCATTATAACATCTCACCAAAAACCTCCCTCCATCATTGCTCATTTTCACTGCTGTATGTTTACTATCATTGTAATAAATATGTATAATCAATTCATCCGTTCTTCTCATAATTTCTGAATGCACAATTTCTGGTTCATTTGTTCTTAGAATTTACTCCTTTAAACTGAGACTGTTTATTGAATTGAGTTTATTTCAGGTGTCTCATCTGCCTGAATCTTAGGTTAATTAAAGGTGATGAGTGGTGCTCCGAAGTAATTAATAAATTCATAATTTGTAGAGGCCTATTCTGCTACATATATATATATATATATATATATATATATATATATATATATATATATATATATATATATGTGTGTGTATATATTATGTCTTTATTTTACTGGAACCATGCAACTTCACTTTGTGAAGATGTTGGCATGTGGTTAGAATTACCAGCACACACCCACCCATCCTGCCACCATCTTCCTTTGCCTGCTGGAGAAAGTGCTGTGAGGCATCTAGTCACCGTGATGTATTTATCTCTGACTCCCCACTCATGACTGATGCTTTTCCATTAGCATGGGGTGAGACGAAGGAGGATTTTAAATCTCCACTGCCGGCTTTCGAGGCCCACACCTGAATAAATTCACCCTTCTCCTCTCCGTCTCCCTGGCTCTCCACTTTCCCCATATCTCCGTGACTACCCGCTGATCATGTCTCTTCCATCTACTCAACCTCACGCCCATCCTCTCTGCTATCTCCCCCACAATCCTGCTGGAGCCGTTGCTCTCCCCCTCCCAGCCCCTCCTCCACCCCACCCTCCATTTAGACAACACAGTGGCTGTTCAGTGCCTCTGTAATCCCCTAAGCTCTTTTTTTTGAATGGCTAGTATGGCTGTGTTCCCTAAAACACTAAGCATTATTGAATAAAAGGTGGTAAATGCTGCCGCTGGGGAGAATTAAGGCCACGTCACATCACTCTCACCCTTCATCTCCTCCCATGTGCTTGGCTCAACTGTTGTCTTTATTGAAGAATTGGAACTGAAGACAGATATTCCCTATTTCTGCTGTGTGCGGGCAGAGCCAGGTGAGTGTAGTCAAACGTAATACAGAGCTGTCACTTTTGATCAACATGACAGAGATGGCCCAGGGCCTTTTTTTTTTTTTTTTTTTTATCTTGCACCTTCTCTTTGAAATGACACACTCTGTAAAACTGTTTTCACCAATTTTTTTTTTTTTTCACCATGTGGGGAGCAAACCTTCACAAGAGTTTTTTAACCAAACAGGACAAAAAGGAATGCCTATTTTTAAATACCACAGCAGACAGATGCTTAATGAAATTTAATCCTTTCCTCCTGCAAAGTGAAGCAACACTGAGCTTTGAAGATTTTTTTCCTTGAAGTCCCTTTATTATTTTTTTTGTCTGGCTGAAAATTTCTGCTTTGAATCTCCGTCAGAATCGCAAAGCCCATTGATGCTCCCTAAAAGGATGTAATTAGGTATGAAATTTTCTGGGGGTTTTTTGCAGCCATTTTTGTTTTAGTCCCTTTTGGATGAAAATGCCTATTAGTTTTTCTTACATTTGAGTAATTTCTGTGTCTGTCCAGTTTTGCTTGATGGAAACTCAAAAATATTTTAGTTTAGCTTTGGTTGAAAAAAAATTAAACAAGTATCAAACCTGGGTCACAATGACAACACATTACACTTGCTGTCCAGTGGTCATATTCTACACATAACAGCATCATGCACATCAGCTAAGGAGTTGACGTTGGAACAATAAAGCTAACTTTAGGCTCAAATTTGCAGCGTATTTGTGCATAGAGTTATGAGGGAAGCTTTATGTTTACTATGAAATTTATCTGTTTGCCAAGTTGCATTGTATGTATATGACATGTAAACAGGACTTTTTGTAACTTAGCTTAGGCAAAATGTTGGCATGGTGAGCCTTCAGATTGCTGGTATCTTTTCCTCCTGGTTTGTGTCCACATTTACCACTTTATTTTCTGACAAATTATAGGGAAAGTTTGTCTATCAAACTCTTGTCGCTGCTGCCACGGCCTTTGCTTGAATGAATAAACTACACGTCTGTGTGCTGCATGTCAGTGGTTGACATTGTCAAGACAGGTAGATTCAACTCATAGGGTCATAGATTCTAAAAGGTGTTGGAAACATTCCTTACAGATTGTGCTCTATATTGATAAGATAGCATCACAAAGTTGCAGCAGATATTTTGGCTGCATATGTGTGAGGGTCTTCCATTCCACCACATCCCAAAGGCGCTCTGTTGGCATGAGATCTGGTGACTGTGGAGGCCATTGGAGTACAGTGGCCTTATTATCATGTTTAATTAACAAGTTGTAGGAAATTTGAACTTTGCGACATGGTGTATTATCCTGCTGGAAGTTGCTTGAACCATTAAGGCAAGGCAGGATGGATCCATGCTTTTCCCCCAAATTCTGACTCTATCACCTGAATGTGAAGCTCAGATGGAGACTCATCAGAACAGAGAACATTTTTCTATCTATTATTGTCCAGTTTTTGTAATTTTGTGTGAATTGTAGCCTCAGTTTTTGTTCCTAGCTGACAGGAGTAGCTCCCAATGGGGTCTGCTTTAGACCATCTGACTCGAAGTCTGATGAGCTTTTAGAGATGCTATTCTGCATAACTTGGTTGGAACCAGTAGATGCTGTTGACTTTTTATGCCAGTTTGCCCAATATCTGCTGATATCAACAGGATTTTTTTGGGCCAGACAAATGCTGCTCACTGGATATTTTCTCTTTTTCTTTTCCAAATCATTCTCCATAGAGATGATTGTGTATGAATATCCTGGTATACCAACAGTCTAGCACCTTGAACCAAACCATATGCAAAGTCGTTTAAATTTCTCTTTGTCCCCATTCTGATGCCCCATTTGGATTTCAGCAAATTGACCATGACTATACAACAACCATGCCCATTGGTCTGGCCCCTCCTTACCTCTCTGAGCTTCTCCACCCCCACACTCTTGCTTGGTGCCTCAGGTCAGCTAACCTGCTGCTCCTGTACATACTGAGGTCAATACGGAAGCTAAGAGCTTTTTCAGTTGCCAGTCCAAAACTGCAGAATGAGCTCCCCCTCCACATTAAACAAGCTTCCTCAATGTCCGTTTTTATAATTAATCTTAAAACCCATTTTCATTCCTTGGCTTTTAACCCTTTATGGGGCAAGTAACTATGTTTGATCACTTCATTTTCTTTCATATTCAGCAGGGGATACAAGAGAGAGATAAAGAGAAAAAGAAAGAAGCTCAGTGTATCAGGAAATGTCCCTCAGCAGTCTAAACCTGTAGCAGTGTGAGGGACCAAGCTGCTGAAGGAAGAGGAACACAGGTGGCTTCAAAAGAAAAGGGTTTTATTTGCCCAAACAATATAAATGAATTAGGTCTTTAAAAGAGGTCAACCAAGCAAAACCTAAATCAAAGTCTGAAAATAACTAAACTAACAGATTAGGGAACATAATCGACATAACACAAAAAAACATACTGACCTGACAAACAACAAACAAAGGAGAACTTAAATACTGGCTGAGCAGACCAGTTACAAAACATATGGGGTAACACATTAAACATGCCAACAAACTAGACAAAGAAACAGAACCTAACTGTTAGCTCAATTATTCTTAACAAAACTACTAACAAAAGGTAAACCCAAACTACTCAAAAATGGGAAAGAAAATGAAGATTTGAAGAAACTAAACTAAACTTTTAATCTCCCCTTCTGAAGATGAGGTCTTCCCAAAGGCCCGTGGCACTTCCTGCTCACTGGCTTCCTACCTGTGCACACTCCTGCCCCCGAATGCCCAAGCTAATCCCTTCAGCACCAGTAAAAAGAAACAAGATTAACCAAAACGCAAACAGTTGAAAATACAGTGGCTCCTTAATGTGTGCGCTAACAAAAAGAAACCAAAGCATTTAAACTAAGTTTAAATATAAAGAAAACTGACAATTTGGTGCTTTTACCGCCTTTATATGTGTGACCATTAATCTGGCCATCACAAGCAGCATAACTAAGGGATGCTAACCATCCCTAGTTATAGGACTTATCAAAAAGATAAGCCTTCAGCCTAGTCTTAAAGGTGGGGAGGATGTCTGCTTCCCTAACACTAACTGGGAGCTTATTCCATAAGAGAGGGGCCTGATAACCAAAGGCTCTGCATCCTGCTCGGCTCTTTGAGACTCTAGGAACCACAAGTATGCCTGCAGTCTGCGAATGAAGTACTCTGCTTGGTATATAAGGAACTATGAGGTCTTTGATATATAGTGGTGCCTGGTTGTGGAGGGCTTTATATTTAAGGAGAAGGATTTTAAATTCTATTCTAGATTCAACAGGCAGCCAATGAAGAGAGGCTAAAACTGGAGAAATATGATCTCTCCTGCTGGTTCTGGTCAGGACTCTGGCTCCAGAATTCTGGATCAGCTGAAGGCTTTTCAGGGCATATTTAGGACAGCCCAGTAATAGAGAGTTACAGTAATCTAGTCTCAAAGTAACAAAAGCGTGAACCAGTTTTTCTGCATCACTCTGAGATAGAATGTCCCTAATTTTGGCTATATTATGTAAATGAAAGAAGGCTGTTTTAGTAACCTGCTTAACATGTGGGCCAAAGGACAGGTCAGGGTCAAATATTACTCCAAGGTTTCTCACTGTAGCACTGGAAGCTAAAATAATGCCATCCAGGTTCATTACAAAACCGGAAAATTTAGCTCTGAGTTTTTCAGATCCAACGAGAATTACTTCAGTCTTATCTGAGTTTAAGAGGAGAAAATCTCTAGACATCCAAGTCTTTATGTCTATGAGACAATTTTGTAGCCTATTGGGCTGATTTGTTTCATCTGGTTTAAAGGATAAGTATATTTGAGTATCATCTGCATAACAATGAAAGTTTATTCCATGCTGTCTAATAATTTTGCCTAAAGGGAGCATATATAGCGTGAAGAGTACTGGTCCAAGTACAGAACCTTGAGGAACTCCATGACTTACTGTAGTTTGTGAGGAGGACTTGTCATTTACATGAACAAACTGAAGTCTATCAGATAAATATGATTTAAACCAGCTTAACGCTGTACCTGAAATTCCAATCACCTGTTCTAGGTGGGCATGTAGCTGAGCTGAAACTATTTTCTCCAGAATTTTGGACATAAACAGGAGATTAGATATAGGTCTATAATTTGCTATCACCTCTGGATCCAGAGATTGCTTTTTAAGTAAAGGCTTGATTACACCAGTTTTAAATGATTGTGGTACATATCCTGTCACTAAAGACATATTGATAAGATTTAGTAGTGATGTATTAATTAAAGGGAAAATGTCCTTAAAGAGGCTCGTTGGGAGAGGGTATAAGATACAGGTGGATGGTTTAGATGAAGCTATTATTTTAGTTAATTCAGAGGGTTGGACAGGACAGAAACTATTTAGACACAAGTCAGATCCTGGTTCTAAGGATGCTTCAGAGACCACAACAGGTTCAACATCATAGGTAGAAGGAAGAGTATTGTGAGTTTGATCTCTAATAGTGTCAATTTTATTCCTGAAAAAATACATGAAATCATCACAGCTAAGTGAGAAAGGAATACATGGCTCCACAGCGCTCCGGCTCCTAGTAAGCCTAGCTACAGTGCTGAAAAGAAACCGAGGGTTGTTTTTGTTTTCCTCTATCAATGATGAATAATAAGCTGTTCTTGCCGTACGTAAGGCTTTTTTGTATACAATTAAACTTTCTTTCCAGGTTAAGTGAGACTCCTGTAGTCCTGATGATCGCCATCTGTTTTCCAAACGCCTTGACGCCTGTTTTAGAGCTCGAAGCTGGGAATTAAGCCAGGGAGCCTTCATAATTTTACCTAATTTCTTCTTCTTTAGGGGAGCAACATTATCCAAGGTTGTACGCATTGAAGCTGTTATAGTATCAGCCTGCTGATCAATCTGAGCAGGAGTAAAGCTTAAAGGGGGACTCTCAGTCATGCTAACACATGGTAGAGGTGAAAAAATTGATTCAATTGATTGTTTAAATTTTGTAATATTATTGTCTGATAAACATCTACTATAGTAGAATTTATTTTTGGTCAGTGAGTAATCAAATAAAGTGAATTCAAAAGTTAATAAGAAGTGATCAGACAAGACAGGGTTTTGAGGAAATACTTTGAGCTTATCAGTCTCAATACCATATGTTAGAACCAGATCAAGAGTATGACCATGAGAGTGAGTGGCTCCATTGACATTTTGTGAAAACCCAATTGAGTTTAGAATAGAGCTAAAGGAAATGTTTAAACTATCATTTTCATCATCAACATGAATATTAAAATCACCTAGTACAATGACTTTATCAGTAGTCAGCACTAACTCAGACAAGAGATCAGAGAATTCGGTCAGAAACTCGGAGTAAGGTCCAGGTGGGCGATACACTAATGCTAAAAGGAGCGGTTTCTCTGAATTCCATTTTGGATGAGATAAATTTAATGTCTGGAATTCAAAGGATTTATAGTTAGTTTTGTGCTTAGGATTAATTAAAAATTCAGACTGAAAAATATCTACAACACCTCCTCCTCTGCCTGTAGTTCTAGGAATGTGAAAGTTTAAATAATTAGCTGGTGTAGCTTCATTAATACTAACATAATCCTCTTGCTGTAACCAGGTTTCCGTAAGACAGAATAAATCAATATGGTGATCACCTATCAAGTCATTGACTAATAAAGACTTATTTGGGAGGGATCTGATATTCAGTAGGCCACACTTTATTGTCTTATTTTCAGATTTTATTAGATCTATTGTTTTTATTTTTATGAGGTTTTCACGATTAACCCCAGAGGTGTTTTTGTGTTGTTTAATTCTTACTGCTGGGGAGTTGTATAAGGTCGGAATGGGGTTTTGGGTGGGCGGCTGCAGAAAAGTGTGTAGGACTACAATTCTGCCTCCTGGTCCCAACCCTGAGTTGTCAATTTAGCTGACTAATAAAAGAGTCCATATTGCTAGATAAGAGAGCGGCTCCATCCAACGTGGGATGGATGCCCATAAGAAAATAAGAAAACTGGAACCTTCCTCCTGTGATTTTGTCTTGCCTCTATCACTATTCTAATTTATCCCCTGTTGAAGAATCCTGCAGAGTTGTTTGAACCAAAGTTAGCGCTTATTAGTGAAATAGATGAGACTGTAGACTCCAATCACCAGTAACTATGGGAACAAGCCCTCACGTTATGCACTGGGAGACACGTTGTACAGATATTTTTATATATAAGAAAATGACAATGATAATCAAACACAATGATTTATTCCTTACAGCTATGAAAAGGTCTCTTAAACATTTGTGAGCTTTTACTTTCTTCAACTCGTGTTTAACAAAATCCAGAAGCATTGCCGACCAATTCCCTGATTGACCCTGCTGTTTCTTCACCATCATTATTGGATCCTTGAGGGAGAGAAGTAACCCAGGTAATTTTGCATTGTGATGCTCCCGTGCTGGAGCTATGTGTTAACCAGCATGTGATCCTTCTAAAGCTCATTCCCATCACTGCAAATCAATGTTTCATCAGCATAAAGAAGCAAGGATACAGCAACAATTATTTCAGCTACTGGATCTTTTTCTTTCCTGCTTTTTTTTATTTTCTCCCCTTGTAGTAATCTTCTGCAATGGCTTTTGTTTGTGTTGAGTTGCTTCTTTTTCTTGCTCAAACTCTCGCAAATGAATCCGAGCTCCTCGGTTCACACAGACTGACTTGAATAAGCGCACCCAGGTGGATGCCACTGCTGTGCATTATTCTTTCAATTTTACGCCACTGTTGTCGAACATTGCATCCCTCCAGCTGGTAAAGCGTGCATTTTGAAATTATCACAGTTTAATCAGTGACAATTTATTTCTGTCTTGGAGCGATGCCACCTAATGCAATTATAATAAGGTGAGAACAAACAAGACTTCACTTCTCAAAACAAAAGTTAACGGATGTCTAGAATGCAAACACCTCTGGGACTGTAGCACACCAACCAGCTGAAGCAATGGAAACAATCCCAGTGGAGCTTCTATCAGGTCCCAGTGTGGAAAAATGCTGCATCTATATCTTCCTACTGTCCCATTCTGTCAAGAACCGCACAGGCGTGTCTGAACATATATGTGGCAGGTAAAACAATAGAGATTTTACATGTGTTACAGTTTAGCTGACATGTTTTTGTCCAAAGAAGGAAATGTTTGTATATCATTGTTGTACAGAAAGACAAGTAACAATGGAAATAGGGAGAATATGCTCCACACTTTATAATAATTTTTTTTTTTTCCCCGCAGATTAATGCGCTCTCAAAATGCTTATCTATCCTCTTTAGACCTGAGCTTTAATTTTGTTTGCATTTTTAATTCCTTCTGGCTGTTTGGGGTGAGTCAGACTTGATAAGCATAAAAGCTAAGCATTGCCTTTGAACAGTAAGTTTCAGACGGAAAGAAAATAGACATCTTCATACAGAATTTATGGGTCTACACTGGGTCATCATGTGTAATTCCTGGGAAAAGATGAGGGCTGAATCTCCAGGGCTTGGAATTAGACCACTTTTTGCCTTCTATTCATAATTTTAACTGGAATACAAAGGTTCATCTGTGGCAACGGTGTAGTTTCTTTTCTGCAAGACAGTGCAGTTAATTTCCCTTCAGCTGCGCCCTGAATACATCTATGGGAGATGAGTTGAGAAAATGTCTCCATTTGTGCTGTATTCAAAATTCTCTTTGTTCCTCTCCATTGGGTTCCAGTCTAAACCAGCTTTTATATGAATAGAAAATCTGATGGTGATGTGAAATTACAATCGTTCATGTGGTTGTGTGTATGTGTATGCATGCACGTATGGGCACAAGGTGTGATATAGTTCACTTCCAGCTGGTGTTTTAATTATTTCTACCTGATTACAACTCAGAAAATGAAAACATGAGCAGTCATATGGATATATACATAACTGATATAAATTAAAATGGTAAGATGTGTCCTTTGTGTAGTGCAGTATATTGATTTTAATTAAGACCACAGTGCGGAGTGATCAGAAGGAAGAGTTAATCAGCTAATGATGGTTGAGTCAGCCATAATTTAGGTTTACAATAAAGCATTTTAATTAAGCAAAAATTAAAAGTATTTTCTTCTGTCCAATTTTTAAAATTGGATGCTTTGCTGCTTTGCTTTAAAGAGAGATTTTTCTTATTTATGGCCAGTTCTACAAAGATCACAATTTGCAAGTAGTAATTTGTGTGTGCAATGTAGAGTTTTGCAATTGGGGCTGAGTGATTGTGTAAATGGACAGTAGGTGCAAATGTGCTGGAGACTACCTATTTATGTGAGGGTTTTGTGTGATGTGGTGGAAAATACTCTGGTCTTGAGAAGTTGTAATACATCTAAGAGTCAACTGTCTTCTTACAATGAACATTTTATTATAAACTAATACAAGCACACGCTGGAGCTTGGAGAGAGAACTCTCTCTGCAGATGCTGAAGTAACACCCAATTATAAACCTTGCTTAACTCCTCCTAGTTGCTGGGCAGACCACAGAAAACAATCATTCTCTTCCTGACCTTTAACCTTAAGCAACTGGTCAACCAAGCAGCTGACAAAAACAGATGCCCTGCAGGAAACTCTTCCTGTCTCAGACTTTGTCTGCACATTCCAGACAAGGATCATATGACTTAAAGAAAGCTTTGTGCATTGACACAAAACACAGCAGGATCACAGCAAATCAATGCATATATGTCTAATACTTAATACAAACCAAACTCATAACAATTTCTCCAACAGTGACATGGTTTACAACATGGCAAGTTTGGAGGGAAAGCATGCCCTTAAGAAAACTGTCACAGAATTAAACACTGTATGGGAGCAAATTTATGTTAAAAAAAAAAAAAAAAGTGAGTGCTTCCAATAAAATGAGACAAATAGGGGATGAAGTAAAAAGACGGTAAAAAAAAAACAAAAAAAAAAACTAAACAAAAACATTAAAGCTGAAATAAATAAAAATCTACATATAATAATAAAGGTGAATATGCTGTCAATATTTAAAAGAAAAAAAACATGGATAAATGTGATTCAGTCTTGTGCATCTACTATATGCTTGATTTATTTTTTTTAATAAGAATTGTGTAAATCAGACATCTAAAAGCTCACCAGCTCACACCTTGGAGATCGGAAGACTTTTTTTTTTTCAAAATAAAAGAATCATTCACTGACCCAAGATGTTTTGGCATGAATGCAGTCATTTGCTCCTGTTTCTCAATGAAGTCCTGCTATTGAAAAAAAAAACAAAAAAAAACAAATCGTGTTTGACCTCAGTTAATGACCACCGAGTGCATGGAAACCTAATAACTGTAACCATGGGCAACACATGACATATGTTTGCGCACTTTTTTTTTTTTTTTTTTTTGGCATGTGCAGTGCAAACCTTTAGTCAATCAGGGCCTTCGTCTTCAGAATTGTTTCCCACAAGGGGGCAGAAATTTAACAGATGTCTCGACTCTTTTATTTAAGATTAATTTATTCATATGTTTTATTATACCAGAAAAATGAAAAAAAAAAAAAAAAAAAAAAAAAAGACATGCACTTGCAAGTGTGTACAAGTTAAACTATACAACTGGCTGTATTTTTTAGCAAACGTGAACACAGAAGCCTTTCTGTTACATTTCAGTTTTATCAGCACAAAAGAAGTCCTTGCTGCTCTTCCTCCTCTCATCTGCTTTAACTGGTAGTAAATGTTATAACCACATCAGCTGCATTCACTATGTAAAATGATCAGTTTCGTACATGCCAGGCTGAAAGAGAAGTTGTACTTCTGAAATCAGATTTAAGTCCTTTACTGCTCCGAAAGCTGCTCAAAGAAAAGCATCTCCTGTACTTTTGTTTTAGAACTCTTTCTTTTATTTGCACACTGAATAACTTCAATGAGTTTAATAGTTTAATGGTGGGAGGAAATGGTGATGAAGGTAATGTCTCATGGCCAGGGACTTCAATCATTGTTCTGTGCTTTTTCACAACCTTCTGCTCATCTCTGTCCTCTGTTGCTATTTCGTTCTGGTTCTGGTTCCAATGGAAAGCCCAGTCATCTAGAAGTTCTTTACAGTACATAGGAATATAACGTCAAAGACATGTCTTTGTCCAATTTGGTGGGGTTTTTTTGGGGGGTTTTTTTTTTTTTGTTTTGGCGGGGGCATTCATGTGTGAAGTCCTGGTTAATTGATCATGTTGTCTGTCGTTGTTTAATGATCAGAAATACAGCAAACGGTATTTGTTTTTACTTTCAATGTCCTCCTTTTGAATAAAAACCAATGACTGCATACATGTGTTGGCCTGTTATAAGTCTGTCATTGTGAGCTTGTACATCAAAGTATAATTAGATATCTTATAATCTTCGCTAACAGCCAGAGTTAAAGAGGCACCTATTTTCACTTAACGTAATTACATTTATAAAACTAGCCTAACTGTCATAGTTATGAAGTTATGAAATAACAGTTTAGTTGTTTACTGCTGCTGTATTGCATTTGGAAAAATTCAGCTTTATTTCTATCAAGTTTAATGGGCATGAATTATTTCTTTTCAGAAAACATTTGTCTCTAGGTGCTACAGAGTACCACGACTTTTCAGCCTTGTTCACGTTTTTATACCACCCATTTCTCATTCTGACACACTTAATTACTTAATCACAGACGTCATCAAACACCAGTAAAACCAGATTGTATCATCTCAACCCCTGTCACATTGTCAATTTAGGAGAGAGATGAATTCAGCTGGTGGCATTTATCCTCAATGTTGCAATCCTACCTGTAAGTAGTCAGGAGTTTAGAAAATAAAGTTTCCTCTGCAGGACAAAATGGTGTAATATTGCTCAAATTGGCCAAGATAGATTCAGAAGCTGCGAAATGGACACTCTTTCTATTCACTCCATTCTCATTGTGGCAGCGTGAAATTCTTCAATTGATGTGTTCTTTTAACTTCTTTTTTCTGTTATATCAGTGTCAAATGCAGGAATACGAGCATTGCTGCCTCTGTGAGTGGGAATCATACCAACATGAATGGTTACCTTGTATTTACTGTGTGATTTTATGATAGATCTTAAAGTACTTCCCACAGACCATCAAAAACGATACTGTTTGTGGCAATTTCACAAAAAAAGGCTAGATCTTTGTTTGTGTGTGAAAATCATCAAATGTTTGATGATGTTTCTTCTTGACGTCGCTAATGTCCATGATGAAATTTGTTTTGCTTCCTTTGTCCAGAACAAAAATGTCATTGAATGCCCAAATAAAGGGGTTGATGGATGGGTTCTAATACCTCTAACCTTTAAGTTGGAGATTTCCTCTTCTAATCTGATCTTTTCTTTTTCAGGTCATGGCTTAAAAGTACAATGTAAAAGTACACAGCACTCTGAAAGGGTACATCGGGAAGGTTCCAGGCTTGTAGCAAGCTATTGAACTTAGCTAATATTTTAACTACTATCTCTGCCGTATAGTAGTTTGGCAAAGTATTTTTTAACTTCATAATAGTTGTTATTTTCAGCCTTGCTTTTTTTTGTTTTATATAATTCCAAGTCAGCTGTTTGTTACAGACCTTAGGGAGTGCAGAATGGCGACGTCCCCTCAGGTGCACAGCCAAAGGAAGAAGAGGAGGAAGAACCACGGGACTCCAAAATTGGCAGAGCTCGGTTTTTTACTTAGATTTCTTTTCAGTTTCACATGCACAGACACCTTTCCCCCTTTTTTTTTTTTTGTTTTTTGTTTTTTACAGTTCATATTCCTCCACCAATATATATAGGCGAGAACCATATTCATTAATGCCCAACACAGGAGCGTATTCACAAGTACAAACCTTAAAAATACACAATACAGCTTAACTCTAAATACCACTAGAAAAAGACTAAATTACCTCACACCTTTTACTTTAATAATCAAAACAAGAAATACTAATCAACACAAATAAAGATTAACTACTTCTTCCCCAATCTCCCCCCTCTCCTCAGGCAATTTGGTTTGTGCCAACCAAACTAATTAAGCACACCAGAATGTCAGCAACATTCATGGGCGCGCCTCCATGACACTGCTGATCTCCAAGATCACCTCAGAGAGAGAGAGAGAGAGAGAGAGAGAGGTTAGAAGCCAACCAAAACATATACTGAAAACAAACCAAATTAATGTATCATTCAACTAAATAGGATCCATCTTTAGTGAACAAATACATCAACAGAAACAAAGAAATAAGACTACATGTCTGAGTGACAAAACAGCACCTGATTAGTGAGGGGATGCCTGCATCTTCCTCACATCTGTCATTCAATAAAGGTATTGCAAAGGTCTCCAATAAAATGGCATTTTCCCTAAATGTAAAATAATGGTTTTGTATCCATTTCACAATCAAAACTGCAACCCTTTAAAAAATTCTATACAAATAAAACAATGGGTCAATTGCCCATGCTGGTTGAGAAGGAAGTGATGTCTCACTTAAATGACTGTAACCTTTTGAAAGCTTTGTTCACAAGTCAAAAGAAACCAGAATATGAGATTGACAGACAAATGAGGGCAGCATATGCAGCGATGTGGACACAATACCTGTCTGTCATGGTGAAAGAAGAGCTAAGCCAAAATGCAAAGCTATCAGTTTATCTGTCCATTTATATTCTAGCCTTAGTCATTCATGACAGGCAGTGACCACAAGCATGAGAGGAACATGTAAGTGGTGGAAATAAGTTATCTGCAAATGGTGACTGGTCTCATTCTTAGGCTTCATGGGTGAAGCTGTGGTGTCACTAAGTTGAGCTGCATCTGGTCAGGATGTCTCCTTGTGAAGGTGTTTCTGGCAGGACAGACACACGACTGGCTGGAAATCTGTTGGTTTTCTATGTACTATATTGGTATATCTACAGTTGAATGGATTATTAGATAAATGGACAAAACCAGTATATAGAATAAAATAATTAGCGAGATGAATGTGATCTGCCATTACTGAATCATTTTTAATATTTTTGGGGAAAATGGGAAATAAGTTAGTTTTTCACCTCATCTTTCTGTTTAATTGCTGCTTTTTCTTTCATCAGATCTTTGTGTGTGAACCTGACTAACCTTGTGAGGATTCACTAATCTAATGACACAGAATGCTCCTGACTGCTGTGCCAATAGAGGTCGTGTACGTACATAGATCAAGATAAGGAGGTTGCGATTATGTGCACGTATGCTTGTACACAATGGTTTACGTGTCTACGTGTAGGTGAGAATATGTCTTCTTGTGTACGTAGGGGTTACTGCATCCTTTATTGATGTGCCCTGATCTTTGCACAGAGAAGGTGTTATAGAGGCTGCTGTTTAATCATTATGTGCCTGTAATTACTTTTAAAGGCCGTTGGGTCATTGTTTTAATTGAAACCTATGGACTAAGACTTCTTTTTTCCAATGCAAGTCTAAGGAGTGAAATAGTGATTGGGTGCTTTCACTGTCAGCTTTTTCCCACACAAGCAATACAATTACATTGTATTAAACAAGGCAGGGATACGGTTTGCTGTTTGTTTCTTGTAAAAAATAAGGCAAAGATTGCCCAAGATGAAGGCTTGTGCATAATGTAAAAGTGTAGCATCTTTTCATGAGAACTACCATTACTATGTCAAACTCTATCTCAAAGATCACTCCATCAATTGAACCATGTCTTAAGTGCTTCTACATCCACATTCAACTGCAACTCATGGCAACACTCTCACCGAATGATAAGGCCAAACCCAGTGTCTTTTAAAGGCCAAGATAAGACTTGAATATAGATTAGAGGTGGCCAAGGTTAATGTGAAAACTCATGCTAGGCAAGAGGATAATTGAGCGCTCATGGACTTGCGATAAAGCTAATTTTAATCTCTCCCAACTCTTCTTTAATGCAATTTGAAAACTGAGGTTCATTGTCAAGAGAAGTTGAGCTCCCTGCGCAGCAGGAATGAAAGGAAATAGATTTTGGAAACACCTTCATCCCTGACCAACCTTTCACAGCACCTGCTCTGCCAAGGTCAGGACTATAACGGCGTCTCTAGATGCAAAAGGGTGAGATGGGGCCACCGAAGTATGCAGCATTTGCTATTTAAAATTTCAAGATGTAATCTTGCAACACATGCACAGTCCTGGAACAGCCATTTGGTGAAAGTCAGGCATCTTAATTAGGAAGAAATTCATCTGCTGTGATATTCACAGTGAACTATGAGATGAAAGTCCAATGATAAACTAATGCTTCTATCAGATTAATCAAATGATTGGAGATTAAAACTGGATGCTTGCTGGTTTTGGTTATGATGACATTATTGAAGATTTTGCAAGTAGAGAGCATAACACAGGCACTTTCCAGTTTTTTTTTCACTTAAAGATAAAGTAATAATTAGGAAAGACAGGCCAACCAGATTGAAGTCACACTTAGTATGACTTAAATGAGAGCATAACTGAATTAATGAATTTATAAAGCAAAGGGGTTTATCACAAGCCAGAACAAGGAAGAGAAATGTGCATTTACTGGCAACTTTATGAGCATAAGATAAAGATTTTTTAAAAATCTTTTTAAGCAAAATAACTACTCAGATTTATTATCTAATTAATATTTAAACACAATGTCCTCTTTTGGAACTACTTTATAAGAGCTTGTAAAATCTTTTGGCCATCTTGCATCCAACATATTTTTGATGTCTATTGCAGATCTTCTCTGATCTTGGACTCGTAAAGAAATAGGCATGCTTTCACCTTGCTTCACTTGAGTTTATTGGAAATTTTGACTATTTTTTTTTATTTGATTCCTCAGCTGGAGAAACAATCCTCATTTTGCTTTCAGCTTTACCCAGATTTTTGTGATTTCTTCCATAACTTTCTGGTGTTAAGTAATTAAGAAGTTCTGGTTCCAATGGCTGGAATTGAAGATCAATTCAATTTGATTCAGTTCATCTTTATTTGTACAGCATAACTTCACAGTGTCATCTCAGGGCATTTCACAGACACATCAGTTCAAGCCAGTTTTCGATCCAATCCCCCGTCCTGAGAATGCATGATGCGAGATGATCTTATCTATTTGTTCAGCCATTTTCATGGCAAATCCCATTTTGGATTGCACCGGTTTTTGGACCCTGAACAGGTCAGCAGTCACCGATCCATCAAATTATCCATCTTTTTAAATGAATCCTCACCTGTTTTGCAAACCTAACTTGAAGATTGAATTGTGGAGATTATAGTTACTATGTATGACATGTCCATCGTGGTAAAAGTTTACTGTATTTGTTTTTATGCACACTGCTGTGATTGGAAACATGTAACAGAATAGCAGCAATCAGATGGGTTATAAGGGGTTAGATTTAGTTAGAGTTTCCTAAAAATCCTGTAAAGTCTTTTGTTAACTGTGGTTTCTCTTTGCTTTTCTGGTAAGACTATGTGTAGTTCTCTTGGAAAGTACGTTGATCTTCTAGAACAGCTTCACCTATTCTCTTTGTTTTGACAAGCTTTTCTTAGTTACATAACAAATAGCAGAGAGGAAAAGTGCTACCTAAAATAATTTTGCTATAATATTATATCTTTCTCTTCCATAGTAGTCATCAGTAATTTAACACTGTCATCATTCCAACAGCTGCTTAGAAAAGATAATCACTACTACTTCTTACAAAAGTTTTAAATTTACATTGCTCAGCCTTTCCAAACCGTAAGTTTGGAAATAACTCAACAAACCGGGTCTAACTCTGTAGCAGTTAAACAGATGTTCTTCTTAAACATTATTGATATCCCTTTTGAAATGTTCACTGACATTAATATTGCTTTTGAAACAGTTTTGTTTTTTTTTTGTTTTGCCATTGGCTGTCAACCCTCTTGAGATCTTGTTTTGCACAGAGCACTTTCTCCAAAGTTTTACTCATACACCGGAAAAGGATTGGCATGTCCCAACCCACTGCAGCTTTAGCCCTCCAGCACCACGATCCTGTAGATTTTCAAAGTGACCTGATCCAAATGAATGAGTCATTGTGCAGAACTTGATAGGCTGTTGGCTCTATTTAATTTCAATCAGGTTTGTTGAAGCAAGAAACACTGAAAATCTATAGTATAGTGGCCCTCAAGGACCAACTTAGAACTCCCTGCTCTAAAGGAAGGGTAGTGAAACCGGCCAACTATGTCAAAGTAGAGAAATCTTCACTTGACAGAGAAGGAGGACTGAGACATCACCTCTACCCCCACCTACGCACCTGTCCGATATCCAAAGGTGATTGATGAAACCTATTCACATTTTGCCTTAAGTGTAAGTGCAATGGTCCCACTAAAGAGGCCTCAGGTGGGTCACAACCCTCAATGGCTTTTAGAGACTCAGTAACATCTGTATCAGTGGTCTTAACTGAAAAGTCTCAACCTAAACTGAATACCATGCCTGGATAAATGAGAACCTTCACAGAAAGCAGGGGGGAAAGTAAACCATTACATTATTTTATTTTAACTTTTGAATCACAAGCTAACAGCTAGCTAAAATGTGGCAGCTATCTTGATATATCGAAGGAGTAAGACTTTATGTATTCTTTTCATTTTTCTTTATTGCAGTTTGAGTATTAGTGACAAATCCCTTGTTTGTTTCGGAATCAAATATTTTAGCTATCTATCAAGTTAAAGTCATAATGAGGTTGAAGTGAAAGCAGATTAACTAGCTAGGTTTTGCATTTATCAAATTCCTGAGAAGTCCAGAGGGTGAATTACACTAAATGTGAATGTGTGTGATTAGAGGCCATTATATGTAAGTACCAAAGTTACCTGGGAGGCATTTATTGTCGCTGACTATTAAATGTAACTCACTTTACCCCTTATGTGAAATAATGACAAGCAATGCTAAATGGATTTTCAGTGTCTCGCCTTCCACTGTTTATTTCTTGCATCACTTGTAAAAAGCAGATGAATTAAAATCGAGTCCCTCTGGTTTTGAAATTGCTAAACAAGCCTCACATCTTTTTTTACTTCAGGTTTTAACAAAACGTGTATTTTTTTTCTTAAAAGTTCTCCCGTATCTCTCCATCTTCCTCATTTAGCAGAGCTGTCCTTTCCTGCTTTGCTGCTTATGTTTTCCATTGTCACTTTCTCTCATATCTTGATCGAAACCCCACTGCCCCCACCATTTTGTTCCTAACATGTATTATTTCCTTCCTATCCTCTTTCTCCAGCTTAAGTACTTCTTCTGAGTTTTTATCTGGGGTTGTGTGATTGGCCGGTTTGAAAGAAGTGTCTGCAGCATTATGATAGCATCGGTGTCCCTCACATGTTTTTGCCTGGAACAAAAAGCTTTTAGGTTTAAGTGATGGACCTGTGACTGTGTGTGTGTGTGTGTGTGTGTGTGTGTGTGTGTGTGTGTGTGTGTGTGTGTGTGTGTGTGTGTGTGTGTTCAGGTGTGTGAATTTAGGCTATACATGCAAGTCTGTGTTCCTTTTTATCAGATAGTGTGTTTTCAGATGTTTTTTTTTTTTTTTTTTTTTTTAACTACCTACCACGAGTGGGTATGGAAATTCACTTATCCATTTGTATGCTGTAGCTTAGAACTTTCTCGTTGCTTTTTGTCATGTTTGATGTTTGAGAATTAATATAGTAATGATCCATTGGCTTTTACAACCCTGGCATTTATTTGATCTTCTCATAATTGAATTTTTCCCTGAGTAAACAATATTATCACAGTCATTATCCTATCTGTGGATTTCTTGTATGCTACAAATGGTAGTGGCAGTACATATTATCACTTAATAACAAATAAGGCTTATAAGTGTTGTGGGTGACAAAATCAAATGGCCAATGGCAGAAAAATGTAACATAATTAAAAGCAGTGTTTATATTGATATCTAATCATTTTACAATAAAAAAAAAATATATATATATATTTTAATTTAATTCTCTTCGTATTAGCTGTGATTTTAACTATGGGGCACAATTACTAAATCACCTGTCTAGATAAGGTTACAGGTCATTCAGTCGAGGATATTGTGCAATCATGTGATAAAATTATTGTCAAACAAGAAAAGTCCAAGGATTAGATCTGGGCATGGACTGGAACAAAACAAACAACAAAACTGGTCTTCACTGTTCTCAAATGGAGAGTGGAGGTAAGTCTTTTTCAATCTATTCAAGGTGGCTTGATCATTCATATTGGTAAGATTGTGGTTTGTATAAGTGTTATCTAGAGTTATTTTATGCAGATGAAAGGCATGACCAGTGTAGCTCCCTGCAGTAGTGGTCAGAAAGAAATCAATCAAATGCTACCTAAATTGCATATGAACTGCAGGAAAATTCTTAAAAAAAAAAAAAAGCACCTGAATAAATTGCAGATCATTAAGAACATGAATAAATGAATGAATAAATCTTAAAATATTAATTTCCATTTCCTAAACTTGTGTGTAGAAGAAGCCAAACAGATCATTGCCCTATTGCTATCTTAACAGTCAAGCGTGTTGGTGGCGCATTCAGTCATTGTGTGGGGATGTTGTCATTGTCTGTTGCACATAGGTGGATGATTCCATTTTTCTTTTTTCTTTTTTCAAACCGAATTTGACTTGAAAAACTTTATTTGGACCTTCAAGCAGCACAATAAGAACAATGCCCGAGTGTTACTAAGACAAAAAATTTTTTCCATCTTTTCAAAGTGCAATTTTGCAGCAGTTGTCATGGAAACAAACCACAAATGCTGCATACGTACCTGATTAAATTCCAGCAATCATCAAATGTTCCTCTAATTAAATTAATACAACTGTGTGTAGGTTGTGTGCGTGCGTTTGTGTGAGCTCAGCTGCTTAGCCACAAGTTTTGCTTAAAGGCAAACTTTATGCTTTGTCAGGTGCTGCATTGCAGATGGAATGAGAACAGCATAAAAGATTTGCATGTACTTATATCAGTATGCTACCACTTCACAGCAACACCAACAGCATTAACAAAAGATGTCATCATTCCCCCACAATCTTTCACCTTACATTAGGCAACCTATGAGGATCATGTAAAAATAGGCATTAACTGCAAAAACTGATGTAGTGAACAGCACAGCAGCAATTGTAAGAAATGAAACTCTCCCCTGTCTGACAGGGTAAATGAACTGAATTAGAGAATGTCTGATTGGTATTATGAGGGAAATAAGATGCAGCAGTTGCATGGCCACTCCTGAATTGGAGCAATTCTGGTTGTTTGGTCACCAAAAGACATTTTTTCCAAGTAATATAAAATATAATGAACTGGATGTGGTACAAAATGTAAAATTTAATTTCAAACCAGCATATTGAAAAAAAACTGAGAGCTAATAAGAGCTTGACACATCCATCTTTACTTTTTTATACTAAAATTTGAGAGTTACTTTTAATTGTACGGAGGACGTTTTTTGTCCTTGAAAATGTGTTTTCTGAAGTAGATTCTCTGAGAACATCAAATCGGTTTGTGTGCCCGTTAATACACTTTTATTCATTTTATTATATGTAAACTAGCAATACAGTGAAAATAGAAAATAGCACAGGCTTAATGGAGCCTGATGTACCTGACAAGAGGGGGTCTTTCTATAGGGGATCCGGTTCAGACCTCAAGCTTTCCCCTTAAGGAATATGTTAATCACAGCCTTTGCCTAAAAGCAATATCTCATCTAACCAGTTTAGTGGCGTTTATGCTGAATTGTCAGGGCATGCGTGACGTGAAGAAGAAATGCTTTCAGCGACTTCATGCTTAAGTTTTTGTTGAACACGTGTTGAAGGTCAAGTTTACTTCTTCTGTCCCTTTTTGTTCTTTTGTTTTATCTTTTTTATTTTCTTGCAGCCTCATTCATTTTTCTTCTCCTGGATCTTTTCCTCTCCTTCTTTTTCCTACATGCTTTCATCCTTGCAACTCCTTGCAACAGTATTGTGTCTTGTGGACCAGAATGCCACAATGTGGAGGTCACCAGTGAGGCCCAATCCCAACAGCAAAAAGGATCCTAAAGCCATTGTGCTTTCCTGAAGGAATCATGCCCACTAAAGCAGGATCACATGTAGTGGACTTGTTTAGGTCGTCACATTGTCTCCATGGTGACAATCATGGAGTTTATAGTAAAGCTCTTTTCTATCTGTCTTCCAAATGTGTGACTTACATTGAATGTACACATTGGCTACGTTCACACTTCAGGCCTAAATGCTTCATTCTGATTTACTACTCAAATCCCATTATTTTGCTTGGCTGTTCACATTCCGTTTTTAAATGTGACCTGTCTGCAGACTGCGGTGTGATCAGCCCATGCTCCTAATTACATCATGCATAGCAAGGTGTTCACAGAAAGAAACATGAAAGTAACTGGTACTGTCATTTACAGTTGGCAAATTTGTCAGCAGGTTCTGGCAGAAAATGCTGAAGAGAAGAAAAAAATACAGCTTTATTATGATGTCATTGATTGGAGCCATTGCTGCAACATCAGTAAAGAGGAGTGTGTGGATGCGATGTCGAGGCCAGGAGTGGTGGGATCATGATGCCAGCAGTTTCACAGAGCTGGAGTTCTTCCAGTAGTTTATAATATAAAGTTTAAGTTTAAAATATAAAGAAATGACTTTCGCCACATCTGTAAAGACATTGCCTTAAGATTTTGAGGCGATAAGGTCATGTTGTTCAGGAGACCCATCACCACGAGAAAGTGTGTAGAAGTGGGGCTGTACTGGATAGCAGCGGGGCAGGTTATAGCACCTTGGCTAACCTGTTTGGCATTGCCAGATCCTCTGTTTGCTCCTTCGTCCATGGAGCTGTGCATTGTGTCCTCATGCCAGACTGCATGAACTTCCTCAGGGAGACTATCTCCAGGAGTTCCAGTATGACGTCAATGTTATATTGAACATGGCCAGGCTGTGCAGGCTGCAGTTACCATCCATCCATCCATCCATCTTCTGCCGCTTATCCGGAGTCGGGTCGCGGGGGCAGCAGCCTAAGCAGGGAAGCCCAGACTTCCCTCTCCCCAGCCACATTTGCCAACTCTGCGGGGGGGGATCCCGAGGCGTTCCCAGGCCAGCCGAGAGATATAATCCCTCCAGCGTGTCCTGGGTCTTCCCCGGGGTCTCCTCCCAGAAGGACGTGCCTGGAACACCTCACCAGGGAGGCGTCCAGGAGGCATCCTGACCAGATGCCCGAGCCACCTCAACTGGTTCCTCTCGATGCGGAGGAGCAGCGGCTCTACTCTGAGCCCCTCCCGGATGACCGAGCTCCTCACCCTATCTCTAAGGGTGAGCCCGGCCACCCTGCAGAGGAAACCCATTTCAGCCGCCTGTATACGAGATCTCGTTCTTACGGTCACGACCCACAGCTCATGACCATAGGTGAGTGTAGGAACATAGATCGACTGGTAAATCGAGAACTTTGCCTTCTGGCTCAGCTCCTTCTTCACCACGACAGACCGGCACAGAGTCCGCATTACTGCAGACGCCGCACCGATCCGTCTGTCGATCTCGCGCTCCATCCTTCCTTCACTCGTGAACAAGACCCCGAGATATTTAAACTCCTCCACTTGAGGCAGGACCTCACTCCCGACCCGGGGAGGGCAATCCACCCTATTCCGGCTTAGGACCATGGTCTCAGATTTGGAGGTGCTGATTCTCATCCCAGCCGCTTTACACTCAGCCGCGAATCGCTCAAGCGAGAGCTGGAGATCACGACCAGATGAAGCCAACAGGACCACATCATCCGCAAAAAGCAGGGACCCAATCCTGAGGCCACCAAGTCGGATCCCCTCAACACCTCGGCTGCGCCTAGAAATTCTGTCCATATAAGTTATGAACAGAATCGGTGATAAAGGGCAGCCTTGGCGGAGTCCAACCCTCACCGGAAACGAATCCGACTTACTACCGGCAATGCGAACCAAGCTCTGACACCTGTCGTACAGGGACCGGACAGCCCGTACAAGGGGGTCTGGTACCCCATACTCCCGGAGTACCCCCCACAGTACTCGGGGGACACGGGGGACACGGTCGAATGCCTTCTCCAGGTCCACAAAACACATGTAGACTGGTTGGGCAAACTCCCATGCCCCCTCCAGGACCCCAAAGAGGGTATAGAGCTGGTCCACTGTTCCGCGACCAGGACGAAAACCACACTGCTCCTCCTCAATCCGGGATTCAACTATCCGGCGGACCCTCCTCTCCAGGACCCCTGAATAGACCTTACCAGGGAGGCTGAGGAGTGTGATTCCCCTGTAATTGGAACACACCCTCCGGTCCCCCTTCTTAAAAAGGGGGACCACCACTCCAGTCTGCCAATCCAGCGGTACTGCCCCTGATGTCCACGCAATGCTGCAGAGGCGTGTCAGCCAGGACAGCCCCACAGCATCCAGACCCTTAAGGAACTCCGGGCAGATCTCATCCACCCCCGGGGCCTTGCCGCCAAGGAGCTTTTTGACCACCTCAGCGACTTCAGCCCCCGAGATAGGAGAGTCCACCCCTGACTCCGCCAGCTCTGCTTCCTCGTCGGAAGACGTGTTGGTAGGATTGAGGAGGTCTTCGAAGTATTCCTTCCACCGACCCACTACGTCCCGAGTTGAGGTCAGCAGCTCCCCATTTCCACTGTACACAGTATTGATGGAGCACTGCTTCCCCCTCCTGAGCCGCCGGATGGTGGACCAGAATCTCCTCGAAGCCGTCCGGAAGTCTTTCTCCATGGCCTCGCCGAACTCCTCCCATGCCCGAGTTTTTGCCTCGGCAACAGCCGAAGCCGCATGCCGCTTAGCCCGCCGGTACCCATCAGCTGCCTCCAGAGTCCCACAGGCCAAGAAGGCCCGATAGGACTCCTTCTTCAGCTTGACGGCATCCCTCACTGTTGGTGTCCACCAACGAGTCCTGGGATTACCGCCACGACGGGCACCAACGATCTTACAGCCACAGCTCCGGCCGGCCGCCTCAGCAATAGAGGCACGGAACACAGCCCATTCGGACTCAATGTCCCCCGCCTCACTCGGGACATGGTCGAAGCTCTGCTGAAGGTGGGAGTTGAAGCTCGCTCTGACGGGGGACTCAGCCAGGCGTTCCCAGCAGACCCTCACAACACGTTTGGGTCTGCCAGATCTGACCGGCCTCCTCCCCCACTACCTGAGCCAACTCACCACCAGGTGGTGATCAGTTGACAGCTCCGCCCCCCTCTTCACCCGAGTGTCCAAGGCATGTGGCCGCAGGTCCTACGATACGACTACAAAATCGATCAGAAGGAGCACCCTCCAGCACTCCCTCCAAGGACTCCAGAAAGGGTGGATACTCTGAACTGCTGTTCGGTGCATAAGCACAGACAACAGTCAGGACCCGTCCCCCCACCCGGAGGCGGAGGGAAACTACCCTTTCATCCACCGGGGTAAACCCCAACGTGCAGGCACCAAGCTGGGGGCTGATGAGAATGCCTACACCTGCTCGGCGCCTCCCACCATGAGCAACTCCAGAGTGGAAGAAAGTCCAGCCCCTTTCGAGGGTTCTGGTTCCAGAGCCCAAGCCATGCGTCGAGGTGAGTCCAACTATATCTAGCCGGAACCGCTCAACCTCGCGCACAAGCTCAGGCTCCTTCCCCACCAGAGAGGTGACGTTCCACATCCCTAGAGCCAGCTTCTGCCGCCGGGGATCGGACCGCCAGGGTCCCCGCCCCTTGCTGCCGCCCAGCTCACATTGCACCCGACCCCTACGGCTCCTCCCGCAGATGGTGAGCCCACGGGAGGGGCTGCAGTTACATCTAACAAAATCCGACATGTATCTGTATCAGTACCACGTTTAAATTTGGCCAGAATCTGTCTCGAAAATGTCAAATTCAATCTGATTTGTGTCTGTTTTTACACAGTAAGAAACAGATCCGATATCAGTCACATTTAACTGCAGTGTAAACATAGCCATTATTATTCATAGAATGATATGTAACACTTAGTTAAAAAATTCCTTCACAGTGAAAGTAAAAGTGTAACAAAATTAATTCCAAAAGGTACGATAGAGCATTAAATTGCTAATATTTTGAGGTATATTTGTAAATTTGTACTATTTTTGACCTCAAAAGAACAAAAGTGGCACCAATTTCAGTTTGTGGACCTCAATTAATTTATTTTCTTAGGCAGTTTTTATGAATGTTTCAAACTTAATGAAACATGGATCGTCAAAATTGTCCACGGGCCAGTTAAATTAAATTCAAAACTTAAATATTATGACTCTTCAAACTTACTTCCAACAAAAACAAACTTTTGCACCTTAAAATTGTTGCCTTGCCAAAGAAAGCTTTCTTTCTTCTACAATTCAAGATTTAAAAAAAATAGTGGTTGACAAAGTTGGTAGAGAAAAAGTTGAGGTTTGAGTGGCTAAAATAATAATTTAACAATAAGTATTAACTGAAAGGTAAAAGAAAACCCTCCCGTTTGGAACTAAACACATTCAGAATAATACGACAGACTCTCAGGAGGCTGAGCACCGAGCCGCTGAGCATCTTCTGTGACCTCGAAGAAGAAAGACCCTCTCATGCATCTTCACCAGAAAATTCAGTCAGACAAATAAGTAAACAATCCCAATGCACTTAAAAATATTTCTTGCATGGCAAGAACAAAATATCTGAAGGAATGTGGAAAAAAGAAATAGATGAAAATGACCTCTCTCAAACAGTGGAACACAGTAGTGGGAGGAGTACATTTTTTACAATTGTTTTTGCAGCCAGTAACTTAAAAGTAGCTTGTTATTGGAGGCTAAAAATGATCAAATAATGTTAACAGACTAAACTACTCACTTAAAAACAATAACAATTGTGTAAAAGCCGTAAATGAAAATACAATGATATATATTATAATATATTGTATTATATATAATGTAATACAATAAGTAATAGAATATAATACAATACAATACAATACAATTGAAAAGAATAGAATATTATCAAAATGCATGATGATTTCAATTCATTCCTTCATAAAGGCATAAATCAAAATCATCATGCAGAATCTGCTTTTTACATGTGGCTGATGTAACCAACATGAATGTATTGTAATTTAATTTTAAGATCTAAACTTTAAGAATAAATGTTCAAAATAAAATACTAGTGAGAGTGATTACAGCAGTAAAAGACACATGCTACATTGTAGTCCTAATCTTGAACTTCCCTTCAGAAAATTTGTCATTTGTCCAACTTTAAAGGTGCAGCAAGTAACTAGATCAGACATCAGTGACAGAAATATATCACTTCTTCTATTGATTTCTTATTACTTTACTAAATGCACAGTTGTGTTTTTATTCTCTTAGAATGTAATGCCAGGGTCCACATACATGGCAGCTGCAGTATTTGTGCCACCTTTTTACTACAGTGTCTCTGAGTGGACAAACAACTCTGTGTGAAGTGAGAACCTTCTATACAAGGGCTACTCAACTCAGTCCAACATTGGCCACCATCCCGCAGGTGTTCCATGTATCCCTGCTTCAACAAGACTGACTTAAATGAATGGGTTATTGTTCAGAACTTCAGAGGCTGTTAGATCCATTTAACTTATTTCAGATGTGCTGAAGTGAGAATACTCCAGGGTTTTCTATCTACTGGGTTGCTACCCTTGTAGGATTGAGTAGCATATCTGTGTTCTAAGCTTTGAACCCACTTTGTTTGATCGGTGGTAGAGCACCTTTTGGAAAACGTGGTGACTTGAGAAGCATAAAGAAGTACACCATCCCAATCGACAACCTCCAGCGGTAAAAATTGAAGCCTATACAGAATTGCCAAAAACCGCAACCCCCCTCTCCTCCACTAGGGGCTCTAAAACAGAGCCTATGCCCACAGACTTCCATGTTCCAAGACCAATGTCACAACAGAAATAAACATGTTTACAGCCTGGTACAAAATATTTTAGGTTTAAAAGGCTAGGTTTAACTTCATGACAACTGTAATGTTTTTTTTCCGTTTTTTTTTGTTTTTATACCCCCTCCTATATGAGGTAATTTCATCTCAGAATTTGCTATAATTGCAGTCGCGTCCATTTGACTAACAGGTAGCACATGTCCGCCAGCAAATAGGCAGTGTGTAACTGTTACACACTACCCACCAGTTCACTGCCCACCACCCCCAGTGTTACACTGTGACACAATAACAGCTATACTTAGCTTTAACCCCTGACATTTGTTATCTGGTTAGTTCCCATTAGCTCCAGGTTAGCTCAGGTAACTCTTAGCTACAAACAAGTCAGAGTTTGATAGATGTCAATCATTCAACTCCACACACACAGATCCCCCTCTCAGCTCTACTTCTTTACTTCATTTTTGTATTTGTGGGACTGACAGCACACATGACACTGCCAAAATTTTTCAGTTCAGCTTTTTAGAAACCTAAGTGTGTTTTTTTTTTACATACTCCCTCCCTACTCACACACAATACATAACACACACCTCCTCAAAAACTCCCCTTCTGCACCCCCCCATATGCCCTATCAAGCATCCCCCTTTCTCAACCTCCATTCACATGCCCCACCTTACACACAAACACCCCCCATCACGCACACCCCCAATCCACTTCTACTCACCCACTCTTCCCTACACACACCCCAGCCCACCCCTCTACTACCACTCATATACTGACCCCTATACATGTTCACACACCCACCCAATCCTTTCCTTTCTACACACCCACTCTTGCCTCATCAAACACCCCCCTACCCCACCCCCACTCACACACTCCCCATTTATTCACAAACCCACACCTCTACCCCCGCCGCATCACATCTGTTGTGAAGTATAAGTTTAGAGGTGCCTATCAATTAAAATGTGTAAACATTTGCTCTAAACAGTTATTATTTCTGGTTGAAATATAAAGTATCTGCAGTATGTTCTTACCGCAGTAGCAACAAACGTGACAAGCATTGTTTCCTGCACTCACATAAGTGTTATCACACATCCCAGTTAGTTTCACAACATGAAACGTCAGACATCATTTGCAAGTATTTGTTATTTTGCAGTTTAATCACAGCCTTACAACAAATTATCCAGTCACTTTATTTACAGTATGTCATTGATGACTCCTTGACAGACTGATGCTTACAGAAGTGAAGGAATGAGTGAAGCTGCTTAACACGGCACCACATCGTTGGTATTGTTTCACTTGTTTTACACCACCACTGCTGTGTCAAAAGAGGCCTAACAAGTCCACCGTTGGCAGAGAGCTCACCAGATGGGCCCATAATGCTGATAATGTGTGTATATGTGGGAGAATGACACAGATAGTCTCTGTCACCTTGCTGTCACTGTGTCTGTCTATCTTTGTTTTAGAAAGACTCACACTCGCACATGGAAGCGGCGACTCTGCAGTGCAACGCAGTCAACACTAGCAGCAAATTCAAGCAGAGAACATCTGTTGAGCAACACAAAGCCAAATCCTCTCTGCTGGGAGACAGAGACCATAGACATGGCCCATATGGATGGGCCACAGCCTTCCAACAAGGCCAAATAATGATTGATACTAGCAGTCACTAACTACACAACAGTCTGTGCATTCCTAATTCATCAGAGAAGCGCTGTCACTGCCAAAAGAGCAAATAAGTCATCATTTCATTGGCTCTGATGATCAAAGTAACCTGCTGCTTTAATTTGGACCAGCTTTCACATCAAGTGATCCGCTGTTTTGTTCTATCTGCCACTGGAAATGAAGCAACACTGAGAAGGAATCGTTATATGATGTACGTGTCAGTGAAACTCCTGAGCTGAGAAATGCAGTACATCTTTTTTTTGTAGCAGAGTGCTGACTGGGAGGATGATGAAAACTTGTGCAACAGCAGCAGCCGTTTTAACTTTCAAGACTCAGATAGATCCCACTGAAAAGTTCAAACAACTCTACTATATAGTTGCCAAGGAATAAACCCAGATTTTTACCCCTGAAAACTATTTCTCTCTGGATATCTGTTGTACACTTTGCATGACTTTATAGCAAGCGTCTCTAGTTGTTTAGATTCAGCTGCATTATGCATTTTTGGTGGTTGTTGATCATAGGCATTATGGTCCTATTTAGTGTGAAAATGAATTCCTGTAGAATTAAATGCTGTGCAAGGCACCTCATTTTTAATATAGTTGGGCCACTTTATTAATCTTAAATAAAAGAATAAAGCAAAAAACATTCACTGAAAATTACTTTTTGATAGTATAAATATTGTTTGTTTGTTTTTTTTTATTACTATTACTTAAAGTATTGCATTTTGTAGTTTTTTTTTTTGTCTTTTGATTTTCCTCTTCTTTGCTTTGTTTTTGCTCTGACTAAGGTTTTTACATCAGTTTTTAAAATCCCCATCAAATAAAAAGTTTTTATCTTTTACAAAAAAGACAAAAAAAAAACAGCACAAATACAACAGGGACATGGGCAAATATAAAACAACACCAATTCCAGGATTTATTAGTTTTTATGTCTGTTTGATTTTTCTTTTTTTTATTATCTGTTGTGTCCTCAAAAATTTGAACAAATGTTATTTATTCTTCCTGCTATCACAAGTTTACTCTAACTTTGTGAATAACCCATTGTCTTGAATTTTATGATTTATCAGAACTGATCATAATAGGTGGACTCTAAAAAGGTTGCTCCAAGTTTACCAGTAAGAACAGTTCGAGTACTTTCTTCCAGAAGAATTCTCTGTTTTGCAGAAAAACTGAACTGTGCAATAAAAAATAGTCGATGGGGTGTTTGCTTATGTTGGCCAGACTGAAATTTGATGGACATGAGAAAGACTGTGGAGCCTGTAGTAGTTTTGAGAGCAACTGCAAGTGAATAGTAAAAATGGCGTCCATAAAAGTGAACATTACATTGTATTTTAGCACTGGCCGTTGTTTTCCAACCATGCCAATATATTTCCTAAACGTAACAAGAACAAAAGTATTTTTTACAGCTGTGTGTTATTAACCGAACGTATCTGTGAAGTGGCTAATATGTTGCTCTGTAATACAAGTTCCACTCCTGAATACCTCCTGTGGCCATGCTATCTAACATCTTCTATCCAACCAATGTTCAGGCGAGGTATATGCTCGATTTTTCTCCCTTTTCTTAAATCTATTTTTTCTTATTTGTTCATTGATTTTATTTTCTTTCTTTGAAAAGGCAACTTTTAACTGTGAATGCTTGCAAAGAGGAACGGCGGTGGATTCCCAGCACAGTACCGCCCAAGGGCCTGTAGATCACTGTATTTTGGTGATTAAATTATGTTTTTTTTTCTTTCTCTCTTTTTTCTTTCTTTTCTTGGCCAAGTTGGCAGAAATGTATATATATATATATATATATATATATATATATATATATATATATATATAAATATATATATATATATATATATATATATATATATATATATATATATATATATATATATATATATATATATACATATATATATATATATATATATATATATATATATATATATATATATATATATATATACCACTTGGAACAAGTTTTGCTTCCATACAGAGTAGTTTCAAAGTGTTGCCCAACCACGCCTGGTTTAGTAGACTCTGGGACCTTTTATTTCCTTCCTTCCTTCTGTTGAATCCTGTCTCAGGATTCTGCTATTTGTTGATTGGAAATAATGAGGAGAATGATCATGTAATTTTTTTAGATTTGTTCTTACAGTTAGGTTACAATGAGAATTGAATGTGCAGTTGCACAGCTCTGGTCCTTCTCCTTAGCAGGATGTGGTCGAACTCCAAAGAGAGGGAACCTAATTGACTCTGGCTCTGATGATTTGTCGGTGACTCTCTACAGGAGTTACACAACATGAGTTAAGCCTGTTACATACTCCACGAGAAGCGAGAACTTTTTTCTTGTTCTCAAGGCTCCGAGAAGAAAATGATGTCATTTTGTTCTCGCGGACGTGTTTGAAGACACTTCTTGACACGCCGGGCTGGCAGAAGTTTTTTCTTGCGGGGGCTGCGAGAAGTATTGTGTGATTGGTCGGACATGTGAGGTGGGCGTGTGTTTGCTGTTGCAGGTAAAACGGGTTGTTTTGATAAAACAGCTGATCGAGGTGGTGAGAAAGTAGGAACATTTTTACATGTGGCATTAAAACACTCTGACCCAGCCGCGTGCACGACCCGCCCTGCCGCGGACGAAGTTACTTGTTAAATATGAAACTAGAAAAGCAATCGGAGAGCAGAAACCTCCGCCAAGCACAATGTTAAAGAATCCTTTATCGCTGGATCCAAACGGTAATCCGGATCACCACCAAAATTTAACCAGTTTTTCATTTTTACATTTGCAACAACTCTTGAAATGTTTATAAAAATCCCTCCGTAACCTTTTAAGTTATCTTGTGCAAACAGAAGCCGGGAAAAACGTAACCTGGGGGAGGTAACAACCGGGTTCATTGCACATAAAAGCAGACATGGCCCCCCCCGCAGTGACCCCTCCCCCTGTGGACGTGCTTCTCGTGGACTATGTATGGACCTGCTGACCAAGAAGTTTTTTCTTTTCTTGCATCCTCGAGAACAATAACTCAGTTCTTGCTTCTCATGGAGTATGTAACAAGCTTTAGACAGATATCTATGCTGCCATTTAAGAGTGGGTCGCATCCCGATGTGCAGCTGTGAAATAGCATTGTGTCTCTTTTTGCAAAGTAATGTGCACACAGTCACATAAAGCACAAACCATATTAATGTCCATAATATTAAACATAACAGATATCTTCATTTTTTTACACTTCCCGCCTTCATTGTTGTCTTCATGACAATAGCTTGTTTCTGGAAGCAACTGGTTTGTTTGGATTTTGCATAGGATACACAACACCTTTTTCCTTTTTTTTTCTCTGTTTTTGTTCCAGCGACAGTTTGCTTTTATCCTTCTCAACTTCATACAGTATTTACCCCTAGTATACTTTTGCTAACAGGGACATTTTTTTGGATTCTGTCCACCAGGCAGCGACCTTGCCAGAGGGAACGCACGATGAAGTGTTGTCTGATACCAGCAGATGTTTGGTTCCCTGCATGTGTTCATTAATTTTCTGTGACATATGCAGCATTGACGTGCATAGAGGGCATGTTGATGGGGTTACAAACCTGTAATGAAACATATTTTTAGCAAGGCTCAGGTGTGCATCTTTGATCACATATTAATGTAAAATATTACAATAGGCATCAAAAAAAAAAAAAATAAATTAAAAAAAAATAACCCCTTAACCAGACATCAACTGGATTTGAATTTTCATATCTTGCTATTATTTGCCAATATACTGTCCTGTGATATTTGTTTATTCATTTATTTATTCATTGGATTGTTGGATTATATAACTTGAAAGCCTTTCAGACTCACTTCAACTCAAGGGATTGTCATCCAGTTCTGCCTGCAGGATGAATGGTTTGGTAAATCCCTGCATCTGTGTGTTAACAACAGGAATAGTATTTATTTGCCAGCTGGGATTGCAACATCACAAGTGTAACAAGCTGTGCAAAATTTAAATGTTGCACATGTGTCCTCTAAAGTGGCCATATGAACAGATGTCATGTTGTAACATATAAACCCTACTTTATAGACATCTTTTGTGTGTATTTGCTGGTGTATCAATATTTCTTTCTGTGTTATGTGCCTTTTGGGAGGATGAATTGGAATATATTCCACTGGAGAAAATAAGTAAAATGTGAGAAAAAAAAACTTTATGACATACAATGTGACTTATGACTTTTTTTGTATTCTATTTCATGAGGTTTGCTGGAAAAGATTAACTGTTTAGCAAGTGAACTTTAGATCAAGACCTGTTTTTTTTTGTTTTTTTTTTTCAGTTCCAACCATTGACTTCTTACTGGAAATGCATTATTGTTAACCCTTTTTAATCAACATAATTGCAATGTTGGTATAGGACTAGTTCTAGAAGCAGTTCCATTGAGAGGCCCATTGGTTTCTCACAGCCAAAGAGCCACAACAGAGCAACATCTATATGTGAATGTAATTCTCTGCAGCAAGTAGAAAACCCCAAAATAATTCTACGTGGTGACGCTGTATGAGTTGAATTCTCATAAAACTGTCAGCCTGACAAGATCCTAAGAGAACTGAGGCTTGTGCACAAAATACTGTTCAGTTTGAAATACCTGCAAATCGCAATTGTTGTTTGTCAAAACTTACAAATATTGCTTTTATATTGTGAAGAATTGTAATGAAAACACAGCTATTGATCCATATTTCAATACTACAGACGGATCGGCAGTAGTACAGAAATATGAAACGTCAAACAGGATTTTATTTTTTTTAAAAAAAACCTATAAACAACCTGGGCATGGAGTACCGATAGTTAAAGGGTAAATCGTTTTATCTAAGAAACCTTGTTTTTCACATTTAGTTTCAGACTGTCTTAACAATGTGTAGCTCATAAAGATTAAGCTAAAGGTTTATGATGGTAGATGATGTCAGTGAACAGTTGAATTTTTTTGACAAGTAGAATTTAAAATACCAAGACAGGCTTGTAAAAGAAAAAAAAAAAAAACATCTCCTATGATTGATTAAATGTGTCATTGTTGATAAATGGACTGTACTTATATAGTGCTTTCCTTGTCATGCTGACCACTCCATGTGCTTTATACTACATGTCAAAGTCACATATTCACAGACACGCTCATATCTTGATAAGCACATCAGGAGTAAATGCAGGGTTAAGGGTTCAACCTTCCAGTTGGAAGACGACTGCTCACGTCGTCCTACTGAGCTACAGCCGTCCGTTGTTGTACAGTGGTCACAACTGAAAAGTCAAGCGCTGTAAAGCCATGCCACCATCTATGGACTCACCTTGAGTCCCCAAGTAGGACATCATGTCCTTGGAGGAAATAAAACCAAACTTAGAAAGTTGTCCACGGACTTCATGAAAAGCAGGATAAACAAAGTATTGTTGACAGCAGGCTCTGCTCTACACCACTGCCTCTATAGGTTTACTAATGAGACAGAATATGTTGTCTCTGTACCCTGCTGCAGAAAAGAGACTTTCCTCTCTTTTTTTTCTTTCTTCTTTGCTACATGACTTTGGAGCAACTGTGCCCGCTGACCTTGCATCTGCCTTTACACTGTGGCTTTGTTGTGATAAACAATTGGACTCTTCTCCATGCGCGCTTTCTGCATTCTACAGCTTTGTGTATCTCTGCACTTTACACTGCAGTCTCTAAGAGGGCTCCCAGGGGCTCAGTTATTCACATGCATAGGCAGTGCATCCTCACACACTTCTACCAGAGACATATTTCAACTGAAAGTGGCAGCTTTATTATAATGTGGCTGTGTTGGTTACTGAGTTCCCGACAATGCAACCCAAAGAGAAGTCCTAAATAAGGGATTCCCAAAGGACACATCTCAAACTGACATGTTTGTTTTGGTGGCTTGAGCTCTTAAACATCTCCCAGACCACACATGTACTGTCACTTCTGCATGCTGTCATTTATAACTGCTGATATGACAGCGTGTGCATGAGCATGCCTGTGGAATTTAATTAGAGCTGCATGCTTCCTGAGTGGGCGTTCGATCAGCTTCTCCAACAGGAAGTAAGAAGCTGCTTTTACCTGTAAATATTATTGGAAATGTTGGAATAATTAGCCTTGTCCACGTTGAAATGCACATAACCTCATTTGATGTCATTTGATACTCTGCCACACTGTTTTAGTACCTGCTTACGTCTTTTTTTTCCATTAAAAGGTATTTCCTCTGGTAGTTAGCCCTTTTTTTCTTGTGCAGTTTGTTGTTTTGGACACTGGGACCAACTTCCTGTCACACCATTCATCATCCATATATCCATCATACTGCAGCCTTTAGTTTCTAGGCTCTTAGCTCTCTCCATGGATCCACCACCACCATGAAATGTTGTTTCTTACAATCTATCAGGCGCTCGGTCTGCACCATGGCTGACTGAAGCCCACTGTATAGAGCTTGGCTTGATAGATGGCCATGATATCACACATACTCCCACTAACACACACACACACACTCTCAGTAGTAAAGTCAAGTTAAGAGGAAAAAATGAAGAATTGCACTGAAACAGAAGCTATAAAAGTGTATTTAAAAAAATTAATGTCAAATGTGTGCTGCCTATAGCATCATTTGGGATCATGCACAAATAACTTGTTTCCAGTCTGTCAAACATTTTTAAGTAGATGACTCCTTTTTTAAAGACTTTCTAAAGGTTGTGCGCTGGCTCAAGAGATGGGAAAAAAAGTCAAAGAGCTGAGGAAAATGTGGAGTGGGTGGGTGAAAAACTGGGGTTTCTTGCAAGGAGTTGGTGGTATTACACGTTATAAAATTATTACTTAAAAATATGCAAGGCAAGACAATTCAAAGTGCTTTACATGACACATTAAAAGCGTTATAGAAAAAAAGCATAAAAAAATACAAATAACAAAATCACAAGAAAATCCTAAATTATATTGAAATAATTAAAAGCAGAATTAATTAAAAGTTACTAAAAAAAAAAAAAAAAGTTAAGAAGTGTTTTTAACCTGGATTTAAAAGTTTCTACATTTGGTGAGAGTTTAATCTCCACTGGCAGATTATTCCGCTTGTTTGCAGCGCAACAGCGAAATGCTGCCTCTCCATGTTTAGTCTGGACTTTGGTCCGGACTAGTGGACCAGAGTCTTTGGATCGAAGAGCTCTGCTTGGTTTATATTCTCTGAACATCACAGATGTATTCTGGTCCAGAACCATTCTGGGATTTGTAAACAATCAGCAGGTTTTTGAAATCTATCCTGTGATTGACTGGAAACCAGTGTAAAGACTTTAAAACTGGTGTGATGTGTTCAGACCTCTTAGTTCTAGTTAAAGCTCTAGCAGCAGCATTCTGGATGAGCTGCAGATGTTTAATGATCTTTTTAGGAAGTCCTGTTAAAAGACGGCTACAGTAATCCGGTGCCGCCAGAGAACGTTGTCACCGCTGATGCAGCTTGGGTTATACAAAAGTTTTGGCACTTTATCTGGCTTTTCAAACACATTCATATAAGTCAGTTTGAGTGAAAGAAAATACCCAGAATCCTTCAGTCAGTGCTACAAGCCACACAGTCAGATATGTAAATGAGAGTAAATATAAAACTTTTACATAAAATGTCAGAACATTTTACGAAACAGAAAGAAAGACAACACAAGGACAACAAGTCACACCTTTTAGAATACATCACAGCTACGTTAAAGTTTAATACGCATCAACCGTAAACATCCAATAATCCATACAGGAACATCTCTCAACTTTGCTTTGTCACATTCTCCCCAAGCAGCAGATAAAGTGACTGATGGCAGATTTAGAACTACCATAATGCACTTCCACTTCCAGCTTTCTGTGATGTCAGCCATTAGTAATCATTTCACCGCAGCTTTATGTGTTGGACGAAAGAACCGAGGCCAAGCATTTTCTAATTGGCTCTTATTATCCTGAAGTTTATTGCAGTCAGTCTCTACATGACTCCGCTGCAGTAGTCCTCCCTCAAACAAAAGCCTCGCATTAGCATTTTGCACTGTCTGCTTAACGATGTTTAAATGCCGCGTATTCCTCTCTGTCACTTGCAAGGAAGCCGCAGTAGACTAGAGTAGGAGCTCTCTATGACCGAGACTTGCCTGGCGGTAAATAGAAGGGCTTCTGCGTAGATTCTTTGTTTCTTTGAGCTTGTGTTTCTATGTCATTGTGTTTTAGCATATAGCAGTACATGTATGTACATGCACCGCACTGCGATTATCCCCATGGTAGCAGGCACTGGTGCAACCATCAGGTCCTTGTTGTGGAGGAAGGGCAGTGGAACTAAGAGGAAAGATGAAAGCCGCACGGCGAGAGGGACTTAAGGATAGTTCCGTCCATCGGGGACGCTGTGTGTTTTATTATACCTCAGGTTAGCATGAAGACAATGGTGTTCCATTATGTCTCTCTTTTGTCCTACCTTCTCTTCTTCCTTTCTTTATTTAATTATACTTTTTAACCACATAGCTCTTTTGTGCTCCTTGTCCCTCCCAATCCCCCCCCCCATCCGTTAACTTTCTTTGCCCTTAAATCACATGCCAAAAATCAAAACAATGAAATAACCAAAGGCAAATTAGGATTATTAGTTTACTTACTTACAAACTTTTTTTTTCCTCTCTCTCTTCTTCTGTCTTTCTTTTGTTCTTTGTTGGTGTAAAAGTACGAGGCTGACAGAATGATCAAACTGCTGTGGATCAAAGAACAGCGCTGTGCTTTTCTGAGTGATCGGGGTAGGATTGGATCCAGAGGGTTAGCTAATGTCAGACCACATCATGCATCTCTTTTCTTGCCATCTCCCACTGTCTGTCTTTTTCTTTTCCTTTGTTTTTCCCAATTGCCGTCCTCCTGGACATGCTTTACTGTATCCCACGTCATGCTCCTCTACACGCCTCCTTTTCTTTTTCTTTCTTCTCCTTTGCTTTAGTTGACCTGATCTACATCTGTCATTTACTTTTTTGCTTCCTATTTTTCTTCCTTAACCTGTATTGCACCCCCCCCCCCCCACTCCCATCCATCTATCTCCTCTGCCCCAGGCTGTCATATCCATCCAGGTGCATCATACATTTCTCTTTTTAATCTATTTATTTATCTTCATCCTTCACTTCCTCTCTCCACCTGTGTCTCTTTCTCTCTTCCAAGCGGGGACCGAACAGTTGATGGTAATTCTAAACAGTCTGAAAAATGGCCTGACTTGAAAAACATTTTGTTTGTTTTGTTTTTTAAGAAGTAAAAATATCTTCCTCCAGCTTTGTTTCTCTTGATAACAGACCAGGGTTATACCTTTGACTTGAGACATTAACCCGAAAATTATCGAGGTCATTTGAAGTCATGGCTAAATGACCAGACCTAAATATCTATTTTTACTAACATGGTGTGAAAGTAAACAACAGGAATGTAGAAACACAGATTAATGAATGAAAATGAATAAAACATTTCAGCCATTCCATCTGTAATTCAGACCTATCCCATATTACTACAGTAAAGGACACCAAAACTCAAATATATGGTATTGATTAGCTATTTTCAAGTTGCTGTATTTGGCAACAGACCAGTTAATTACAGGCATTTTTTTTATTATTTTGTGGCACAATAAGGAATATATGTAATAGTTATCTTTCTCCCTTTCAGAAAAATTACACATGATCCACATGTGATTTTTGTAACATTTTGAAGGGATCTGCTTGTGGAATACATGTGCTTTATGTATTCCACATGTGAGGTACATGTAAATGTTCCATAATATCATGTGATGTTTCCACATGTGATTTGTGTATATATATATATATATATATATATATATATATATATATATATATATATATATATATATATATATATATATATATATATATATATATACATGTTTAGTGTCAAGTCATTGCTTTGGTGACTTGACACTAAACATAAATTACAACTGTAGTAAAATATCACTGTGCTTCCAAACATCATCCAAACTTGACCCTCTATTACAGAAAAACGTGTGATTTACATGCAGTTTCACGAACAAATCACATGTGGAAACATGTGAAAATCACATGATATTATGGAACATAATATATATATATATATATATATATATATATATATATATATATATATATATATATATATATATATATATATATATATATATATATATATATATATGTGTATATTAGTGACGAAATTTATATATATTTTGTCCTGATTCGATTCGATTACAATTTTTTTGGGTGCCAATTTGATTTAAATTGCAATTCTCACATTTCTTCAATATTGCTGATTTTTGTAGAATGAAAACAGAAAAAGAAATGAAATGAAATATTTTTTTGTTCATCATTTTTCTTCGTTTTAATTAGGAAAAAACAATACAGTAGCCAGACCATCATTCTGCTGCTATAATGCCCAAGAAGACAAGTAAAAAGATAAATAAAAATGATAAAAATGACAAAAAATTTCATCATGGATTATTCTTATTTCTTTGGGGAAAAAAACTTTTTTGGATTTTCTAACAAAAAAATACATTTTGAAATTGTGAAGCAAAAAATCCCAATATTGATTTTTTGATTTGATTTCCCCACCCCTAAGATATTCATTCATTCATTTTCTGAACCGCTTATTCCAATTCAGGGTCGCGGGGAAGCTGGAGCCTATCCCAGCTGGCTTTGGGCGACAGGCAGGGTACACCCTGGACAGCTCGCCTGTCCATTGCAGCCCTAAGATATATATATATATATATATATATATATATATATATATATATATAAAATATATATTTATGATGCCCGTTTACTGTCAGTCATTTTCTGAATTTAACTAAGAAGGTTCTCAAACAAGTATTTGTGATACATTAGCCAAACAAAAACAAGCTAATGTAAATGAAGGTAGGAAAGTGGTCTCTAATATTGTTGGCTGAAAGGACATTATGTAGCTCAGAGATCCTGTGTTCTTTGAAAAATTGATGGTTAATGCTTTGGTAATGAGAACAAGCAGACATGAGGAAGCCTTGTTAGTTCAGCATCCAGCTGTGATCAATGCAATTTCTGAAATCTATTTGTTATGGTCACTACTGCAGCCCAAGAATGAAATTAGGCAGAATAACAGGTAGAGTTGAAGTCGCAACCAACAAGGACCTAAAACACCAAATAAGAGAATGGAGGCAGAGTCCTCTGAGCCCTTCATCCTGAAATAACACAAGGTGTAATCAGAATCCTGTTGTTTGACAAATGAGGTTTCTTGCCTTCTTTTTTCTGCTGTTATAAAGTCGCAGTGTGGTTGCAGTGCTGCAAATTTATCTGAAATCTCACATGTTGGTGGAGCATTGCCTGTGACATGAACATCTGCGTTAACAAAGCTTCACTGACAGCAAAGATGTTTGTACAAGGTTTTCATGGTTTGATAGAAAAGTACAAAAAGAGTTGGGTTTTTTTTTCTTAAATCATTAAGAGCAAACTAAAAGATTTAATTCATCAAGTCTGCATTTTTGTTCTAAAGATCAGATGTATTTAGTGATTAACACTATAATCAACCTTTAATTCAAAGGAAAAAGCTGCTTAATTTTCTACAAAAGCCCAGTTTAATCTGTCAACAAAGATCACACAACATGTGATGCAGTCGTTGCTGTCTGAGTCTGTTGAATCTGTTGAAAGGATTTGGAAACTTGTTCATATGCAACCCGAATTAACTTTGTCAAACATGTGCAATTATAGCTGCAGATGAAAGGCCGCACTCGCAGGCTCACGCCTGCATACACAAACTCTTTCCTTTTTCTTCGCTAATTGCGGAAACCAGGTTGCTGTTCTGTATCTGATTTTGAAATGAGAAGATTTCGGTGTCACCTTGAAATGTTTTGTTCTGTTTCTTAGTTTGTATATGTGTGTGTGTGTGTGTGTGTGTGTGTGTGTGTGTGTGTGTGTGTGTGTGTGTGTGTGTGTGTGTGTGTGTGTTTGTTTGAACTGGAGTAGAAGCGACAGGGTTATACTGTTCCCAGAGCACTTGAGATGGTGCAGATACAATACAGGTCAAACTAATCCACCAGGGGGAAGAGAGATGGGGTCGGACTGTGCCTCCATATGTTCACTGGTATACAGCATAATGCATGTTTGCTCATGCACTGTATGTTCCAGTGTTTACTGCTCCAGTATATATTAGGAAGTTTTGTGTGCAGACGTCCCCCAGGCTTTCTCTGTTCCTCCAGCCCACTTTAAAATGCGGCGCATCAGCAAGCCTGGACCTGGTGCTGCCTTCCAAGCAGAGGGAACTTTTTAAACGTCTTCGGAAATAGATGGACGTTGATGACTGGGCGGGAAAGGAAAGCCAGCAAGCAGTGTGGCTGAGACCACAGCAGAGCCCGGTCCCCTGGGTGAGCCATAAAAGATTGAGGCTGGCCAGCGAGCCGGCTGATGTTGTGGTGGCAGCGCAGCGCTCGCTGATGCTTTACAGCTCTTAAACTGACAAGAAGCTGAATGACAGACCAGTCTGGCATCTTTGGAAATGGAAACAGGAGGTTAAGCCTTTTTGTGTGCGGATGGTTGGATTTGCCAGTCCCAGCAGTCATTTGGCTCTTTGATATTAATGAGGGGGACTGGATTATTGATCGCTGCTTCACCATTCATATTGCAATGATCTGACACGTTCAGAGCTAACAATGTCCCTCTGCAGATTTGCTTTGTAAACAACGTTGTTTCACTCTCAGATTGATTTGAAATGTAATGGGAACATGAAATCATTGGAGACGCAAACAATGTTTGAATGTAACTCTCAAGCCCCCATCCCCGCCGACACCCACCCACTCCACCCTGCTATCGCCCCGATTCTAATTCCGTCTGTCTCTGCCCAGGGAAACACACTCAGAGCATAAGCCATTGACAAATTCCTATTATATGCAATTTCATGGACAATAAACCCATTTGAATTCAGAATGATTCCCTGAATGCTTTTATGGAGCCTCTGCAATGAGATAATTATGATTTTATTTTATTATTTTTATTTACGCTGATGGATCCAAGTAGACTAAATTTTTAGGAAATGGAACTGAGGAGCTGAAAATAAGAATGAAAGAAAGTAAAAAAAATAAAAAAAAAAAGCATTATGATAGACACTTTTTTGACAGATTAAACTCAGAGCACACACTGCTCTTTCAACTCTAAATTAGCTTTCAGCTGTCATGCTGTCATACTGGAACATCAAAGGAAGGATGGGGGGAAAAGCTCTACTGTGCAGTTTTATTTTTCCTGCTTAAAAAAATTACAGATGTCAAGCAGCCAGCTACGAATTTATGTCACCTCATTTATTCGCCTAAATGTGACTTCCCAGTTGTTAGGGCTTTTTCTTTTTCTAGTCTTTAAATGATGTTAAAGAAAAAAAAAAGTTCCATCCTTTTCGATGTTCTGATAAACTAACAGGTCTCATGTGAATCAAACCTCTTAACTTGCAGCTGTTGTTGTGATCAGGAGATTAAAGTAGGAAAAATCTTAAATTACATGAGTGCAAACAAAAGCCACACACACCATCAGTCTTTTTGCGGTCTTATAACGAACATCCAGGAGCTACGGCAACGTTGCATCATCTGGAGACAGAGGACTGATCTTGATTGGCCTTTAGCCTCCTTCAGGGATTAGCAATGATTTTCAAATTTCCAGTCAGTAAATTATATGAAAGTGAATAGTTTATGGAACCGTTAGCTGGATGTTGGATTATCTTGTTGTAACCAGCTGCTACAAGCTGATGTTTATACTGTTTACTACTATATAGCAGAGTTAGCTAACAGTACAAAATAAAAGAAACATTAAAAGCTGTGTATGTTGTAGGTGAGGGGCTAGTAGGATCCAAAGAGCGGACACTGTCTGAGTACAGAGAGAGGTTTATTGATTTTCCACAGATTCCTGTGAATTCTTCCAACGGAGCTTTCAGAGACTGGCAGACTGGCGGGCATCAGGAGGAAGGCAGGCAGGCAGGGGAGCAAGCGAACGAACAGGCAGGCTGGCTTTCTCTAGCAGGAGGAAGACAGGACAGGTTACAATCAGGGTCAAGCATAAGCAACGTGAGCTGAGGCCGAGAGCTGTTTTACCGCAGGGCAATCAACAATCTGGCGCTGGATAGCAGGCAGAGCTGGTCTTAAATAGGTGGTTCGTTGATTGCTGAGATGTGGATCAGCTGTGCCTCCAGTTGTCAGCTGACCGCGCCCACCAGGAAACAGGAATCACCACAGTGTAGAGAGGATGTCTGTCGCTTGTGTGGAACTCCTTCTGAAATATAAACAAATATCTGGTTATTTTGCTAAGTCTGTTAGGTAAAGAACCCCGTGTCCACATAACCAGAGATGTTTGATAGTTTTTTCCTAGTTTTTCTTTCTTTTTAAGAAAAAAATTGCATATGTGCGGCAAGGTTTACAAAATTTAAAACCACACAATCATACACAAAGTGAAGTAAAACACTGTATAAATCATGCTAAACCAGAAAGTGTGTGACCTAGCTCTGAAGACATTGGTGAATAATAGGGTTGATTTTTTTTTTTTTTTTTTTTTTTTTAAAGGGCAAGAAATCTGATTCACCAGTGTATAGAATATTGTCCACAATAACATGCTGAGAGGCTTTCGTTTAGCAGTATAGTCAGGAATAACTGGATGTCTGAGTAAAAATGTGGAAAACGTCCTGCTGCAGGATTGGCAACAGCAAAACCTTGTCTACAGCCGCCATTTCCATGTAAACAAAATGAGTTGTTTACTCATTATTTCATCCACACATAAAAAGTACAGACAAATGATCCCAAAATCTTGATCGTAAAAGGCTTTTTCTGAAGCACTTGTTCGCACATTTAGCATATGCAAACACATTGAAAAATGTGTATTATGCTTAAACGTTTGCTGCAGGGATTCTCTTTCATTCAGTAGCAGCAAGTGCACATTTTCACCCATCTTGAAGATAACTGTCATCTGACATTTTTCACAATATATGAACTATAATATTGCAACACCGTAGAATTTCCTGAGCAAAATATGCAATAATAGTTTAAAATTTGAATAGCTGTCTCTGGTAATTCTAAGCGCATGTGGGACTGTATGTTTAAGAGGGTTTTATTACGCATACGGTTCCCTGTCATGATTGTGTGTGTTGGAACCTTTTACTCTTTCACTGTTTAATGTGCAACATACATCACTTTACCCTTTGCCATAATCACCATCTTTCTTCAGATTGTTGCAGCAGAACATGCATACGCAGCCGGCTCTCTGCATTCACAGCTCGCAATGTGTCTCACTGCAAATATTTTCAGTGGTGATGAATACACAGCAAAGGAGAAGCATTCTGTTTTGATGTGCATTTTCTTTCAAAAACATGACACATGAACCATGAATCACACCAGCCAATCCTCTCAGGATGACTTACATCTCTGCAAAGTTGCAAAGGCATTGAGTACATTTTCTTTGTAGCTGTGAGACTTTAAATCAGACTAGTGTCTGCAAGCATTAGGATCCCAAGCAATTCCATAATTCATAGAGTTCCAGTGGAGGCCCAGTGCATGAAACGCATGGCCCCATAGATTATTTACAGCTTTATTTGCATCCATCGCTTGTGTTTGCTGTGCAACGCTGCACTGAAGTTAATGAAATTTCTGCAGATTAGCAGGAAGCTCTGGGTAGCACACAGTCTCTCCTGCAACATTGTTACATATTTTTCTTTTATTTGTTCTTCCTCTGCCCAAAAAGAAAATAAAAAAGTTTTAATCACAGCATCAACTAAGGTAGTTAAAACCTAATTATAGCTTTTTAGATACAATTCTGTCCCTTTGCATCATGATGGTTAAGGGCATCTCTGTTAATCTATAGCTTACGTTGACGACAGCATCAACCAATAAAAACATGAATGTCACCAGGAATTCCATCGACCTTTTTTGGTTCAGTGCAGCAACTGAAAACACCTCCCAGTGGGCCAGCAGTGGCCTTTGTTGAGAAGTTGGAGATTGGGATTTAATGAGAATTACTTTTAAAAAGAACTTTACCACATGGGCGCTGACATTTCTGATAAAACAAACGTAAGGGTAGGGAATTAATTTTTAACCACTAAGTGTACCTAACCGTGCCATATACCATGTTTTGGAACTCTATTCCTCATTTTTCACGACTTTAACTGGGCTTGACATGATGTCCAAATTTAAAAATGAAGGGGATTGTCATCAAAGGTTTCAGGAAAAGACTAAATCTGAGTGACACAAACGGCAGATTTATGCCAAATAGTAGCAGGGCCACTGTCCTGCAGGTTTTCAATGTATCCCCGTTCCAACACATCTGGCTTCCATTAAATAGATCCAGCAGCCAATGACGTTTTGCACAATAAAGGATTAGTTTGAGTCAGGTGTGTTGGAGCAGGTATGCAACCTGCAGGACTGTGCCCAGAGCTGTGCACCCCTCCTTTAAATCTTTGAACATACTCAAATGTCGACAATACATCATTTTGTGGAATAGTTATTAATAATAATAATAATAATAATAATAATAATATATATATATATATATATATATATATATATATATATATATATATATATATATATATATATATATATATATATATATATAATATGAGCTTCTATAACCTCTTCCAAGCAGAAAAACCATCCTGTAACTGATCTAGGTCATTCCACAACTCTCCAGTTCTACTCTGAACTGTTCCATGGGGAATCGTCCTGTGAGCTGAGAATTTTTATCCTGCTGGATCGACTTGTGGTTCATCTTGGTCTTTTCTGAGCCAAAATTGAAAATAGATGGACCCTGAACTACCCCTATAATGTACTATAGAACATCTGGTTGAGGTTAAAATAATGTTCAGAGTGACCAAGATCAATCACAGTTGTCATACTATAAACAGTGTGGGTGAGGAGATTGGTATGATTTATACACAGGATTGCAAATTAAAGTGGAGTTTCTTGTATCAACAGAAAGGGCTGCGAAGGTAGATAATTCAAAACCTGCAAAAAAAAAAACAAAATCAAACAAAAAAAACATGCAGTTTTGGGTAGAAGAAGCACACCAAACCACAACAAACCTGGACACAAAAGATGGCACTGAAGAAAGGAAAATAGGAAGAGTACTGATAAAGCATAACGACAAAATTATGACCAGTTATGGCATTTGGACAAAAAAAAAAAAAAAAATTACTGAAAGTATGTAACTTTTTAACCTTAAAATGTGCATTTCTGACTTATTTTGATGGCATAGTGACAGTTATTATGCACACACTGTGCTTGCTTAGCAGCATTCTGAGGCTGAGAAATCACACTTCAAAACACTCACACTGTTTTTTTAAACACTGCATCACACGCTAGCAACTGGATATCAACTCACTGGCAGTTTTTGAACATTCATTTTGGTTAATTTACAATAGGAACACAAACGGGCATGATTAAAGAAAAGGAGGAAAAGAGAGAGGTACAGAGCCAACATTGGACTGACTTTCATTGACTAAAAAACACTAGGAGTACAGGTGGGATGCAAGATGGCTACCAAAGGTCATTATGGTCTATACTAGACCAATACAGAGCTCGATCCATCTCCTGCATCCTTTATGTGCATGATTTAGTCTGTAACATTTCATTTCTCTTTCTGGGAATACACATTATAACTACTACCATGTTCGCTATTTCCATGAAACTGATAAAAATGAACAGTTAGGTGAAAAGGTTTTTATCTTTGGCTGATCTCATTCTTTCCTTTTGTTTAAATAAGATGTAATGCACATTGTGATGATTGCAACAAAAACAAGTCAGTGGCATAATAGACATCTCACTCACGAGACTTGACTCATTCTGCCTTCATCGAACAAATATGATATAAAACAATAAACATGACAATCTGAGGATCTATCTCCATTTTCTCTTTTGTATGGCTTATACCTTTGGATCTAAAACTGGGGGTCAGCTCCCCCACGGGGGTCATGACATTATTTGAGGTGGTCACCAGGTAACTGTAAAAAACTAGTTTTTAACAAATGAGCATGAAAACAACAGAGTTAATAGACATATATTAAAAATCTGAATCTGGCTTCATCTTTGAAAGAGAAGCAGATTTTGAGGATGTAGTTGCCTTATTACCCTGCTGCACCAAATCTACCCAAATCCACTTTATTCTCTCTATTTTTTTAGGATTCAGACAACTTTCCTGCCCGACCTTTAGAGAGTGGCTGCAGGATGACCCAGTTGATATATTGCACAATTAATCACTGACTTGTTGTATGGGGGTGGGTGTTACGAGCACCAATGTATGTTATTTTGGGGGTCATGGCTGAAAGAGTTTGAAAACCACTTGCTTAGACAACCATCTGAGTCTCCTCCTCAAAATTTTGCTGCTGTTTAGTCATTAACACTGTTTACATTGCTTAAACCACCAACAATGAGAAACACTGACCAGTCTAGCTTAATATAACCAGTTATTGGTAAATCATCCTGATGCATGTCATCTGTGAAGCCACTTTTAAGAAGTTTGCTTCAAAGCCATCATTAAACAGGAGATAGTTTGCAGTCATTACATTCAGCAGGCTTCATGCTACCTTAATATTGCACATTATGGATGGGTGTAGATGTCCTGTGATGAACATGTGACATAATCAGATTTTAACCAACGTCACACCTGAGAGCAACAGGGCTATGCTTCAATGGATGGATGGATGGATGGCTGTTGACTGTGACTTCTCCTTTTAAAAGCAATCATAAAAGAGGGTTTGTACTTAAGGTCTAAGCATAGCTATGAATTAACAGGCTGAAAGGGTGCTCCGGCACAGAAACTAAAGGTTTTTTGCTCAGATATAAAAATCAAAATCTTAATCAAATAGCCTAATGAAGGAACAGGCAATAGATCTCTAATGGGTTCACACTCTCAGCAAGCCATGAACAGAAAGAGACGGCTTTGTAAAGAAGCAGACACACACGGCTTAAAGAAAAAGACCCCACGTTCACATAGACAAAGGATATTTTGTTTTGGTCAGCCGCAGATGAAGAATAGCGCTGTCAATTTTCCTCACTCCGGTGGCCTCTGATTGGGCCTCACGTGTGGCTGGAGCTGAGAGCAGGTCACTCTCGGGGCACCATCACTTCTGACAATGATTCACTTCTGAATCATCGGAGCTCCACAGAGAGTTCAGATCCTAGTTTCTTTTTAATGTTAATTTGTTCCCAAGAAAGAGCCTCTCCATGTGAGAGAGGGAGTGTTGACAGTTATCTCCTGGCAGGACTGCTAAACCAAGCCTCGTTATTAATCCAGATAAAGAAATGTCATTTTTGTTCCTTTTAACACCCTTTACATATGTAGTGTGAAATAATTATACCATGTTTATTTGGGGAAGTTTGTCTAATGGGCTTTTGTAGGTATTTTTAGGGTTCATTGCTTCGGTCAAACTGGGTAATAAACGAATTGTACACCCTGCGAATGCGGCACAATTAGTCGCTAATGGTCTGCACTTATGTAGCTTCTTTTTAATCCTGGCTATGTTCTGCAAAGTGCATTACACACTTCGCCACCAATTTACACACACATTCATGCAGCATTTCATAATCTAAGCACTGTTAGTTCATTTTAACCGTTTTTCTGTCAAAATCTGGATCATCAAACTATATATACATGTGATTCCTGTTTTCAGTCCTCATGTGGAGACATCTGGTCTTAGGAAGAAGAAAGCGAGTTGGGAATACAAACTTTTAAACCTCATTTTGCGAGACAGGTGGGTCTTGTCTCCAGAGAGACAGGTGGGTCTTGTCTCCATCTGTTTCAGCAGGGGATGGGGGAGGTTGGTACGTAGGGTAATGATGACAAGACAGTGATGATGAAGCATGGAGACTGACAGGCATGAAACTAGTCTGTTTATTTTCACCAAGCACAGCAACATGGTTGCTGTCAGTTGTAGTAAAACTGTTATTACTGACATGAAAAAAACAACGTTGGCTGCTCATGCTTTGCTCAAACTGACCACCTTTAAGGTAATGTTTGTCAAAATTAAATGAAATTTTCAATTTCATTTGCAGCCAGAGGAACTAAGCTATCAAGGACTCTGCCATTTTTAAAGTTGGACACTCTCTAGGAAAGTTTAGCTCTATGTTGAACTTCCACTTTTATTATTTATGGATCAGTATGTGCCTTTGTTCTCTTTGATTCCTTTGTCTCTTTTCTCTTCAGAATAGTTATGATGACTGTAACAAAGAGAATTATATATTAGTGACACACTGGCCAAACACGAGCACAGCAAAATGGGACAAAGAAATGCCACATAGCATATTAACTAAATCACCTGAAAACCTGTTTGATGAATGCCTTGTTCCGTTGGAACATTGTCCTTCTCTCCCAACCAATTTAATATTTCAGCTTTCTTTGTAAATTTACAACATAGAGGAATAAAAAAGCACAAAGACTCCGTCGAAGAAGTCATGTTAAATTCTTTTTAAAGGAAAGAAAAGAAAAAAGTGGATTTGTTAACATTTTAAAGGGATTAGGTCTGTTTTTGCTCCGAGTAGATCAGCAATCGAGTGGGGAGTCGTGCCCGGAAAGAAAATTGCTTTACTGTGAATTGACAGCAATTTGGAACACTCGCAGATCTGCTGTATAGCAGCTTATTTTTCTCCAGGAAGACATATTACAGTTACGTTAGAGTGAAATTAATTCTAATATTTTACATATTGGAAAATAAACGTTGAACAAAATTCTTTGCCGTTTTCCACTTCAGGTGGTAGGTGAATAATTTTTACAGAATTAACTCTTTAATTCTATAATGATAATATTTGATACATAGAAGAATTCACAGTCAGCAGTTTCTGACATTAGGTACGTGTTTCTGACATGTACCTAATGGTTAAAGACCCTATTAAAAACGATTCTTCTCTTCTGCCAACTGGTGGTTACCTTTTGCACTACAACAATTTTGACATCACAAATAAATAAATGGTATTTCTACAAAAATACTTTATGATTTTACTTTTATGTTTTCTTAAAGAGCCAAATAATGAATTGTCATTCAAAGCATGTTTAGCACAAAATGTCTAAAAAAGTAGTTCTATAGAAAATGCAGGAACTTTTGGTTTCCAAACACCAAACAAATGAGCAGGTTTGAACAGGAGTTTTCAAGAGTTTCTGGTGTCCAAAAGTTTTCCTTGGTAGTTTTTACATAAACTGTGTGATTTTTGGGTTTAAAGTCAATCATCCTTTCAATCTTTGTTACAGTAAAAAAAAAATACAAATAAAAAAAAAAGAAAACAATAAACCTTTCATCATGATGAGGATGCAGTGAAAAAAGGAAGAAAATATTAATTTGTTAAATTTCTCTTTCAGCAGTGATTCTTTTAATAACGCTATTACCTTATTTTAATACTTTCCACCCTTTGTATTGATATAAATACAATTCTCCACAGCTCAGTAGGTGATTCAGCTGCTTTAAGTCGGAAAGGCCTACAGTTGCACTTGCCAGGCAGCTGCATTCTAGTGGGTAATGAAAAGTATCCTTTGTAACCTCAGCTGGCTTGGGGTCTGAGCTGCCATGCATGCTCAAATGCTACAGGCAGCAACTTTGTATTCAGAGTGTCACCCAAAGATTTTTCTTTCTACCTGCTCCTCCTTTTTTGCCTCCTTTGTGTCACAAAAGAATAATTTAGTGTTAAATGTTGTAGAATCTTTCTTCCCAATCACCACCTCCAAGATGTACTGAGGACGTTAACACTGAGTTTTGCCAGATCTGGTTTGTAAGATGTTGCATGTTAAAATGTTTCACCTGAAACCACAAAAAATAAATTACTTAGTAAATAACTAAATAAGGTGACTATTTACTTTTGTGCTTGCTCCCCAGTTACTCCTGAGCCTCAGGCGTGGTTCAAAGGAACAGTCTTTTTTTTCTTGCTCCTTTTTTACATTTGTATTAAAACTCCAAGAAATACAGGCTTCAAACAGTGTTTGACACATCTTGTTTATCTTGTTTGTCACACTGCTTGTTCAATCTTTGAATAACTGGTGAGGAGAGTTAATTGCTGGACCAGTGAATTATATGTTTGGCTCTATAAAGACTTGCTGCTGAATGCAAAACTGATTTTGTGTTGAGTTTTTACTCATTTTTAATTGCAAAGTCCACATACTGTGTTTCACTTCAAAGAATCAAATCTGTTTTTAGGTTTTTTTTTTTGTTTGTTTGTTTTTTTTTTAAGCTAAAGCTATTATTACCAGAAATTGCCAAGTTGCCGCACATCTCTGCCTAGGATGGGTTCATTTATTTAATTAGTTTTTGTTTCATGCTAATTCTAGTCAAACAGGGATGCTGGCAAAATTAGACAACTAACAGCTTTTAGGAGGCAAAGCAATCAATCAACCAGCCATGGAAGGAGCACATACTCAACTTGTTCTGAATCACTACCGGATGGCTTCCTAATCGCAGCACAACAGAATGCAGCATAGAGTAATGATAGATAGCTATGCTCCTCTGGAGCTCAGATTTTTCTTTTCAGTCAGTAAATAAGTCAGTGTCTTGAATTGTAATGTACGATCAGAAACTTGTTTGCTCCCAGTACATGTCAAGGTGTGTTACATATAGAAAGCCCAGAGGTAGTACATCAATAAACATGACTGTTGTGTGTCCTCGCCTAACCATGTGGGACCTGAATGAAACATCATGTTGGTCATTTCTTCCGAAAGTGAGACAACAGAAAGACATTTGTCAGATTCTCATTGAAATGTATCAAATTGTTCCTTCCCAAAGCCAAGCAGATCAACAATAAACACTGATTCTGTAAGAAATAAGTATTGTAATGTTGACGATATGTTCTACATGGATCCTGTTTTCTGACTTCTATATAAACAGACTGGTCATTTCCTCACGGAACAAAGGTGGCTTCCCACCTTCCCACCAGCTTTTCATCTGTATTTTCTACTTATTAAGCTTTACTGGAAGTCGTTTACTCTGTCTTTCTGTTGCACTCTATTCTATTCTATTCTATTCTATTCTATTCTATTCTATTCTATAGTCATTTAGCAGACACTTTTATCCAAAGTGACTTACATGTGAGTGAGAACAACACAAGCAGAAAATCAAACAGTAGAGGACATCATAGGAAGATGCTAGTGGACTGTCCACTTGGACGCAGGTCCTTCCATGAAGTGCTACAGGCTTTTTTTTTGTTGTTGTTTACTCCCTTCCCACCCCATAATATCACTTGTGTAATAATACAAAGAATTATTACTTGTTGCAAAGAACTGGGTTAAGTTCTCCAACTTTAAAAAAAAAATAGATATACTAACGGTGTGTTCAGACCAAATGCGTTTTGATCATCAAGAGCGGCAGGTTTCCATGTAAAGTCTATGGGGAGGCGCCGCAAGGGAGCGTCGAGCTTTCTCGCGTTGCGTTTTGGGCGTTGGCGTTCCGAGCGGAATGCGCTGAAAATTTAAGACGTTTTTTTAAGCTCGCTTTTGACGCACGTTCTGCGTGGAGCGCGCGTCAAAAGCCAGAGATGGACAAAGATGAACTTTGGCTGCTCGATGCGGGGCGTGAACCAATCAGAGCGATCAGTTCGCAGATCCTGGAGGATTCCTGTGGTGAACCCAGACACTGGGCTGAGATGCGATTACTCCGTGCAATATTTAGGAAAACCGTACCTTGCTAAAAAGCTGAATGTTACTGATTTGGCAACGTTGCCTAGCAACGCGTTGTTTGGGGGCAGCGGCGGCTCTCTGCTGAGTGTGGCTCTTGTTGCATTAACACTGACTATTACTGCCCTACGACAACGTCCTCTAGCTTTATTTATTAAATAAAACCATGCCATATCTCTACTGAATCCACCATCATTCAAACTAACCGGAAGGAAAGCGCCGCCTCCCTCCTCTCTTTTCTGCCCCGTTTGCCGCTCGCTCCAGACACAAGCGGAAGACACGGCAGGAACATTGGGAGCGTTTTGGGCATCGGACACAAAAGTGGCAGTTTAGTGACCAGCGTCGAGCGTTCAGCGTTTTCGACGCTCAAAACGCACTTGGTCTGAAGTGCTGAAGTGTTCCTTGAAGAGCTGAGTCTTCAGCTTGCTCCTAAAAGTAGACAGGGACTCTGCAGAGCAGACAGAGTTTGGGAGAACATTCCACCATCGTGGCACAACAGAGGAAAAGATTTAGTCCCACGTATTGGTGGTAACAAGAGGCGTCTTCCACCGGTGGAATGTAGCTGTGAAGAGGGAGTGTAGGTCTGGATTAGGGAGTGAAGGTAGACGGGAGCTGTTTGAGTTATTGTTTTGTAAGCCAGAAGCAAAGCTTTAAATTTGATGTGTGCCGCAACCGGAAGCCAGTGAAGAGCGGCTAGCAGCGGAGTGACATGAGCTCGTTTGGGTTGGTTGAAAACCAGATGCGCTGCGGCGTTCTGGATCATCTGCAGAGGTTTAACAGAGCACGTAGGCAGACCTGCCTCATCTTGCCTTGTTCTTGTTCTGCTTTATTGCCACTAAGGCTTTTGTATGATGATGATCTGTATGATTTGCTTTATCTTTTTGACACTTTAAACTTACAGCCTTCAATTTCACTGCATAAAATGACAATAAACCTGTATTATCAAAGTTAAAAAATTCTTTTGTTTTAATTATTTCTCTTTCTTTTTCTTGTGAAGCACTTGTCGGGTGTGTTTTGGTCATAGTATTTGCGTTTCAGAATCAGGAAGGAGTGTGTCACAAACAAACTGTTGCTTAGACCAGGGAACGCAGCACTGGAGAACATCCGTGTTGCAACATGGTCTACAAGCCACAACCGTCCAATGAGTAAAATTCTCACAAGTACCAACAGGGATTATTTCACTTTGTCCTTCAGTATTCCTACAGTTGTTTTTTTTTCTAAACCTGAGAGTCCAAAATCATTTAAAATAAATATGCGTGCCTTTTAGCAAGAACTCATTAGTGTGTAAACCTGACTACATAGTTTAGGTGACCAAAAAGCCACCAAAGTGGAAATGTAAATAAGTTGTATGAACAAAAGTGATGCTGAAAATCACTTTGCTTGCGTTATGAGGTTTTTATTTTCCTTACCACAGCCTCTTATAATGCAGTTTGACTCCTATTACCCACTTCTACATGATTTTCTTATAAATCATCCCCACAGTGCGTGTTTTATCATTGCTCTGTAGTTGATGGATAGAGCTTTTTTTCTCAAGACCTTGATTTGACTTGAGAGTTTGACAGCTCTGTGTCAGACTTTTAAAATGTCTTCTTTTTTTTCAATAACACGTCACAATATGTCTTATCTGCAGGGAAAAATCCATTTCATAACATATCAGACCCCACTTCTGGAAGAAAAAAAACAGACTTAAGAGGACTTCTGGCAATATTTTCAAATGTCATTTCTGTAAAAGAAAAAAGCAAGAAAGAGTGGGCTTTCAGGAATTCTAACACCTTTATGCTTTAGCATATTGGAGTTAATGTTAAAAAATAAAATAAAATAAAAATCTAACACTGTCATTCTTTTCTAACAAACCCAAACTGACCTTTCAAGCCAACTTTTGAGGTTGAAACTGGTGGTTTGAGGATACATTTTTATGTAGCAGGCTTTCCAGGCTGCTGCTGAAGCTTCATCCTGGTGAGGAAAAGCACATGTAGCTATCTGATTCTGGGTTCATGTGTTGGCCTTTCTGGACTATATCAGTTATCAACTCATATTGGTAATCACTAAATCTTCAAGGAACACAATTAAATGACTATTGACCTTTTCTACTCGATGAGTGCTGTCTCACTTGGTTCTCAAACCTTTTCCAACATTGTTCGCCCAGTACCATCTAAACCAGGGCTGGCCATTTACATCTTAGTTTTATGGGGCAACACACAGACCAGCTTTATGTGAAGTGGACCAAACTCAAGAAAATCACAACAAATGAACTTATAAATAATAAAAACTCTAAGACATACGTGCAAGGACAGTACATTATCAAGCCTGTTGTAACACTTATTATTGTGGAATGGCCCTTTTAGATACTTTGGTTTTCCAGTTATAATAATATTATAAGACAGCACCCAGTAGATAGGGATGTGCTTGCGTGGATGATGCACGAAGACTTCAGGAGCTCGCTCTGCTCTTTTTTGTTTAATCTCCTTGTGGCATGCAGGTTGTATGGCTTCTGTTTTGTTCATGTCATGAGACAGCAGCCATCCAACCATGCTTCATAAGGGTCATAAACACTGTAATAAAAGCAAAAGCACAGTGAAAGCATCCCAGTATCATTGTGTTTGTGAGTTTCTCATCACCATGTTTACTTTACATGTATTCTCAGCTAGTTTTTAACGGCCACACATGACCCTGTTACAGTTTACATTTAATGCAAATCCTTTTAGAAAACATTTTGAACCAGAAAATTAAGTACAGTTTCAACAATATTTGCACCATTTATGCAACTTTATTGTCTTTATTTACATATTTTATTTGATATTTTTAGAATACTACAGTATCACAAGATTATTACATCTTTAGCTTTATACAAAAACAAACTATGTAAAATAATATTCTATACTTTTCTACATAAAACTGATCAGTTTAATATACTTTTTTCACTTACTTTAATTTGATATGTAATAAGTATCATAATTAATGAGATAAACTTCCATATTACAAATAAAAAAGTAAGCTGAAAAATAATGTACATTTCAGAATTATTATTTCAAGCTGTCCTGCAGCAATAGAGGGTGATCAAGCCTTTAAAGCTAGTGCTAGTTATTCCTACACATGTTCCAACTTTGCTGGATTACTTACAACCCCCTCTGTCTGCATAAAAGCACTGTTTGAACACACTTTGGTACCACAACCTGATGAGCATCAGATGAACAGTTTTGTACTGCAGAAAGTAGCGTACTGCTACAAAAATGGCATTTAAAAAAGGCATGTAAAGGTAGAGGAGAGACAGACCATTATAATACTTTAATATGTAGGTCTTTCCTACAGAGGAATGGCAAAGAAAGTCAAGGTGTCAGTGAGTACAGTTTGCTACACCATCACAAGGCAGTAAGAAACTGGGGCAAACTCTTGACAGGAACAGGTCTGGCAGACCCAAAGCCACAAGTAAGTCTGAGTTAACAGCTTGCGTGATCGGCGGCTCACAGGACAACAGCTTCAAACACAACTTAATAATATTAGTAGTGAGTAAGTCTCAGTTTCAAACAAAGAAAAGACTGAGGGCACTTTCACATCAGCCTTTCTGATTCGAATCCTAACCCATTAGCTCGGAAAGTCCGCTTCATTTTGGGAAACCAGAATGCACCAAATAAATTCTAATTGGGCTCCAAGAAGTGGTATACTTGCATAAGACAAAATAAAAATAAAAAACAGCGATAGGTTTGTCTCCATGTTTTAGCTCACAAGTGGAATTTTCTTCTTCACGCAGGTGTTCTCTCTCTTGCAATGTGGGAAGAACTTTCTGAAAACTATTTTATTTCTGTTGTTAAAAGATTTGCCCAAAGTGTGTTCAGCTGTTATATCTGCCAAAGGTGGCTAATTTGAAAGTTCACATGAATCCCATGATTTCTTTTTCGACTGTTTGCACTATTGCTTTAATTTCACATAACAATTAAACAATTTCACATAACAAACATTCACATAACATTCAACCTTTTCTGTATCTTTTTATTTTGAATACTCTATTTATTTCAAATTTTTACTTATTTTCACATATTTTACGCATTTTTCCATTTGGGATGGACTCCAGGAGGACAGCTGCTGTGACATTGTCATTGTTTATCACTTTACCATTCACGTTTGGATCTCCCAAAACACTCGAAAACACTTGAAAACACTCCCTCTCAGATTACTTGCTAAATAATTGTAATGTCAGGACAGCTTTGCTTGTTACTTTGTCATAGCAACCTTGTAGCTATACCATTAGCATATTTGCTGAGACATTATCAGGGTATAAATTGGGTCAAGCTAATGCTCGAGAGCTCTGAGTCGCAAATTACTTCAAACGATTTGATGCATATATCTAAATAGCCTATGATTGGAGCACTTAGAGTTTACTTTTAAATGTGAACAAGTTTCTAACTTTGGAAATTTCCCCATCTTCAAACACATGTTTGAAATTCAAATAAGTGAGGAAGAAAAACACCCTACATGCCTTCAAAATGAAGCACATGCAGTTTGTTCCTATAAAAGCTGGATACTCACAAGTTTTTAGTTTGGAATCGAGTGTTGTGATGAAAGGATGTAACCCATGATGTACACTTGTGTGTTTTTTGAAGTAGCCACAAAAACTGGAAGAAAGAAGCTAAAAACGACCGATGCAAGGAAGCAATGCCTCCCTTAAGCATAACGTACTGTATACAAAAAAATAATTCGACTACACCCTTACTGAATATAAATGAATTCCTTTGAAAAAGGAACAACTACTATATTTGAAAGAATAATGAGGATAATTCAGCATGGATTACTCATCCACAGTAGTTCTTTATTTGCCTTATGACATAAAAGGAATCCTCCCCAGCTCACACTAAGCAGGCTCTTTTCTGCTTGATGGCAGTTCAAAGTGTTCCCCATCAGATTTTTAAGATAGAATTTCTCATACTTCCAGTTGTGCACACGGGGAGGGCTTTCGCAATATGAATTCCTTTCAGACTTTGGCGGTGTAGTATTTATTTGATCTATCGCTTTTATCGTCAAAAATAGGATTTCAGGAGAGCTGCGTTTCTGCCCGTCAGCGCAACAATCAGCAATGACGACTCAAGCCTGCCTTTCCCACCACTTTTAGGATTAGTCCTACATGAATAAGGGTGAAGATGCAATCTGCACATTAAGAATGTGACTTACCCAGGCTGTCTGTTGCCCCAGTATGACACCTAAGAGGTGGCTATAAATATGTGCCGCATACACAGCATATTAACAATGCTTTATGTCTTTGAGCCTATAGCCATTGTGAGGGCAGTTTGTCTCTGTACATTTAATTTAAGCAAAATCCTCGCTTGATGTGAGACTCCATTTTGCTCTTGATCTCAGCATGGTGCATCTCCAGTGCATTTTCAGCACTACATCCATAATGCTTGTGGAAAAAGTTGACTGCAAAGGACTTCGACGAAATAACACTTTATAGAAGAGAAGAACAGATCATCAATAATGGTAGACGGACATTTTTTTCTATTGTACAAATTGTACTTTTAACCTGTGGAATGTGTTCTGACAGTAGTTGAGAACTGAGCTTATTACATGTTGCCATGTGAATGCATCCTCCCGTGGCTGTCAGGCAGTACCTGCAGCAATCACTGCGATGTCAGTTGTTGAAAATGGCTGGTAGAGACTGAACGCTGCAGCGACAGATGAGGAATGTCAGGCTGGGAGGTTATGAAAACAGTTATATTCTATACCTGTGGTTCATTTTAACCTTGTTATTTCAAACGTTGTAGCCAGTGGTTCACTTTTATTCATTCACCGTGGGTCAGCAGCTGATTTTGGGCAGCAAAGCACAGCTGATGTATTATTAATTGTGAAGTAGTTAAAGTCCATCAGCTGTGATGTCTGCATCCTCTGTATCCTCAGGTTCACCACAGGGTCTCAAAAGCAGGTAATGCTACCCCGCATATACTGGTTTCCAGACTGTCTTATGTTGTCTCAGGACAATCTCACCGTCATCTGAAGTTTCATCAATAAGCCACGGGCGTGAGATAATGGCATGTTGGTGTGAGATAGCTGTCTGATGTGCTGAGGAACATTCATGAAGAGGCTCAGAATTCCAGAGGGACCTATTACATTTATTTCCTGCCATGTCATAATTTAGAGGAGTGATAAGTCTCCAGCAGATAACAGTTTAATATTTATCCTTTTTTTTATTGTGTGCAGGACTTCGCTTCACATACAAATAGTTATGTATCCCAGGGTTTTCAAAAAACTTATTGCCAGTGTTGAATTTTCTGAATCAAATGGGAAACCTATGAAATAGCCTGATTTTTGTCATCCAGCTGTTCTGAGCCAGACGTGTCAAGCTGACTCTCCCAAATCAATGGTAAGGACAAACAGAGCTGCTGCAACTGTTTTTAGTCTCTCTTTCTTTCTTTTTATATTGTATTAAACATTGGGGAAAATGTAACCACAGTAAATAATAGAGATTGAATTTGTTTGAAGGATCAAAAGCTGCAACTGATGCACACGTCATTTGTTTTTCTGTCCATTTTCCATCTTCCAAACTACAAGAAACATTAAATTTCTTGTTTCTTTTTCTGCCACCCTCTTAAATTTCTTTCTCAGAAACTGTGAAAATCACATGCAGTGACATAAGTCTGTCACTTATGAACTATGTGTTAAACAAGACAACATTTGAACCTTCTTCACTGTGTGATATACAAACATAAAAATACATTTGATCTTGCAGAGCCACCGCCTGGAAAACTAAATCTGGAATACAGGGGGACAATATGTTTCAGTGTTGCTGTGGACTGGAATTTATCTTTTCATTTGGTCATTTGGATGTTCATTTTTTCTGATATTATAATTAAAGATATCATGTTATAGTCCTTCTCTTTGCTCTACTTCCTGTTGTGGTTCCAGGAACTTGCTCCCTTCATGCATCCCTTTTAGCTTTTGGGTGCATTCACATGGGGATGGTTCAGAAGACTTGGTTCAGTTCAGCGGTGGAATACCAAGAAATGTCACCCCTTCATGTGGTTTGGTTTGCTTTCACACTGCACTTTAGTCAAGTAAACCAAACCACCTGAGCTGTCTAAAGCCTGTTCCATACTCCACGAGAAGCGAGAACTTTTTTCTTGTTCTCGAGGCTCCGAGAAGAAAATGACGTCATTTTGTTCTCGCGGACGTGTTTGAGGACAGTTCTTGACACACCGGGCTGGCAGAACTTTTTTCTTGCAGGGCTGCGAGAAGTATCGTGTGATTGGTCGGACATTGGAGGTGGGCGTCGTTAACACAGAGAAAGCATGAAGCGGAGTTGCTGCTTCCGTGTGTTTGCTGTTGCTGGCAAAACGGATTGTTTTGATAAAACAGCTGATCGAGGTGGTGAGAAAGTAGGAACATTTTTACATGTGGCATTAAAACACTCGGACCCAGCCGCGTGCACAACCCGCCCTGCCGCGGACGAAGTTGCTCGTTAAATATGAAACTAGAAACTCGGAGAGCGGAAACCTCCGCCAAGCACAATGTTTAAGAATCCTTTTAAAACATTCCTGGATCCAAACGGTGATCCGGATCACCACCAGAATTTAATCAGTTCTTCATTTTTACATTTGCAACAACTTGAAATATTTATAAAATCCCTCCGTAACCTTTTCAAGTTATCTTAAGCAAAAAGACGCCGGGGAAAACAACCTCCTCGGCGGAGGTAACAACCGGGTTCATTGCACATAAAGCAGACATCTGCCCCCAGCAGTGATCCCTCCCTGCAGACCTGCTTCTCGTGTGGTATGTATGGACGTGCCGAACAAGACGTTTTTTTCTTGTTCTTGCAGCCTCGAGAACAAGAACTCAGTTCTTGCTTCTCGTGGAGTATGGAACAGGCTTAACATCTGCTAACTGAGGGTGATTTCATCTGAAGCATAGGCTAGGAAACAACACATGCATTTTTGTTATGATCAGAATATTTTAATTCAGAGTGATCTTTTTATTTGTTGCATCATATTTATTAAGGACCAATACGAGTATGTGTTTAAATAAAATTGTATACAGGAACAGGCGATGTTACTGACAGGCTGCCGAGCGCAGCTGCGACCTGTCAAACGCCCCATTGACATAATTCACTTAGAAATCCAGTCTGAGGATCAGTTAAAAGAAGGAAAACTTAACAACAGCCTCAGTGCAGTTGGATGAATTAGTTCCTGAATGTAAAGTTTACATGTCTGCTGGACTAATGGGTGCAGTTAGGCAGGGAGTCAAATTTAGAAGCATCTAAGGTGTGAACTTGTAGCAGCAGCAGATGGACCTGCAGTGCTGCTCCGCATCACAAGGCCTCTACACGTGTGCTCTTCCTCAGCTGTGTGTGCGTGTCCGCGCGTGTGTGTGCTACTACCCCACAACTCACCTTTGGCTCCAACTGTGACAAGCGCTATGGGTCGTTACAGCAGTTTTAGGAATGACAAGCTGTACAGTGATGGATTATCGTGGGTGTAAATGCATGTGGACGAGTGTGTACACACGTCTGTGCGAATCAGGTCACCTCCACTCCCTCTTGACCTTCCCTACTTTTCTCTACACCTCCTCCCTCCTTATGTATGTCCTTTCTCTCCTCTTTCTCAGCAGTGGCTTTCGTCCAAGGTTTCATCACACTGAGCCACAACTGTTTTAAAGTTCAAAATCAGCTGAACACACCCAGCACACACTTTGTACACATTCGCCAAACGGGTCTTCTGAGTTGTAGTTTTTTTTTTCATTATTTTTCTTACTAATTTATTCTATTATGAAACAAAATGTGGGATGTTTACTTGTTTTTTCATCTCTTTAGCTTATTGCTATTGAAGATTTTCAGAAGTGATGTATTTGCCACATGAATATGAACATAAAAGCAGTAAGGGGGCAGAAAGCAAAGCTGTAACGTGAACTAGGCTATGAGAAAATTCGGGAAATTTCAAACAGTTGTGTGTTTGACTGATCAAATCATTGAGGCAAGAAATCACACGAACAGGTTATTCGTTTTCACCAGTTTCCCATACAGAAACATCAGCAAACAATATGGGATTGCGCAATCGTCTAGGCAAACTCGAAGATTATTGCCTGGAACCCTAAAAGTAGCAGAGACACATTTTGTCTCCAGTTGTCCATTTGATGACAGAAAAGATGTGGACTGCTGTCTATCTGTGGATTTTAAGACCAAGTTGAGAAACATTGGCTCGAGAAGGAAGCAGCACGAGTCCATTGCTGTGAAAATGCCCCGGTATGCGCTGGCACCTGCCATGTTTACTGCCTTTAAATGGCAACATTACTGACCTACTTATTCAATAATTCATTAACTCTACAGGTAAGTGAATTGGTAATCAATAGCTACATTTGGATGGAAAAACATTTCTTCTATTTAACTGCATCTGCAAGAAAGGACAGAGGGGACTCTGCTCTTCTTAAGGAAACAGAGATCATTCAGTGTTTGCACCAAGATGTTGTGCATGTGATCATGTTTGCTTTGGCTCTTGTATCATGCTTACATTCTGCCTTATATACAACTAAAAACTTGGTTTGTGCATGTACAAGTACATGATTTCAAAACCCTGATATGAATGTGGGAAGGGGTGAAAGGCATTACACTAGAGACGGTCATGTTACAGGGCCAAGTTTGAACCTAATCCAACAGATTGGTCAAAAAATGTTTACTTCCTCTGAATGTTACCTGGTTAAAAAAAAAAAAAAAAAAAAAAGTACAGACAATATCAAATGTACCATCTAACTATTTTTAGGTATTCATTTTGACACTGCTTTTTGGAAATTTGGTGATACATGCTTCTTATTTATCTTCTTGGCTTTTACCAAACTGAAACTGCTTTTTAATTGTTCAGGCGCATGCATTATAAATACATCTCTGATTTAGAGGACCGTGTGATTTTCTGATTAAGAAGCAGGAGCTCCCCATGGTTAGAGGCGTAATGTCAATTGCAATCAGGTGGATTGGATGTTAACCATGTGTAGTAGTATGTATAGTATGGAAGGACTCCACAGAAGAGTGGAGGCGCAGTTTCTCTGACAGAAATGTACAACATGGAATGTTTTTTGTTTTTTTTCATCCTTTTCATGTATATTTATGGGGGGGGGGAAAACTCATTAATGTATGCATGGCAAAATCAAATACCACCGGACAGACTAGCCAACTGAAACAGAGGGCTGTTGTTTGACGGGCCGGTCAGCACAGAAATGAAAAGTATATAAAACTACTCCAAGCTGTCATACCCTGCATCTCTGCTACAGACTTGGCTGGCTCCTTAAGACAAGTGCATGTATGTGAACGTGCTGTACATGCTCATCCAGGACCCCTAATTTGTCACTTCCCATCTCTGTTTCTTCCTCACTTTTTTTACATTTGTACAGACTGCTCTTCACACTGAATACTGAAGTGACAGTGTTCTGTATACATTTGTGAAAATGTCAACCTAACAAGCAGTGTGCTGCTTTCAACACTGGCTGAAGAATCAGTCTCATGACTTTAGCCCACATACAGGTTTAAAAAGTTCAATTAACACTTGTCACTGTATGTTTCATACAAACTAGCATCTGGTAAAAAAAAAAAAAAAAAATTTTAAAAAAAGTTTCTGGTGTGATAACAATATTTTAAAACATATATGGTTTCAGCTTGTCTTGGATTAGTCTGCTCCAGCTTCTCATACTGGCATCAAAAGCCCATTGTGTAAAGTCTCTGCTTCAGGGTACTTTTGCTGTCAGATTCATACAGCAACAACATTCCTGTAAGGCCCAGTAATCATGCTAACACAGCTGAAAGACTCAGTAGACCAAGTGGCAGATCAAACCTTCCTTCCAATCTGTTTGAAATCATCTGCTGAATGTGTCTTTGTGCTTATGCTGCTTTTGTAGTTTCAGCAAAATCACACATATCTAGAACTGCTTCACCAAGCGAATGACCTTCCAGGAATGCTTTGAGACTTCTTCTGATGTATTTGACTGGAATGCAGGAAAACTCAACTTTGTGTTGGCTCGAGTCACTTTAGAAGAAGGCGGACCCTCAGATGCTGGCTGTGTAAAGGCATCTAGCGGTCAGTGAAAGAATCTTTAACCTTATTTTTCCATAATGCCTTTTTGAACTTCATGGTTTACAGTAGTAACATCAATTGTAGAACCACTTTTTGGTCCTTCTCAAAGGAAAAGCCATTTGGAGGTCCCTTATCATTCCACTATCATTACCAGGGCAAACATCTCATGCTGTGGCAAGACTTTTTAAATAAGCACGTTCTAGACAGGTAACAGGTTCAAGCATTTTTCAGGTTGTACTTTCACACCATCCCCAGTGGGAAAGACAGAGTAGAGGGAAGAGTATATATATATATATATATATATATATATATATATATATACATATATACTGTATGACTGCGACCAAGCCTCTTGTGTGTTCTTGTGGAGGGGTTTTCGCAGCAGCTGCTGCTGCTGCTCCTCATGGAGAGTAAACTACACAATCTTTCACGTTACTCAACAAAAGTCTCTAATATCACCAGAAAAAGTTGGTAAACTTGTTAACAGTGACTTTTTCTTTGAGTAGACCCCCTAGAAGGGTCTGAAAAATGGCTGGATGATGATTTACCTGGTAGCGGATCAATAACAAATCTTGTCATATCGCACAACACTATTTGACACTGCACTGTGTTAAATGAAACAAACCTTTTGAATAACACATTCCCTTCTTCACCAGAGGCGGGAGTCCATCAAAAATGACTAAAAGAAAAGTTAAGACAAATAGGAATAAGAAAAGCAGCTGATGTATTGCAGAGGAACTTTGTTCCCACCACATAAGAGCAAATCTTGTTGCTGCATCAAATCCTAGCCTTGGGTTGATAATATTTCTAAAAGAACTTTTACCTTCTTACAAGCCATCGCTTCCAGATTACATTCCACATGCACATTTAATTAGCTTCTGTTTACCTACAATACCCTATGCTGCATCTTTAGACTGTATATAGAAAGATGGATGGAGCCTCCGTGACGTCACCCATAGGTTTCTGAAGAGCTGAATTGAAGCTCGGTGGGCGGTTCCTACCGTCGCCATCTTGGCAGGGGCATGCGCGTCGTCTCACCCGGAAAATACAAATATGGGCAAAGAGGTGGAGCTGAGAGGTGGGCTGTGAGCGTCATGGTGGATGATTGACATCGAGCGAACTCCGAGCTGCCTGTAGCTAAGAGCTTACCAAGCTAACCCGGAGATAACAGGAGCTAACCAGCTAATGGAGGTATGTGGGCTAAAGCTAAGTCACGTTGTTAACCGGCTAAAAACTGCGGTTGTTCTACGTTCTTCTTACTTCAAGCAGGAGATCAGGTACCTGTCAATCAAAAGTATACACCCCTAAATATGCCAAATTTCAAGATTAAAATACTTTTAAATGGACGAGTTAGAAAAAAATTCACCCACACCCACACCCACACACAGTTGTCATGAAGGTAAACCTGACCTATGACGCCAAAAATAGATTTTTGAACCAGGCTGTAAACATGTTTATTTCTGCTGTGAAGTTGGTCTTTTTAACATGGGAGTCTATGGGGATTTGCTCTGTTTTGCAGCCAGCCCCTAGTGGATGAAGGGGGAACTGCAGTTTTATGTACTTCCACATAGGCTTCACTTCTCACCACCGGAGGCTCGTACATCTTTCATATACAGTCAATGGCTGCACCCAAAATTACACAATTTGTAGTCTGCTTGGTCCACATGCATGGTCCACGAACATGACCTACACTTTTAAGCAGACCACAGTTTGCCTCCATCATCTGCATCATTACTCTCTTGTGTATTAACATCTCCCTAAACGAACCAGACCTTCCGCTATTATTAAAATTAAAAGTTTGTGTCATTGCATCCTTAGCGACAATGCAGGTCTATATCCTTGAAACTAAAGATGTCCTAATAAATACTCTCCAAAATGTGCTTAGGAGACCCCATCTAATGCAGCCTTAAGACAATGCTGTAAGAACTATTTCAGCTTTCATCATGACTGCCTGCTGCTCCATTAGTTCTGAGTATTGTCATCCGGAGAAGGTTTCAAATTAAAATGGACTATTTGACCACACTCCAGATGTAAAATAGGAACAAAAAAAAGTTCTTTTTTTCTGCCAACACTATCATCACTGGTGGGAATGCAGTGATAAATATAATGGTTTGCAGATAAGAATATTGTTAATTAGGGTTTGTTGCAGATCATTTGGATGGAATTAAAAATAGTTTGATCTTGATCTTTTGTTTTTTTATAGTGACTTTGCAAAAGCAAGTCATCTTAAAAAAAAAAAAAAGAAAAAAAAAACTCTAAAATATAAAAAAAAATGTAATTTCATGAATTCATTTTCATTAAAACTTTCCCTTTACAAAATAAAGAGGACTCCCTGTGGTGCATGGTGTTTCCAAACCCTTTATTTACACTATTTTAACCAGTTCTGCACAGCATGCTGCAGCTCAGCACGACTCTTCTGTAGTTTACTTCGTATCTCAGACAGGATCCCTTCGACGAGACTCAGGATCAGCTGTATATTATCACAGCAAGGGTGAAACTGCAACAACAAAAGAGAACATAACACCAGTTTTTTCATTATATACCATGGACATAAAGCCTTTATGCAAAACAACTTACAAGTAAGGGGTGGAAAGAAACAGATTATTTTGTTATTGCAGAGAATCGGTTTGCAACAGGCATTTAGTTCAGACTGGATAAATATCATTTAGGGATCAAAATGACGGCACACAGTGAGTCTCAGCACCACTGAATTACCAGTACATTCATACTCATGTGTAATAAACTCACTCATGTATTTATATTGTCACTATGCAAGTTTCATGCACAAAGTTTTTTGATGCTTTTTGTACATTTTCACTAATTACAATGGTTTCTAACGTCCTACCAACATCACATACTTGTCAAAGGTTGTGTAGCTCGAATGTGAATGTCAGTGTTGGTTAGAGATGCTGCTGTTCCACGTTGGCTGCAGCATTTCCATCAGTGTGCCCCAGGAACACTGTGGCTACACACATAGCTTACCGTCACCATGTATAAACGAGGGGATGGATAAATAATGGATTTAATGTAAAGCACTTTGGGTGTCTTGAAAAGCGCTATATAAAATCTAAACCATTAATATTATTGTTAACAGACACACAGGTTGCTGTTAATGGTGTTGCATAATTGATATTATGCACTTATTATCTTGACACAGATGGCCTCTTTTTATACCTCCAGTGGGATAAAGTTAATTTTCACTTATGGAAAACATAAAAAAAATAAAATAAAATAAAATTTAAAAAAAAAAGGTTTCAGCATAATGTGAAGTTAGAGTGTGTCAACACTTTTTGCATCTTTATTATTTTTATACAGCTCAAAAGAAAAACAGAAACTACTGAGGTGCATACAAATCCGGAAAATTATCCCTATATGATGTTTTGCATAGTCTCAGGACATTTGTTGTGCGGCAGCAAAGGTTTCTTTTAAATTAATAACCTGACTGCTCTTTTTATGAAGTACACTACACCGTCTGAACATGACCACAGGGGTGCTCGGATGGCGGTTCGCTAAGTTTGTTTATGTGAAAGCATTACCTTAATATCGCCAGCAGACCAGTGTGAACACACAAGAGAGTCCTATTTAAGCTCCCTGTGTTATTACTGATGTACTCTGTGAGAGTGATGAGGGTCCCCTGGGCGCCGCATGCTGCTGTACCCAGAGACCCCAGGCTTGCCAATCTTTTGCAGAACACATTTACCCTGTAAATTCACCAGAGAGAAAGAAAGCAAAAGAAAGAGATTAATTCCTGTCAAGGCAGGTTTAGGGGGAGATTCCAGTTTATTGCATTGTATTAGATATGAAACAAGGCCATTATCTCAAGAAATGAAGCTCAAGCTTTTTCCCTTCAACACATAATAAGCAATGAGTCGTTGTAGGGTTTTATGTTTGCTTGTTATTGACTTTTCTGGCTCGCAGCATTTCTTTCTCCCTTAATTATTTACTCTGCCCTTTTGCCACATCCAATTGCCTGTGTTTCTGGTAGTAAGCAGTAAATAAAAAAATTAAAAAATGCTGTCGCTGCTTATGATGAACATGATGAGCCCAGAATGTAAAGATAGAAAGATAAAAGAATGTGCGTGTTCCTGTATTTAGGGGAAAAAGTGTCTTTCACAAGGGATGAATAAAAACAGTAACAACCCATTGCAATTACTGTGCCATCTTGTCCATATCCTCCTAATTAAGAGAACAGAGGGAGAATTCATAGTGGAGGGGAGGGCCTGGAGATAGGCCTGTGGTTCTCCAGTCTTCAGAGGGAAACTCACCCAGGGAGTTGCTCTGTTCATTCTAAAACAATAAGGGGGTTTACATTATTCACCTCCGGAAGTAAGAAAAAGAAAGGCAGTAAGGGAAAAATATGGAGTAGAGCAGGAGTGGGGCAATAGAGCTGAGATATACACTGCGGGAGAAAAAAAAACACTCAAGAGTTCTGAATGTCTGTACTGCCATCTACTTTCATTTACATACTGCTTATTCCAGTCCAGTGAAGCCTATCTCACCAATGAACAGGTGATATATATATATATATGTATATATATATATATATATATATATATATATATATATATATATATATATATATATATATATATATATATATATTGTGTGTGTGTGTGTGTGTGTGTGTGTTTTCTCTTAGGTGTCTGATGTGCTTTTTAGATCTTACTGTATTTTTAAAGTAACTACTAAACCTTGAGGTTCGTTGCCGCAATTTTTCTTTCAACTATGTGCCTCAGGCTGGTGTGGGATCAATGCATGCATTAATCTGAGCAGATTGCCCCTGTAATAGGTAAAGGAGTAGTGCATATACTTTGTACAACTGTTTTAGTCAGAGGGTTCCCAAGGAACGCTTTGTAGTTTAACATCCTGCTTGTAATTACCTGAAATAATCAGGCATTGCCTGCTCACTGGAGGATGGATTGGAGGTACACTTAGCTGTCTAAAAACATCACAGTGCTCAGCTTTGCGTTGAGATGTCATAGTGTGTACAGTTTTCTTTTTTTTTTTTTCTTTTTGGTGGGCAGGTGTATTTATGGTTAGCATTGTTATCCATGTCATTTATTTTATTTTATTTTATTTTATTTTATTTTATTTTATTTTATTTTATTTTATTTTATTTTATTTTATTTTATTTTATTTTATTTTATTTTATTTCATGTTTTGTCCATGCCCTTTCAATTGCATAGTTGGCATTTTGGGTCATTACTTCCATTTCTATTATGCATTTGTGATGTGAGAGTAAGAGAAAGTGCATAAACACTATTTGGAAAAAGATTTGCACACTTTCCAGTCTGAGCCAGCAAACAATTCACTCAAGCAGCTATCTGACCTTTTTGCAGATATGTTATGAAATCCCAGATTTTCCATTTTCCTTTCTATCTTTACTTCAGTATTTGTTGTACGTTCTTTGTGGAGGTTCATTTCCATGCAGGACAGCAACAATGAGCAACATAGCCTAAACTAGTCAAGGTTATAGGTAGCATTAACTGTATTAGTTAATAGAAATCTGACAGATTTTACTCTATTCTAGATATTTTTAAGCCCAACCAATTTAATATAATCTCTAATATCAAATATAATGCAATAATTAGACCAGGCCACCTATCAGTCCACATCATCAACCCTACTGTCTAAATGTCAAATGCTAAAGAGCTACAAATATCTCCAAATTCCTCTTGCCATGTCCTAACCATTATACTTTTTGCAGCTTAAGCACTTAAAATGCCAAGTTTTGATGAAGATTGAGCAAAACAAAGGAAGCCTGCCCAGATCTGTTGGTCAGTGTAATGTGTCCTGTTGGAAAGGAACTATTTTAATCATTTGCTGTCTAACACAAATATTCTTGCAGATTTACCCAACCTTTCCACCAAAGTAATTTTATGTCTGTATTTATTTTGCAAGCCTTTGCTGATTAGAGTTCATTTAAAGCAGAACACAAAAGCCAGAGTGTTTACCCCCAATGTTGGAAAAGCTGATAACACGTGGCACAGCCTTTCTATAGGGGAGCTCAGTCTGTTGAGATAGGCCTGGCAAAGCGAGAACAACATAATCCGATGCACTGCAGGCACACCATATGTGCTGAATATGCAGTTGTGTACGGTTCAGCAATTTATTTTGTTTTGTTTTGTTTAAGGCCAATGTGTCTCTGTCACTCAGGGTCCCCCACATCAGTTATGTTGGTGCATGAATTTGTCAGGCAGAGATGCGGCAGTAACTGCCCAGAAAAATAAAAATATGTGTCATTCAGATATCTGCCACAGTAAGGCTTAGAAATGAGGGGAAATATTCTCTATCCTTTAATATTATCTGGAATTCTGTTAAGGAGTCTTTACATCACAGCTGATGGAAGACAAATCTTACGTTAGTTGAACTTACCTGCCTTCTAGTTGGCATGGAATCAGGCAGAGTAAATAGTGTAATTGGTCTCATCTGTATGTTTACTACTTTAACTGTGAAATAGAGGGCAGTCAGATGTACAGTGCTGTCTCGCTCTGCCTGAAAACCCTTGAAGTAAAACATAAAGGTATAATTAAAACCCACTAAGACATTCTAATGGTAGTAATAAGAAAGGATTACATTCTATAGCACTTTTCAAGGCACTTAAAGTGCTTTTCATTGTATCCATTATTCATTCACTCCTCATTTATACCTGGTAAATGTTAGCTACATGTAGCCACAGCTGTCAGCTGAAGGTGAAGTCTCTTCCAAGGATACAGCAAAAGATTGACTGAGGGAGTTGGATTCAAATCACCAACCTTCCAATCACTAGACGACCTGCTCGACCACCTAAGTCACTGCCGCCCAGTTGTCATTTGTTTTGAATAATAGGTTACATGTTATAAAGCACAAAACAGCAGCACCAGCTCACTTGTAATATTAGCAGATAGCATCTTAGCAGCTCAGAGTGAGGAAGAGTGGTGATGGTGAATTAAAATAAAGGCATGTGGAATAGCAGAGATGAAATGGATGACTTTGGTTTTGATTTCTGTGTCTTTTCTTTTGCCTGCTTTTATATTTGCTATAACTTAAATGAAATATGCTTCAAATGCTTGCTTTATCTTATATTTTTAATCAGAAGATCATATTCCTGTACGCTTTTGATATAACTTTGTAAAATCTTACCAAAATCACTTTTATAACCCATTCTCACTCTCTACTTGGTCACTTGTTACCACGTAGAGAGTTGTGTAGCGTCCTCAGCAAGGTTTGCAAAAGCAACTGAGAAGAGAAGTGTAAAAGTTGCCCATCCCTCCACTTTCAAAGTGCAGCCTCTTTATACGGTCACTTCCTGGTAAGACAAAGCTTGATGTGGTCTGTTAGCATAGTTCTTTTGTCGCTTCCTACACAAAAAGGCAAACTAGCAATGTGCACAGGTAGAGTTGTTTCCTGTGCATTGGAGAAACAATGGCAGGGGTAAGATATGAGCTGCCAAGGACCTAATAACCAAGCTGGACAGGCGCCTTGTTGTGCAAACTCTTAAACAATGACAAATCATTTTAACCATTCGAAACACTTTTTAGTCTTTGTGCTTTCGGCTTTTTAGTTCTTTTCTCTTCTGTACACCAATGAATATAAGTAATGTATTTAGGATGGGAACTTGAAGATTCATTCATTTAGTGTATTTTTCTACTTTTTATTGCTTTAAATCATGGAACAATGATAGTAAATGAGTTTATGTAAAAGTTATAGGAGATACTACTTCCATTTTGCTGTTGTAAGGAACCCCAAATTTGCTTCCTTTAACAAAAGTTCTGTTTAAAAGATGAGCATAAATGAAGCAATTTCACACCATTGCTTTTAATTTGCACACAGTCCTGAGAGTAACCTGGTCTGTTGAATGGTTCACTGTTTGAAAGCCTTAATTAGTCGCCCATCGCTTCTTGAAATACATCCAATTATATTTTGGCTGGTACAGAGAGAAGGTAACTGGAATGAAGGGTTACATGATGTTTTGCATGAAATTATTCCACCATAAACTCCAAGAGCTGCTTTGTGTTCCCAAGGGCGAGAGCATTCAATCTATCAGTGTGTGCATCCTTGTGCTTTCTGCAAGGAATTCATCTTGTTACCCTGTAGGTTTTTACCTTGAACATTACATCTGCCGCTAAACCAATCCTCCTCGGCAAGGTCCCTCTGTGCCTGAACTCTCTAATACAACAGAATAGCAGGAGAAGGGATGACCCTCAGGGGCTCACTCAAAGCAATTCTTTTGTAAGAAAATTGAGGAGATGCCGTGTGGGGGGCTGGAGGCAGTGGACAATCATCTCTAGTAGGTTAGATGGATAATGCAGTGTTGCTGAAGGCTGTGGTCAGACTCTCACTATATCTGGCTTCAGTAACCATTGGCAGACTCAAGCATTTACATGAACAACTCCATCATAGTAGATGGAGTTGCTCTGTTCTGATGCGGATTGTACTGTATAACTTATAAAATCAACCAGACAGTCAGAGCGTAAGACTGGAGATGAAATAGCCTCATTCTGAAGGGTTCGTGCTGTAATACTATTGATCTTTAAAGACGCATTACACAACTTTCTGATGTTAAAACTTGATTTCCCAGATTCGTTCAATGACACAGTGCCATCTATCATGTGTATTTCTGGAGTTGATGCTGCCCAGCAGCATCCCAAGGCTGAGAAACCATGCAGTATAACGTTTTCTTCTGAGAAGCTGTGCGACGCTGCAGCAGAGCTTTGCTTGACGCTAGAATACAAACTGTCTGTGTTGAAGACGCAACAAAGAAATGCAAGAAGATTGAAAGAGAGAAAGGGACAAAAAAAAAAAAAGTCCTGTTTTGTTTATGTTTTACTGACTGGAGAGAGCTAACAGTTCAGGTAGGATGCAAGGTGGACGCCGAATTAGCCGTTGATAGGGGGCACATGACAGCGCGAATGGCAAAAATTCAGTAGTTTGTCTTGAAAATCAAACTGTGGGTATGTGATTTGATTCCTTTGGTGTTGCTATCCTGCAGTTGTACTGCAGCTAATTTTTTGTCAGGAGTCAGCTGATCCAAATCGGTTTTGAATACAGTTTCATCATTGTTATGGAAAGGTTTGACCATTATAGGTTGTAATGGATTCTTTAATGAAATGAACCAGTGGAGGGTTTGAAGCCAACATTCAGTGTGAATGAGCTACATGCAACACCAATTGTCCAAAGCACTAATATTATATCTGCAATAACACTCTATTCAGGGTGTTTTTTTGTTTGGTTTTTTTTTACCCTAAACACTGCATGAAAAAAAAACAAGAAAAGCTTAAAAAGATAAACTTCATGCTCATGAACAAAGTATTTTTGCTTTATGTGTCAGCTAGAAATATCGGAAATGGGTCTTGGGACTGTCACTGCTTTTGGCAAAGAATATACTAAGTTTGAGCTAAAGAAGAAAAACGAAAGAAAACTGAAATTGTTTCCCTCACTTTGTATTTCAGCTACACTGAAGATGTCAGTGTAGCTGAATAAAACATGCTTCTTTAAATTAAGATAAAGCATTAAGAAATGTTAATCAGTAATTGTTATGAGCATTCTTCAAACCTGTTAGATTTTACTGTCAAGTGGCTGTTTTTTTTATAATCAGGTCAGGCCATTTATTCAACACTGTTATCAAAGTTCCTAGTAGCCTGTTGTTGTGAGGGGGACTGTGATTAGTGGTGCACCATAGCTGCATGTGGGACGTTCTGCAGCTTCGCGGCAAAAGCTGGGAAACTTTTGCATGGGTAAGACGTGTTTCAATGCTGGCTCTCTCTTTACCAAGCTAATGTTCTAAAAAATGTTTTGCTTTAGTTTAGACACCTTTAGAAAGTGAATATATTATTGTGATTCTTTTGGTCGGTAAAAATAGCAGTTAATGTGACTAAATGTGCTGGGGATTTTCCCACGTTCCTCTGATCTGCTGCAGGAGGTGGAGAGAGACTGTGCCTTCTCATGTTATTCACAGGTGTGTGTTTAGTTATAAAAATGTTGTTTATGACATATTTTGTATCTTATTGTTCTGGACTGCACTTTAATTGGAACTAAATATGTGAGTGGCTGGATAAAGGGTGAAAAGGAATTTTCAGTTGATCTGGAAACATGGGTTTTGTGTGAGAAAGAAATTAAGACATTTGAGTTATGACATTTTATTTCCATGTATATTATTAATATTTTTGTGTGTTTTTATTGACATTTGTTCTGTATAATATTGTTTAAAGTACTCTGATGGATTCTTATTGTTTATGGTCTTTAAAAAAAAAAAAAAAAAGCTGTGAAACCTTTGCATGGGAGGCGGAGAGAGACTGTGCCGTTGTCTGCGTCTGAACTGAACCCTCTCATGTTATTCACAGAATAAATGTGCAGATCCTGATCCCTGGTGTGACGTCTGCTAGCAACCATTTAAGAGCCGTTACACTAGCACACAAACACAAAAAGTTTACATGTAATTATTTCATGTGTATGTGAACATGTGTGTGTTAGCACTGTGGCCTCACAGTAACAAGGCCCTTGGTTTGATCCTCGGCTGGGGTGAAGCTTGGACAGTGGCCTTTCTATGTGGAGTTTGCATGTTCTCCCTGTGTACGCGTGGGTACTCCGGCTTCCTCCCACCATCCAAAGACATGCATGTTAAGTTGATTTGTTACTCTAAATTGCCCATAGGAGTTGGTGTGAGTGTTTGTTTGTCTCTGTGTGGCCCTGCGATGGACTGGCGAGCTGTCCAGGGTGTACCTCACCTTTTGCCCAAAGACTGCTGGGATAGGCTCCAGCTTCCCCGCGACCCTTCATTGGACCAGGAGGTTAGGATAATGAATTAATGTATTTCACATGTATTGAGGTTGGCCTGTAGATCCAAACACTGGACTAGAAACCCTAACACCCTGCTGATATATGTCCCTGAAAAATCTTCACATAACTGCAAAAAGAAATCAACAATAGAACCACTGTTTAATCGGCTCATGGAGCAGCAAAAACCCTGCCAGCTTTTGGATTTCTCTCTATGTGCTCTATTGAAGTGCACTTTGTTTGTACTGTTTTATCCAGCTCGGCATTAGAAACCTCTTCAGGCTTAAAAAGGCTTCTTGGGGAATGTTTTACATGTTCAGCCTCTTAAACACCAAATATGGCATGAATAACCAGCACCAACAAGTGGACCCCTGCTGGGTTTCCTCGCATCACCAGCATCTCAGCAAACAGCAACACGCAGCATGCCCTTTGTGTTTTTTACCTAAATCAAACAGAAGTGGTCTGACTTGAGTCTTGATTAATGGTTGGCTCTCAGGTTTTTCACTTAACATGGCAACGATGTTGTCAAAGGATAACATTTTTAGGAAAAGTTAAGATTACATATTATATTCAAGTTAATTATTATCTTTATGTTGTCGACTGCCCTTTCCAGTACTCACTGGAAACACTATAAAACCAATCAGACTGAGCTCTTTAACTGGCAGGACACCAATACTGCAAGTTTAATAGTTAAATGATTTGCCTGACAACTTCTTCTTAGCTTGGGGAATACATCATTGTTTAGACAGTGGTTCAGAAGTTTGCAACATGATGAAAACCCAGCTGATGGCATCCACAAACTTTCTTAAAGTTGGAAGGAATGGTGGTGTGTGGCAGTTTATTACAAACAGTGGTTCATAAAGCCATTTTAAACAGAAATTTATTCATTTCAGCTTTATTTGTTTAGCACCACTTCACAATAATGTTGTCACAGGGTACTTTACATACACAATATTTTAAGCCAATTCATACATAGCATACATATAATAGAAACCAACTGATTGCATCGAATCATGACTTTGATCCAGTCCCTCATCCTGAGCATGCATGAGGTGACAGTGGGAAGGAAAAAACTCCCTTTTAACAGGAAGAAAACCTCCAGCAGAACCCGGCTATGGAGAGCAGCCAACTGCCTCGACTGGTTGGAGTTTGTTTATGCAACAAAGTGAAAACCAGTTGAACATCCCTGCTTTGTTTGTATAGATAGGTTGCACAGGAAATTATATTTTACAGCCAAAGAGCAGCAGATAGTTCGGTACCCTTCCCAGTTTTACTTGTGGAAACAAAGACAAAATGTGTCCTGGCTCGTTCCACCCCTGACCACATCCGTTGGTGCAAACAAGGCTTTATCGGGACTGGTTCGTCATTTCTGTTTGACATAAAGAGCCCTAGAAGACCTTACTCAGAATTAAATAACCTAAATCACCTAAATCAAGTCAAAATGCAGTATGCATTGCTAGAAAGTTTATGTCTTTTGGAAACAAAATATATGTAACCACAGAAGTTTACTAAAGTTCTCTCAGTTGGAATCTTTTTCACTTAACTTGCAGTTATTGCTTTAATTCCTTGTCTACAATGCAAGAAGCTTTGTGCCAGAGTATTCCTTTATTTTTCATTCCTGCTGACAAAGGGAAAGATGTTTAGAAAGCAAGTGCCTTCAGGCCAAGGTGGGTATGTTGCATTACTGTGTGTGAGCGTGTGCTTTGATATGTGATACAATATACTGCTGAGTATGTTGCTGGGAATCGGCTCTCCAGCCTATCATGCATTCTGCTGCCAAGACTTGGCTCTTGAGAGGAAAACTAGAGGTAAAGCCCGCTCTTTTATATAAAGTGAGGGAAACAAGCTTTCTTTATATCTCTTATCTTGGTCTTTTTGCCCCCTACACATACTTCAAGTAAATGTAAGTACAAGGCATATTTTACTCCTGCAGCCCACTCTTGATTTCTCTTGAAAAAGAGATTGGGGGGAGTCTGTGGCTCACTGATCTTCTACAGCTCACGACAGAGCTGACTGCCATTTGTTTTCATGCAGAGGTTAGCTAGTGCACAATGAAGGTGGATGTTGAATCAGAATCCCATTATAGATCATCCTTTTGTTGAAAGTGTTTTGGTGTTTTTGTTTTACAAGATGGCATTGATTTTGGGACCCAAAGAATGAGAATACAAGTTGAAGCATAATTCCCCCTATGAACAGATTTCAAAATGACAGAAAGAATTTAGAAACATTACATGTGCTGATTACAAAACGTCCAAATAAACACAGTTTAGACGGTTTTGTCCATTAAAGGCTCCTGTCTTGGAATTAAAAACACTCCAATAACATCAATTCTGCATCTAAGTGACATGTTGGCCATTTTCTTTCCCCAAAAAATAACCTTTTGGAATCATTAAATTGCTTAGGTATGTTTGAACACCTTTGCCTAGTTTAATATGTGCAGAACTGAGTATATAAATTGGTCATGATCTTAATATTGTTTGTTGCCCAAGTGCCTATTCAGTCATTGGTCATTGTACAACTAAAGTATATGCTATAGTGCAGCAAAACACAATATAGAGAGTTTGCTTGCAATCCAAAAGAGTACAGGCTTCAGCACATAGTTTAATATGTATAAATGTATAAAATTCCATTGCCCTTGCTTATTTAAATGAAAATGGAAAATTATAAAAGTCAAAGTGAGCATATATTTATATATATATATATATATATATATATATATATATATATATATATATATATATATATATAATGAGAGAGAGAGAGAGAGAGAGAGAGATAGAGAGATAGATGCTCACTTTGACTTTATATAGATAGATAGAAACACTGTATTAATGCAGCTGGTTTAATGAGCTTTTTATATCCAGGTTATATACATTCAATAACAATAAAACAGTTTCGCTGCATGTGCATGTTCCTGGTTTCATTTTGGTTTCACCAGCAGCAGTTAATCGATTTTCAACACTTACTATTACTTCGTAGGGTTTAAAAAAAAAAAAAAAAAAAAAAACACTTTGACCGAGTTAGAATCAATAATTGAGGGAAAAAGATGTTTGCAGTGTGAGGGCCGTCTCCATGGACATAATTTACAGACTGCTGTGGTTACTTATCAGCATGAAACCAGACAAAACGTCCTTTCCTGGCCGGCTTTAGGTACTGACATTGTAATACATTTAGGGTAATAAATCAACTGAACTTCTAAAATACATTTATAAAACAGGTCAATCACCATCATGAATGTCTTGGATGCAATTTTTATCCATTTTATCCTTCACATCTGCCAGATTCTCCAATGTAACCGGATGCCACAGCATATATGTCTATATCAATATGATCTACCTTGTCATTTCCTGATGCCTTCTGCCTCAAAAAAGTAAGACATGAAGCTGTTAACTTGCTGATCTAATAATTTAATTACCAACTCAATGTGAAACATTTGATTCACCTTAGTACCAAACTTCCTTAAATTATTATAAAACCACTAAATACCAAAAGGAAGCTTTTGTTGAGCTTCCTTTTTATGTAGTACTTTTAGAAATCAGTCTGCTTTCTTCAGTTTTTGAAGGAGTGTTTTTCTACTTAAGTGTCAGCCTGAAATGTTTCATTACTTTTCCTCAACTCTGTGTATTACATTTAGCCAGTTGTCTTTGAATTTTCACAAATCACATGTAATGGCCACTCAACACGCTTTCTCTTACCAAGTCCTTTACCTGACCTTCGGTTTAGCTGCAGAGTGCAGGTGTAGCTTTGCGTGCAAAAAGAAGTTTTTGATTAAAAAAATAAAAATAAACTTCTGCAGCAGCTCCAAAAGTCTTGAACATCAAGTGAAACCCAGGAGCCCACAATGGAATAACTCCACTGATGTTTAGCAGTGAGAGGTGCCTCAGATTCGGTGATTGTCAAAGTTGGCAGGTCCTCATTATTTCATGCGTGATCAGCTGAGCTGATTTTCACCGCTGCAGATGAAACATCAGCCTATCATAGCTCCTCGTATCAGTTGCGCGTTCTCCATTTTTGCAAGACAGATTTTACATTTCAGATGCATCTTGTTGTGTTTGTGCTTTCTGGGTCAGAATATCAAAAACCCAAAACATGTCCAGATGTCAACATTGAAAACATCATGTTTGTGTTTTATTGTCTTTATCAGATTCCTGCCAGGTAACAAAACTACATGTTATATAAATAAATAAAAGAGAACGATGTATACGAGAATCTTAAAGATGCTCTCATTTTTCTTTGTTATTATTTGAAATCATTTAAAATCCACTGGCGAGACTGAAAAGCACAACAGAAGGAATAAAGTGGCACATAGATGCTGCTTTTGCTGTTAACTGGGAGCTCACTGCAACAGTAATGACTGAGCTGCTGGATGAATGCACTCAACTTTCCCTTCACTGCCATGTTTCCTCTTGACCTTTAAGAACTGGCACATTATTTAAAATCAAATTCTACACATTGCAATTGCCAAAATGTTGGTGTAACAATCAAGACAAAGTACCTTGGTGCAGACCTGTATGCTAAATGATCAGTCAAGGATGCTGGGTTGCCTCAGTTCTCACTGGGTTACAACAAACAAAGAGCTTTTGGTAACTGTAGAGTTTTTCTGTGAACTAATTCACCATTTGAGTGTGTGTTCATACTCCATTTAGACGCTGTTTGGTTAACAGCTAGCCATTTACACTGAAAAGGATGGTTGGCAGCTGTTTAAATGTTTGTAAGAATGATAATTTAATACTTTTACAAGTACTGAGAGAGATTAAAACAGTCCAACACTACTGCTTTGGGCTCGCTGCCATCAAGTAGCATGTTATGTTGGCATCAAATGTTTTATCAGTTCCTCATTTACGTGTAAGTTCCCAGTACACACCTTGTGTGCGTGCAAAGCAGATGTGTGAATGCTAACAATAAAGTACAGATGGTAGGCTCAGACTTTCTTCATCTCTTTGGTTAATTTGTCAGTGGAAATGGGAATGTTTTACAGATTTAGGTACAATGAACCAGTGTGAGTGAAGAAAATCACCTGTGAGACTGTCTGTATGAGAATAACTGTGTTACTCTTCCGTTATAAGGTGCCGTTTTGCTACTTTTGGTTTGTATATGTTGGACTTCCTACACTGGATTGATGTTATTAGAGATTCTTTCACAAATCTGACAATGTTCCTCCAGAACCATATCTGCTGCAGAGCAATAACCAATAAAACCTGCAGAAAAGTGAGTTGAAGTTCTGTTACTTCCCAGTTCAGCAAAGGAAAAGGAAGTTCATCCATCCGTACATTTTCTGCCGCTTGTCTGAAGTGGGGTCGAGGGGGCAGCGGCCTAAGCTAGGAAACCCAGACTTCCCTCTCCCTAGCCACATTTACTGGCTCATCATATGGGATCCAGAGGTGTTCTGGGGCCAGCAGATGGTGCTCATTAAATCAAAGAAAGTAGCTAAATAAAAAGGTAAAAACTGGCAAGAAATATGTTATTTAACTATGTAATGTCAGGAGCAAGCTGACTGAACTGACTACAGAACAAACGCTAAATAACTGTACCTTGTGGATTCTTGTTGTCTGTTGCTTTATTGTTCAGTATTTTGGGCAGCTGCTCCTGAATAAATATGCTATATGAATAAACTTAACTTGAAAATGAAGTTCAAGTAGAACCTTGCATAACCAAACAATGGCATCTAAAAACCTCCAAACAATTACCGAAACACCGGATAACAAGTACCAGCACCAAACAAAACCTGTAGAAGCAGAGATGTAAACCTCGAGCAGACCTCAAAGTTACACATTGATTAAATGATCAAAGTCATGAAGAACAGGGTGAGGTGTCTGGCAAGTGGGCACAGCTGCCATAAATTTGCAGAATGCCTCAGTCTTCTGTGTGCTGAAGCCAACGGATGCAGCAGGGATTGGTCCAGAAGGAGGTGGACAGTCGGATAAGGAACCAGGAAGTAGAGGTGGTTGGAGGTGATGCCAAATGTAGGCAGGCTATGAAACATGGGCTTTTGCACACACAAGGAAGAAGTAATTAGCAATAAAATGGGAATATGTATGTGATGTCACTGGTATAGACAAATCTAACTTCCCCAGTACGGTGGACCAGTCCCACCTGTCAGTGTGCTGATGATATGTTTGCATTTCATGTATCTACCAGTGATATGTTTTCATTGATCCATGCAGCCAGAATGAATTTAATAAACCATGCAAACTAATTCAATTATTGTTAATTATGTTAATATTATAAACAAGAAAATCTGTTCATCTATTGTTAATTACCTCATACTGTCACAAGTCTTTAGTCTTAACTTTTATTATGTTCCATTTCAGGTGCAGCAGAAGAGAGTAGCATAACTTTAAGCTATTAATGTTTTCTGTGTTGTAATATCATGCATAAAGAAAGATTATAAACAAACCCAACTTTTCACTAGAGCCGTTTTCTCTACCTTTCCAAGACCTTCCATGCCTGAAAAATAAAGGCATGTGTGGGTTAACCTAGAAATCTCAGCTTATTTATTTGTATGTTGTTTTGTTTTAACATTAAGGAACATCATGAACCCGTCCTTCAAACGACACACTCTCCGGTAAGGACCGGAGAGAATGAGGATGAAACTGCTAACAATCAAATCTTAGCTTTGAAAAGGATGCAAGAAATCCTGTACAATGGTCATTTTTTAGATCTTTATTGTGTTCTTATCTTTATTTTTATGACTGCCTGTTTTGGTTTGTTTATTAATTTATGCAGTTATGTGGGGTTTTTTTTTTTTTTCTAAAGCATCATGACAGAAATATTAAGTGCCATATAGAGTGTACAGTTGTCAGTGTTGTTGTGTCTGCTCCCATGTTGTCATGAATTTCTTCCCATAAATTTAGAATAATAACCTTTCAAAGTCTCGGCAAACTTTCGGCAAAACACACACTGACACCCACACACACATATGAGAAACGAGAGGAGATCATCATTTTTCAAGCTTTAGAAAAATGTGAACATAACTTTAAACCTACAGAATGTGTCAACAGCTGCTTTCAATATAGTCACCTATAAAGTTTTTAGATGTGCAGATTATTATGTTTTATTTCTGCAGAGCTCTTTTCAGTCAGCATACATGACTCACTGTGGAGATGCCTGAACTGTCACAGACAAAGACAGGAAATGGTGAAACCTAGCAAAAGTGAATCTAGGTAATAGTGATGAAATACAGATTGTGATACAGCATCATTATATAACATGGTTAGTATCACCTCTGCAATGACTTATTGTATTTGCTGTTCTGAACGAAACTCTCATAGTTAGGAGGAAGTATAAGATAATGCTGGAGTTGTTGGAGATTTATTTTCTTTAACAAATGCCAACTGTCAGAAGAGTACATACAGGATATTCTTATAGCCACTGGAGACTCATTTTATGTTGGAATGTTTGCTTTCTTGGTTACATTTTTCTTTCCCCCTTTTGTCTGTTTGCATTTTCGTTGTCTTGTTCTGCATCTGTTAGCTTAGCTTGAAGTCTTTTCTATCCTCCAGTCTTGACAACTCTCCGTGTTTCTTTCACACCAGCTTTCAGGAACTGATTACTGATCAATTATTTAGTTAGCTGTTTCCTCCCTCCTTGTCCCCCAGAATAATTTCTTCTCTAACTCATAAAGGCAAAGAAGAAATATGTGTAAAAGTACTAGTTCAAGTTAATCCAGAGCTGGTGCACCTCTGAACTGGGAAAGAGGGAAACCGCAAAAGCAAACTGGTCTGTTTGTAACAATAAAGCAGCATCGCAGAACATGACACCGATTCCACGAAGCCAGCTGGCTGTCTGTGAACATACATTACGTGATGACTACCAAGAAAGGACAGTGGTAGGCTAATGAGGATGCTTTAGTTGAGCTAATCATGTGTAACTGGTTTGTGAATTGGGTAATGGTCCCATCAACACTTTGTTTTTTGTCCCATTTTCCACTTGTCTTGTTTATTGTGTGGACTTCCTGCCTAGCAGCACTTTCAGTTTCATTTCCCAACAATCTCATATAGGTGCCAGAGGTCCAACGCACGTTTTTACCTCAAATTCAGCCTTAGTCTTTAATTTTAGCCATTTCAAAAGTTCCTTTGTAAGTGTCTCCTGAGAACAGGTTGTTCTGTGTCTGAACCATAGAAATGTTCTGGAGTGGTGTCTGTCCATGCGGTGTGTGGCTTTCACTGGTGTCTGCTCAATGATTTTAGAGGATAAGCTCTAAGCTGAGAAGGGTGGGTCATAATAAGCTAAAAGTGAGAGAGGTGACAGTAGTTTCTCATTTTTGGGCCTTATACACATGCAACAGGAACATGTGTGTCTGTTAGAAAACCTTTAGAAAGTAAAGTTTTTGAAGCTTTCGTGTTCTTAGGCCAGGGGTGTCAAACTCAAATTCACAGAGGGCACAAATTAAAAAGAGGAGCAAAGTCGAGGGCCAAACTCATTTTTTTATTCAGAGAGTGACGGATATCATTCATGTTTTTCTTCTCTTTGAGATACCAGTACTGTATGAACATTTTCATATATTAAATAATAGTTTGGCTTATTTTTGCTTAAACACTGAACCGATTAAAAAAAAAAAAAGAAGTAATATCAGGTCTCTATATCTGGAACTTTATCTTCATCTTTATTCTAACCTAAATCTTTTTATCACAGACCATCAAGGCCAACACTTAACAAAATAACAACTATTTCAACATTGAACAGACCATGCCTTCAGTAAATAAAATCCTATTTATCCAGTTTAGTTTGCTTCCATTTACTCTGATGATGCACATGGGTCCAATCCAGATACTTGGCGTCGCTTTTTTCATGCAAGTCCATCAATTTGTGGAGTCAGGCTCTGAGCTGAGGAAATCCTCAGGACTGAATGAAGGTGTTTATTAGTGAGATGACTTCTTTGTGTTTTTTTGTTCATCTTCATGAAATAAAACAGTTGCTCACACAGATATGTGCTGCTGAACATAGAGAGCATTTGCTCAGTTTGGGCATGGAGTCAGGGCAGCATGTCGGGGAGGTAAGGTGGACATTGTTCAGCACCAACAGAGTCATACTTTGACTTAAACGTGTCATTACACTGTAGCTCAATAGGCTCCATTTGGAGGTTGCTTGGTGTGCTTTTCAACCACAAACCGGTTGTTAAAAAGTTTAAATCTACATTTTTTGGCTTCAAAGTCTGCAAATTGTCAGGTAAATTCAGCGCTTTTTCAGCAAACTGTACAAAAGGCAACACAGCGGTAGAGATCTGCTCTTCCATGACTTGGCAGCAACAAAAATGAGCCAGGTTTCCTTGCTGCATCTGCTTCTCCCACAACTTGGTTCTAAAAGCCCTACACGGCGTTGTAATAGTGATGACATGCACGCGCCCCTGAAGCTGCAGATTGAGCGTGTTGAGGTGGGGGGTTTCCCGTCCGGAGTCTAGCTCACCAAGACAGCATTGTGGGATTTGTAGTGTTAGGGGTACGTGCGGTGTATAATGGCTCGGCGGGCCAGACGTGATACAAGTTGGAAATCGTCTCGCAGCCCAAATATCATTTTAGTGCGGGGCCAAAATTGGCACGCTGGCCTGAGTTTGACATGTATGTCTTAGGCAATGTTGTTTCCAACCTCTGCTGTTTCATATTGTTTCAGCTGACTTGTCCATTTACACATGCACTAATGTGCAGTAATGTGTGTGTGTCCCTGCCACATATTTTCCAGGTGAAAAGGCTCCGACAGACAAATATGGGCTGGTAAGGACTCCACTGGTTTTCCTGAGCACATGCTGCTTAAAGCACTTAGCTGACCTTTGGTTTTGGTTCAGTTTGTGTAAAAATGAAGTTTCAGTATTTTTAAGTAAACCAGCATGGTGGCGTAGCCGTCACTGCAGCCTTACAACAAGAAGGTCACTGGTTTGCGGCTCAGCTGAGGCGGCGTTTGAACGTTGCCTCAGCTGTTTGGAGCATGTTCTACCATGTAAGGGTGTGATCTCTCCAGGTTTACCCACACATACCCTGAGTAGTATGTGTGTTACTTCCTCCGGAGTACCCGTCTTCCACAAGACAAGTGTGTTAGATTAATTGATCACCTCTTGCTCGTAGGTCACTTTGGATAAAAGCAACTGCAAAATAACTGTTGAATAGAACCAGTAGCATTCCCTAATGGTGTTTAGTTGACCTGATGTAATATGAATCTATGAAACCAGTAACACCGCGCTCTTATCCAGTGATCCCTTTAAGGACATACATTGGACTGTAAGCTCTAGCCTGAATCTGGAGTGGATGTTCCGAGTGATCATTATTTATCCTTATCAACAGCGCAGTAGCCTGAGGAAGACAGACTTCTGTGTTTGTCCTTCTTGAATTTCTCAGTATTAACTTACATCTTGATTATAATGACAGTTTAATCATTGATTCAGGCTGTTAAACGCTATGTGCTTTGCTTGGCTTTGACTAGAGAGCCATTTGGAATGGCTCAAGCTGAAAGAGTCAGTGGGTTGCTGGGTTTCTGAATAAACGGAGCAGGTCTTTAGAGCGTGTCATTTTCCTGTCACAAACAAAACCTTAGTTCCCTAACGCTCTCATTAAGTATTTTCAGGTATTAACTGAGCAAATATCACAGGAGCATAACTCGTGCGTATGCCGTTGAGTGCAGATTTTCTGCTTGAAACCATTTATTTTCTTTCTTCCTTTCTCAGTTCATTTGCTTTGATCAGCAGAACCCCGGAGTGTCGCCATACCAGAGTCATTATAACTAATGAGATGGCAAGAAAGTCAGGCACCTCATAATGTGTAGGAAGAGAATCACTCTACAGTGGCTGCCCTTTGTTGGCAATTACAAAAAGCCTACTCGTGTACTATGAACAAAAATCAAAAGCATTTATATGTTTGAATCAGGCCTTTAACCCACTAAGACCTGGCGCACCTTTTAATAAGAGCACAAGCACATTCCTAGTTGCCTAGTCTGTTAAAAGAACCCCAAAAACAGCTAAAGCTACGACACAATGCTGTGTCATCTGACATTATTTTTCCTTACATTAGATTAATCTGTCTTTTGCCAATATCTTCCCCTCAGGGATGTAACTTGCTTTCACCATTTCAAGCTGAACAAATAACATCTCATGTTCAGCTTTTCCCTCAAATAAGTTTATTTCCTTTTTGCTGCAGTTGTTTCATCATTTATCTGTCACAGACTCTGGCGCTCATCATGGAAAATACCAATTACTTTGCATTTCTCCTTCAGCTGTATCCTACCCCGGCCCTGCATCGATCTGGAACAATTCTCTTTGGTGCTTGTTAATGCTGCACTTTGAACTGAGGAAAAGGTGAATGACTTATGTTTCACAAGTGGAACAAATTCAAGGATTAAGTGGGTTTTGTTTTTGTACTTAATATGACATCTGCTATTTATTTGGTGACTGAATGCCAGCAAAAAGGAGGCCCTTTTGTTGTATTAACTTTTATTCAAGTTTTATGTGCTGTTTATATTTATATTTTCAACGGCGTTTCGCCCATAACGCTAAAGCTAGTGTGTTCTGTCAGCCTGCCAGTGTGTACCAGCAAAACAAGTTTTATATGTAGCATGATTCAACAACAGGGTGGTTAAAAGAGCTTTACAGAAACATTAAAGCATGAGAAAAATGAGAAGCAAAATTTAAAGTTAAAAACAAAAGAAAAAACAAAAATAAATAACAGTTGATAAAATCTGTATAAAAACATGATCAAACTTAAAAGAAACGGCAGATTTAGAGATTGAATAAAAACAAGTGAAATGCAGCTGTGAACAGGTGGGTCTTTAACGTGGATATAAATAATTTCCGCTGATCTGAGGCTTTCTGGTGGTTTGTTCCAGACATGTGGAGCATAGAAGCTGAATGCAGCTTCTCCATGTCTGCATCTGACCATGGGAACGGATAAATGACTGGATCCATATGACCTGAGCGGTCTGGTAGGTTCATACTGGGTCAAAAAAATCACTGATGTATTTTGGTCCTAAACCATTCAGAGCTTTATAGACCAGCAATGGAACTTTAAAGTCGCCAGTATAAAGACCTCAGAACCGGAGTGATGTGGTCCACTTCTTGGTCTTAGTGAGGACTCAAGCAGCAGAGTTCTGAATTAGCTGTTCTTCCATTTGATTTTTTAGACAAACCTGTAAAGACATTGTTCCAGTAAGCAAACTGGCCAAAGATATAAGCATGGACTAGTTTTTTTCCAGGCCCTGATGTGACATCACATCTTTTAACCTCCACATATTCTCAAGGTGCAGATGACTTTGTGATTCCCTTCGTGTGTTCTTCAAAATTTAGGTCTGAGTCTATCACTACACCCACATTTCTGGCCTGGTTGGGTTTTAGGGGTGTAAAAAGAAGCTCTGTAGTGACCTTTAATCATTTCTCTTTGGCTCCAAAAACAATCCCCTCAGTTTTGTTTCTGTTTAACTGAAGAAAGTTTGGTCCAGTCATAATCTCAGTGCATTGAGCAGCAGGGGCCCTGGTCCTTGTTGCCAAATGCACTGCGATGGACACATGTCTGCATCGCTGTTGAAACCACCTATCTCTGTGTGGATCCCTTAAGATATGTCTTCCAAAGTCAGGACCAATCCTCCGCTGTACACCGTGTCATGTCTAAAAGTGCTAATCTGGACAAGGGCTCGAAGTTGCTGATGCACCTCTTAGCCAGCAAGTTAGGTAACAGCAAAGACCAGAGAGGCCTAACTGGTGTGTCCTGACTGACATCAAGCCACCCTCTCAGAACTTGCCGCTCTAACCAGCACTCCTGTCATGACTCAGCTGGTTCTGATGCTGATGGATGACTTTAAGGACACACCAATAAAACTTTTTTTTGTTGTTTGAAACAACAAAATGCAACAAATGTGCCAAAAGGTGTATTACGAGGAAGAAACAGCAGTTGTTTAAAGGATGTCTTTTTCCATCTGTAAGGTGCAACTGACAGATAAAAGTTTAAAAATGGTTTGTTAAACCCTCAAATCACATTAAAAAAAAAAAAAAAAAAAAAGGATCACTGGCCTTTTGTCAGAAACTTGTTAAAGCTGCTGCGGTGCTTTCTGCCCCTTTCCTCCATCTTTCTGCCATTCAAGGAAGATTTCCACTTATTCCACATACACACAAGCTCCCAGATCACTCACAGACTTCAGAGAATTTCCAACTAAAAATAAAGCTAAAAGGCATGTGGGAGTCAATGCTGTATAAATCTGTATGCAAAAGAGCGCCTCTCCTCTCCTCTGGATAACCCAGTTGTCTACATTTAAAGTACTCTTGATGCACATGCTCTTGCATAAATTATGTGATCTCTAAGATCGTGAAAATCTCCAGATGCTTTGAGGAACTGGCAGCATTTCTATAGATTCTGTAATGAAAATTATTATATTTTAAGATGCCTGTTTGGTTTTTAAAAGTTTTTTAACGCTAACATGCCTCATGTCAGCTGCTGGTACAGCTGGTATGAAGAATGGGTTTGTGTCAAATCGGGTGAAAGAAATAAGGTTTGGCTACAGTCACCTGGACTCCGTCAATCAGGGATGTGCGTCAGAATAAATGTTAAAACAGCTGCATTGTTAAAGACTCATAAAGTCCACAATCAAGCTGTATGTAAGGTATTTCTGACAAGTCCTCCAATAAGCCTGACCAGGTTCTTATACTTAACATAAATATGCCCTAAAGAACAGCTTTTAAATCACTGCCCCTTGAAGCAGCAGGAAGAGACTGCAACTTCACATTGGTACAAATATATCCCTCAAGTGTTTCCTTTTAGAAATCATCTTAAAAAGGAAGGTGGAAGAAGTGTGGTGTGAGTAATCACAATACTTTCAGCTACAAGATTCAAGTTTAACACCAAACTCACAGGAAAACTTCTTTTTCCTTTTCTTTTCTTTTTCTCAGTTATGGGTTTCATCCCAGTGGAAATACTTAGTGGAAATAAAAAGAAAATGATCAGATAATACTGTTTTTAGTCACCTCTGTGAAAAACAAGATGGTCGGTCATTAGTTTTCATTGGTTTCCCAAGAAGAAACATGGGCATTTACTGAGATTTGTGAACCAGGAAGACCGGTAAACACACTGTTGGCCCCAGAAATACCCAAGGCCACAAGAAAACTGGCCAGTACGCCAGATGGCCAGGCGTACGGGGTTAAATGGGAAAGTTTTTTCCAAACTGGCATCACCAATTTTCTTTATGTACAAGTCCACCTTTGGCCATCTTGTATCAGATGCTTGAACATGAAAAATGAAAAAAAAAAAAAAAAAAAAAAAAAAATCATTTGTGGGTTCAAATCAAAACCAGCATCCAGTAGATGGATCCAGTTTGTATGCAGTTTTCTTCACAGCCACTGGAAATGCTGAACTGTTAGAGAAAGCAACAAGGTTTTATTCCCTAGAAGAACAAAAGACTTTAATTTGTGACGCAAACGTCCCACTTTGTTTCTCAAGCTTATCTCTGTGTGCACAGTTAAATGTTATTCTAAGTTAGACAAGTAAAAATGTGAATTTAACGTGCAACGAATGACAATGAGTCACATTAGTATTAATGAGTAGTATGAATCACACAAAATGCTTAATGTGCTGCCTAAACTGTTGCTTTGCACTTCATTAGGCACATCTTCATATGAGCATAAAATCATGGATCATGATTGGCAAGTGGTAAAATTAGACGCTCAGTCTGCATTCACATCAAAAACAAAGAAAAAGGAAAGAAAAAAAAACCATCTTCAAAACTTGGGTTCTTCCTTCAGCTAAAAGTGGATGCAATTACATATGACGCTACAGCCCCATGGAAGTCATCACCATCTGGAAAAGAGGTGATTATGTTTGGTTAAACTGTTCACAAGTGAGCTTTGCCTTGGTCCTGGTCAACAGTGCATGTACTCTTTGGTCCCCCTCTCCTCCATCTCTGTTTGATTCATCATTAATTAGAAGAGAAGGATGCATCTTGGTCAAAGCAAACAGATTTGGATTTCATGGCATTTAAACACCAAAACGAGCATGTTTTAAGCATTTCTCTTTAAACTTTGGTGCTAAAACATTCTAATTAAACCTCTTTAGTTCTCTTTGTCAATAGAAGCTGAATTCAAGCTGGTAACTTCAACCCCATTAATGGATGGTGCTTAAGTGTATCATGCTGTTTTGGGCATCAGTTTCTGATGAGCATGGCTCTGAGATAATTAGACTAGTTTACTGGACTGTAGACATCCGCCCACCACAGCTAGACGGAGAGGCAGCTGCCAGGTGAAATAGATGCTGTTGCTGCCAGCATCTGAGTCTCCATGTGTGATGTTATGGTCTGTAAACTTGAGTTTGTCCTCTCCTTACAGGCTGACTGTAGCAAACTAAGTGAAAATGAGCATCTGCTTTACATGTGGTGTGAAAAAGGCCTATATAATACTTTTATAATACCCGCCCGGTCTCACAGGAACTGTGAAACTTAAATGTAAAGCTGTGGAAACCTTCTTTTATGATGCCAAGGAACATAAGTTTTAAACAACTGTATTGCAGAAGAATGCGTGTTTTGAGTGTTCAACACTTACCCAAGGGAGGGGTAAGTGTTGAACACTTACCCCTCCTTCAGTTGTTCTGCTCACTTTATTGATCAGTGTCTAACTTAACATCTTCACACTGAAACTTCCTCTGTGGTGAACAATGATTAACACAAGAAAATCCACCAGAGACGCCACAGGCCGATGCAAATCATCCTGGCACGAAGAAGCCATGGGAGCCACTGTTCTAGATAAACTCGTTCCTGGGAAAATAATGTTTGTTCGGAGACTAATGCTACTGATGCTCTAGCAGTCCCCGCTGAGTCTGGACATGTCTTTTCAAGTGAGATAAAAGCAAACTGTTCGAAAGAGAATATGTCTTCATGAGTCACTCCCCACTCCCTCATCTGAAATACCTGTTTCACACCTTTTTTATTATTATTATTATTATTATTATTATTATTATTATTATTATTATTATTATCATCATTGTTATTATTATTATTATTATTATTTATATTATTGTTATCATTATTATTAATATTATGAATTGATTATTATTTATTAATAATTTTAAATTAAATAAAAGTTATAATAATAATAATAATAATAATAATAATAATAATAACTTTTTGTTTAATTTAAAACTAATTTCCAAGTTAAAAACTTGCTGACTCCTTGCCCATGCTGTGTCTCGCTGAAAGGGACCTCAGGTGGTGCTGTTGTCCTGACAACCAATAAGGGGAGCTTTCTCAGTCAAACGGCTGGATAATCTGAGAGAGAGAGCGCGCGCTAGAAACAGTGAGGATGAGGAGGTGGAGGTGGGGAGTGACTTTCCCAGACTCTGAACAGAAGCCCGCCTCTGCTCGTCGCCGCTGCTGGCTGTGCCGTCCCTTTACGCAGAGAGCATTACGTATCACTGGACTATAGAAGCTTTTTCTTTTCTTTTTTTTTTTTTTTTTTAGGTCCCAAACGCATTTCAGTTGTCCATCCATTCGGAGTGCTTAGGGAACATCTGTTCTACTAGAAGTCTGGACTACTATTCCTCCTTTCATACCTTTTTTTTTCTTTTTCTTCCTTGGACCTATCGCTCCCGGAACGCGCGTTTCTGTGCTTTTAAAATGCAAGCCGGACGCAAATCGTGTTGGAGGCAACTGCAGGCGTCCTTTTTCAGACTGCTGTGTCTTATCCCCACAGGATTCCCTGTCCGGAGTGTGGATATGCAGCGTGCCACCGACAACATCACCATCCGCCAGGGCGACACAGCCATCATAAGGTAGGACTCTCCTTCCAACTTTCCTCCCGTCTCCCTCAGCAGCACCCCTTCCTCTCCGCAAACGCGCAGATGAGGAGATCATCACGTGTGTCATTTGCTGCCACCTGAGCTTGGAACTTTTATCTCATCTGACAAACACAGACACCCTGTCATGCATCCATCATGTTTCTGCAGAGATTTGCAGCCACTCAGTCTAAAACCTGATCTTTATTCTAATGTAAACCCGCGCGTTTTGAAGGGTTGGAGTGTTTGGAGGAAGTACACCAAGGTGCAAACGCCTCTCATGTGATGTTTGGGGTCGCAGTGGTATTTCCAGAGTCTGACTCATCCTCACTAACTTAATTCAGGAACCTTTTGATGAGGCGAAGTGCGTCACGGTGCCAGGGGCCACTTTTTGTCTCTGACTTAACGGGAGGACACGATGGATTTGGACAGTGATAAGGGGATGATTTAAGGAGATCTGCGCTGAGAACTTTGCAGTTGTTTAGATCCCTGAAGGACATTTTAAAGCAGCTAGATCAGTTTCGGTCTGTTGGGGACAAGGAGAAGTACATATTTGCTTTTAGATTTCTTTGCAGCCGCATTCATTAGAAGCTTCAGCCTGCAAATCCTGTTTGGTGTTCAGTCGATGTTTTATTTTTATATCGTGTGAATACGCATGTGTGTGTGTGTGTGTGTGTGTGTGTGTGTGTGTCCGAACGGCCTCACAGTCGACTTAATTACTTCCCAGACAATGCAAGCTGTCAACTTTGTCATAGCCTTCTGTGATGCTGCTGGGCAGATGTCGCTGACCACGTGATCTGAGCCATGTGTTTGTGACAGATTAAAAAAAAAAAAAAAAAAATAGCGCAAGAGCGATTTAGATATAGTGGGATTTTTTTTTTTAAATCTCTCCTTGTAAACAAGGCGCTTCGCCTCCCCCCCCCCCCCCCCCCCCCAGCCTTCCACCACATCCACCACCTCTAAAACGGGATGCACTGTAATGTGAGCAAATCCACTGGTGTAATGGGCTGCACACAGAACATTCAATCACATTGATTTTCCTTACTCTGTTCATTTTCAGCCAGTATTTACAGTGCATCTCCCCCGATCTTGCCTAATGAGAGCCAGAATGTAAAATGCAATTATGGGATGGACCTTTAACACAGTCAGTCAAAAAAAAAAAAAAAAGAAAGAAAAAAGGCCAGCACACACACACAAAGTAGGATGCAAAACAGAAAGACTGGATGCAATGCAAGCAAGTTTCCTCATATGACTCCCCACATGGCTGAGGGTTCATGAATACGTGACATCTGCTGAAAAATGAGCCGATTGGTTCAAACTGTAGAGATCATTGCTTTTTATTTCATCTTCCACATTAAGTTGACTGTTTGCTGCAGCCATGCTCACTCAGTCCAAGACTTTGCTCAGTAGAATATACTGGCATGCAAAGTCACCATTGCTCCTCTGAAACTTTTATTTTGGGTAATCATTCGTAGTGATCCCACAGTCAGCCTCGTAATTAATTTGATGTTTGCGTTGCACCTCGTCGCGATTGATGAGCATTCTTATTTATCTCCAGTCAGGCACGGCTAAACGGCACCTCAGACCCCCGTGGCTCTGTTGGAAAACACAACCATTTCTCACACCCAGTTTCCAGCTGACAAATTGGAAACAGAACGGAGGAAGAGGAAAGGAGGGAGAAAATTCCTATGAGGGTTAAAAGGCAAAAAAAAAGTTTGAGTCAAGTTTGGAGGCCGATGGCCGGTAATTTGTTGAACTACATGCTATATCTGATTCCGTAAGCCGGGTTTTGTGAAGGCCAGGGGAGGGGATATTGGTGACCGGGAGGCGTAATGAGGCCCGTGCTTGCTCAGTGGAGCTTGTGGCTGCAGTCGTGGCACTCGAGGCACAAGAGGAGAAATGCGGGGATATGGAAACAGTATGTGGCCAAAACAACCGCTGTGACAGAAAACACAGCAGCGAGCCTCGCTGCTGAAATGAGGAGGGAAATGTATTTTTACCAGGGGCCAGGAACGGTGTCAGGCTGAATAAATAAGGAAAACAAAGTCTTTTCATGCTTGAAAATGTCGCATTTTCAGTGTCATTGTGACTCACAGTCAAACCCTGTAAGAAGCAGCTCATCAGTCGCATTAACTGATATCATAGTGTTCAATTAATCTCTCAGGTAGGTTAATTGTTTTTCTCCATTCAGAGAACATTGTAAATGTCTGCAGCCATATTTCGTAACTGCTGCTGTCTGTTGTGGTACATCTAGACTGACGTTCAGCTTCCCGCCTGCTGTCTCGAATGTTCAGAAGACATGTTCTCCTTTAAGCCTCCACCACAAATATAGATTAGGACACTTTCAACCTCTGAGCTGCTTTCCCTGAGCCTGGCATCAGCAGGTTAATCTAAATGAGATTAGTCTTTCAGAAACCGCCACTGTTGGTGAGTTGCAGCTCGAAGAAACATTTTCACACCCTCAGCGCGAAGTCGATTACAGATCATCTTCTGCTCTGTTGCCGAGATTAAAACCTCTTAATTAAAAGGTTTTTAGCCATATAGTCAATTTTTTTAAAAGATCTTTTTTTAAAATCTTGTTCACATTGCTTTACTGAAGAGTAAATTATGTAAACAAACAGCATCCAAAGTCATCCTGTGAGTTTGTGGCGACATCGCCGGCGATCTGGGTCCTACATTCGTCCGCTGGCTGTCGTCTCACTACAGAGAGCAAGGCTGGTTTTTAGTTTAGTTTTTTGGTTGGTTTTTTTTGTTTGTTTTTTTTACTATTTTGTATCTGCTTGATGTGACATTTGCCCCTGGAAAGCACAAACAGAAGTCCCAGCATATTACATTTAAGTCTGCATCGCAGCTCTCGTGTCCAGACCGATAAGATTTAGGTCAGTGAAAAACAGGCCGTCAGCGCCAGCAACTCTGCTTACTCTGCTTTATTTATTTTTTATTGTTGTTTTGTCTGGGCATTAAGATGATGCCAACAAGTGAAATCAAACTCGTCTCAGTCTCAGCGAGATGCACTAAGAATCTAAAAGGATGTAAAGAGAAAAGTGTCTCCTCATTTCCCAAAGCCATTCCTGCACCACAATACTCTCCTCTTTAATTGCTTTTTTTGGAGCCTGTCTCTCCGTAAAGGCCTCTAGGGCTAGGTAATGTCAAGAGAGGTCCTGATAATTGACAATCGCATATTAAAGCATTGATGACACAGTCTCAGCGATTGCGCTTCTCTGGGTCAATTATCTGAGCTTTGACAACACACTGGCTTGTTATTTCACGGAGGCCAATTCGGCTTTTTGGCCTTAAGGATCTTTTGTCATAACTTACCCCCAAAAACTCTGCCTTTAATTTGAAGTCAGCCTCAGCCAGATATTGTGTGTGTGTGAAACCTTCTCCAGGCTCTGACACTACATGGGATATAGTGTTATTCTAATTCAAGCTCCCATCCAGTTTGAAATGCCCGAGAATCCAGTTAGTTGCATTTGCATTATTAAAGCCTCAACTATTGAACTCCGATAGTTGCATCTCTGGCTGCTGATGTGTGCGTTAGCGCAGTCGGAAAGCGAGACGCTGGAACAAAGACTTCCCACATGCAGCAAATCAGCTGCATAACCAGCATATTCCACGGTGAGAAGGCTGATCATACACTAAATTCCCAGCATGTCACGTATAGCTCCAGTTTTTAAGCATACAGACGATCTCCGTTCCACCTCTGCAGCTGTCAGCTGCTACGGACTCTACAGGCATAAAATACTGCTGCGGCTCGCTCTGCGTTAATTACAACAACCTAAACAGCCTGTATTGTCTGTAATAAGATAAGACATATGATTTATTTCCATTGATAAATGCATAACTTGCATGGAAATTCTTCTCCCAGTTATAACCAGTAACCTTATCCATTATTAACATGAGAGCACTTGTTTATTCTTTATGGTGTGGAAGTGTTTAGAAAGAAAAAGAAAGCCACTTTTAGGGCCCTAAACTCCCAGTTTTCTGCACTTGAATAGTGCTGATGATGTGTTGTGTTTTAAAAGCGTTTTGTATTATTTATTGTCCTTCCATCCATTTTCTGCTCCATATTTATGGCCGGGTCGCCAGGGCAGGCATCCGAGCAGAGATCTTGATATGTTTGGCCCTCGTTCACCTCTTCCAGCTCTTCTGGAGAAACAGAGAGGCGTCGCCAAGCCATCTGAGTGATACAAGCTTTCAAGCCGGTCCTGGGTCCTGCCATGACGACTCTAACTCTTCCATAACCTCGTAAACCCCATTAACTCACCTCTTCTCATCTTCCATCGAGTCCTTCCTGGACTGCTGAAACTTTCTGATAAGAGATATTCCTAAATTTTCCACTGTCCTGAGATTCTCTGCTCCAACACATCTGATTCTCCTCAACAGCTTGACCTTGGGCTCTGCACAAACCTGCCAAAGACTCACTGTTCAGAGCAGGGAAACATCCTAAAACCTGCGAGGTGTCGTCTCCTGAGGGCCAAAGTTGGAGAATCCTGCTGCAAGCGAGGGATGGGACATGTGTTGAATGAAAAACCTGCAGCTTAACTTTGGAGCACAGTTTTTCCATGCTTCAAGAGTTCGGCACAGCACAGAGCTTTAAAGTGGAACTATTATGTGCATTTCAGGCTAATTTATTTTTATTTCTGAGACCAGAAGAGCTGGGATTGATCGAGTTATTGTCACAAATCGCTTTATTTACTTCAGACCGACCCTCTCCGTAGGCTGTCAGATCAGCCTGTGGGCAAAACGAGTGGATTGAGACTCTTCCGCATTAAGCCCCGCCTCCTGCCACTGCACTACATCGGGAGCGCGCTCCGCACCTGCTTTCGCCGTCATTGTAACATCTCATAAACTGAAGGATTAGGCTAATATGAACTCAATAAAAAAACAAAATACAATGTCAACACATAGCATACAGCCCTACATGTTGGAACCTGAATCAGACCCTGAAAACGAAGTGGAAAACAGCAACCCACAGCAACGAATGCAGCAGGATGTCTCTCTTTGGTAAACTCACCAGCCATCGTTGGAAATAACTTTATCCCACGTTTTCCACCCGCCTGATGTATTTGTACATGCCCTAGTTAACCAGTAGAAGGTAACCAATCACCGAACCTTATCCCCCGGGACGTCACAAGGATTTCCAAGTAGAAAAAAACTCTCTAAAACGACACGTTTTTCGTCGCCATGGAAACCGAACGGAGAGAGTGCTGGAACTGAAACTCAAACTCAAACAGGACGGTAATAAAAAACAGTGCCGTTCACATGTCTGATGAAGATTCAACACTGTAACACTGTAGAAAGCTCAGAAAACTCGAAATACCATCATAGCACCCCTTTAAGGACGGGGAAGTGGATAAGGGTGGGCGTCTTTAGCCACATCACAGTTCGCTGTAAGGCCTTTATAAAGCGATTACTGATGCATCGTTTGACCACTACGACTTGCCAAGTGGAAATATGTGACATAATTTCTTGTATTTGTAATGACAAACATGAGATAAGAAGACTCGCTCATCTATTGCAGAGGAATGTTTTTCCACCACATAGGAGCCGGACATGAAGTTGGCACCGATCTGCATTGACTTAGAGTTGGTCGGCCCACCGACGGCACCTGCTGCCTCAGAAACCCAAGCATTGGATTGACTGTCGACTGCGGTGCATCTGTTTGTGTTCTCTGTGTGTTCAGAGCCAAAGCAAAGGCTGGAAAAAAAAACAAACCTGTGTTAACAAGGAATATAATATCAGAATGAATGCATTCATTAATGTTGTAACAAGTTAAGATGCACAGCTGTAGTTATTACTAGATATGAATTCATTTTTAGTACGTCACTTGCTGTTAACATCACGTTTCTTCAGGTGTGACAGTGGCATCCTCATGATCCTGAGATTCCAGAGAAACCATTGATATAAAATCTGTGACAATTGATCAATGGAGAATGGATGAAATATCAATCCAAAGTCTGACAGCTTTCCCATGACATCTCGGCGAAATTACAAGCGGTGATAACTTTGATGAATTTCTGATAGCAATTAATCAGCGTCGTCTCTAAATGAATCCTAACCTGCTGCTCTTTTCAGCCTGGGATAGAAAATAACAGCAGTTCATGCTTTATTTTTCTTTGTTTATTCAAATATATTTTTATTTTTATGTTTATTTATTTTTTATTTATTTATGTTTTCATTTGATTTCATAGTAATTTATTCACATACCATGTTTTTTATTTTAGTAAATGATAATTTACCAGACATTAAAAAGCATAATGATAAATAATGTGTTTACCTTTTAAGCGTTTTTAATTAAAAAAAAAAAAAAGATAGATAAATACACCTGTCATGCACAGAACAAATCTGCAGCACAGTGACATCACTAAAAAAATAAATCAGTTAAGTGTATTAATTGTTTTGTCACTTTCACTCACCATTTTTTAAAAGTCAGTTTTTAGTTTAGACAATTATTCAGTTCTGAGGGTGACTTCATCCAGTAAAGGGGTCTGTAGCTCAGGAGGAGGAACAGCTGTCTTTCAATTGGAAAGTTGGGAGACTGATTCCAGGCTTCCTCTGCCTATGTGCCGAAGTGTCCTTGGGCAAGACACTGAACCCACAGTTACCCCTGTTGTGCCTATCGGGGTATAAGTGTGTGTTCTCGCTCATGTGTAAGTTGTTCTGGATAAAAGAGTCCGCTAAAATAACTGTAGAACTGTTGTTATGGTAAATGGACTTGTACTTATTTAGCACTTTTCCAGTCGTACTGACTCAAAGCACTTCATAACACATGGCACGTTCACACATTCACACACACACACACCTATCGGCACATCGGGGGCCAACTTGCCCAAGGACACTTTGGCAGGGAAAGCCTGGAATTGATCTCCCAACTTCCTGGGCTTCCGAGCTATATCTATATAAAGCCATAAAATAAAGGTGGTGGAGCAGAAAGTACAACATGTTTAATAATGACTTTATATGTGTGTGAGGTGTTTGAGTGAAGGGTTGAAGGTAAAACATATGTTTAAGCTTGACTGTGCATCATCTAGAAGATCTCTGAATCTTTATAAATGTTATTGGCAGATGCTGAGAGACATTTAGTATTTGTTTAAAGCCTTGAGCACAAACAAAAACTCCATTTTTACAGCATTCTTTTTTCTTTGTTTTTCAGTAATTGTTGGACCCAAAAGGTTCCTGACACTGTAGAGGCAATTACTCAGTCGGTGGTCCCAGGAATCATGTTTGACACTTCGGCATTATAGTGGTTTAATTTACGTTAATTACACACGCTGTGTTTTGAGAGAGTTTTGAGATCTGCTGTGTACAGCTTCACACTGCTCTTTACACAGTATGGCCATTAAAGTTTGATTATTTATTTTATTAAAGTAATAATTAAACTTAATGCTGAAAGGAAAAGCATTCATTTGCACAGATACTTTCCGAGCTGTAAACCTTCATTATTGTAATGGAGCAGACGTGATTGCGTTTAATAAACACATTGATTTATTTTAATGAAGAAACAGCAGGAAGCGAAAAATTTAGGCAAAAACCAAAAAACTGAGGACTGCTGTTTGGTCCGCCTTAAACGGAGAGTGGGATTTGTTTGGCACAGTATGAACACCAACTGCATGCTGATGTGGACCAAGAAAAGTGGGGGGGTCTTCGTTTCCTTGCACATAGAACGTCCAGGGACTGACAAAAAGTAACGTTTGCAAAACGCAATGACGCCTCAAGAAGAAGAAAGAAGTGATGCAGATTGTTGTTTGTGCTGGAGGAAAAACAAAGCCAACGTTATGCATTTAGAAAAAATGCACAGGTCCAACTTTTACAACCTGAACCCACATGAAGGTGTCACAAAGACCAAACCTGAACTGTTGGTGTTAAAATCTGGACCCGACCCGTTCATGTAAAACCCACAATCTCACCCTCATTACATTACTTTTCATTATTTAGTTGTATTTTTAACCTCATTATTGTCGTTTTTCATTGTATTTACAATGAAAGAGAAAAATAAGCAACTAAGTAAATATATGTAAGGTTTTATTTTCAGCACAACTTTTATTGCTCATGTAAAATCACTCTGACCACAAGAACACCTCACTGTCATCTGCTATTTTGCTATTTGGGTCTTTTTTTTTCTTTTGTGACTGAGAGAACCAGCCAGATACCATCCCCCATCCATAGGTTTAGCCGTGTTCTCCCATCCTGAATCACAGGACCAGTAGCAAAAAAATATCTCACTGGCTGCACTGGATGCCAGCATGGAGTGGACCTTCCTCTCCGTAAGAATGGGGTTTGCTTCGGCTTCACAATAAAGGCGACCTCTGATCAGTGAAACACTCATCATGTCTACAAAAATAAGAAAGAAAAGAAGGAGAAAGAAAAGAAATCCTGCAACTCACCTGCACTACAGAAATATGCGCCTGCATGATATTAAATCTGTCATTTTTATTTGTAAAACTGTGTTTTTGGAAGCGCTATGTGACTATGTGACGTTGCCAGGGCGATTCGGTCCACTTTACTTATGCGCTGTTTGAACGGAAACCAAAGCAACAGATGTGAAACTTTTCAGAAATTCCCGCCCAATCAGACCTCGTCCCACCTGGGACTGTTCTGGTGTTAGAACCGTCTTAAACAAGGTAAAAGGAGGCTAAAACAAAACAAGTTTTATACAAATAATACAAATTATGTTTGAAATGCTTTCTGATTTTGCTCATTAAGGTTCATTTTGTCTTTTTTCCTTCATATAGTCACAATTATAGTGTGAATATGTACATTCTGCATATAGTTTTTTCAACTATACTTCTCAAGTACACCCATCTTTCCCCACACATCCATACAAACAGCTTTACATCAACATGAATCATGATGAAGACACACAGACACCAGGCAGGTAGAGCCAGACTTTGGCAAGGCTAACCTGGCCATTCTACGTTGTCTGCAGGTGCAGGGAAAGAAAAGAACAAACACACCAGTTTTCTGGATTTTGAGTTTGGAGTTTTGCCCTTTTTTTTTTCACAGTCAAGCCCATCCTGGAGATCCTCTGTCCCCACTATCTCTTCATCAGGCTGCACCCCCTCCTCCTCTTCTTTTATTTTCCTGTGCCAGTATTGAGCTTGTACTGTGGAACACTAGACAAGCATGAACAGAAAAAAGTTCCTCTACGAAGACGATAAAGGAAATACTGTAAAGGCGATGAGTGTTAGCTGAGGAGCTTTTCACGGAGAGAGAGACACAAGCAGAGGGAAGAGAAAGGAATATGTTGGATGGTATTAGTGTGGGGGATGGCCGCAGTATTAGTACAATCAGCAGCATAATCCCCTCTGTTCCAGCCTGCGCCTAGGATTTTCAAATCAATTTCATTTTCACTCATCATGCCATGGCGGGGAGCTGAGTGGCTGCCAGTTGGGTCATCGTGGCATTGTCCTTGTTTTAGTGTGGGACGGAGCCGAGGTGAGGGAGGACGGGCGGGTGAAGGGGGGGGGGGGGGGGGGGGAGTCTCTGTGGGTGCACAGACATGGATTTTGGCTGTTATTTGCCACTGCTACAAAGTTTTCTGAAGTCTTTCTGGAAAGCCGGGGAGTCGTCACAAGTTCCAGAGGCTTTCATGTTGGTCAGTAAGATCAGAATAATGGCCTGCAGAGACTGTGTGAAGCCTTTTTACATCGGAGTTCTGAGGCTCTCATCCGAAGCTTGCAGACCAGCGCAGTTTGGGTGCATTTCAAAGACTCCCAGCTATGTTTTGTCTCCAGAATGTAGTTTGATGTTTACTGCTTTACCCCCAGAAAACACACCAGGATATTCCGAGGTCTTTATTATGTACTCTCAGCGTATTTTTTTTTTTTTGTAAAATTACTCAACAGGAATTTCAGAGCTGAACTTTATTGATTCATTTTTCTTTTCCCCCTTTGATAGATGTGAATATTGAAGCAGCGCTTCCACCTAAAAGTGATCCCACTCCATTTCCCCTCTTTGCCGAGGCTTTTGTTGGGCCAGCCAGGCTTTCTCTGAGTGCATATTTAAACTACTCAGCAATTTTTCCCTGCCTCTGGCTACGACCAGATGACGGCCGTCCAAATGGACTGGAGGAGTATTCTTACAGCTGTCAGACGCCTGGAACTGGCAGAACACCACACAGCTGCAGTGGATTTAATGTTAAAGGATGAAACAGACTCGGAGGTTATGTTTCGGTTAATCAAGATGCATATCCATGAAATGTCTGAAACAAGTTAGGAATTACTGGATGACAGCACACAGAACATTAAAACCAGTGAAAGGTGAAAGTTGTAACACAGCTCGCCATGTTATTTTGCAGACAGACAGCATGTCTTGCAGGACAGCAGGAAAATAGCTGAAGCTAAGGACAGAGTCTCCCTGGAAGCCAGTCTGATTGGGTCTTATGGGAGCTGTGGGAAGCAAGCTCAATCCACAAGGACCCTGCCCCCAAAACAAATTCCCATGACCAGACTGGTCAGAACTGTTTTGGCTACATGAGAAAGACGTATTAACTAACAGGCGGGTGGTAATGAGGTTATAACTGATTAAAAAAAAAAAAAAAAAGCATAATTATTTGCTCCATTATGAAAAATTATAATGAATTAATGTAAATGTTTAAAATGCATGAGCTTACTGGAGGTTTCCGTCTTGGCTCTAACCAGCCAGTCTTTCAGTCATTTAGCTATTAAGCTATTAAATAAAGCTTGAAGGAAGACAGCAGAGCCTTGAAATGAAACGTGAATATGTCACAAACACCTTCTTATAAAGCGGATAAATGAATGAACCGAGCTCCGTTCGACTCCTGCAGCAGGTTAAATGTGTTTCAATCTGTCCATCAGCTGGAGTGAATTTAAATTAAAGCTGAAACATGTGGCTCTGAGCTGCGATGCTTTGCGTCCCTGCAGCTGTAAATCCGCATGGGTTTAAAGCAGATTAGTGGCCTGCAGTAAGTATAGTCCTGAAAAAGCATACACACTGTCAACCCCTCACTTCTTACGAGTAAAAATCTGCTTACTGACCCACTGACACACACTAAACTTGCAGAGGAAGCTGTGTCATCGGCAAAGACTATGTTTATTGAAGCTAGAGGTCCGTTTGACATGCGTCATGTCAGAGAAGGTTTTCATTATGGTGAACTCAGTCACTGGATGAAAAGAGCAGCGAGACAAGATAATAACAGCTGTGTGTATGTGTGTGTGTGTTTGTGTGGGTTTGCGTTGAGTCTTGGTGCCGTTTGACAGGATAATGGAATTTCTATGTATTAAATGTTATTTTATCAACATTTCATTTGAATTTAGTTTGGTTTCTGTTTTTTATTTCCTAATCAATTAATTTTATTTTTATCTGTTTATATCTATTTATCTAGGAGGGGTCTCAACTTTGTTAAGCTGATGGATGATCAGATAGTATGTTGTCTTTTTAGAAGCAGAACTTTTTTAGTCAATAAGCAAACACAACAAAACCAGGCGAGCTTAAATCCCTGCAGGAGGCCTTTGGATGCTTTATGTGTAAGCTATGATGCAAGGACCACAGGCATGCAAATGTGATTAGCTGTTAAGTGATGACTTATTTTGGTTTAATGATGAAAAGATTAAGAATAAACTAGATTTATGTCTGGAGCACTTTTCAATTATAAAGTTACCAAGCGCTTTCCGTGGGGAAATTAAGATAACATTGATCAACGCGGTAGAAAATATAAAAACAGGCCAAAAAAAACACGAGATAAAACATAAAGCCTTAAAAATCAAAGTCTTTTCTTTACACTTCATCAGTCTGTGAAAGCCATGGTGGTGAAATGTTTGGAGCTTTCTCAAAACGGGGTTATCTGAACCACATTACCCCAAGCTCTCTGTCAGTAAGCAGAGGGGATCCTGGGAAGATTTAGCAGTGCTGAAACATGTTAACATGTTTATTCATGGAGAAAGTTTTAGAAATTACACTTTCTCTTAAAGAAGATACTTAGCATTATGGGCAGTTTATTCCACAGTCGTTTTTCTTGTTTAGTGGCAAAACACCTGTAAACATCTGGCTTTTAAATGCAGTGTAAATTAACATGTCAATGGGTCTGGTGTAGGCGCCATGGGTCAGCGTGGCACCGATGGAAACATAATGCCTGGGTGAAAACACTTATTTTTGATGGGTGTGCCACAATAACAAGAACAACCTGATAAATTTTCAAAATGCAAAATGAATTGATGAAAAGTCCCTACAAATAACATTTTCAGTTGTGTCTTTTTTAAAGGGTAACTGAATTTTGATTTGTACACCGATGTAGCTATTTTCCGTAATACTAGTTTTTTTTAAAAATTATTTTTAGATTTTTTTTTTTTTTTCGAAAAACGTTTATAATAAACCTCTAATTCACCCTCGGAAATCAGAAGCCCTTAAAGCACTATGTGTTAAAACTTTTAGCTTTGCATTGGCCTTTTTATGAAAAATAAGTGCTTTAAGACTTTGCAGTCTTTTGGACAGAACTCAGTGCTGGCCAGTTTGAAACCTTTCAGCCTTTAATCCGTAATCTCCTATCAGATGTGTTCCTCATTCCACATCCAGCCCTGATACCAAAACCTTTGCCACAAAAACAGGGCTCATTTAACATATATAATAAAACTCTGTTTGATGCTCTCATCTATTCCTCTTGTGTAACAGAACCTCTTCAGGCAGAAACCGTTTTTCATTGGTTAATTCAGGTCATCCAAGCACTGAAAATAGGGAAAGTATATAATTTACGTGGGTGTCAGTAATTGTGTCCACATTGAATTTTTTCTTTAACTATAAAGGCCTCTGTGTTGTTTGTTTTGCATTGCTCTTATATTTCTCAAGATATCCAAAATGGCTGCAGCAATTTTTATCTGCATGTATGTTTATATGTTGAGCTGCATGAGCAACATTTCTATAGTATTTCATTCCTTACCCCGGGGCAGCTTTGTGGAAACAGAGAAATTCTATTAATATTCTTAATGGAAACATGATCTGATTTTCCTTACCCTGTTTTACTTTGTGATTCAAATGGAAACAGCAGAAAAAGGTCACAGTGTAAAGGTGTGGGAGATTTAAGTTTCTCACTTGGCATTTGTGGATTGAAGATGAGTTCATGGCCTTCTTGTTCTGGTTTGTGTTACATTAATGTGTCAGATACTCTTTTAAGAAAAAGTTTATCTGAAGTTCTTTTATACTTTCTGACATTTATATTTAGAAACATTGATAAAAGAAAAAGACAAAGAATTCAGCTTCACTTGTACCGTTTATAATTATTAATTATTCAGATTCAATCGAGTGAGCTTGATGAGTTGAGTTTAATCTTCCACCCAACGAAACAACATTGTCTTTTGTTACTTGTGTTTGTGGTTTTTCATTACCTTCTCTTCAATCATGCTCCCAAATGAGTTTCTGAGATATTGATTCTGTTCGCTTCCTGTTCATAACTTTGCCTCTTTTTTTCCTTTTAAATATTCCATTGACCCTTAAAAAAATCCACATCGTCAGCTGCAACCTGTGAGCCTGTAGAGCTTTGTCTGAACTAAGAGAACATCCGAGGCCTGATTAATTCATTATTACCTGGTGTTTAGCACTTTAACAGAATTATTTGAAGTATTGTGATGTTCTTGTAGTTAACAGGCTGTTTCTGCATGAAAGCTCTTACCAGCTATGGATAAGGCAGGTCATTTACCAGCTGCTGCCTGATGGCACATCGGCGGGAGACAAGAATACACGTAAAACTTATTGAATGAAGTAGTGGCTGCTAATGTATTGCATCTCATACTATAAGTTTGCTGTTTACAAAATGTTTTTAATTTTTGCAGGCAGTTATTTACAAGTGAGGAATAAATCTCCAATCGTAATGCAAGTGAGAAACACTGGTCTGTGCATATCATATTTTATAAATACACTTTCTCAGACCTTTTGCATCACTTTATGGTGGAAACTTTGCTCAAAATCCTGTTCAGCACAATTGGTCACTTGTCTTCTACCCCATAAAAAATTGCAGCAAGCATAGGACACTATCATAATTTGGATATATCACCACGAACATCCCCTTGCCACCCAAGTGAAATTGAAGAGGAAAATGTCTCTTTTTTTGTATAATTTCATTCAAAGACATAAAAAAGACCTCATACTTGGAAAAAAAAACAAAAAACAAAAAACTTTTCTTACCAGATTTTATTGGTCAGCCTTAAAGGAGTTAAAAACTGAAATAATTTAAATTCAGGAGACCAGCTACATTCTTATAAAAAAGTGCAGGAGTGTAAGTACATCTGTGTTAAGCATGCTGGGGTGTTAGAAATAGCTCTTCAAAGTTAGACAAGATAACGCCTACTCTGAAAGAATTTGGTACAGATTTTTGACCATTCTCAAACCCAAGGGGGAAAAAAAATGGTCCAAATGAAGACTTTTGCATTTGAGTGGCATTACCAGGTGATGGTATACAATGGTCTGTGGTGCTGCATACTGCACAGTCACACTTTAGGCTATCGTTACTTGGATTTAATGCATCAATCATCAGGTGGTCAGTTCAGTTCAGTAAGTAATAGAGGGACACATGTCCCTATACCAGATGTGCTGGCACATTTCGGACCATCTGTAGAGGATTTAATGGTTGGAAGACCTGCTGGAAGGGGGTTGCAATAAAATTAAATGAAAAAAAGATGAAATGGAATTATATTAGTGCCTAAAGGGAAATTACAAGAAATCAATTTAATGAATTAAAAGAGACTATAAGAGTCCAGGACAGAAACAACCGCGGCTTGTTCCAAAAATTGGATTGCATAATGTGTCAGATATGGCCCGATTTATTAGTATGTTGCAAAGGGAACAGGGAGCTTTGTCATTGAAGAAAACCAAACTATCAACCATGGCAACCAAGTTTTTGTTGCCTTTGTTTAGGAGATTGTTGAAGAGTTGATTTCCTGCACATAAATATTGTGGTGAACGGAGTTTTTGACGTCACATAAACCTTTTTAAAGCTGGTCATCTGGCCAGATTTAGAAAAGTTTAGTGAAAGGTGTCCCTTCATCCATATGGTTGTCTCACTGAGGCAAACTGAGACTTGAACTGAAGTAGTTGAGTCATATAATTGGAATGATAAAGCAAGTTAAGTTTCATCTACATAGAAGCATCAGTAGAGGCAATGCAAGTGGACGAGCAGGCCCAAAGGCATAGAGAGTGATTCTATGTGTGTTTGTCCTTCCCATGGCACTTTGGAAGAATGCCCAGTGATATGATTCAGATTAAAAGTGTGTTATGCCTGACATTCCCATATCAGTCACATTTTCTCAGATTTTACATGATCTGTGTGTAAAAAGTTAAGTTTTAAAAGCCTAACGACCAATAGACTTTCTTTTTACATCCTCTTTCTGTTTTCTTCTGTTTGGTTTAGATACCAGAACCACTTGGTTCTCTATACTGAAAGATCTTGTTGCTTTCTGTTGAAATAGACCCTTACAGATTCCCTCTACACAACAATTTAAGTGATAAAATATAACACTTCTTTTCTAAATACCTTCATGCTCCATATTTTCAACCAAAATACTGACTATATCCCGCGACCCTGAATTGGACGAAGCAGTTCAGAAAATGGATGGAGACTGACTGTGTACCTAGCATTCAGTGTAATTCTTTAAGAGTGTGTGGAAACTTAAATGCAGAATTTAAGTGCGTTACTCAGAGTCAGCTAAAGTTTTTGAGTTTGCTTATCTGTGGATGTGTGGAATGTAGACATCTATGACTTTTCTCACATTTAGCCATTGCTTAAATCTGAATCTTAAAAGATATTTTCCAAAATGACTGAAGGTTTTGAGTCTTAATACTTTCTTTCAACCTCCTTTTTTTCCTTAAGTTTGTATTAATCAAAAGTGTTGTGTCTTTACAATCATTCAGAATAGTCCTGTGTGTGTGTATTTCCCCATGTTCATGTTGGCAAGTGTTTGCAGACAGGCAGATTGTAATTAGGCTGAAAGTAATTCTCGATGTTTTCCCAAGAGCTTCGAGAAAAAACTCTAATAGACACTTTCCTTGTGCTGCTCGACAGACCGGTCGTCTTTCAGAACATATGGTGTTATTGAAAGGCAGTGCAGTGCATTAATGTCTCCATCTCATACACTGACATAAAACATTAAAGAAAATTTTTCAAAAATCTCTATACTGAAAGATCTTGCTTCCTGAATGTGTAGAAATACGAGGCCCACCTCCCACGCCGCTGTGAACTTTGCCTGACTCATGTTTAGAAGACTGCTTTTCTCTTTCATCCTGCTCCCACATATCATCTTACATTAAGAGTTTTATACATATTTAATCAATTTATTTTCTAATGCAGGACTGGTTCTGTAACGTCCTCATAATAGAGGACAAACACATTGATATACTGGTAAAAGGACACATTCGAAGATCTCCTTTTAAACCGCTTATTATATGTAATCATTCAAATATCTACTGATTGGAGTAGATTTTGCAAACCTCACTACAGTTTTAGAGATGAAACCCAATAACTCTATCAGTATGACTGATGTCTGCATAACAGGTGGTTGACTTTCCTCAATGTTGTATTTGAAAATACAAACTTTTACATTTCAGTGGCTAAAAGTTGATTTGTAGACATTTTTTGAAAGCTTGCAAAGTCGAATCTGTGAGATGCTCATATGACCTCATCTAGTGTGACTGTGTAATGTGAACGGGTTGTTTGTGGGTGGTAAGCTGACTTGGTTGCTACGTAGCAAAAACATGGCAATAAATAACTCTGGTACTGGATTTTCACCGTGCTCTTCATTTATTAAACTTATCAACCTTACAAAGCCTGGTTGGACGGCTACTGCCTCATCATGCATGAATAAAACACAAGCTACACAACCCGCCTATTACTATGAGATCGGGAACCAAAACGAGCAGAGCGTCCATTCTTCACGAGGCGACGTCCCAATCTGCTGGGCGCTGTCTGATGACATCACTAATAATGGACAGCTAAAGTGTCCTTAAAGGGCCATTCCACAATTACTACTGTTAGAACTGACGGCGTCATGTTCTGCTCTGAAATCACATGAATGCTAAACATCTTTGCAGACCAGTCAGAGCTGTACCTGTGGCATCAGTACTGCAGCAGCATATTCTCATAGGACAGCAGGAAGTTCTACAAAATTCCACACAAGCACACACACAAACATGCATGCAAAGAGTCTGTGCTGTTGTGGCTGCTTCCAAAATCCCCAGACATAATTCTGATGGGACGTGATGGCATCCGTGGGAAGCAAGATCAGTCCACAGGGACATCACCCCACATCCCACAGGAGCCAAAGGATATGCCGTTAAGGTCGTGGGATCAGACACTCCATCAAACACTCAGGGAATCTTTTTTCTCCTTATATACACTTATATGATAATGTGTTAAAAAGCACAATATTAGACAAAATAGTTAAAACCTGAAGTTGCATGTAAAATAAGCCAAAATATCCTGACAACACAAAACACAAAGATAGGCTCATTTATAGGCTGAGATGTTCTGATGAAACTGTGTGATTTGGGTTCAAATTAGCACAATTTATACAAGCTGAGCAGTTTGGTTGAGAATTATTTATTCATTAGGGTTGGTGGACCCTGTGAGTAAGAATAATAAATAGTCAGTAGGATGGGAGAACTATGGCTACATGCTTGAAATAAGGAAACAGAGACAAAACACAAAGCAGCCTCCTCGCATGGAGTCAGTTTCCATAGAGGGCTTTTTCTCACTGAAGACAAAGATAACACAAAAACATCCTTCATGTCTTGTTTGTCTCATTGTTCAAGAGAAAACAAAAGACATTTATAATTGATTTTATATGCCATCTGTGAAGTGATGGTGTCACATTTCATATGATCTTAACTACATGGTGAGACATTCATGGTGATTAAGTCTTTGTTCTCACTGCACCTCTGTTTTATATTTTCTGTTAAGATCCTTTGCAAGACGCAAATTCTACATATATTCAGGTCTGACTGAAACCCTTTCTTCATGGGGGTCCATCAAAGTAGGAAGATGGGAAAAGTCAGCTATTCACTGACAGCACCTAGAGATAGGAAGATGTTAACAAGGCCTGTTGAAGCCTGGTATAATACGCCGTGCAGCAGTTTCCAACAGGTTTTTTTGTACATGTTTTTTAAAGTGGCTTCTTTACATTATGCAGAAAATTCTGCAATACATAATGAATACTGCTTGGCAAATAAAGGAAAGGACACCCTTAATGCAAATGGCACATGATGGCCCAAAGGTGCAAGCCTCGGTGGATTAGCCCGAGAGTGGAGGCTTACATTTTGTGCTCACCATGGATGACAAATGGGACCGCATTCTGCAAATAGGACTAAATAATCTGCCATCTCAGCTGAGGCAGTGGCATCGCAGAATATGGAAAAATATTCACACTTTCCACCATCCTCAAAAGCTGCTGTTCCAGGGGAATATTCGCCTGAGGATCTTTTGTGACGTTTTCTTTGTTGTCCGGCAACTAAATGTGCCATGTTTGTGCCAAATTCATATTTTTACTTTCTTGACAGTAAGCAATTCAAAACCGTCCCGCTGTGCTCTCTATTTGATGCACTTTTCATTTCTTCCTGTGCTAGATTTATAATTTGTCTCATCTCTGCTGCTGCGCTCTTCTCGCTTTTTAGTCTAATGACCAACGGAGCTCAAAATGAAGGTGTTTAATGCTGGATGTTGGTCACGGTTGTAAAAAATAGAATAATTTCTGGATAATGAACTTTTACCATTGTTTTTTTTTTTTTATCATACAGGAATTGGGCTCTTTTTTTAATGCTGTTTCAGTGACTTTTCAAAAGCAGCCTTATCTCAAACATTATTGTTAATAATAAAGTGGAGAGTGTGTCTTTGCTAACAAGCTGAGTTGCCACTCTCTCTTAGCTTGTCATGAGACCAAGCTGAGGACCCATTAAAAGTGGCCAGAATTTTTTTTTCCTTTCTTTTTCTTTTATTATTATTTCTTTCAGTGTAAGCAGAGTGCCTTTGACTCCCCCCCCCCCCCATCCAGAGGTTGTCTTTCGATCTTTGTTCCAGGCTTACTGTAGCTGTTCTGGTGTGTTGCACTTTATCAGTGTCATTTCTTAAAAGCATTCTGAAGAAATTAGCAACACAAAGAAAATTAATCAAATTGGTTTCTTAGAAGGAGAGGTGCTGATGTAAAGTTTTACATGCAACTGAGGAGTTCCTGCAGCTTGTCAGCTTTCTATGAGACATGTAGTTATGTGCAAAGTGTGCACAAAAAAAAATATTCCCCTCAGACAATTACACCACACCAGCAGCCGGAGCTGTTGATACAAGGCAGAATGGATTCATACTTTCATGTTGTTTACATCAAATTTTGACCCTGCTGTCCGAATGTAACTGAGGAAATTGAGGTTCAGGCGAGCTAATGTTTTTCCAAACGGAGCCTGTGTAAATGGCAGCTGTAGTTTTCTGCTCCTAACTGACCGGTTGTGGTCTTCTGTTGCTGTAGTCCATTTATTTCATTGTCTGACTTGTGCGTCCAGAGATGTTATTCTGTGGACCAGTGGTTCCCAAATTTGGGGGCCCAGAGTTATAACAGGGAGGATGCAACAAGGCTAAATAAAACTTAGGGGTTTGGCACTAGAATAATTTGTAAAAGTATCAGTGGAAAAAAACGATGATGAAACAACAAGAGAGACTTCAATCACTAAAAAAAAAGAGAAGATTTTGAAATTGATAAGAAGCTCAGACTTCTATCCTTAAATAGAAGTGCAGTTTCAGGCTTATATTAGGGCTGGGCGATATGACCTTTTAGTAATATCCCGATATTTTTATGCCCTGTCACGACATACGATATATATCTCGATATTTACCTTAGCCTTGAATTAATGCTTTGGTGCATACAATCACATCAGTAAGATGATTTTGTGTCTCCATTAAAACATAATTGTTCATACTGCATCAAGATATGCTGATTTTAAACATTCATGCCAAAAGGATGAAATTGAAACGAAGCAAATTTATCAAAACCGTATTTATTGAACAGTTAAAGCAGTGGCAGAAACATGTCATTTTAAAACAAAATACAGTGCCTTTGCATGATGTAATAAATGCAACGTATGAAAATAGGTGCTCTAGGGTGTGACTTTTCAAATGATGAACTATTATAAGGCTTTGCTTTATGGATACGTTTTTGAGTTGTCGTGTTTTTTTTTTTTTTAAATCGCAGAGTTTAGCGTCGAAATCAGTCTTACAATACAGGCAGAATGTCCTCGTATCGTCTCCAATAAACGGCTTCAGACAGTGAAATTCAGGGTTTGATTCCCCCTCCTTTCTGTACTTTCTAGAGACATGAAGAGCTAGATAAATATGCTTGTGTCACACACAGTGGATGAGGTGAGTAAGTGACAGAGGCTGTGAATGTAATCAAATTGAATTAATTATTTTAACGTGACGTGAAAAACTTTGTAATTTACGTCCCACTCTGTAATCCAGAGCGGGATCAGTGGCGGATTTGGCTGTTCATTGTGACTGTAGGTGGAGTCGTGCAGGTGTCCTCTCTGCTCCTCTGATTGGCTGCAGCTGCAACCGGAGCGACTGAGTGCTTTAGGACGGGGAGAGACTCTCGTTCTGACAATAACTTTACAATATGCGCTTTAAAGTCAGTCGCCAAAACACCAGGAAAGTCTCCAATAACTCCAGTAAAAGTCGCTAGATTTGTCGCCAGTCGCTTTTCACAAAAAAAAAGTTGCCAGATTTAGCGAGAAAGTCACCAAGTTGGCAACAGTGGCTACACGCTGCCTCTCATGACATAGCACGTAGCTCACGTTATGTACATAACTAGGTGCGCTTGCTTTAACGCTCTGTGCAAAGCGGTCCAGAGTCGAGGAGGAGTGAGAAAACCCCGCCCACAGCTAAAAACAACTGCGTGACAACAGGATACTCGAATATGACGAATATAGGCATTTTCTATATCGCACAGAGGGCTAGCCACGATATCTCGAGTATATTCGATATATCGCCCAGCGCTAGTTTATATAAGCTATTGCTTTAGTCTTCTTTAAATCCAAACTTAAAAACAGAGTCACAATGGGAATCTGACTTGGGGGTCCAACTCACACCCACAGAATGGGAAAATATTCGGGGTGATATTAAAATAATTTCTAAGTCAGTTAGAGGAAGAATAATACAGCTGAAATTCTTCAGAATTCAGTTTTCACTGTAACTTAACTTGAAGTAACTACTTGAAAATATCATTATTAAATATTTTAGGATCAAAGTGGTTCATGTAAGTGTAATGCTTTTCCCTAAAAATGGCCATAAAATTAGACACAGATAGTCAGACAATGTTTTGCTGTGTTGGTTGGAATATATCTTATCTTACTTAAATTTCCATTTCTGCAGTGTCCTGAGTGATTATTTGATTATTTGATTAGTCTGTTCGACTTCAAGTTATCATTATAACTCTTTCAGTGCTTTTATGATAAAGCAAATGAAACTGGAAGATGTTTCTTATGAGTTAATGATGACAACAGTAGTGGTTAAGACAATAATGAAAATAATGATAATATGCATGACTAGGAGGGCTGATGCTAATACTAATCACAGAGCATATTTACATTTTTATTATGGTATTATGGTAATGAACTTTTCCAATTATCATTAGCAGTGGGATGCTGTCATTACTGTCATTTTTGATTGAATATGCGGTATATATTTTTTTCTCCCCCATGCACTCAAATAGATTTGCTCAGGATACTTTTCTGTCACCATTTATCACCTCAAAGTTCATTACATGACCTGTTTCCTCTGCAAGGTCAAGAAAGGCAGGCAAACTGTTAGGGGACATCGAGAAAACTTTTATAATTACCACATAATCTGTATCTAATGAGAATTTATTTAATCAACTGACACACAAACTATTATAAAGTAATTAAGTCAAAGTAAACACAATATTGCATTCAATGTATTAGCAACACAATGTAGGCCTACATACTTGTTTTTCTTAATATTGCAGATGTGTAAAATAAATATGTAGTTTTATAACCTATAGGCTAGTATGCTAGCTTCAGCTTTGGCTTGTTCATTACCTATAAGGTAGTTTTACAGCTTTTACATACACAGTATGCACATTCTGTAAATTGACAAGTTAAGACCTTTATACAACACAAATTAAAAGTGAGCTATGTCTCAACTTCAACGGTTGCTAATTTCGTTAGCAGTGTTTTTAAGCTAATGCCAGTCACTGCGGTAATTCTGTTGGGTAAAAAAAAAAAAAAAAATGCAAGGGAAACCAAATGATGGAATTAGTGGCATCATTTGGAAAATGGTTGTGAATAACAAGAAAAAGAGTCAATATGGGCCACGGTGTCCTTCCTTGATGTTGATATAACTCCCTTTTGGTTGTGATGATGTAGGTTTCATCCTGTAGGAAATGCTTCACACGTACTCTATCGACAGTCAGGCTAAAATATATCAATTGAAAGTTACGTCTTTTATAAAGATAGCATGCCACAAATTTAGAACTTTCTTATTCAGACTAACAAGAGCAAAAAAAACAAAACAAAAAAAACCCAAAAACTTTTAAGCTAACTCCATCTTCAGGAAGTCTATTGATTCCAAGAGTCTGAGAGGAGTTTGACGTGTCGCAAGATCTACAGCTTCCTGGCTGACTTATCTCTGATTCAGGGCTGGTTAATCCAGCATATGGAGTGCAGTGAGAAAGTGATAAATGTGTTTGTACGCTGTGAAGAGAGACAGAGGGAAGATCACAGGATACAAGAAACAAGAAACACTATCACGGCGGAGACAAAAGAGGCAGAACCTGAGGGACATGTTTCCGAGGACATGCCTGCTGCCTCTGATGGTGCGCTTGAATAAAAGCTGTGTACTCAAGTAGGTCTGTTGCATTTTCCAAACTGAGGTTTGTGCCTGGTACCTGTTTTACAGTGCGGTATTTCTGTGTCTGCAACTACGCAAAGAACAGCTGCTTTATGTTGTGTTGGTCTCATTTGAGCTGCACAAAATCTCTGACTTGACAAGACGTGTGGCAGAAGATCTCAGAAGGTGTACTCCCCTGATAAAAAAAATAAATAAATAAAGATTTTTGCCTTGTTAACACATTCCTGTGACATTTCCTTCTCTTTTTAAATTTCTTTTTAAATATTTTACAAGACAGGTTATGGCTGAGGAGTTCTGCTTTTTAGAAAACATCACCTACAGTCCCATAAGGATAAGATCCCATTACAGGAACAAGTCCTGATGACGTACAAGTGGGGCATTGCAGCTAATTTGCATGTACTGTAAGGAAACCAATGAAATGAGATGCTAGGCTAAGGTACAAAGAGAAGTTTGCACAAGCTAAGCAGAGAAGACAGAAGAAGCGAGGCCACGTGAAAAGCCATCAAATGGAAAAGCTTGCTGGTAACAAATGGTTCATTTCTAATGTTATTGCAGGAGGTTCCACCTGCTAATCATTAGCAGCTTTGGCAGGGTGTTAGTTTAGCTGCTTTTACATGTGGTGCTGCAGGTAGTGCACCTGACTTTCACACCCATTCATGTCAACGTATTGTGTAACATACAAAGGGATCTGTGCTGTGGTCAAGCACATCAGACTCAAATCAGAACGTTTTTACGCAGCTCTGTTGGACGGCAGTTGGAAGAAATATGTCAGACTTTCACAAATCATTTGCCTCACAGATTGGTTTTTTACTTTCCACATGTACACCTCCTTCCAATGCCCCGGACCCTCTCCTTTGTGGAAACAGCTTAATCTTGTGGAAAGAGGCCTCTCCCTTCGGGAAATATTCATGCCAGACCACACAAACACAACTTGGCATATTCTGCACACATTCTGCAAAATTACAGGCTGTAGAGTAAAACAGATTCTCTGGACATCACACTGACATCATCTGCTCGCCCTCTTCCGGTAGCCCACCCTGTTGCCATTTTCTCTCAAGATAAATGATGCACATGCACTGTGTGCATCTTTTAGTGACAAGATCCATTTTGTTTGTTCAACATCTAGATTCAAATGACACATCACAACATTTCAGCTTCTTTCACTGCTCTATGGTCGAGTTCACACAACAATATGTCCACTTCAGACGCTTTCAGATGTGGAAAGGGGGTCAGCTTTGGAAACCCTGTCATGCATCTTGAAACGTTGCAAGCAATCATGCACAGTCGGATCTGACAGTAAAGAATTTTAGCAGTTTATGCTGCGGTAGCTTTCACGTCCCACTGGTGAGTGCTGGAAACCACTTACCCTTCTGGCAAATCTCTGATTGTTCTCTGTGTAACTGTGGATAGTTGAACACCCCACTAAACAAGGCGTGATGTTTTGAAGATGCATTGACTCTGTGTTTTAGCCACCAAAATCGTGGCATCGGTATGCTTGCAAAACATCAAGAATATACTTTCCATTGACCCTGTTTAATCTGATTGAGCATCATCCAAAAAAAAAAAATAAAATAGCATAATGTAAATGCAGCAGTTTATCAAACTGGCTTCAATCAGAAAGAATTTTCCTTCAAATCAAAGCATTGGTTTAAAGCAGATTTGATCTATCGGGATCCACAGATGGAAATTAGCTACTGGTTCATTCTGGCATATTGGCATTCTGTCCATTAATATGCAATAATGAACGGTAAGAAGAAAGAAAAAAGAAAACATGCATTCATTTTGGTTCTTTCTGTTGTAAAAGCTGCTTCATGCTTTAACCACGTGTGGTGCGATGACATGATGAGTTTGAGGAAAGACTTGGAAATATGCCAAATAGCAGTGTACTCTGGCGGATATGACATTTTTGTGGGAGACTCTGAAACATTGTTGAACATGTTGATGAAGTGTTACATCTTCTCATCATGCACCACGGAGAGGCTCGCTTCACCCAACGTCCATGTTACCGTGTCAGTTGGAACCTCTGATCAGATTGATCTCTGTGATGGCAGGATGATCAGCCACACATTAAACAAAGGTATATTAACTTAAAAAAAAACAATAAACACTTTACACTTAACACATTTAGACACTTTACACACGTCAACATCTTTCATGTATCACATCTTATAGACAAGTTTTCTGACTTGATACACATTTAATCAACTTATTTTGTCACCTTAATAACTGGTTTGGTTTAACTTAATATACTTTCACTTTAAGTTAGCAGTTTCTGAAAGGCTCCTGAGTGGGTGTGCTTTATGTGTCGATGGTTCCAGTTTATCCTGAATAGGTCAGAGTTTAGCTAAATGCATGCTCTCACGTGTCGGTTTGTTAGTTCAGGTCGTGCTTCCATTTGCTGTGTCTGGGTTTAGTTGCTTTTTTTAAAAAAATTAAATTCCAGTGTTATTCTTTAAATATTCCCATACCTTTTTTTTTGGGGGGGGGGCTCAGTCCCACATAATTTTAGTCATATAAAATAAATATTTGTTGATGTGATGGTAGCCTCTGACATCATGCGTTTGGTGCTGTTGCAGTAACATGTATAGATATGGAGGTGATGTGAGTGATTTTAATGTTTTGCGTAGATTCAATTCACTTTTCAATCTGACTGAGTGTTAATGCTCACATACTGTATGTGTGTGTAGTATAAATTGGGATTTAACGTTACAGTAATTTAACATTCAGGGTTCTGCTTGTGTGGAACTGTCAGCAACACTTAAACACAACAGAAAATCCCATTAGTTTTGTGAGGACAAGCTTGATCAGTGCAACAAAATAGTCTGACTTCACGTTGCCAAAATCTTCCAGGTGTCTCGGTTCGGTCGCAGATAGAGAGACTGAAACCCCTCCCCTTGTTGGTGTATCAAATGATGGGCTTTTTGAAAACATAATGTATACACTTAACCTTTGTTCCACCTCATTACGGAGAACAAAGAGACGTGTTACCAGTTATGTCGATGACACAGAAGTTGGCACTTGAAAGGAAATCAGCTTCATATGATTTGGCAAACAGAGTGGCGAGAGGCAGAGTGAGAAGAGATTTAGAAAGAGTGAGAGAAGAAAGAGATTGATCAGTGAGTGGGAGGAAATGTCAGCGTGCTCCAGGTGATGCATTTTCCACATGTGGAAGCTGCTATTTGTGCTTCTCTTCCACACCACTGTCTTATGTTTTCTCAGACCTCACCCGGCAAACACCCCCTGGTGTTTCTCTCTGTCAGACTTCAGATATTTGTCCTCCTCTTTCTTGTGTTTTTTTTTTTTTTTTTTTTTTTTTAATGGAGCTTTCAGCAAGATTCTACGTGTCAGTTTTGAATTTCTTCTTCCTATTATTAATATTATTGATTTTTTAAGAATTTTTCCAAAGTTTTAGGTGACTAAACAGCTATGTTGGTGCAATGGCAAGTAAACCATCACACCGTAAGCACTGCACTTCCTCTTCCATGCATATAAGACCAGGAGAATAAAAAAACGTTGCTGTTCTAAAAAAGTTAGATGAATAATAAAGCATTCACATTGCAATGTGTCATAATTTAACAGAAGCCTAAATGCTAAAGCAGTGTGTGATCAGTCATTTTCTTTATGTTGTCAGCGCTTCACATTATTCTGGTGCAACTGTTAACTCCAATGTTGCTTCAGTTCATTGATGTTTGCGGATTTTATTCACTCAGCTCTCTTGAGATAGTGCCATAACACTGAAATCAGTTTGAGCGTCAAGACTTTGACTTGTCCATTGCATGGCAGTGCCATTCTGTTGTGGATTTGCTGCCGTCATTGAGATTTAAGTCTTATATGTTCAGAGAGAACTCACCAATAGGAGATTTATGCATGTTGTGAGGAAAAACATAAAGGTAGTTGGAGTGAGAGAAGAGGCTGGAATGGATGGAAGCAGATGACTCGCAATGACGACCCCTAAAGGGAAAAGCCAAAAGGAAAGAGGAGGATGGTCAGAGGGAACTTTGCCAACCTATGCTTTGCTGCCATTGTGTGTATGCATACATGAACGGTCCAGACCAGCAAACTGCCAAAATATCAACAGCAGGTGTGAGTACCTCTATAAAAGTAGATCAATTAATCAATTTAGTTCCGATTAGCAGCACCTGGCTGCCATTTACCCTCTTAATTCCCATGGAAGCTGTAAGGGCACGTTGAGTTTTTAAGACACTGCTTGTGCATTTGCATTTTTCCTCGTGTTCCTCCACCCCTCTCCAATTTTCTCCTCTTTGCTTCCGCCACAGAAAGCCAGGGCCGCCTTTTAATTGACTGGTTTAGTCAAACTTCCACTGTAGCCATTCAAGGACAGGCCTGGGAGAAAAAATGCATGTGTGAGAAAATGACTTAGTGTGTCCTGCATTGTTTGCCCATGTGCTTATGTGCGATTTGCATGTGTGCTCATAGCATATTGGTGTGCTTTTCCCTATCAGCCTTCGCCTGGCATGTTAGATCGCCCACTCAGGAATGCCAGGATTAGCAACGAAGGCCGCAATTATAATCAGCTGAAAGGAAAAAGTCCCTTCTGAGACATGCTGGAGTTTCAGCCTCCAACACCCCACTGCTGAGCAGCATGGTGGCGGCCAATTAAGACTCCTTAGTTCAGCAGAGTCACCCAACAGGTACACACATACAGAAAGCAGCAAACACAGCTGGAAGCTGTCTGTCTTTTCTTTGCTCTGACTTGTTTGTTTACTCGATATTCTTGGTACATTCTTAGGATTTGTGTCCCTCACTTTGCCTTCAGCAAACCTTAATACTGCAGAGCATGGAGTCATATAAGCTTTGATCATACAGCATGCGTCACACACCACTGACAGTCAACAATATATCAATATGTGTCCATATGACATGAATGGGATTTTCAGCAGTGTTTTCTAACCTCAACTGTAAGTTGCTGGTCACATAAACCTTTTATCTTATTTACAGGATTTTGTAAAAAAAAAATCTCTCAACATATGTTTGTTTTTCTACCCAGTAACCAGAATATCTTGTAATCTGAGGCCAAGCCTACTGGGGGTCTTTTAAGTTTTTCTTTTAACACTGGCTATGTTTTCTGGCAGTCTGACTACTTTACCATGCACTAAGGAGTATGCTACTTCACTCAAACCTGTGAGTCATTCGAGCATTAATTCGCAGGATGAACCAGTGTTTTGTCATCAATTACCAAAATATTACAGATAAAGATCCAGTTTTCAAAAGCATCTTTCGGCCCATGCTCTCTTACAAAGATGTGTTTCGTTTCCATTTTGCATAAATTCAATAATTTTAGGAAGCGACTAGAAAAGTACAACAAAATACTTTGCAGGCCTAAAAGTGTACTTAAGGCAGGGTAGTACAATCGGAAAGTGATGCCCATGAGAAATAAGAGGGAAGATGAAGCACAGACTTGATGTTTATACCCCTTTTGAGAGGCATAGCAACTTGTATTGTATTTTCATTACTGTTTGCACTTTAAAAAATATATATGTGCCTATTTTCCAATTTCCTGTGACTGTATAATGAAATATGAAGTGGCTCAAATCTTTTCCCAGTGGTATAATAGTAAAGTAATTAAAACATGAAGTCCGTTTTTCTTCTGCCAAGTTTCAGCCTGAATCAATCTTCTATTAAATAAAGCTATTGTACAAGAGTGTCCTGCTTTATCCAAAATGTTGCTCCTTAAAAACAACTGACTAGAAGGACACCCCCTTGTGGAAGATGTCTCCAGTTTGATTGCAGAGCTGGTATGCTTATGCATTTTTTAACTGCAGGATCAGTGTGTGCCTGCAGGCCAAGCTTACTGACAAACACACTGGTCCCTAACACAATCCACTAAATCTGAATAATCTCCGTTCACACACTGTGTCATATGTCCGGTGTTTGTGCAGTGCTGTTTCTCTCTGTGGTGTGGGAGTTTGACTGCTGTTGAAGTGCTCACATGTCACAGTTGATGACTTCTGGTTGAACTCAGATTTACCTAAAATCTGGAGCGTTCTTCATCTGCAACGTCCATCGTTTGCCTGCAAGATGGAAATTGGGTTATCCTGTGTGAAGTAGATCTTAAAGAGATTTGCAGAATCAAATCATATCTCCTGTGATGTTTATTAAGGTATAAAGAAAAAGTGAGTTGCTTTGTCACCAGCTCAGTAACAGACTCCTGGTCTTTATCCCCAGCAGAGACCTGAACTTATTAGGACAATGCTGACCTTGAGTTTTAGTGGCATTTCTGTACATCCAAAATAATGGCTGTGTTTACATGTACATTAATGTTCCTTAAATGAACCTTATTAACATCTGATTTGGAATAAGACACTGCTATATTAACAGCTTTTTCTAAATATTCTAATTTACCAGTATTTTTTTTAAAATCTTGATTAAAATTGTTGACATAAATGGTACATGATGTAGACTCCAGAACATCATGTCTCATTATAATAACAGACAAAGAGCTTGTTTTCACTGATCAGGTTGCTTGTTTCCGTTACAAGATCTGGCAACCCTGACATCAGCAGAGTTCAGTGCAGAACAGGAAGGGTTCAGCCAAATAAAGGCCCACTTTTGGAGTGCATGTGAACCCAGAGTACACTAAAGTTCTGCATTTGTAAAGACTATGAACATAATTAAGACTTTAGATGCACAAAAATATTGCATTTGCAACTGCACTTGGGGGATGTAATGAGGCCATGAGTTATTAATTGGGCTATGCTCTGCAACATATTACTGGGAATATGAATGGGAAAGCTTATTTGCAGTTTATGTACAAATAATCAACAGCAGATTGTCTTATTGAGAAGTTATATCATATGCATTGCTGCCAGATAGATGCCCTTGTGTATAAGTACACTGTATGTGATGAACCATACATTATCTATGTTGGAATAGTTTGGTGTTTCTGTTAGATAGATAGATTTATTGAACTTTAATAATCCTGAAGGAAATTGTAAACACCAGCTGTGCGTGCACTTTCAAAAGCAACTTTCATACAAAGTGAACAGGTTGAATAAAAACAGCAACTAAAGTCAATAAACTAAACATAGTAAAACATAATAAGTGAAATAAAAACCTAGTGATAATAATAGACAATAATGATCATAATCATCGTCATCCGTCATGACAGACAGAAAAACAGTCCAGCGTTTAATCCGTGCCCTACATATTGTCCTAACACTCAGTTTGATTAAATTTGTGTTTTATTAAAAAATAAAAAGTCTGATCACAACAACAAGCTGTTTTGGGGCAAAAAAATCCTCTTTAGTCTAAGTGATTCCAGCACAAGAGCAGTCCTTCATCTTTATCCTGCCCTTACAGATCGTTTTTAGTCAATCTCATTACAGTAGCTCATATTTCTAAGCACGCAAAGGCCTGGGCATAAACGGTCCTCTTCATATATTTTATTTATCATGTTTCTTTGGTAGTGCTTTTCACTGGATAGGGATTGGGAAATATACCAGTTCATTTCTCTCTTTTTTTCTTTTTTAATTTAATCAATTCAGTGGAAATCACTACTTAATTAAAACCTGCTCAGGACACAGCAGAAACAAATTGAAAGTGGACAGTCTTCAGCTAGGGAGACACAGCTGGTTGAGGAAATTAAACTTCTTATGACTGTGGTGCTTAAAACAGCCCAGCTGAAACCGTCTTGCACAGAACACTGGATGTTGTGCAGCTCATGTTTTAACTATAGGGCTCATCCATTATTCAGCTTCGACTTAAACTCAGCTCCCTTGTCCCCAACATCAGATTTCTTTCACTTTTTAACATCTTGCTGCCAACAATAAGTAACATCCAGCTGTCCTGCAGCTTCAAATAAACTAATGGTGTTTTTTTTTTTTATGCGTAAACATCATGTACCGGCCATCTGGCAGAACCGCACTGGGCTGTGCTGAAGTTTACTCAATGAGAATTGCGTATGTGGCGTGTGATGTAGTCCTACGACACAGCTGTTTTTATTTTTGTGTTCTCATGTGAAGCTATAACAGGCTTAAGGAATCACCATCCTCTCAGTTGCTGTTGTTCAGCTTTGTTCACGCTGTCACAACTGGCAACCTCCAAAGAAACGTTCGATTCGGTAAAACAGGCTCTGTTATGTGATGTAGTGTTGCTTCCTATTTTCAAGCCGTGGCTAAATAAAGGTTTTGTGCTCTCACAAATGCTATTTGATTCCTGCAAGCTGGGTCCCAGCAAGGGGTCTGGTGGATCTGCTGGTGTTTGAAACCTAGAAGCTTGACTGCAGGTCTATTTTACCTCTAGTACACACAATCCCACACCTCCTCTACTGTCAACCAGCACCACAGGGGTCCTAGATTACAGTGACCTACATGTTGTAGATGGTACTGAACTGGGTTACTGCTAATCAACCGCATGCCCATAAGCATTATAAATGTGAATATGTCTGTGAAGAGCAGATGAGATTGATTGGCTGCATATTGGCTGTTAGCTTTTGGGTGTGATGTGGTGCAGGTTTGTGTTAGATCACCAGCAGACCACCATTGTGCTGCAACAATGGGCTAATGAGCATGACAATAAAAGGTACACGGATGGACGTCTTTGGAGAGGTTGTGCCATTCTGAAACAAACTTTTCTTGTGAGTACTCCCTACATCCTCTGCTGAACTTGATTACCACCACGTAGGCAACACAACTGATCAGTGATGCTCTCATGACCACAAACACACAAACATGTTGTGTTTATGTAGAGGATACTTGTGGTATTAAGCTGGCACACAGTTTCCAGTGGCAATGTAGAAATAGATCACAGTGTAACTCGCGTTTCAGGTCCTGAAAACTCATTATTGTTGGCCTAGATATTCACATTAACAGCCCTTTACTCCGCTGTCACGCACACACTTAAGCTAGATGTGCAACGCCATGCATATTCATGCGCAGTACAAACCAATTCTCACAAAAGTGCAAATTGTATTTTTAAAAGTTCTCATATTAAACATAGCACCTGAAATGGTCGGTTAAACTTCCTTTTACTCCTTTCACAAGGTTTTCTCGAGCAAACATTTGTTTGAAATGTACATGATAAGTTCAAGTGAAATATAAATTATCATAGCTTCAATGTGTAATAGGACAGCGCAAAAAATGTTGAAACTGAGGTCTTTTATTGCTTTTTGAAATATATTTATAAAATGTTGAATGACATTTTGGGAACAGAGCGAATCACATTCTTAATGCAATGAAAACTTTATTAAACTTTTCTTCATTTTACTCAGTAATAGGCCGAGATGATTTTCAGCTGTTTCTCACCACACTGCATTTATTGATGTGCACTAATTTATATTCATCATTTAAACTGCAACGCACTCAGGATAAAGTTAGGAGAGTAAAGCCTTCACCGCCTTGTAAAGTTGCCATTCTTTCCCACAGCTTATGTCCAGGCAGTTTCAGATGTTCTTTTCTTAATTGATCACTACATTATTTAGTGGTTCTCAAACTTGCAAAGAACATAGATAGGTAGATCGATAGATATAGATAGATAGACAGACAGACAGACAGACAGATTTTTACCAGAACTGTCCAAAATAAACCATGCATCCATGCAGGAAGCTGGAGTCTACCCCTACAGTCATCGGACGAGAGGCAGGATACACCCTGGACAGGTTGCCAGTCCAGCAAAGGGCCATACTGAAACCATAAATGCAGAAATTAATCTGATTAGCGTCTTACTTTCTTGACACAATAAGTTGTAAAACATTGCATATTAACAAAAAAAAAAAAAATCAACATCTGGTATTATTTCTGTTGAAGAAGCAGATTTTAGACGTGGACGTCACAGCGGTGAGTCAAATCCACCAAAAATCCCATTATCTTCCTCATTTATGAAGATTCGGACAGTTTTCCAGGCAGGGTGTTGCAGGATGACCATTATATATATATATATATCTTACAGTTTACCACTTAACTGTCACGTGAGGTCGGGGGTCACCAACACCGGCATATTTCATCTTGGGGTCGCACCTCTAAAACCTTAAGATTCACTCATTTAGGTCGTGCCAATTTCCATCATGTGTATTGTTTAAGATCTGTACAGGATGCATCCTGCCCATCACCTAGTTACTAATGGAACCCCCTCCCCACCCCCCACCATGTGTTGATTGGTTTTCTCAAGACACCTAAAGCAGAGAATAGGATGTTTTATAGATATTCCATTAAATCCCATTATAATCCAGTTTATTATGACTCATTTTAATTGAAAAACACGGTTTACACTGAAAAACATTACATTTTGGATGTGCTGTATGTGAAGATGAAGATTTAAAGTGATAAGCATCTCTACGTCTTTACATTTTGCTGACTGTTTTTCACACCCACTCATGTTTCTGACCAGTTGTTCTTTGCGCCGCAGCATTTAAGAAATATGTTGTTGGAATTAAATTGAAAACAAGCACACACACTTCCATCTCGACGCTCGGGCTGTGAGCGTTACAGCTGACTGGACTGAATGAATTACTAAGGATATGTTGCTCCCATCAGGGAGCTTGCTTCATTGTCATGTTTTAATAAAGAGAAAATAAACTGTGTGATAAAAATAGTGTCTTACCAAACTCCTCATCTGCAGCGATTGTCATGATTTCTGAGCTTTGTTGGTGCAAAGTGTCATTTTCAGGCAAACTCTATTCCTATTCTTATCAACTCAACAGACATTTTTACATCCCCATTGTTTTTCATGCTACTTGTCAACTTTGACACTGAAATTGCTCAGATGTTTCAGCAAAGTGAAAAGTATCTTCACACTGTTTAGCTTTAAATTAATCATAACATGCATATTCCAGGAAAAAAAAAGTGTATCTGCAGGGCTAAAAAACACTACTCTGTTGGTCAGTACTCATAGCTGTCACGGCAGGTGTCGGACAACAACAAAATCCATCAGATAAAAGGCACAGTAGCTCCCTAAAAGCATGTACTTTGTCAGAAATGCAACATAAAGGCATTATTTTTTTATCGTCAGATGTTTGGTGTTGCGGCATCATTCTTCCATGCAACAACGCTGCCTGCTTTGAGGATGGAAGGGTGCAGCCTGCTACTGAAACGTCTCCTGTAAAATCTCACGGTGGTGCCAGCTTCTTGCTTCATTACTCCCTTTAGTATTTGGAACGGATTTATTGGTAAATTATTTGGGCTGTGTTTTGTATTAATATGAACCAAATTCCGTCAGCTTAATGGTCCAATCACAAGGCTTCACATCATTCATTCAGATCAGGCTGACTTGATTTGGTGCCACTGACATGAACTTTTAGTCAAACCCATAGGTTTGCTGTGAACTGACAGGAAGCTGTAAGCATGTATTCACTTTAAAATGATCGTTAGGACATCTATGTTCTAACTGCACATGCTTTAAAGTAGCAGTATGTAACAACCTTAAAAAAATGTGTTTTTGAGATGTTTTGATGACACAGTAATAAGAAAGACATTGATCACAGTAAGAAAATTATCACTCGGGGATAAAAAAAAAAAAAGAAGAAAGGATCAGAGCAAGAGATTTTAAGAGTAATCCAAATCAGACTGACTTTTATTCGCTGGAGAGAGCTCAGAGTATAGGTAGGATGCAAAATGGATTCCGAACATCTGAGATGTACTACCACAGCTCTGCAGGCTCTCATTTCAAGCTTGTAGGGGTCATGTGATGGAAAGTTTAGGATTAACTTGGCAATTTGTGTGACAATGTGACTGTCTCCCATCAGTCTGTACCTCAGACTTTTATTACTTTAGAAGGATTAGAGACGCAGCTGAGCTGCAATGATCTACTCAAACTTACCTGCTGTCCATAGACAGGACAGGACGGCCGATGTGCTGTTAAGTTTGCATCTTCATTCAAAGAAACAGCAAAGCCCATTCTGCCTCCAGTGTGGTCATTTTATACCAAGGAACTATATGAACCCATGCCAACAAGGTGGTGGAGCTTATATTTTTTCCGGGGTTAATCTGTATGTCTGTCTCTCTGTTTGTCTGTATCCTAGCAACTTTACACAAAAACTACCGTGCTGGAAATACTCTGGTCTTGAGAAGTTATACATCTAAGAGTCAACTGTCTTCTCACAATGAGTATTTTATTATAAACTAATACAAGCCCGCGCTGGAGCTTGGAGAGAGATCTCTCTGCAGATTCTGAAGTAACACCCAATTGTAAACCATGCTTAACTCCTCCTAGTTGCTGGGCAGATCACAGAAAATGTTCATTCTCTCATTCAGAGCTAAATTGAGCTCACTAAACATCAATCACTCACTATGTTTCTTTATTATCATTAACCTTTAACCTTTAACCTTTAAACAACTGGTCAACCGGCAGCTGACAAAATCAGATGTGCTGCAGGAAACTCAATAGATTTTCATGCTCAAGTATGGGTCTTTGTTTGCTGTGATGTAAACGACAGCATCTCACCTTGATTGCAGGGATGCTCCAGCTTCCTTGTAACCCTTAATTGGACCAAGTGGTTAAGAAAATGGATGGATGGATGGATGGATGGAATGATGGATTGATTGATGGATTGATGGCCCGATTGATCTTCATTTGACCTATATTCCATGAAATTTAGTGGGTGATCTGAATCACCATCTAGATCCACAAATGTTTTCAAGCATTCTCTGTGATTGCAAGACTGGGCCATTTTCAGTATATATGCCTATAACTCCACAGTAAATGATCAAGTTGCCTGGCCAAAAAATACTGGAGAAGTTTTATAAGAAGTACGTTAGTAAGTAAAGTAAGTAAATGTTTATTTATATAGCACCTTTCAAGATAAAAATCATAAATCACTTCACAAAAAAAAACAAAAAAAACAAAAACTTTAAAACAACATAAAACATTAAAAAAAAAAAAAAACATAGAAACAAATAAAACTAAGTAAAAGCAAATTAAAAAGATGTGTCTTAAGCTACGTTTAATAGAGATCACTGACTCAGCTGATCTCAGGCTGAGAGGAAGGGAGTTCCACACAGAAGGTGCCCACTGCTGCAAAGGCCATACACGTACAACGTATGGCTTTAAGTCAGAACCGGGATTTTGAAGTGTGCTCTGGAAGTGATGGGGAGCCAGTGCAGCTGGATCAGTAGTGGGGTAACAGGGGTGAATTTTGGTGGTCTAGTAAGTTGCCTTGCAGCAGAATTCTGGACAATCTGGAGACTACCTGTGACTTTTTGTTGAGGCAGTTAAAGGTGGAGTTTCAATAGTCGAGCCTGGTGGAGATAAAGGCATGAACTATAATCTCCAACTCAGATGTTGAAACAATGGGTCTTCGCTTGGTAGTGTTCCTCAGATGAGAAAAACAGGAACCAAGGTTCTTGACTGTCGGCTTCATGAAACCGGCAAGTAGAGGTGTTATAAGATTTCAAAGATAAATCTGGATCCTGGCAAAATTCTGGACACTACAATCCAGACCAGGAAAAAAAGGGGGATCTTTGGAAGAGAACGAGTTAAGATATGAACATGCAACAAACACCACAATACAGCCAAGACACTGTGGATTCATTATCAATGAATCAAATAATCTAATAGTGCATCCATATAAATTGAATGGAGGACCAGATAATAGACTAGAAATCACTGTATGGGTGGAAATGAGCTGCATGGTGGAGGTCTGCGCTCTCTGAGTGCTTTTCTAGTTTATCAATGAAGTTCTCATTTCCCCCCGTTCGCTGGTTCTATTTTTTACAGATCAGTGGGCAGGTTTAGTTTTTATTTTATTTAGCCTCCATGTAAATAAGCAGGTTTATATTTATGGTTGTAATGACTATAATCAGATGAAGGAATGTTTGCACTGCAGGGTGAAATGAAAAGGTTTTTTTTTCTATTCAATTATCAAATATCTATTTTTCTTTGTCTAACTTGTCCTGATCAGAATCATATTTAAATTTTTCCGTTAATTAATGTCATTAGGAAAGTCAGTTTGCCAAAATGAAGGTTCAGACAAAACCATTGAGGGCCCCATCGCCCTTCTAAAATTATCAAATCAAATCAAATCAAACTTTATTTGTATAGCACTTTTCGTGCTTAAAAACAATACAAAGTGCTTTACATTATAAAACAATTTACATCAAAATAGATAAAACACTAACACACATACACATCCCCTTTCACCCACCCACAACCACCCTCACCCATGCCCTATTTGCCCTGTAACAGTTAAAAGAAGATGAATGGCCAGGTGCATTTGCACCAGATGTGCACCAGATAAGGAAACGGTATTCTCAGGGAGCCTCTACACAAAGGGCTACCCCCAACCAAGACCACCCAGGCCATCACCATGGGGGCCACCCGGGTCCGGGCAGACAGGACCCAAGCCACAACCGTAAAGCTGCAGCGCTGGATCCCGACCCACCAGACAGGGACAGCCCCCACAGCAACACCCATGCAGTCAGAGCAGGGGCAGCCCTCGGCGAAGAGGACCCCGATGAGGAGAGAGCTGGAGTGATAACTAAACAAAAATAAAATCCATTAAAATAAAATAATAAAATCTATACTATGTAAATCAATATATAAAATATATAAATAAATAAATAAAATTAACTAAAAAGAAAGATAAATATGGGTTAATATAAGAATGTTAAAACTTAGTTATAAGCTAAACTAAAAAGGTAGGTCTTGAGCTTTTTTTTAAAAACATTAACAGTCTCTGCAGCCCTGAGGCCCTCAGGCAGGCTGTTCCATAGGCGAGGCCCGTAATACTGAAATGTGGCCTCGCCATATGTTTTGGTACGAACTTTAGGAAGAACTAAAAGGCCGGTACCTGAGGACCTCAGGGTCCGCGAGGGTTCATACCTTAAAAACAGATCAGATAAATAAGAAGGCCCAAGACCATTAAGACATTTATAAACCACTAAAAGAACCTTAAAATCAATCCTGAATTGCACGGGGAGCCAATGCAGCGACTTTAAAACAGGTGTAATGTGTTCCCGCCCCCTGGTCCTTGTCAGAACTCGTGCCGCCGAGTTCTGCAGTAGTTGTAAACTAGAAATTATGTTAATTGGTCCGGCCGAGTTACGCACAGAGGATACCACGGAATGGAAATGAAAAACAAGAGTATGAAAATGAAGTAGGGAAGCAGCTTCTTATTCATGTCTTTGAGAAGCGAGCAGCACCTGAAAGAACACCCAGCTGGTACCAGCAGCATGTGTCTGAGAGAGAAGAAGGCATGGTGGGATTCATTTAAAGACAACACAGATCCCTTAATCTGAGAATTTCATCAAATAACAACTTTGACAGATCTCATAATACAAAACAGTTCAACTCTGGATCAATATTTTAGCCATTTCCCAGCAATCAGTCATGGTCTATTTGGTGTCAGTCCATTCTTTGTGATTTAAGGATTGTAATTATGCCACTGTCATCACGCCTTCTTTCCAAAACTAAGGCATCAGAAGACCCCATAGACTGTATTCTTGATAACAATTTATCTACAATCATTCTGCCTGCATGTTATAAAGTAGAGTGGAATGATTTTACAGTCATACAGGAGTAGAAAACAGTAGAATATGTGACCTCCTAGCAATCACATATTTAACCTTTCATCCCTATGGTTGTACATCAGTATTAGTTAAGGCCTCAGTTTTAGACAAGGCTGCAGCAGCAGGTCCATCATGGTGTTCAGATGGCAACACTCGGACTATGAGACAAAGTGAGCTGAAATCAGGAGTTCAGTTATTCACTTTGGCTTCAGCCATTTGGAGCTGATTCCATCTCCATATCCATAAGATCATATTCAATATCTTTGTCTTGTACCATGGGAAAGGTATGTGTAAGAACTGTTGATGAAGTCAGAATTCCGTGCTACACCCCTGATTTTGCCTCTGCTGAAGTGATCTTAATGCAGCTTTAATAGAGCGTTATTTGAATGAACAGCCATAAGAGAGGCAGATTACATGATGTCACTGAGACTCAGTAAAATCCATTTCAAATGTTGCTATGTTTTCTGTAAATCTTTAAGCTAAATCCAACACAGATGTGGTTCATGCATGAAGTGAAACAATTAGTTTTTGGTGGAGACTGGAAACAAAAGTCCAAATGTAGTTTGATCATGTTGTGAGAAAACATGGATGTAGCTGGGAAGTCTGTTTAAGGCCTTGGGCCTACATTCACAATACCAGTGTACAATAAATAATATATTTCCCCATTTTTTCTGTTGATATGACTTAAACCGTTTTTCTTCTTCTTCACAAGCAGTTTGGATAAATATCAATTTAGCTTCTCAAATCCAACCTTCACTTCAGGAGTTGTCCTAGATGGGATAACATACCCAGTACGCAGCTTTGCCACATGAGTGAGTACTTTCATACCAGATTCATGTTGCTCTTTACTCGTACACATACTGAGCGCTGTCATCGTAAACCTGCAACATTGCTATGATGCTGCTAGCAGTAGCTGCGTAAACAGCAAACGCCAGCCAGCTAGCTTTTCTCATCCATCACAATTTTCTCATCCTTATCCTGTATATCCACCATAGACTGTATATAAAGAGATGGACGGAGTCTCCGTGATGTCACCCATAGGTTTCTGAAGAGCTGAATTGAAGCTCGGTGGGCGGTTCCTCCCGTTGCCATTTGGTATCATCATGCACGTCGTCTCACCCGGAAGATACAAATACGGGCAAAGAGGTGGCGCTGAGAAGGGGGCTGTGAGCATCATGGTGGATAATTGACATCGAGCGAACTCCGAGCTTTCTGTAGCTAAAAGCTAACCGAGCTAACCCCGAGATAACGAGAGCTAACCAGCTAACGGAGGTAAGCAGGCTAAAGCTAAGTCACGTTAAAAAAATCCCGGTTGCTTTAGGTTCTTCTGACTTGAAGCCAGAGATTTGTACCTGTCAATCCAAAGGACATGCCCCTAAATATGCCAAACTTCGAGATTAAATTACTTTTAAACGGGTGAGTTAGAAAAAAAAATCACTCCCCCCACATGAAGGTAAACCTGATCTATTAAACTGAAAATTGATTTTTGAACCAGGCTGTAAACATGTTTATTTCTGCCGTGAAGTTGGCCTTTTTAACATGGGAGTCTATGGGGATTTGCTCTGTTTTGGAGCCAGCCTCTAGTGGATGAAGGGGGAACTGCAGTTTTACGCACTTCCGCATAGGCTTCACTTTTAACCGCCGGAGGCCGCTTGATATCCACGCAAATCTTTGCCATCATCTTAACCTGAATAGCATCCATGAAGCTGCTGATGGCTTATTTCAGAATTGTTTGCTTGCCTTAATCTAATCTTTTAAGTGCTTTCAGACATATGATGTTTTTTTTTTTCCTTTTTTTTGTTGTTGTTGCTGTTGATACAAAGCCATGCAAAAACTGATCTAACGCACAGGCGTGATGTGTCAGTGGACAGCCATGCCTATATAATACACAAATCCAACAAGATATAGTCTTGGTTGTGAAGTGTCAAATAGGGTCCATGAGAAAAAAAGACCTGAATAGGGGAGGAAGGGAGGAGTTTGTAATGTAATGTGGCCTTGGAGTGCTACTGTGTATTCACAGAAGTCCCGCCTTAAGTGACATCACAAGGCTACATGGACATTAGCCACTACTGTCATGTCGAAGCTTAATCTTGGACACAAATGCTGTTGATCAAATTTCACAGTGGCCGATGTTGCTGGAAGACCTTGACAAGCATCAATGTGCCGAACAAAAATGATGATATGTCGGCCTCTGTTGCAGTGAATTTGAGCTTGTCTCAAGCTGTCATATCTTGACATAACTATTTAGATTGTAGCCAGGAGCTCCGTTTGTGCGAACTCCATTGCTTGACCCTTTAAACCACGGTGCAGTGGCGTGGATTTTGACAAGCAATAAACATGCAAATGAGAATGCAAAGAGGATATGAGTTCAAATCCAAATTACAATTCAATGAACAGTTTAACAAGCAACACAGCTTGTCAGATTGAATAAATCTTCATTTCTAAGATGTGTTGAGTAGATCTTATGTTTATTTTCCCCAACAATCAAAGAATCGGTGATGGAAATAGCATTTAACTTTGAAATCTTTCACATTGGAGACCAGTGGAGGCTTCTGGCAATTTTAGTTTAGCTTTTTTATCCGCAGAAATCCATTTCTTAGATAAGTACTTATTATTTATTTCCTCTTTGTAAAGCACTAGGATGTGCTGTTCCCTGAAAAGAACAAAATGTTCAGTTCAATTGCAATATCTCCCCTAGAGACTGATTGTTTCAGACATAACACTAATCTCATGGTAAAGGTTGACTTAATAAGAGGATTAGTGATCTGGGAGGCATGCACATTACTACCAGGGAACGTACATGTGCACCAATAGCACATTTTCTTCAATATATGTGCATTGCTCTGCACATGTCACCTTATATTTCTTTCTACATTGACAGAAAATTTATAAATAGATGATAAGACGGTAATATATATATATATGTCAATGAAAATATAGTTGATGAAGCAAAAAAAAAAAAGATAATATTCTCTTCTTATTTAAATTTTCTTGTAATTAGTCTTCTGTAAGAGTCCAGAGCTCCTTTCTGGATGTTTTTTTTTTTCTCCGTTCTGTGTCAAGATCATCCCACGCTGCTTCAGAAACGTTGAGGTCTGTGCTCTGGGGATTCATCATCTGATAAGAGCACTGATTTCTCCAGATTTTCAGCCCAGGTCTTGTGTAATTTTGCACACCTCAGCCTTTTGCTCCCTGCTTCTCTTCCTTACCAATGGCTTCTTGACAGCCACCCTTCCACTGAGATTATTTCTAATGAGGCCTCTGTGAAGGGCCAGATGCATCTCTTAGTTCCTGTGTCAGGTCCTCACTGGATTTTTTTCCGCCTACTTCTGAAAGACATCATGGTTATATACAGTTCATCTTTTTGAGGCCTGTCTCTTTATCTCTATCCTCTACACAGCATGTTGAAACATGACAGATTTCCTGCCGACATCCCTTTGGGAATCATCTTGTTTGTGCACAAAAATACTAACTTACTCTTGTCAAACCGTGATATAGGTGGCATTTTATCTCAATGCCACTGTTAAATTGGAACAAAGATTTAACCTGCTGGTAGCACTGTGCCCTCATGTACACAAAAACGCTTACAAAAAGACACACAATTATACAGAGATTAACCTCAGACCCCTTTTTTTAGTTGCTGTTTAAATTATACATGGGTCAAAAATCAGAGCCAATAACACAAAAATCCCCTATCATGTGAAAAGGGTCAGGTACTAGAGTTAAAGTAGGTGGAAAAGTAAAAACCAAAACAGATTTTGTTATCTGAGACACTTTAAAAGACTGGAAAAGGCTCCGGCTGATTGGAGGCTTACTATCAACACACTAAAAGTGGCTTTGGACTTCTACACAACATATAACTGTAATCTGCTTATACAGCATTTAACAGATAAAGAACTTCAAATATTCAGGCGCTGAAAGTTTAACTAATGAGCTCATTAGTCTGTTGCTGCTGACTCTTTCTAGCTGTTACTTACAGCATAGAAGCAATAAGCAACCCTGTCACCCTGACATAAGTTTCACATGCAACTAACCTGCTCCTTCAGTTATGTTTTGAAGAAAATGTAATTTCTTCCAGATTGATTAAAAAATGGGCAGAATGCACATTTCTGTTGGTTTAATTTCCATAGAAAGGCTGTTTCATGTTGCAGTTTCAAAGTGCTTTCAAGTGTATGCTTTATTTTCTCTCCCTCAAAGTACAGGGATATCTGTGAGCACATTGAGTTTTATTAATTCAAGTTTAAAAATAAACTATAATGATTAGAGGAAACCTTCCAAATTTTGCAGGGCACTGGGGAATGTACCATCATGGATTCAGCTTCACAGGTACGTGTTAAATGCACACACACACACCATTTGCTGGCTGAAGTATAGTTTAGAGTATTATGAAATAAGAAGCAAGAAATGCATCCGCCTCTGGTCGATACAGCATGAACTTCTTCTGAAGTATGTTCTCACAGAGGGCACACAAATGTGTTTCAGATCATTTTTTGGATTAAAAAAAGAGGCACTTTGAAGAAGGAACCCAAATGCCTCACAGGACAGTATGTTACAGCTCTTCTTAATGGTGACATATTGGTATTGGGAAAAAAAAAAAGAAAATGCTGCTTTTCAGGGACAGTTATCAGATGCATTGCTTCTGGAGCTCTTTTTTTCACTGCAGCGCCTACTCAGCCTGGATCAGAGTCTCCTGCTGGGTGACAATGTGAGACACGCCTTCCGAGAGAAATCCTAATTACCCGCTGTTCTAAATGTGCGCTGCTTTCCTTTCATCCCAGCCATGTCTTCCATAGTCCCTCTTTCTCTGTGGCACTGTGTGATGCGGCTCATGTTGATCTTGTGGGGAGGGTGGGGGCCATCTGACTGAGACACAGTTCAATGCATCAAAGAATCCCCCTGCAAAAAGACAGATTTTTTTTTTCAAAAACAGCCCCAGTATTCGGCTTTACCTTGTCTTCTAAGCATACGTGCAGGTGTTAGATTTTGCGGTATTGCCTCATGTGTGCTGCTATACTAAATGTAACGCAGGATTAGGTTTTTACAGAAAAAGAACAAATGAGAAGTTGGAAAAGTGTGAGCTCACGGCGTCAAAATTTTGCAAACCAGATCCCACAATTTCCCTCATGGACTCCCATGTCTCCTGTTGTCTTCTGTAACCGTCACTGTCACCATAAAGTAAGATTTCAAAAGCAAAGATGCACTTGCAGCCAGTTCATTATTGTCTGCTCTTTGATCAGATGCAGGGCTGAAACTTTTACCAGAATTACTTGATGTAATTTACTTTTAAATGATTGATTAACATTCTCCTAATAAACACTTAATATAACAAAAAAAAAAAAAAAAAAAAAAAAAAAGACAACATGTTCTGTTTCACGCATCAGTTTCACCCTGAAAGACTTACTTCTGGTATCACCTTCCAGTGAACGAGGAGTGTGGTTGCTTGCTCAACGGCAACAGGAAGGGATGGATTTAACAGAGCAAGGAGAAAGATGAGAGAAAAGTGCCAGATGTGGGATCATTTTAAACTGAAACCAATTAAAAAAACTGTAAGACCAAGCTAAAGACCACATGGCCGCTACTGGTAACAGCAACAAAAACGTTCTCTGGTCAACTTAATGAAATTAATGCTTGTTGTATTTATTTTAATTAAGCAATATTTAAAGTCAGAATATAGTGAAGTAGCTGTAAATAGAGCAATTTATGAACATGCAACTGTTAGTCATTCATTCAGCTTCCAAACTGCTTAATCCAATTCAGGGTCACAGGGAAGCTGGAGCCTATCCCAGCAGTCTTTGGGCGAAAGGCAGGGTCCACCCTGGACAGCTCGTCAGTCCATCGCAGGGCCACACAGAGACAAACAACCACTCACGCTCATTCCTGGGGGCAATGTAGAGTAACCAGTCAACCTAACATGCATGTCTTTGGACAGTGGGAGGAAGCCAGAGTACCTGGAGAGAACCCACACATACATGCGGAGAACATGCAAACTCCACACAGAAATGTCACAGACCAAACCTTTCCCCAGCCAAGGATTGAACCAGCAACCTTCGTGCTGTGAGGCCACAATGCTAACCGCAATACCACCGTGCAGCCCTAAATAAATAAAATAATTTATTTTAATTAAGCAATATTCAATAGTCAGAATATAGTGAAGTAGTTGTAAATAAAGCCAGATGCAATATATAAACATGCAACTGTTAGTGACTTGTACACTTACTGCTTGCTACATTTCAGTGACAAGATCTTTGAAGGAAAAGTAAAGCCCTTATCCAATTAATCAAATGATTAAAGTGCCAAAATAATCAAATAACTGATAGCTGCAGCCCTAACCAGATGTGACTAAGTCTTCAATACATAGCGGAGACAAACACGGATAAAATCATAGATTATTGGTAAAAAAAAAAAACCAGCCATGCCTCAGTGTGTTTCAGTATGAATAGATGCAAAGCTACATCCGCGGCTTGCATATATTACTTATCCACAGAGTTAATCATTTTTTATTTCCCTGTGTGAATAGCAACTGTGTGTTTGATGCATTTATTCTGCAGTGAGCAGAGGAAATGATTGGCTGCTCATGATGCAAGCGATCTAATCAATGAAGATGTGAGTGGTTATGAAGGGGTGGGTGAACTCTGAGGATGACGGAGGTAATGAAATGACTTTCGGGAGATGGAAGATGAATTGGATTGTCACACATTTAATGGTGTCAATAAGGATGATGACATCCTAGTATTTGGGTACAAGCATGCACACATTCACTCAATATCTCTGGTTTCCTCTAATACACACACACACGCACACATACAGACACACATACAGCTTGGTTAAGCTCATATGGAAAGGTAGAAAATGACTTTTTGTCCTGATACACTTACATGCAGGTGCATTTATGCATTGCAGTACTGTTGTATAAGGTTTTGCACTCGCTGATGGGTGAGTTGGTTGTCATGATAATATGAACACATTATCAGGTCATTGTTTTGTGTAAAATTAGCATTATTTGACAGAGAATGGAAGTCATGAGTATGTAGATGAACTCAAGTGTTAAAACTCACTGGCTTGGTGAAAAGCAGAACAAGAAGGTGAAGGGAGTGAGCGTAAAAGTGGGACAACAGTCGGCTGTACACAGATTCTGGCCATCCACCAAACCCATTCTGTCTCCTTATCAGTGTTTTTGTGGAGTTCATCACTGTGGGCTGTCACCAAGTGCAGTGTCACTAAAGGCTAACGCATGACAACAAAGATGAGGAAAGCTGTGAAGAGTCAGGCAGAGAAAAGAGGCAGGAAAATGGCCTTGTTGCTCACTGTGTGGCCCCGTGTCTTCACGAGATTACAGTGTTTACAACATTGTAAATTAACAATTAAAAGCAAACACAATCACTTAAACCTCATGTGTAACTAAAAATATTGCAGACAACACATTGACTGTTGGTAGTTTTACTCCTCATGGCAGCATGTCTAAAACAAAAGCTTCGACACAAGTTGAAGTTTATGTGGACCAATCCTTGGTGGACCTCTTATTGGATTTTTATTGGTATATATTTTACTGTAAGCTACTAATTATTAGCCTCATTGCATAGTTGTCTAAGTTACATTATCTATCTAACTCTACTCTCCAAACTGCTGATTCACTGTGCATCATTATAATGATAATGATGGACTCAAGCTGGCCATAATTACATATAAGTTATATTTAAAATGTTATAATGATATGAGCATGAAAACAACTCCAGTGTTTGGTATAACACATTAGGTCAGTCATTCAGGTTTTGTATATTTTATTACAATTAATCTTCTGTTTAAAATTTTTAAATCATGTCATGCTGATCTTTGTTGCATGTAAAATTTATTTAAAATTTTATCATATTCATAATGCCTCAACTCTTAGTTGTGGAATATCCTGGACTCCTTCCCGACTGAGTTAACTTGGTGGAATATTTGCAGGTTATATAACACAGTTTTACTGAAACAAGTAAGACTTTCCCTGAACATACTGCAGATTATCGGTTTCAGACTCTGGTCTTTAGGGACTGCCATCCCGAGGATTTTTGTGGTTCTGATTTTCCAAACACATTAGGTGGGTCATTGTAAAGAAGAAGACAAGAAGTTTTAGAATTCATTTGATCATAATGAGGTGTGTTTGAGCAGGGAAACAACAAAAACCTGCAGGATTTTAGCCTTCAAAGACCAGAGTTTAATGCTTGTAATCTAAAGGATTATCAAGTAAAGTCTTGCTTGTTTCAGCAAGACAATGCCACCCTGCAAATATTCCAACAAGGAGCAGAGTTGGACATCCCTGATGGTAGCACACATCTTTCCAAATCCTGCATATTCCATATTTGGCATTTTTTTTCCTTTCTTTTTCTTTTATTATTATTTCTTTCAGTGTAAGCAGAGTGCCTTTGACTCCCCCCCCCCCCATCCAGAGGTTGTCTTTCGATCTTTGTTCCAGGCTTACTGTAGCTGTTCTGGTGTGTTGCACTTTATCAGTGTCATTTCTTAAAAGCATTCTGAAGAAATTAGCAACACAAAGAAAATTAATCAAATTGGTTTCTTAGAAGGAGAGGTGCTGATGTAAAGTTTTACATGCAACTGAGGAGTTCCTGCAGCTTGTCAGCTTTCTATGAGACATGTAGTTATGTGCAAAGTGTGCACAAAAAAAAATATTCCCCTCAGACAATTACACCACACCAGCAGCCGGAGCTGTTGATACAAGGCAGAATGGATTCATACTTTCATGTTGTTTACATCAAATTTTGACCCTGCTGTCCGAATGTAACTGAGGAAATTGAGGTTCAGGCGAGCTAATGTTTTTCCAAACGGAGCCTGTGTAAATGGCAGCTGTAGTTTTCTGCTCCTAACTGACCGGTTGTGGTCTTCTGTTGCTGTAGTCCATTTATTTCATTGTCTGACTTGTGCGTCCAGAGATGTTATTCTGTGGACCAGTGGTTCCCAAATTTGGGGGCCCAGAGTTATAACAGGGAGGATGCAACAAGGCTAAATAAAACTTAGGGGTTTGGCACTAGAATAATTTGTAAAAGTATCAGTGGAAAAAAACGATGATGAAACAACAAGAGAGACTTCAATCACTAAAAAAAAAGAGAAGATTTTGAGATTGATAAGAAGCTCAGACTTCTATCCTTAAATAGAAGTGCAGTTTCAGGCTTATATTAGGGCTGGGCGATATGACCTTTTAGTAATATCCCGATATTTTTATGCCCTGTCACGACATACGATATATATCTCGATATTTACCTTAGCCTTGAATTAATGCTTTGGTGCATACAATCACATCAGTAAGATGATTTTGTGTCTCCATTAAAACATAATTGTTCATACTGCATCAAGATATGCTGATTTTAAACATTCATGCCAAAAGGATGAAATTGAAACGAAGCAAATTTATCAAAACCGTATTTATTGAACAGTTAAAGCAGTGGCAGAAACATGTCATTTTAAAACAAAATACAGTGCCTTTGCATGATGTAATAAATGCAACGTATAAAAATAGGTGCTCTAGGGTGTGACTTTTCAAATGATGAACTATTATAAGGCTTTGCTTTATGGATACGTTTTTGAGTTGTCGTGTATTTTTTTTAATTGCAGAGTTTAGCGTAGAAATCAGTCTTATAATACAGGCAGAACGTCCTCGTATCATCTCCAATAAACGGCTTCAGCAAGTTTTTAATTCAGGATTTGATTCCCACTGCTTTCTGTACTTTCTAGAGACATGACGAGCTAGATAAATATGCTTGTGTCACACACAGTGGATGAGGTGAGTAAGTGACAGAGGTTGTGAATGTAATCAAATATAATTAATTATTTTTGCGTGACGTGAAAAACTTTGCAATTTACGTCCCACTCTGTAATCCAGAGCGCGATCAGTGGCGGATTTGGCTGTTCATTGTGACTGTAGGTGGAGTCGTGCAGGTGTCCTCTCTGCTCCTCTGACTGGCTGCAGCTGCAACCGGAGCGACTGAGTGTTTTAGGACGGGGAGAGACTCTCGTTCTGACAATAACTTTACAATATGCGCTTTAAAGTCAGTCGCCAAAACACCAGGAAAGTCTCCAATAACTCCTGTAAAAGTTGCGAGATTTGTCGTCTGTCGCTTTTCACAAAAAGTCGCCAAATTTAGCAAGAAAGTCAGAAAGTTGGCAACAGTGGCTACACGCTGCCTCTCATGACATAGCACGTAGCTCACGTTATGTACGTAACGAGGTGCGCTTGCTTTAACTCTCTGTGCAAAGCGGTGCAGAGTGGAGGAGGAGGGAGAAAAACCCCGCCTACAGCTAGAAACAACTACGTGACAACAGGATACTCGAATATGACGAATATAGGCATTTTCTATATCGCACAGGGGACTAGCCACAATATCTCGAGTATATTTGATATATCGCCCAGCCCTACTCCGAGTTTGTTTCACAACAGTGCAAGTCATTCATAACACTTACAGTATTACAACCTCATATTGCAAGACCTCAGCAAACTCAACCCACAGAGAATCCGACACTTCAGGTTTGGCCGGATATGATTTAAAACAGATGTTTAAGAAGGCATGGTGAGAAAAACACAGATGAGTATCTTTGATTTGGAGCGGTGTTGGAACGTTGCAGTGGGTATGTGGAAATCCTTCCGGGGTTTCACTCGAGAGCCGCAGGCGACAAGAGAACAGGTGGTGGCTGGAAAATTAATGCAGCTCAATTTTTAGATTCTGTTTGGGGATTTCTAAAGGTGTGATGTTTCTCCATCCACCCATTGGGAGAGAAATAGTCTTGGTCCAGAAAACTTTCCAATCTGTAGAAACAGTCCGAGGTCCGACAAACCAGGAAAGCCACAAGATGTATCAAGCAAAGACTACAAGGCTGGGGCAGGCAGGTTTGGTAATACAGGGAGGAAAGAATACTGAGAATGGCCAGATATGGACAGGAAAAAAAGCCTGATCATCCAGTGGGGAGAAGAAGAAAATGAAGAGCAGCACTGGTGCTGAAGATTAGATGCCTTCAGAGGCAGTTCGAAATGAATAACTTCAGCCTAAAACCCTGAAATATATCATTTCACATGAAGCAAAACAATGTAGTCTCTCTCTCTTACCTAGTTGGGGTCACCTAATGTTTGTTTCAATTGTAGAACTATCATAAGTGCTGTAAAGTGGGTACTTGGCTCACAGGCAGAGTTGAAAAATGAAAAGTTAACAAAAGGTTTCCTGAGGGTGCCTCTGAAGCCTAAAGTTAGCACTTGCCAGCCCTTAACATTTACTAAACAGAAAGGAACCAGACTAGATGTAAAACTGCATGCACAATCAAACACCGATGACAAAATAGTGTGAAAAAACACAGAACCGAGGAGCTTGACTTTTGAAGAGTGTAACCAGGTAAGGACACCCACTTGGCCACCAGTTCAGACTGAAGGTAGGAGGGAAAACAAAGGAAGAATGATGGAAAAGGAAACCCAATTTCAAGAACATAATAACTTGAAATACAAACTAAAAAGGTTTCACACAGAATCTCTTGACACAATGACAATGTTAAAATCCACATATTTCGATACCAGCAGAGGTTTCTGCTTCTAATAAGTATCTCTGGATTGCGATATAAGTACCTTGTCTGACCACCGAGACCTTTATTTATCACAGAAGTTCAAATCTGAAAGCAAATAGAGCGATGTTGGAAATTTCTTTTGCTCTCAAACTAATCACAACCTGTTTTGCACCTCATACTGAGAATCTCTCCAAACCAGTCACTATGAAGGCAAATAAAAAGCAGGTTATTGAACCGATACTAAACCTGCACAGCTACGGAAGTTAATAAGAAGACAAAGAAGGCCCAAGGGCAACATTTAATATTGCTGGAGATGCTACAACTGTTGAAATGTTACTGATTGTGCATTTACAGCTTCTTGTGTCTGTTTGTAAAATCAACCTATCTGTGCTCACAATCTTGCATTTTATCAATGTACTGTATGTAAGGTGAAAATGTGAAGTTATTGATCTGCATTTTGTAATCTATGGCACCTCTTGCTCATCCGCCCACTCTATAAGGTGGTGTGATGCATCCTGCATGGAGGAGAAATTGTGCAGACATTTACCTTTAGCACATGTTTATAAAACTGGCATAAGCTGACATGGATGAAAAATAGCATCTCAAGGGGATGGTTTGTTTGCCTGCATTTTCTACCTCATCTTTCTTGACAGTTTATTTTGCTTCATATAGGTTCAGTATTGTTACCGCAAGTAGATTTAGATGGAAGATGCTCTGTAAAATGCATATTCATTTGATTTTTTCTTGAATTTAAACAACAAAATGTTTACTACAATTACATTTATATGCAGGGCAGAGAGGTACTCAGTGATGTTGATCAGATAATAGCAACACATTTATCCCAGATGAGAGTAGAACATGCATGGTCAGCTTTGGAGGATTCAAAGAAGCAATATGATGAGGATCCTGGTTCAGTTAAATATTCAGTGCATATTATATATATATATATATATATATATATATATATATATATATATATATATATATATATATATATAATATGCATTCGTGATTAGTCTTTGGCATTCTTTACAGTCCATTTTTCCAACTGTCTACAAATTTGCTATTTGAAACTGTGGGGAGGAAATGAGCCAAAACTGTATAGCTAAACTGTATAGCTAAAAATACCTTTAAGATATGAAAAAAGTATTTTGGAGCTATATCTTTAATGATGCTGCACATATATGATTCCACTATTAAATCATGCAAGACCACCTTAAAGACATTGAACTAGAATCTGGAAATTTGGTTCTGAGCAAAAGAATAAAGTGACTTCAGCATGCAAAGCAAATGTGGTGATTTCGACTATGGCAGCCAAAGAGCCAGAACTTTAGATGATAACTCAAACTAGTGTCACTATTTCAGGATGTGTTTATTTGTTTTGAAGCGTGCCTGAATGAAAGCAGCACGGTTTTACTCTTTACTTTTAGCAAATGACCCACTGATCAGCGATCAATCAGTTATAAGTTAATAGACGTGCTCCATCATATCAGTGGAGAATATATGTGTAGGATGTTTTGATTCTCACTTAAAAGTTCTCAGAAACCCTCAGGGGATGAAGATGTGTCATCAGTGTTGCCTTATGCTAGAGCCCAAGATCTGTAACTGTCAGAAACTGTACATTAATGTACAGATTAACCACGTTTATCCCATCCTTCTCATCCATCCATCCTCTTTCCACCTCTTTCTGTGATTCCCTAGAGGGTGTTTCGAATTTATGAGAATTGACTCTGCGTCTCTTTGAGCAGATGCTCCTGTTTGGCAGAAAGAAGCGCTTCATTAGTTATTTAAATCAGAATAGCCTAGGACTGCATACCAGGCGCTAAATTAATTTGATATATGGCGAGAGAAAAACAGAGCTATTAGTGGAAAAACAAAAACACACTGCTGGCGCTGGAGGATCCTCTGCATCTTACTGTTAACCAATGCAGCAGCGTGTCAGGATGTCAGCCAGAGATAGTCCATGTTTTTATTAATTTATTTTTCATTATTTTTTTCATAACCTTGAAAATATATGTTGCTCAGCTGAGAGCTGAATTCACAAAGGATCCATCTATGTGTCAAGTTATATACACTCATCCTCCATTTCCAATAGGGTTTATGTTAATGTCCTGCTAAAAATGCCAACCCAGAGTACGTCCACGACATAGAGTCCTCATATTTATGTTCAAATCATAAATTTTGCATAGCAACCAGGGCCCTGACATGAATGTCATCCATCCAGATGATGATATATGACTGCAGGTGCTTACAGTATGTGAAGTGGGCAATGCAGGAGAGCAGGATTTTAAACTGTTGCACACAATGTGCATCATTTTAATCTGTGAAACTGACAGGATGGCCAATTACTTGTATTTAGAAGCTGTGCACTTGATCGTAGTGGGAAGGGAGTGTGTATGCAAATGAAAGATGGGGTTTTCACATCTGTTGAGGTGAGCAATTTTTCATAACAGCGGAAGAAGAGAGCATCAGTTTTAACATGCATGTATTCGTGCATGTTGAAACTGATGCTCTCTTGGATCGGGAAGAAAAGAAACACGGGGCACAGAGGTGTGCTGAAGTCAGTTTGTAGCCACAGCCATGCTTTCCGCCAACTCCCTCAACCCGCTCTTTCGCCATCACACTATTCTGCCTAATTGGACCATTCCTTCACCCTCTTAGCATCCAGTCCACTGAGAGCAATCTACATTTAGCAGCTCGTTCTGGCTTCCGATTTGTTTTTTTTTGTTTTTTTGCGCAGTCCACAACCCTACATTATGTGCTCCCACTTAGGACGTCATTTGTAACAATTTGGTGCTTGTTTATATGGAAATCACTCCGCCAATTAGGCTTAACGGCAAACAGGCATGGCTGTCAAAACTGTCATCCTGGCAGAATCCAGTGGGGGGCACCAGCTAAGCTATTCAGCACCTCTCCGATCACTGCTGTCAATATGACACCTGACTACCTCTACTCTTACTGAGCCTTATGTTTTTAAGGGTATATATTATCCACAGAGCGCTTTCCTATCTAGGACAATCTGCAGAGAGACATTCAGTTAGCATGTAAGCATCAAAGAGAATATTGGCCCAGGGGATAAATTAGCAGTTATGCAAGATGAACTTTTCTTTGTTCTTTATTCACTGCCTTTCTTTCATTTTTTTTTTTTTTTTTCCCCCACAAGGCATCATTTTTCACAAAAGGATGACTAGGCTTAAAAAAGCTAACACTATGAGAGATATGGCCTCTGCAATTACACTCCTTTCCCTCCGATTAGTCCGCCTGCCGTAGCCTAATCCTTGTGGGTTATTATGAGCGGAGGAGCCCGGTGGAGAGGTTTTCAGTGATCAATCTTAAACCATCCTCTCTAATTTTCCACGGTCAGCGCTTCCATCCGGCCTGCCCTTGTCGCTTGACTGCGCCAGCCAATTACAGCCGTAACTATGTCAGCTTATTACAGGACAGGCGTGGCCCTTCCCAGCGTATTGACCTCAGGCAACGGGCCCAGGCCTTCCAACCTCTAGGCTCCAATTAATTACTAACCCTGTTAAGCATGCTGTCTTAGAGAGGCTTGAATAAGTAACGCAGTCGCTGTACCTGTTTATTATTTCCTTTCCACATGGATTGGGTGTAATTAAACTGAACACATGCGTGAAAACTGAAGGACTATGATGACTAATGTAGGCGAGGTGATACTTAATTCAGACGGAATTTAAGCAACAGATTTTTGGACTTGCGTTTTGATTTGGGCAGCTGCAATATTTGCCGTTTCTCTCCACCCTCTAACAGGTCCAAGAGAAGCAAAAAACACTTGAAAATGACTTCATCTGAGAGTGTTTACTGCAAGTTAATGGGGAGCTAGTTTAAAGTGTTTTAAGTAAATGATCTGTCTTGCTTTCAGTGTCCCTCCCATCTCAATTATATGCGTAAAATGTTTCAGATTCGACTTCCCACTTTTATATTTTGCCAAAGAATGGTGGAATTAATACCCCGCGACTGAGATGAGAAGCTGTCAGATTAATGATCTACACACAGAGAGGACTTCTGAATTAGGACACACTGAGGATGTGGAAGACAAGATAAGAGAGATGTTCAGAGTTTATTTATGTGTGCGCCAAGTCCAGTGACATCAATGAGGCTGTTATTGATTAGGCAGTCCTATCATTAGCTGACGTAGATAAAAGGCTGGCTTGTTGGAGCATGTGGTTGGCTATTGTAGTGGGTCAGTTCATAGGATGACCTATTTAACAATAATTTCATCACCTCAGTGCTGCCGTTATATTCAGTAAGAAATACAGAATATGCCATTAGTTAAGCAGGAACTGTGGTTTAATGAGCAAAGCTCAATACAAGATTGGTAGGATGATGAGATGAAGGTCTCTGGTGGGGGAAAAAAAAGAAAAACAGGAAAAATATCTCAAAAATGTTTCATTTATTTCTCCTAGACAAAAGTGAGACTTGTGTGAAATCAAAATGAGTCACTGGCTCATTTGTGTCCCCAAAAGTGAAATATGCTGAAAGGCTGAAAAAAAAAAAAAAAAAAAAAGTCTTGTTACAAGTTTCAAAAGAGATCTCATCACGCTCTTAAATAATTTCTGGATTTTCTTAGCTTTTACTTTGTGGTGTCGTACATAGAAACAATCAATCAAACAGTTCAACTTGTAACCTCAGACATGTCTTCTTTCCACTCTGTTAGACATGAATCATGACTCTCAGGCAGAGCAAATAAGTTCATTACAAATAATCCGTTTTTTTTGTTGTTTTTTTTTGTTGTTGTTGTAGTTCTTTTATTTATTTTTTCTTTTTTTTGCTTTTCCTAATTTAATTCTGTTTTTCAATAAATATTTATTTCAAAGGATTCTCATTGTAAAATAAAAATAGGTAATTATTACTTAAATGCTGTGCAGCAAAGAACTGTTTCAGCACAAAATGAAAATAATACTTTCTAGTGAGTACATTGTGTGAACAGCTAGCACTGCAAAAGGTTTTATGCACAAGAATTGATTGTCTTTTTAACTTTAGAATTATCCCACTGTCTGAGAATTTTGACGCTTTTGAACTGAGCCTGAGCTGGAGCGGGTTTGTTAATAATATGTGTATTATTTGGGACTGTATTGTAAATATTCAATGGGAATTAAAACATTATTTATATAATTGAATCTACTGTAAATAAAATATAAAACCTGGCATTTTATACTCATGCTTAAGTCAAACTAAAGAATAGAATAGAAAATTACAACTCAGACAAACTTTGGTTTGAAATGCATTGAGTCCAAAACTTTTGAGCCCTTCATGAACTGCATTTTATTTAGCAATACATGTAATTGTGAGAACTCAGTATTTAATTAATATAACATTTTATTTATTTATTTATTTTTTTGTTCACCAATTTATCATTTATCTTCTTAATTAATTGATGGATTTTGTTCTCAAATCACTTTAATGTCTTCTAATGAGTTATCTTCAAAAACATTAAAGACATACAGTTAACTGTAAAAAAAAAAAAAAATAGACAAGATACTTTAAATTTTGGAAGCTGCAGTAAAAGTAATCTTTTCTTGTAGTTCTCTTAAACGCTAACATATTCAACTTTGTGAAATTTATTCTTCTTCGGAAATAAACTGCACAAAAATTATGATACAGTTTCTTAATTTTGGGTTTCTTAACAGACAACAAAGCACAAACAATTTTAACTATGTGAAGGAAATGGATTTGGAATTTGTGTTTTTGTTTTTCTTTTGTGCTCACAAATTATACGATGGTGAAGACTCATTAAATTCTATAATAGTGTTGTCAAATGATTGACGCTCAGATACTAATTGATACTAAAATGTAGTATCTCATTAGATATTAATTAACACGGGTATTAATACTTAAATGCCGATTTTAGAATGGCTACATCCAACCATTTTGAACACTATGTATACTTGGTGTACTTGTTAATAAAGGTTGAAGTTTCTTTTAGTTTTGTACTTTTTACTCTACAGTTTGTAAAGAACATAGCTGTACAAGTTAATAGAGCTTTAAAATAATGTGTTAATTTCACACTGTTATTGTATTTTCTTATATTTATTTATATTTTTCATCCTATAAGTTGTGATGTTTTTGTGGTGTTCATACTTTTTTTTATTTTTCATTTATTTACTGTGTAGTATCACATATAGTATTGAGTATTGAGTGCGATACTTAGCACTGTTATCAAGTTTGACATTTAATCTTGACAACCTCATTCTACAGTGTTGCATACTGGATGAATAGACTCATGATGATTGTGAGTTGCTGATTGCTTTGCATTGTTGTACAGCTGTGCAACAACAAAATGTTTACGAAAACATTCTGAGAACCTGAACAATAAATATGTCTGTAAGAGAAGGTTTAGTTGAAAGTTTCAACTGGTCACTTGTTACATAACATATATGACATAATTATCTGAACATATAACTATGTCTGCTTGTTTGGGTCTATTTAGCTAGTACTTATTTAGCTAATAGTTTTCCATATGTCAAAACAGGGGTCAGCTATTAATCCAGAAGTATTGGTCTCCATGTTCCATGTCCCAAAAAGAAAGTATTACTTAATTTCTTGCCATAGCATCTCTCAGCATGTGACACAATAACAGTATAATTTTAATCTAAGATGTTTCTGAATAATGAAACCCTGTGAAAGCAATATTTCTAGTTTTTGTTTTAATTTCTTTTTTCTTGCTGGAAGCAGCAATGTGTATAGTAAAATAAATATTTTTTGGAATTGAAATCTTTTTTTTTAAGAGCTCATCCCATTTTCTTTCTTTTTTTTTTTTATGAAGAACTGCATTCAAAAGAAAAGGTGGACATTTTAATTAAATGTAATATTTGCAACTGTTTGTCTTGTACTTGGTCATTTACATACAAATACACACACTCACACACACACACACACACACACACACACACACACATAAACAGGTGTAAATAATTTTCCTTTGTGGCTCTATTATTGCTCATCTTATCCTCCAGTGGATGTAAAACGGAACATTAAAAGCTGAAGTCATGGTTTGCAGGGTGTCTCCTTTTTGACTCAAATATGACTCCTATTGCCAATGTTATGTCTCACCCTATCTCTCTAAATGAGTTTTAGGAGAAATATATGAGCAGTATATGAGAAAGTATTGAAAATAATATTGGATTGTGGTGAGAATCTCATTTTGAGCTTTGCAAGAGAAAACTGAACAGTAAAATTTCCTCTGGGTTCCTCTATTCTTACTATGGGGGTGTAAGGATTAACTGATATAAATGACATAAATTGGAACTGATTTTATTATTTAAGATGTGATTACATCAGTACATGGTTCCCTGGGTCTAATAAAATGTGCCATAACCTGGTCAATGGCCCAATTCCACAGATTAAAGTCTGTTGACTAAAGTTTTACTGCAAATTCCACTAGAAACCTCAAGATACCTGCAATATAGTCTAATTTATACACCGTCCATATAGAAGCTCCCATGGCATTACTCAGTTCCACCTCTGTTGTACGCTTCAAAAGTAAATTATCTAAACTATGGATTCAATTAGATTGTGAAGGAATAAGGGCACATTGGACAAAAGTCTGCAAAGCACTGATAAACCACGGCAGAAAGAATTTGATGGCAGAAATTCACTTGATGTCATCTTAGAGTGTGTGGAGACGCCATTACAACTAGCCTACAACATAAGTTGAGTCAAGTTGGCTGAACTTGGTTGAGTTTCTTGAAAACATTTCACTTCATGCAGAAGAAATTAACTTTGTGGCTGGTGGATGTTATAAGTTATGGATGTCATAACTAGTGAACGTTGTAGCTGGTCGACGTTGTAGCTGGTGGATCTTAAGGCTAGTGGACGTTAAGGCTAATGGACGTTAAGGCTAGTGGACGTTATGGGCTGGTGGACGTTGTAGTTCGTGGATCTTAAGGCTAGTGGACGTTAGGGCTAATGGACGTTAAGGCTAGTGGACATTATGGGCTGGTGGACGTTGTAGCTGGTCGATGTTGTAGCTGGTGGATCTTAAGGCTTGTGGACGTTAAGGCTAATGGACGTTAAGGCTAATGGACGTTAAGGCTAGTGGACGTTATGGGCTGGTGGACGTTGTAGTTCGTGGATCTTAAGGCTAGTGGACGTTAGGGCTAATGGACGTTAAGGCTAGTGGACGTTATGGGCTGGTGGACGTTGTAGCTGGTCGACGTTGTAGCTGGTGGATCTTAAGGCTAGTGGACGTTAAGGCTAATGGACGTCAAGGCTAGTGGACGTTATGGCTAGTGGACGTTATGGGCTGGTGGACGTTGTAGCTGGTCGACGTTGTAGCTGGTGGATCTTAAGGCTAGTGGACGTTAAGGCTAATGGACGTCAAGGCTAGTGGACGTTATGGCTAGTGGATGTCATGGCTGGTTGACATTATGGTGTGTAAACGTCTTGATTGGTGGTTGTCATGGCTGGTGGGCGTTGCAGCTTGTGGACAATTATGGCTCGTGGATGTTATTGCTAATAAACGTTATTGTTTATTAGTGCTTATTAGTCAAAGGTAAGAGCATAAGAGAAAAGCAGTCTATCAGTATTGTGTCCAACTGGGAGATCCGTTCCCCATAGCCCCGTCCACTTCACATGTGAATGGTGGCATGTGAACTGTGCTTAAACCATGAAATTGCTACGGAAAGTACGAAGGCCTTTTTTTTTTTGCCTATGGCATCTAAATAGTTTCTGTTTTAAAGAGCTGTAAAAATGAACCTTCTTGTATTTATATTTTCTGACAACTTTGTCTTCAACTATAAATACTTTAAAGTAAATAAAACATGTAAAATAGCTGAAGAATGTTTATATTGAACGCAGACTTTACCTGCTTATTCAAACAAGTATTTTATAAACCAAACATGTCATAGCCTTGCACACAGTCACGTTACTTTATTTTTTACAGCATACATGCAAATAAAGTTTTACCCTTAAAAGAAAAACCTTGTGTGAATTAAATTTATATTTAATTCATAGTATACATTTAATTTAATTAACATTTTTACAAATTTAAGTGGGTTTTCTTAAAATTTCGCTTGAAACATCCCTCTCTCCTTTTTTATATGTATGTGTAGATGCTGTTCAATGAAATATAGGGGGCATATCTCTAATATTTAAAGGTTTTTTTTTTTGTACTAAACCACCTTGTGCCCACCTCCCTTTTTGTTGCGGCCTTTGAGCTGCGCTGTAACAAGTGTCATTTTAATTGTCAATAAACATGTTCTTATTTACGGTAAGGTTACACAGTTTAAACTGATTTTGGACATGTTCCCTGACTGTCTTGAAGAAAAACAGAACCATGATTTTGGTGTTATTTTACATTCTTACACCGTAATGATGTACGGTGTCTCTGGGCTTCACAGGGTTGTCCTGCAAGTTTTAGATGCTTCACTTCTGTACTTCATTCAAACTAAATAGATCAGATGTGTTGGCAAAGGCATCAATTTAAATATTAAAAAATCTAAAACCTGCATGACAGTGACCCTTGAGGACCAGAGACGAAGAACCGGCTGCAGTGTCAGCTTTCCTACGTGACACCACACATACATTAAAGCTATAGTAAGATTTGTTTTATTCTCTTCTTTAGCTCACTTTTCATTTAATATTACCAACATTTCTCTTGTTCACTGATTAATTTTCATAACTGCTCAGTCCAGTTAAGGGTTTTGGGAAGGCTGGAGTCTTTCCCAGCAATCATTTGGTGAAAAGTGGGGTACACCCTGGACAGGTTGCCATTCCATCACGGGGCCCCATTGTAACCATTATTGCTTTTTTTTCATCCTTATTTTCAGCCTCTCATATTGGTTTTCTTTTTAATGCTGGAGAATGTTTTGCACACCCAATTAAGCAATTTGGCTTGTTTATATGAAGGTATAGATGTAAAGAAGACATAGGTGGAGACAGAAAGGTAGCCTTACATTTGTTCACACCACAAAGCCTGAAATAGTGCTCACATTTTTGTTTCTTATTTGGACATTGAACAGATCACCCTGAAGCATCAAAATAAAAGAATTAAGTGCAAAAAAGGTCCTCAGAATTTCATCTCAACTTTCAAAAAAGCTTAAAATTGTAACAGTGAGGGACAAGATGATAGAGAGACCTACGAAGGGCTGCTGTATTAAATGAGAAAGGTTTTATGAACTTTCCCTTTTCTCCCTCCTGAGATATAGCACAGCAGAGAAGAGTTTGTCCTTTCGAGTCAAAGAGTTTGACCTTTTTTAAACTTACAGGAGCCTCTTCAACTTAATGATACCCAATGGTGAGTCCAGCGGAGTCTTTCTCTGCTGGCCAATATTAAAAAAGACATTTACGTCAAAGTATCTATTGCACAGAATAACGTGAAAATGACTTGTTTGTGGTCCTGCACCAGCAAAACAAGGACGTGCGTTCAGCATGTGTTTCCAATAGACCAGCTGCTTGTGTAGATAAGACAGCCGAAAGACTCGAACATAAAAAAGGACAAGTTTTAGTGTTTTTGTGTGTGGAGATTTTACGGGGATGCTTCACTGGCTCAGAAGTCATGCCGCAGTGTTGTGGTGAGTCAAAAATTGGATACAGTATGTGCTCTCATTATTTGCCCACACATCCCCACAGGAGTGAAAGAGAAGTGTGGGGGAGTTGGCCCCTTTGTTGATGGCTAAAAAAAAAAGAGGTATGACTTGTTGAACTCAACTAGAGCCATACATTCATTTTCAGTCATGTCGCCTGTCTTCTTTGTCTCTGCCACTTTTAATTGCACGACCTCTTCTTTAATGGCGCCATCCCTGTCCTTCCTCTCAATCAAGTGAATCTCTACTTATTTATTTATTTACGATTTATCCTTTCGCCCTACTCTCTCTCCTCTACACATGACTGGCTTTTTGGCGTGGCATCAACTCTAATGTGGGCTTGCAGTTTGCGTGGGAGACTGAAAGAGTCAGCGTGAGGGTTGATAGAGCCAGACCACTGTGATGGAGAAGAGTAAGAGTGGTGTACAGGGCATTACTGACAGAGGCTAAGTGGTGCCATGCTGTCCCACTGTCTGACCATCTTAGCGCCAAGCTGGCCTCCAACCAAGCCATTAAAGTCTCTTGTCCCAGCTGCAAAATAAAAGGCCACATCACTAAGGACCAATTTGGGTCTATGTCCAATCGCATTTATTGCAGCTGTATCATTGGCTCTTTGTTCTCGCCTCTGCTTGCAGCTGAGGGGATTAAGTGGGCACCAACCAAGAAAAAGAACAATAACTTCCTCTGCTTCTAAAAACAATCAACAGTCGACTTGCCAAGTTCCCTCTTTTGCATTAATCATGAATGAAGGCCTCAGTTTCAGCCAGGTCATTCTGCATATTGAAGAGCCTCCTGTATTCCTTCAGAGGCAGCAGTTGTGCAGCTGAAATGACAAGAATGAAAGTCTTTGTCAACACTGTAAAATAACTGTTTCGATTCCACGCACCCGCACGAACAAGTGTTTCAGAGTTTGTCGTCAGCATAGAGATTCTGCTCCATAATTAGTGGCTGCTTTATTATAGGCTGCTTGACTCTGGCAAGGGTCTCTCTCTGTTCTGGGGGTAGTGGGAGGAGAGGAGCAGGGGGAAAATGGGACTAATGGTTGGCTTAGCTGGGCACGCTCTGTTGGTGGATGAATGAGGTGATTAATATGCAAGGAATGGAATGTCCTCCCTGTGCAAATCTAGGAAGGAATAGCAGAGATTCATTCGCTAGGGGGGTTAGAGAGAATGTGTGTGTGTGTGTGTGTGTGTGTGTGTGTGTGTGTGTGTGTGTGTGTGTGAGTGAGTGAGTGTGTGTGTAGGGGCCGGAGAAAGAGAGCACAGCAAAGAGGCTTTAGTGGCACAAAGAATGCTTGTGTTGGAGTTAGAAAGGACTGACTCATAACAACAAGAGACAACTGAAAGGCTTTCTTCAGGCTTAAACTGTATGATGCGAGTTGGGATGGGGATGTAGTGGGCTCATGCGCTGGAAGCTGACTTTTGGCTTGGATTTGGGTGCTATTGTCTTGTGATATGATCTAAAAGCATTCAGCAATATTCTCTTGTCAGGATTTAAACTACTATGTCTGTTTTTCAACGTTGCTGTCATCTTTAACCTCTTCATGGATACAATTTGCTGATCTTTTGTAAATTGCTAATTAAATTTAAATTTATTTTAAGCCTCATGAAGACAGAATAACTCAGTTAAGCAAAACAATGTCATGAGTTTGCAAAAACGATATGTAAAGCTTTTGTAGGGGATAATGTAAATCCGCACCCAGGTTGGCTGCATCACATTGGCCGCATTGGTCAAAACCCAGGTTTTTCAGTTAGTTTTATCGTGAATTAACCTTTTGTTTTTTCACTGGCAAATAGGATGGACACATTTTGTCATTGTCAGTCTCTGTTTCCAGTACCAGCGTACTATATTGTTGTCTCTTTTGGTAACAGAGCTCTGAAAGGAGCTTTTCTCTACTCAGTGTTGCACATTTGAATGACTTATACTGTATATGGCTTAAGCCACGATCTATAGATACAGGGCTGCTTTTGTTTGGTTTACATCCCCTACTGAATCAGCAGGGAGAATATGCCAATACAGCTATCAGCTATCAACACATCAAATGAAATTCAAGACAGCTGCAGTTGTCGGTGTCAGCAACGTATCGGCATAGGCTCCTGCAAGACGCTTTCATCAATTACATGCCGAGGGCTTCTTGATGATTCTATACAAAATAACATTACAAAGCCAGAGACACATTTGCTTGAATGCTACATAATCCTCTAGAGAAAAGAGGGAGAAAAAAAAAAAAACCAGGGCATCAAAGTTTTATATCATCATATATAATATAGAAGGATAATCCCATTGCTTGTCAGCCAGGCAAACATCATCCCTCAAGGGATTTTTACTGGCAGAAGTGATTTAAGATTCCTGTTACTGTTAATTTAGTTTATGCTCATGTGCTCAAACATCCTGCCATATTACTGCTCTGTGGGTGGTCAGTATCAGCAGTATTCTCACAGGCCTGCAGGATTTTCTCTGAGGCATCTTCACTCCTAAACTGTGCAGAGTTGTAGAAAAAGTTATTAACGCTCGGCAACATGAGTAAGTATTGTCATTTTGTGTATAATTGGGGTGCTCTGTAACTTCACTTTGGTTTGATGTTAATCTTTAGATACTCAGTTGACTCTGTCTATGGTATTAATCACTTATCTGAGGACTTTTCTTAAGTATTGATTGAGTAATTGTTTTTGTATTAAAAGCTGGAAGACCAGTAGACATTAGCACAAAATTAAATATCAATGTGAATAACTACATGAATTAAAAAAACAGTTTGCACCAGTTAATTTTACTTATAGTATACAATTAGGAAAAAGGTTTGCAGAAAATTTAAACTGGTTAGCCTTTGGTTCTGTGTGGTAACATTCGGATGTAGCTAGCTGATGTTAGCTAGTTAATTACCATACAAAATAAAGTCATATTTTCTGATTTTGTATTTATTTCACCAATTATACAAAGACTAACTCTTATAGCAGCTTTTATGTGTTTGCTTTCAGACAGTGTTACCTTGAAATCAACTAATATTGATTGGTGGAGCTCTTCTCATGTATGCGTTGGCATATTTGATATCCTCCTCTGGCATTTACTCGTACTAAGCATGACTTGCATATTGCATTACTTCCTCTTCCAAGCTATTTCTGTTTTTCAATACTTGAACAATTCAAAAGCTAACTCTTTATTGTTTTAAAGGAAAAATTTAACCAACTGCCGTCACACTCAACTGACTGACTGCTCGCACCAGCTGGTGCTGAAATCGAAAGAATTCTTGCACTACCTGTCAATAACAAAGAATACAGCAGGAAGGTATGACAGAAAATCTAAGTGTGTTAGATATTTTCTGAAATTGGGGTATACATTAACATCTGTAATGCAGGGCACAATAATAATGTGTTTGCCCATAAAACTTAAATTTTAAGGTTTGTGGCATTGCTGAAAATTGACAAATGCAACAGTTCTTGTTTGCATTAGTGTTTGCAGTCTATGACAATTTGTTGAAAGGACAGATTTTCTTATCTGTCCAACAGGGAGCAGTCACACATGGTTAGGGTTAGGATTTAGCTATAATGTTTAGTCTCTTCACATGCCGGATCCAGTGTGCCACATGAGAGCCATGGCTTCTCTTGATAAACATCAGGTAAGCTGTAAGAGCAATGACAGGGACTGCAAAGAACACTTTTTTTTACAAGTTGCAGAGAAACTTTGGCAAGAAAAATAAGGCATGACAAGTCAGTGGGCAAGCAAGAGCCCCATACTGTTGTTAATTCTCTTGAGAACATGACAGAGCAGATAAAATATGTATGTTACCTTAAGTTAATGTTGATTAACTGATGTGAGCTCATTGCATACTTGTTGAGTGCTTATGGCTGTCCTTATTGTAGGGGCTGCAAAAAAAGCACAATCTAATGATTATGTGTATACCAAACCTTTGGGACTTTGGCTGACAGCAGAAGTGACTTTAGGTTATTGATAGCACTCACAGCAGTGCTACACATCCTCAGCTTGATATAATACAAGTCTGCATTGGTCTCCCCGCAAGAAAACTTATTTTTCTTACATCAGCTCTTCCATATGAGCAGAAAGGATGGAAAGCTCAGCATGGTTTGTGAATTCCAGTTCACAGTCTGCGAAGAAACAGAATGGCAAATGGTCATCCTCAAAGTTGTACAAACCCTTTATTGTATGATTCATCATCATTACCATTGAAATTGAACTGATTAAAGGGAAGTTTGTCCCGAATGAACTAATCGGTTGATGATGGTTGGCAGCCTGGGAAGCACTAAAGCTACGAGTAAATTATCTCTTAAAATGTGGGCTTAAATAAGTCCATGCTGTGATGTCTCCAGTGCGATAGCCCTAATGATCCCATAGTTTATACAAGTCAGTGAATCCTTTATCCTCCAGTTTCCCCTTGAGATTCGTTTAGCAACTTTCAGACAGTTACCTTTCTAATCAATACAAATCTTATCAATAGTTAACGGCCCTGTTAGAGTTAGCCAAGTTCCTCCTGTTCTGTGCTTTCAGACCTATCGACATGTTGTTCTGTATTTATGTTCAGTTTTCTACTTTGTGTGAGGTTTGTGTGCTTAAATCATTTCCCCCTCATACGTTCCCATTCAACTCGAGCCAGCGGCAAAACAATTAAAAGTCCACATTAATATGATGAACAAAATAAAGAATTTAAGTGTACATGGACTTTTTTTTCTCTAAAGACCAATATATCGGTGGAGGAAAACATCCAGAATGGAAAATCGGGTGGGCACATCTATACAGTCTGTATATAGGGTGTTAAATAGAGACAGATGGGTACAGTACCCCGACTGAGAGCCTTTCCTTGTTTTGCCAGCCTACTTCCTTTGTTTTTCTCCACAATGTTTACAACTCCACAACGTCCTTGTTCGTCTGTATGCACTGAGCTGATGTGAGATAATGGCCCTTGTGGAGCATCAGAGGATGCAGGAGTGATGCTCTCTGACACTAATTGTTCTTTCATCTTAAGCGGAGGCATCTTCGCCAATCTCTGAGGCAACGCCTGATGGGACCTGTGGCAGAGAGGAAGAAAGGAGGGAGGCAGAGACACAGAGCTGACTGATGATATTCTGATCCTTTTTGTCATATGATTATTTATTTACTTATTTATTTTATTGTAGGCAAATTATCATAGTATTATCTCTCCTTCCCTCCCCTGACACGGCTTTTCTATTGTCTCTAAAGTTGCTCTAACCTGTTCGCTCTGCAGAGGAGGAAAAAGCGTTCCGCTGGCTGACTCCCTCCATACTTCATAAAGTGGATTTTGAGATAACACCCATGAGATTAAAATCCAAATTGCTTGACCAAGCAGAAATAACTTTATAATTGGCTGAGGTTGACCTTACGCACGAGTAGAGTCCGAAGCCGCTTAAAGTTGTGCATGGCTGAAGTGTTGTGTTGGTGTCAATGCTCTGTAAAGAGTGCAAGCTGTTGTTGTCATTTCCACCTCGAACAATCCGAATGACTTTAATTCTATTTGCGTGACCTTTATCATCTTAATGAAACCTCATGCATCACTTTGTCGGAGCACCAAGATCACACTAATCACTAATTAGGCAGCAATTAGGCTGTACAAACTGTCGTGTAAAAAATGATAAGCCCATCATCTTTCTCGTGGTTGAACCATAATTGGATTAAGAGCAATACAGCACACATTTGTTTTGATGCATTTCAGCTAAATATTTCATATTCATTTAGACTATTAGAAACTGCATTTAGAGAAGTGTGTGATGAATTGCATGTTGCAAATTATATTCACATTTTCAAAACAGGAGACGATGATGTGTATAACGTCAATGAAAAATTGTGTGCAAGTCACATTATCTGAATAGAACAGATCAAACTTTTTATTATTTCATAATAATGCCTCCAAAAAACGGAATTTAAATGGTTGAATATAAAAAAAAATTTAAAAAAAATCAAAGGTACCAGCAGGAGGCTGGAAACGTATTTGGTATGAAAACAGAATAGCAGGAATGTTATCTTAAAGCTAATTAGATTTTTTGGCTGAAGGTCAGTGACGTAACTGGACATGAAGAGAGCACCCGGAAGAGGCAGAGTCTCTCATAAAGCTGGGTTCAGGTCAGATGCTTCTGCAGAGCACTGGACCATCAAGTGTCTAGTAATCTGGAAACTGTCATCTGGTGAAAATGTATTGACGCCAGGCCTGATTCTGTCATGGAGCTGACTACATGGATTCAGGAACACGTAGGAATCGTTATCAGTAAGCTCAGATAGCAAAGCTGTTCAAAATTTCATTAAATTCTACATGTTTTGAAGCAAAATCCATAAAGTACCTTGTAGTCTGCATCAAATTTTTTTTTAAGATGCATGTGGATAAAGTGGGAAAACTGTAGTCTATTAGTGCTCAATTAAAAAGCCTGCAAGTCTGACGGTACAAGGAACATCAAACTGCATACTGCATCTATTACAACAGCACCACTTCTTCATAAAGACATCTGCATGAAGGACAGGACTGTCTACAGTACAGGCTTTCAGCCATAACATTCCTCTCCTAGTGGTCCAACAAATGGCCTCTTCAGTGCTTGGATGCTTACAGACTGTTGCCAGACATTGTACAATCTACAGCTGTGTAATATCAGCATGTGGACGTCTTAAATCTCCATGCATGTTCCAGTGTGATGACTTCAACTTTCCACATGTCCCTAGTTTACTTTGTTCCAACGATACTATAAGGTAGATGGTTGGATGGTAGTACACTGACTTATGTGGCACTCTGTGACACAATATGTAAAGTTAGGTCAACAAATTTGGTCCTTAACCCTTTAACCAGCAGGAACGGGCCTCTGGGACGTTGTGAAGATGATCACACAGTCTTGTGCAAAGATGTTTTTTTTTTTTCTTTTTGTGTGTTTTAAGGTCCCAGAAGAGAGGTCCCTCATGTCCCCTGTGGATATCTATAATTATTGTATCAGAAAAGCATCAATACCTCCATTGATACCAATAGTTCAATGCTACTAATGGATCGCCAGGCAGGTAGTACAGAAATATGAAACATTTAACAGATTGTACATGACTTTATAATAACATGTACATAAAAACGGCCCAGGCGTGGAGCCAACCTTTCTGTAGGTTTTAAACATTTCCTGCATTAACACACACGATTCAGCTAAATGGTTCATTAACAGGCTTGTGTAGAACATTTCAAGAAGCTATAAGAGATTGGTTGCATTTTAATCAGCTGTGTTGCAGCAGAGTAACATGTACACCTACCGGATAGCAGACTTTAAGAGCCAGATTTTCTGTTCAAAATACACAAGAGCTACCAGGATTACTAAATTCTCAGTGGTAGCCTGGCAACACATCAACATCGACCAGTTTAAACTGTGACACTATTAAACTTTGGAAAGATGGACAAACATCTGTTACATTTTTTTTTCTGGTGAGATTTGGCTGAAATCTGACATGCTTTGATTACTGTTGTGTCATTACATGCCAGATCCTAGTTCCTTTTTTTTTTTTTTTCCTCCTGATGAAAATGTGAATTCTCTTATCTCTGAGCTCAGCCCAGTTTATCCTGTGCAGGGTTTCATGGTACTGGATCACATCCAAACTGTTACGTAACCCATACAGAAATGGAAGAAATGCTTTAACCTTTTCCAGAGTTGTAATGAAATTTAATAACAGGTTATAACCAGTGAAAATGTGTTTTTTTCTTGATCTCATCAGAGGAATGGTAAACAGTGACAGGGACAGATGGTCGGAATATCCCGACCACCATCCGCCACACCGACATCTCGGTCCAGAAGGATGTGGGTTTCCCTTATGATACGATACTTTGACACCAATGCAAAACTTCACTGCTTCCTGTCAAGATACCAGATGGCGACGTGGCAAAGAGGCAACTGCTCCCTGTTTACTCTAAATAGAGACATTGATGTGAGGCCAGCAAAACCCCTTTTTTTCTCAATGGCTGAACTTGAACTTTGGTGCGCATACATAATCAAAACAGGGCATCCGCGGGATCCACTTCAGAAGATTTCAAAGAATAATCCAATCACTGTCTCCATCATTAGAGTGTGAGCAGCGAGTGGCGCAGCGCTGTCAGAGGCAGTCATTACTGCTGCAAGGGTGCCGCTCTCATTAGCATCCTCTTAGCCAAAGAATCAGTTAATAAGTGAGGGGAATCAGTTAGTGCGTAGCAACTGAGGTTAGAAGGAGGAGAGGACACCATGAGCTTTTTTTTTTTTTTTAATTCTTTAAGCCATCCATTGTTGAAATCGATTGATCTGCTTTAGTGATTCCCTAAGGAGCCATTTGGACTGCGCTGGCTGTGGGCAGCACCATGAGCTCTTTCTTTCTGTGTCTCTGTATCGGTTTGTCTCTCTCAAGTTCGCTCACCCTACTCTGCCTTGCGTGCACACACACACACACACACACACACACACATACACACTACAAACAAGTGACTGAAGGTGTTCTTAATGGTCTAGAGTTTGATCCACTGTCAAACAGGCAGAGATATACAGTTTCTGTTGATGAGAGAAGCAGCCTAAGAGGTGTGTTTATTACCCTCTCACGAAATAAATTCACCTCTCAGTTAGTGTGTGTGTGTGTGTGTGTCAGTCTATGTTTGTGCAGGCACAGATGCCATGTTATTCTCATCATCTTCCGCACGAATGTGTTTTTGCATCATGCTAATGCACGCTTTTAACATCTGCTGAAGCCCTTTTTTTTTTTTAATGCAGCTTGTTTGCCTCAGCACTCCGCCATGCTGTTTCACACACACATTCACACACGTTGCAGTTTGACATATTAGTTGCCATTTGATTTAAATTGATTGAGCTGTCAGCTTGCTGCTTCCCTGCCCCTTAAAGCTTTTATGGGGAGTATTTGCACCCCTCCGTAAACCACAGTGGTCCGTGCACTCGGGGATTAATTAATTGTTCAGCCAAACACTCTTGCAAACATCTATTCGATATGGTAGGAGGGATACGGTGCAGGTGGGAGGGAGTGGCAGATGTGGGGTGGGTGGCTGGGTGCAAGGGGGGGGGGGGGGCCAAGAGGCCGTGAGGAAAAATCAAGCAGACTGAAAGGGAGAGTAAACAAGATTTTTATTTTACGTGGAACAGGAAAAAAAAAAATAGAACTTCTAGAAGCAGAGGGAGCGAGCTGCAGCTTGAGGGTGAAAAATGTGTGAACAGTGGATGGGAAAATATAATTAAAGGAGCAGAACAATGGGGCTTTGTGGATTTGTGGACAGATGATATGTGGGCCGCACCACACCGGGGAGAGCTGGCTAGACGAGGTTGTGCGTCCACGGTGACTTCTCTTTCCTTATTGATTGTCAGCCTAGATCTTCCCAGCAAGCTGATCCAAAGTCACATATGTGTGTGTGTGTGTGTGTGTGTATGTGTGTGTATTACTTGATCTAAGCATCTATCCCCAAATGTGTATCTTCTGCAAGACCTCTTTTTAGGACCAAAAGAGTGTGTGCAAGTATGTGTGTGCGTGAGTGAGTGCGGCAAAGTTGCCAGTGTGAAAAGTCGCAGTTAGAAATAACTAAATCGCTCATGGCTCCCCAGAGGCTGCGATCAATCACTGTCATCAATAAAGACAGACCAGTTTGTCAGGAAGCTTCTACAGACCCTCGAGGTCCGGTGGCAGCTGCAGAGGAGGGTTGAACAAGTCGTGGTCTGTTTTGCACAACTTCTACCTCAGTCTCGGTATTTAATCCCGTTAATCCGAACAGCGCAGGTGGTCGACACGGCAACGACTCCTCATCGGAATTCTTCAGATGAAGATGTATAACAGTCTGTGCTTCTTTAAGTTGAATCAATTTCTTTACCTTCATCCAAAGATGGGGAAAAAAAAAACAAGTATTCAAGTGACGCAAGGGAATTTACACAAATAATTGAAGACAAACTTACACACTCTGTTGGCTAAAGCTTTGATTTGTTGTCATGAGTGGTGCTCATGTAAAGTTTGGAGGAAGAGTAGCTTTTCGTTTCTCCAGTTGAGGCTCCGGTCTATATACTGTTGCAGTGTCAAGTAGAAAGAGCAGCGTTTTCGGAAGGAATATTGAAAGCACTGGACTCCATTTATAACAATGAGAAGGATCTCAGTATGAAACCCAGGCCTGTTTTTTTTTTTTTTTTTTTTTAGAAGAGTAATTGTTTCTGCTGTCATTGGTGATTAAACTGAGCAGGAAGGAATATTGATTGTGTGAATACAATCTGCTTATTCACCTTTTTTCATATTCAAGCCGTGCTGACTGCATTTTAAGAGAACTTTGGGGGACTGATGGGTCACACTGCTTTCTTTTAAAATATTCACAGTTGTGCTTATTTCCTGTTGCGTGCCTCAGTGTGACTGTTGCTGAGGCAGAGCATCTTTTACTTTCTGTTATTTTGTGCCCCGAGACACAAATATCTCTTGTTAGTTGGCGCACATGCACATAGAAATAACTGCCTATAGGAGTGAAATCTCAGTGTTTCATTAAGCTGTCTGATGAGGAGTGACCAACAGCTTTAACAGGCTTGTGTGTGAGTGTGTGTGAGTGTGTGTGTGTGTGTGTGTGTGTGTGTGTGTTGGGAGGTGGATATATTCAACATTCCGGTTCATGTGATGTATCAACGTTTACAGGATAATTTATAATATTTTATATGTTTCTATATGATGAGCCTAATCATACAGTTAGTGTAGTTTGCATTCTGCATTTTGTTTATTATTCTGCACTCACTGCTCCTCCAGTGAGTCTGCTTTCTAACAGCAAAGATCGTTCCAGTATCGTTCCACAGTTTTCCACCAAAGCGACATTGTCCCCGTGTATGAGAAAATCAGACAAATCAAGCAGAGGCCATGAATCAAACACACAGACATAGTGTGTGATCATTTCTAAATCAAAGCGAGTCTTACAGACCTGCCTACAACCATCTTTGTGCGGCAATGAAATAATTGTACTTGTATCCTGTCGTTCTGTCAGGCTTGGGCGGACAGACAGTTTGACCTTTAAACTGAGTTTATGGAACAAAAAGCTAACTTCTCCTCCCCGGTTTTTATCTGTAGCTCTGAAATTCCCATTACCGTTGTACCAAAGGAGCTATTAAGGCTAAGAGAAGTAAAGATGAGGGTCATAGACACTTGGCATCAATGGATGAAACATACTTGTAATGGACTGTGTCTCTGAGGAGCAGGTACGTAAATGACCTTGATTTTAATGGTAAGGTCAGAAAGCTAACATGATCTTTGCTAATGCTAAAGTAACGTGAGAAATATCGTGACAAAACATCCAAACTGCAGCAAGAAAAAAGTCTTGGGATTTTCAAAATGTTTATAATTCCTCCTTAGAGTATCTGAAATATTTTACACCAAAGTTAATAGCAGTTCTAGTCTGTTGTTGTTGTTATGTAGTTGTAGCAACCCATGCTAGTGTGAGCAGGTAGCGAACAAATAACTAAATTCTTATACTTCTGTTCCTTTGTATAAGCACAACATGTTATCAGCCAGGTACAGCTACAACTGCACCTGGATTACTTAGATGCCAGTGTTATATAGTTCATTTGTCAAACCCCTAAATTCAACCCAAAAGTCAAGTAAAATGAGTAAACAAAAGAAATCTGGAGCTTGCGGTAGAGCTGGAAAGAGAATCAGCATTTGTACCAAAGTTAGCGGTAATTTTTGCAATATTTTTAAGGAGTTTTCTTAAATCTACTCTTTAATGTAAAATATGGATCTCTTTTTTTTTTTTCTTCGTGATCAAGTGTGCTGGTTTGTGCTTGTGTACAGGCATGAAAATTAAGAATTAATTTGCCTCAAATTAAAAGAGTGTGAGATGAACAGCCATGAATTTGAGATGAATTGAATAATCATCCTTTCTTACTTCTTCTTCTTAAGTTATTATATATATAACATTTAGTTATGCGTAATGATTAGAGGAAGCCAAAATGTGCTTTTATCATTAGTTGAAATATAAATTATATATAAAAAGATGATTAATTTAGATTTAGATTGATCCTCATATCCAAAAACCTCCTACAAGCTCCACCAAAGACAGTTTTTGAAGAGAAATTTACTAAATTAGACTTAATATTTGACCAAAATTGCAAGTGGCATGGCTAAATATATCAACAACTATACATCACAGTACCATACATGATTTACTTCAAATGGCAGCACTGTAATGAGCTCCATACCTGCTCATTTTCAACTTTATCTCACATGAGCTATACCCTGAAAAAGACAAATGGTGGTAACAGGTTTTTTCAAGCTTGTTTCTTATATAAAAACAACATTGAGTAAAGCAAACACACAGAAAGCAGCTCCCTCTCATTGTGTTAATAATAAATGTGAGTCTACGTTGTGAGTTACACTCACATGTAGGGACAAAATAGCAGTGTTTCTGTTTGTTTAATGCAACATAAGAGTTGTGGAAATGTGTCAGGTCAAGTGAAAGTGATTCATGATTTGCTGTTTACGCCAGGCTCAAAAATAGAAAATTCAACCAGTATCTGTTACATAATTTGTGTTTGCAGATGTTACGCAATAGTGGAATAATATAATACTCGGTAATGGATGGAGGTTATGCAGAGTTTAAGGCTTTAACCTCGACCCTGGATAAACTAGAGTTGTTTGGGTGTAAAATGAGAGTTTAATGCCTAATAAATGATTTTCTACTGGGATTTAGATTTTGAGAGGTACTTATTACTTTCAGTTATGTACAAGGCTAAAATCTAATTTTTCTTACCAACTTATTTACTTTCTACATACAGAATGTATGAATCTTTGGAAATGTAGTGCAATGTGGTAAAGACTAAGCCTCATAAAGAAACAGCCCGGCAAAGATCGATTTACATAACTGGGACCCAGCTTTGAGCATCAGAAGTCTTTTTTTATTTTCTTACATTCACAAAAACACAGCATTTATATGTGTAAACTGGTTTCTTATTCTCGAGGCACTTTAGATTTATTGTAATTTTCTAAGAGTTTCACGCATTCAGAAAATGTTTATAGGGATTTTAAATCAATGCACCAAGAAACAAATCAGCAAACAGATCAGCAAAGAAAGACTCAGAAATAACTATTTTTTGTTGCATTTGGATTCTTATATGCTTATTGCAAACATGCTGTGCAGTAGGGCTGTGACGATATGCTTTTGTCCCAATTCAATTCTATTCCGATTTTTTTAGGTGCCAGTTCTCTTTAAATTACAATTCACACAATTCTTCAATGTTGCTGATTTAAAAACATAAAAAAGGTATATAACTTATTTTTTGTTCATCATTTTCTTGATTTCACTTAGGGAAAAAATAACACAGTAGCCAGACCCTCATTCTGCTGCCACAATGCCCAAGAAGAAAAGTAAAAAGATCAATAAAAACAATAAAAATGACAAAAAATTTATAATGGATTAATTTTATTTATTTGAAAAAAAAAAAAGATTTTTAAACAAAAAAAAAATATTTTAAAATTGTGAAGCAAAAAGTCCCGATATTTAATTTTTCAATTTGATTTTCCCACCCCTATTTTGTAGTGTAATGGTAAATGTGATTGGAGATGTGTTTTATTAAAAGTGTCTTAGAATTGCTGAGACTGGACAGTGGCTGTAAGAGGCCAAAATACTTCCAGACATGGACACGTTTTCATCTGCAAGTGATTGTATTTGTACCATTGTCTTCTGTTGACCAGATGGTGCTTCTGCATCTATTTAACACAGTTTGCTTTGTAAAAAAGCCCAGTAGATTCTAATTTCACACAGTTTTGTTTGTCCATTCACAGACACCATACTAAAAAAGTGGGAAAAATATGGCAGCTGCTATGTAAGTGGACCCATGCTGCAAGTACATATAAATAGCTCATTCGAAGGAAATGGAAACATTCATTCCTTCATTCATTATCCTCATTGCTTAGTCCGATTAAGGGATGCGGGGAAGCTGGAGCCTTTTCCAGCAGTCTTTGAGCGAAAGGCAAGGTACACCCTGGACAGCTCACCAGCATAGCATGGCGGAATGGAAAAAGAATGAGTTATATTAGAAAAGTGATTAGATATCAATGGAAACATAGTGTTGGGGAGCACCAGCTCCCTGCTGAGCTTTATATCACTGTTTGTGTAGGAAGATGAATAATTGGCACCCATCATCCAGTTATTATTGTCTTAATTTCCTTCAGTAATGTCAATCATTTCCTTTAAAATGTGTGTCAGGGAGAATGTTGGTCATTGTTCAACGAGGCCTGCCGACAATACAGCCGTCTCGTATGATGTGCGGTGTTTATTCAGTCTTGATTTAATAATTGAGTGGATACGATTAGAGGTAGATACATGAAAATTTAGAATTGTTCGAATACATTGTTTTTTTTATGATTATGTTTAAATGATTGATTCATGAGCTGTAAGGTTTAGAAGAAGAGGATCCAATGTTTTCATGTTTTGTCAATAATTTTGTTGATTTTTCCCACTTTGATAGGTTGGTTTGAACTGAGAAGGTGGTGTCATGTTGTATTTCTAAGTTGTGCTGCAAAGCAGAATGGTCAGCCTGCACAGGGACAAGCTGTAAAGTTTGGTGTGCTGATTGTCAGAGTAAATGGAAAACTGGTTTTCTGCTGTCCCAAGCCTTCAATTGGTCTCATTCTTCGTCTGCTTACACGTTGTCCTAAGACAGATATATCACATTTATTAGTCATTGATCATTTAGTTACACACTGCACCTTTAATAACCATTGGAATAAATGTTTCTCTGCTGACTGACTATCCTGAAAGACTCCACGTATATTCAGCGAGCAGTGATATAATGACCCTTTCAATCACATTATCACTTCAGCCTTCGTCCAACAGTGTTGAAATCAATCTGCCATTCAACACTGAATTATTTCCCCTGTTTGAATGTGGAGATATGTTAGTATAACATTAATTAACTAAAGAAATTTGGGAAATGTCTTGGTCAGAATTTTAGTCAGTCATCCTCACATGAATATGCAAGGACACACATTTTATATTCTTAATAATGAAACTGTTCTTTATATCTGGGACTAAACATCAGTCAGTCACAAAATAGGATTATTGCAATTTAAAACAACCGTGAGAGTATGAAAATTTAATGGCTGAGATAATTGTTTTGGTAAGAAGGCACTGCAATTCATACTGGTTCATTTTAAATACAGCATATATTACTAAATGTAAGCCAAGACCTAAAGTCAGGGTTTTTTTTTTTTTTGTTGTTCCTGGAGCATGTGGTTTATTTGGTGGAAAATTTAAATTTTGATTTATTTATTTAATTTCAAGTACATAAGACTGCATTGGATTAGAATCTTAAAGTACAGTTGTGCTCGTATTTATTTATACTCTTTCATTAAAGAAGGAAAAAAACAGCTGCCTGTAAAATAAGCTGAAACTGACTAAAGTAGTAACAAATAAAAATTTTATGAAAATCATTACATTATTTTCTAATTCTGGTTCAGTAGAAACCTTTTTTAAAAAAGCAAACAAATAGGATAATTTATTGCATATTACATCACTCATAACATGTTGAACAAACTTCTTCAAACAGACTTCTGCACCTGTTGACAGGTATTTTGTCCCACTGTTCAACAGAAAAGTGCTCTAATTTGTCCAGGACCAATTTGTTTGTTTGTTTGTTTTTTCTTTTTTTAAACTCCATTAAATGAAAAAAACAGGGCCTTATATTACTAAATTATATTTTTGCAAATTTTTAGTTATTGTTCCTTTATTAAGTCTCCAGTTATTTGAGTGACTGTTATAAATTCAGCCTTTTCTTTAATGAAAGGGTATGAATACATATGAGACTTTATGTACAGAAGATTTAAGCTTTTAAATAAAATAAAATAAATTTTAAAAAAGCATCCAGCATATTCCTCAGTGTTTCTCATAGTGTATCTTACTATCTAATTTTACAACAACAGATGCTTGACACAGCTCCGCTCTCAGTGTGCCTGCTGGACTCCATGTCCATGCACATCTCACACTTATACAACGTGAAGAATCGATTTGTCCTTTGAGTAGTGCAAGTATTTGCAGAGAGCGAGTATTTACTGGGTGAGCGTTGGAAGGAGGACAGGATATGTTGAATACATAGCGTGAGATTCGAGAAAAGCCAAGAGGACGGGGACAGATGACAGAGAAAAAAGTTTCAGCTAAACACATTGACACGGACTAACACAGAGGGGAGAAGAAGCTGAAAGAAGGCAGAAAAGGGAGGTGGAGAAGAAGAGGTTGTGTTTGAGTTCAGGTCTCCATTGCCATCATCAGTCCTCCCCCCTTGTGCGCTGACCTTCCACCTTCCTCTAATGCAAACGGACATCCCCTTGCTTCCTCCCCGCCTGCTTCTCCATCCTCCTCCATCTTTATCTTCTCAATTCTTATCGTCGTTCCGAGTCTTAGCTCTCAATTCCATCACTCATTATATCGTAGACATGTGTGTATGTGAGTGACTCTTTAGGAGCAGTAATTGCGGTTATCTCTTTAGAGGATTGTGTAAATGACTGGAGCTGCGAATCTATTCAAGCACAAGTTCAGTGTGGAGAACATTAGACTTCACTAAGTATCCTAAATAACACAAATGGACTCTCAGGGTGTGACAGCTCTAAACTAATTTATGGTTACTGTCATGCTTTTTAATTATTGGCACTTTAGCCTCATGTGGTTAGAGAAGGGCTGTGGATGTCTGCCCTGAACTTTTACCAGTTGCAAGATGATGTTGGACATTCCCATTTACCTCCTTTCTTATTGCACCAACAAATAAAGATGAATATAAACCTCTACGTATTACTCTTGTGAAATCCAGCTTGGTTGTATATGGACTCCCTCTACTGGTATGCAAGTGATATTTCAATATCATCAAGTTTTTAAGTTAAACAACAAGCTAACCGCCAGTGTGATGGCAAGTTCGTAGATGCATTTAGCCAAAGGGCTGCTTTAAACACAACACAGCCCTGGTACCTCATGGGATCTGCTGCAAAGAGATGCACAACAGTTGCCCAATTAAAAGTCAACAGTGAAGCAGGAACAAGTACTGCTTGGTAATTAAGCAGCACCGGACACAAAATTTGCACAACATTGAGGGAAAAAGATTCAAATGATCTCAGATGTGGATTCAGATCTTTAGGGATGATGGAGGGGGCCAGGCTGGAGTGGGTTTTATAGAGAGATGTTTGCAAAGAATCCTTAAAATGATCACATGGTGAAGAAGCATGATGATGCTTATTTGGGATGCACCAATACCGATATCAGTAATGGTATTGGCTCAATACTAAGTGTGTGTACTCGTACTTGGTATTAATAAAAGTGTATCGATACCACAACCGATACCCGATACCACACTAGTCAAGCTTGTGCAAATGTGTTTGATGACATGCGTCGGACATGTTTTAAAAGAAATAAATGCCTTGAATGTTAAAATGTGACATTTTTTTGTAGCACTAAAAGCTAGATCTTTGTTTCAAAACCACACATCTATGGTTGTATTTAGGTAAAATGCGCCAAATCAAAATAAAACCTGTTGAAATAGTTAGATCTGTAATGGTATTATATTTGTACTGGTGTGGTAACTTCAGAAAGGATGGGTAATTTATTACAACCTAATGAAATCTTACACAGTTGTAACAGCAGTAATAACCATAGTCACAATAATGTTCACGTAAATAGATTTGGTTTTGGCAAATGTCTGTATCTGCAGATATTCAAATTTCAGATGTTGGTATCTGATCGGAACTCCAAAAAAGTGGATCGGTGCATCCCTTAATGCTTATCTACAAAAACATGACTAATTCAAACAGTTTCATGAATTCATTTTTGTGATGAACACGATGCGAAAGCTTATGATCACTGGGTGGAATGTGTATTAGTGGGTAAAATCACTCCACATGGTGGATTTCTATGCATTCATGGGACTTCAGATTACTCTTACTCTGTTAGGAGAGTTCCCCTACTGCAATAGAAAGGAATTGCACTCTTTAGATTAGCATCATGGCAGTGATTGGAAGCGTTCTATATTTGACCACAAACAAGGAGTTCTTACACCTTGATACTTTTGGTTTGTAGCCTGGGGAAGCTTTGTACTGTGCAAGCAAATACTGGCAAGTCAATACCAATTGTCGAACAGTTGTGTCCACAGTTAGTGGGAGATGAGGTCTAAAAAAAAAAAAGCTGTCAGAAAGTTAAACGTGGTGCCACTAATCCTGTGTTAAAGGAAATAAGTCATGTGACACAATACTGAAAAGACTCTGATCAAGGTCATGAAAAACTGTTCCATCTCAGGATGGCTGTCTGGTCAGTCAGTCATTACAAAGTACAGCTGCAGCCACATGTTCCAGCTGCTGAACTCATTTCTCCCAATAAATGGCCTTGGATTGAACAAATATGACAGAGAGGCTGAATGGATGGCACCAGGGGTGTAACAGGTCATCCCAATGGAGAAGAAGCTGGAGTTCATGAGGTGTCGCTTGGGATGCAACTGACTCGCTGCAGCGCTCATTGCAGAATGCAAAGACTCTCTAAGGACCCATAAAGTCGTTCCACCCCTCCAACATTCTGCCAATGGCTGACAACAGTCAACATGTTTTTTCTTGGGTGATTTGTGGTATAAAAAAAATTGCTCTCCATGTTACTATCTCAGCACTGTGTGCAATTTGAAGGAACACAAAGACAAGACTAATTAATGCCCCCTTAGTGTACTAGAGCCAGAGACGTGGGAACTGTAGTCCAAGCTTTAATAACCATGAAATGCTTCATTACAGTCTCTGCTTCTCTTTTGGATAGTCAAGGAGTCCAGTGAGGTTTAAATCTAGGAACACAATTATGTCCCTTTAAAAGAATCAGTGAGGGTTTTTTGTGATGTGCTGGGCTACTAGCAGTTGTTTCATGTATGTTTCTTTGGATGGCTACATAGCTTTCATCCTGCTTTCTATTGGAGGTTTTGTTTATAGGCTTTTAATAACCACTTATGCTCAGTGCAGCAGAGTTATTTGCGAAATTGCGAGCACATGCATTGTGTTTCAAGTCATTTTCCTGCAGGCACTTATCAGCTGTGCTAATCCAAGTGTAAGAAGTTAAATAATGGGGCTACAGAAAGCCTCTGCTGGCAGTGCATGTGGAAGCCTTGTGCATTTGGATACAGATGTTTAAAACTGGAAAAGTAGGGTTTTTTCCCAAATACTCTGATTAAATTTGACCTAATCTAACACTGGGAATGATATACCTGATTATGAAGACAAAGCAATTAAATTATTATCATAATTTTTATGGAGACAGTGTGGTGTGTTAGTCATAGTTGCAATGTAATTGGTTTAGCATCACAGACAAATAAGAGTCAGTATGTTTCTGATACCTTTGAATAAGCCAATTATATGTAGTTATGTAAGGATATAGAAAATTAGCTAACAGCCTTTGGCTCTCCAAACCATGCCGTGAATGACTGATGCAGTTGAGGAAGTCTTTTAACAATCATCAGGATGCATTACTCTTTTATGACTTTGGTCTTTTTTTTAAGTATAAATCTTTTTTCTTACACTGCATTTTTTTTCCTTTTACATACTAAATTCTGCAATGTTTGAGTTCAAATTTGACAAATTGGATTAAAAACACCCCCATTTAATACAATTTAGAAATTGTGGATGTACTTTTATTTCTTTTTCCCACATTTTTCTGTAAAAATCATTCCTCCACATATTAAATAGCTTGGGAATAACTCTACATGTTATCTTAGTCAGTGTGCAGCTGTGTGTAAATGTGGAAATAGCTATACATCTGTATCAATTTAGGTTAGATACAATCGAAGATTACTGACTGGTTGGATAAATGGATGACATGCAATCCAAGTGAATGCATCTGATATATGTGTGATTTCAAATAACATTTGACAGCGATGGAACTGTAACTATAATGGATAATGTAAAACTCCACCATGACTTTGTGCTTCAACAAAGTATTTGCTTGTGTTTCATAACTATTGTTTCTAGCTCTGGCTGGAGATTGTTGTGCACACCAATAGTTCTCTGCATGTTGTTGACTGTTTGATGCATGATGTGTCTTGTAGGATGTAAAAAAATAAGGTTTTGAAAATGAGATTGTCATTACTGAAGGTCTTTCAGTTAAAACTTGACTATAATACCACCGCTAAAGCAAAGGTGTGGAACTTCCCAAAGTTTACTTTGTCTTCTTCAACCCTGCACATATTTACTTGGGTTTTATGCCTCATCATCTGATCAGATTTGACATTAAAACCACTCAAAACAGCATTAACAACAGGCTTCCAGTTGTAATTATGTCATTTATCCCCTCATTAAGCAATCTCCGTTTGGGGATGCATATCAGTATACCAATACTGGCGTTCTCATCCTTCCAACTGTTGAATCAGTACTCACACTAATTAAATCAACTTTAATCATGTGACTAAGTGGGGATTTGTGGTTGGATAATTGAATTCTCCTTCATTGCATGGATTCATCCTGTTAATATACATTTAAGCTTGATTTAAGCAAATGCCATCTGCACTCCTGAGGTTCTTCCAGTGAGATAAATCCGTACTTCATGACAAAGCTTTATCTTTTAGAAATGTTTGTACAACTAGAATTCCAATCTGGCCTCGCTATGTGTTGGAGGAAAAAAAGTGCACGCTTACATGCTGCAAGACGCATCGCCTCAAGGTCTGGTAAATCAATCCCTTGTGTGCGAGTCTGATCAGGTTTTGTGTCTTGCCATTTTTTTGCCGTATGTAATTTCAAATTAAAAGATTGATTCTTGATGATGAAAGGAAAAGAGCCTGAGGAGGGATGGAAGGGTGAATGAATGAATAAGAATGTATGTCTATTAATGATTTCCACTGATTTCTTTGCACATTTCTCATTCGGCTTCCTGTGGACGTGCAGGCCGCACAGCGAACATGCGCCTGCACATGCCTTTCCCTTGTTCATTGTATCTCTGTGTGTAGGTGTGTATCGATCGATGTCGGGTGATGTTTTATTAAACAGAGGTGAGGACGGGGATAGGAGTGTCAGAAAGGCCTGATGTGCCTCACGATTGCTAAAGCCCCCTTTCATTTGGCCTCTTGTTGCTTTTCTGCTTGGCAAAGTCACGGTCCACACCTCTCCTTCCCACTCCCCTCCTTCTATTCATCCCTTTAATCAATCCTCATCATCCTCTCATTTCTTGCTCTTTTTCTTTTTTGTCACTCCAAATCGAACCGTTGAATCAAACCGCCAACTTTTCGGCCACATTTCTTTTTGCCCTTTTTTCAGCTCCCCTTTGTTATCGATACGCTTTACAAGCCAGTATGTCACACGTGGACCCCGTCCTCTTCGTCACTCTTCAGTTTTAGTCTCTTTTCTCTAGCACCTCTTTTCCCTTTTGCATGACTCCTCTTTGGTCGTCTACCACCTTTCTTGCTTTTCCAGTCGTGCTCTTTCTCTCCCGCCCTGTTCCTCCTCTCTTCCTGCCTCTCCTGGGGAAAGCTAACCGATAAGCCGGTTTCAAATGGACATGCCTTCATGCTCTTCTTCTCGCCTTTCATTTTTGTTCTGTCTCTTCTCCCACTCCTTCACACCCCCGTGGACTTCATCTGCAAACCCCCACGTCTCTCTATCGCTCGCTCTTCATCCTAAACCTCCACACTTATCTTCCTTCCAGTGCAGAGTTAGATAAACATGCACGTGGCCATGAACTTCTTCGTCTCCTCGCTATCTTTCTCCTGGTTCACCAAGCATCCCTTTCACTACCAGGTGAATACAAATATAATCGGTTTAGAAACCCCGTGTGGAGGAACAGTAGTGGTAATCATGCTAAGTCTTGTACAGGTTGTTCCCTGCTTGCTTTCACACAGTCTTAACAGCCTCAAAGCAGGCGGGATGTTTTGCATCTGTAAGAGTGTGTGCGTGTGTGTGTGTGTGTGTCCTGCAGGGTCCAACTCAAACACCTCCTCACCCTTCTTTCCCTCATTAATGTGTCCCATCTTCCAATATTGGCTTAAGAAGATCAGTATGGGGAGTGTGTGACACACACCGAGCAGAAGAAAAGGACACAAAGATGTGAAGAAGAGTGTGTGGGAAAACCAATCCTGCGGTCCAGTCATGACCTTTAAGATGCTGCTTCTTGTTATGCTCATCCAGGCTTGACCCCCGCAAACCTTTCCTCGTCTCCTGCTTTTCACTTGCAGTCCTTGTGATAACTTGCAAATACTGAAGCATCAAGTGACAACTACTTCCTAATGACTGTACTAGTACAACTAATGCAAAGAAACAGCTGAGTGAAAAATGAATCGATGTATTACCGGGTATAGTATATCTAAATCCTTAACATTAGATGCAAAGTTAATTACATATAAATTACAGCATAACTGACACTGATCGCCATTCAGTCAAATGTGTGGTAGCGCATCATTTTCTGTCCATTCATTTTCTGTACCGCTTAGTCCAATTCAGGGTCACAGGAAGCTGGAGCCTTTCCCAGCAATTAGCAGGCGAGAGGCAGGGTACACCCTGGACAGGTCGCCAGTCCATCACAGGGCCACACACAGAGAGACAAACAACCATTCATGCTCACAGTCACTCCTAGGGAGAATTTAGTGAGACCAATTAACCCAACATGCATGTCTTTGGATGGCAGGAGAAAGCCTGAGTACCCAGAGAGAACCCACATATACATTGGGAGAGCATGCAAACTCCACACTGGGAATGGGGGTTCCTGTTCAAACCTCCCCCCCAGCAACCTTTTTTTTTTTATTCATGCTGAAGTTGAGGTTTTTGTAAAGTATTACAGGTGTTTCTGTTATTGCTATATGCTTGATCCACAAAGGTATTGAGGACAATAATCTGTTTTTAACCAATATCCAATGAAATAGATATTGTGCGTAGTTTTAAAAGTGTCCTTTAATTACATTGAAGTATTAAAAGTGCTGCTTGATGTCACATAATTGACAGTTTCTAATGCATTTCGTTTGATGCTCTGCACCAGATATCTGAACAGTAATTTAGGTTGGAAAACATTAAAGATTTTTTTATTCCCGCACCAAACTTTTCTACCAAATGCAGTTATCACTCCTCCATGGGGGTGGCAGCGGCTCAGGTGGTCGAGCCACTTGTCTACTTGGCTCCCCTGCGCCTCTGCGGCCCACAGGATGAATGTTCTCTGAGGCCCAGTCCCAAGCCCAGATAAATGTAGAGCGTTGCGTCAGGAAGGACATCCGGCGTAAAACATGTACCAGTTCACCTGAGCGATGGTTCGCTGTGGCGACCCCTTCAGAGGGACAAGCCAAAAGCGAAACGACAACAACAGCAGGAATCACTCCTCCATGTTCGGCTGTAATTCCAACATTTTCTCAGTCCAATGTTAAATTGTTATCAATCAGAATAGCAAGAAGCTTGGTTTTTCACACTTGTTCGATAGGATTTATTTTAAGATTTAACCTTGGATTGAGATCAAATAACATGAGCCAAATGTCAAACAGCTGTTTTTTGTGATGTAATAACAAGTTGATTATCTTCCAGCCCCAGAGTCATCATTAAATACCGTTTGTTCAGTCGTTGTGGGTGCAGGGATATAAATGGTGGAGTCATCAGCGTACGTCATTGTTTTGGCCTTTTTAAGGCCAGTGGTAAGTCATTAGTAACAACCGTGTACAGTAGTGGATCTAAGCAACCCATTAGACACTCCACATGTGACTTTCCTGACATCAGACAAACGTCCATCGAAACAAACTGTTGTTTAAACCACCATCATGCTGATTTTGCACTCCGTACCATTCCAGTTTCCTTAGTAATTAGTTGTGATAAGTTACATCTAAAGTAGCTGAGGAAGCAAGCTATTATTTTAAAGCTGTGCCTTTTAGTGCTTTTTTCTGTTGGCATGTATGAATTCTGTCATTAAGTTATTGACAAACAGGTAACGCTCTAGTTGTCCGTACATAATGCTCTTCTTTATCTCCTTAGGGGTAATGACTGCTTGCACCTTAAAGAGGTCTGTTTTGTGTTTGGAAAGTGGTTTTATCCTACCGTTTTTTATTTCAGGGGACATGAGTGATGGTTAATATTTGGATTACTTATATGAAAGATGTTGGGAATGACTGGAACTGCCACCAGTTTCAAAAACCTTCTGTCAAAACCATCAGCATCAGATTTGCTGGATTTTATTTCCTTAACAATTTGTTTCTATATTGTCTGTTTGCTGTTTAAAGGTGCATGTTTTATTTCTCATAATTTACTTCTTTGTGATGTGTTATGATTAATGATTGGCTTACTATTTTTTATTTATCCGTCGTATTTATTTATTCATTTTTTTAATGCTATCCTTTCAGTTCCAGCTACAAACTGACCATTGATTTGTAAATAAGGTGGAATAAAATTGCTATTTCTTCGTAAAATCTCATTAATAGCATTCCATCATTACTTTTCAGGCATTTTTTAAAAATTATATTGATTCTGTTCCTGTAATATATTTCTTTTTTCTCCGTTTAGTTTTGTTGAAAATATCCTTCATTTTCTGTGGCTGCCTGAAGTAAAAGTTGTTTTTGCCCAGTCTACTATTTTCATATAATGTTTAATTTTGTTGTCTGACCTTGTTGATCTGACAGTAAGAAAATATCCTCAAATGCCTGCAGAGCATCACCGCCATCAGCTGTTGCCAAAACATTTCACCAATTCACTTTTTTTTTTACTTTGGATTTCACCTCAGTCATTTTGCATATAATATAAAGGATGTTTAGTCCTTCTGTCAGGCTTTGAGAGATGAGAAAATATGATGATCATATTTATGCAGAAATATGGACGAGAAGTTCAAAGACTTCAGAGCGCCACTTTGCAGCCGCCATTTTCTTTTTCTTTTTAGTCCCATGTGCCAGTCAAGAGGTAGTTAAACCAGTCTGTTATCCATCTGTGTCAAAATAAAAAGCAATTCATAGTAGTTCAAGTTATTTTTTTTTCTAGTTGTATGGCACATCTACAAACAAGCTTGATTTGTGCTGCTCCATCTCCTTAAGTGCTGTGCCCACTGCCCACTGGCACCAGTGTGGAAATTGCACTCAGCCAATGGGACAATGCTTTCAGGTCATCTTCAAGTGGGTGTTTAGCCTCAAGGGGGGCACATGCTGTAATTGCTTGCTTCACACCTCTCATTCAATTTCTTTTAAGCTGTGCTGTGTGGAAAAAGGCTTATCTCTATTTTTGAGTCATATTTCCAGCAATTCCACAATCATGCAATTTGCAGTTGTTGTGAAAGACCCACAAATTCATTAAACAACATGTTCTCTTGTGAATATGTTATAACATACGCCTCTGGACTGCTCTTGTCTCGCCACCATCATTTCTTCTATTTCCTTCTATTTCTTTTTGTCTTCTTTCTTTGCGCGTGTGGAAACGATGGGTGACTGTACAGCAGCAGCTATTTCAAGGTGGCCACTGGCCTATTGATTTTCTTCTCCTCTTTTTCCCTCTGTCCAATAATGCCTAGCAGAGGTTGTCAGACAGATTGATTGGGATAGAGCGTGTTTGTGTGCCTTTGTGCTGCTGTTAGCTTCAGATCGCTCTGCATCATTGGTCTATGTTGAATGAAATGTGCAATTTGAACACATCTCGACTCTTTCAGACTGTTGAGCAAAATGCCATAAACAATCAATGACAGAAGAAAACAGACGAACTTTAGAGGGAATACAAACACCACTTGTGGTGGACTTCCACCTGACAGGAATGTTGTTTGACAGAAATGATGTATGCATAGGATATAACACCACAAGTCGGAGCTCTATGCTGACTGGTGGGTGAATTGGATGAGGTGCATTCAGGTGTTGGGTAAGGTAGTCCGGAGAAACAACTGAAATCCTACCGGAAAAAAAGCAGCCCATATGAGAAAAATGTTTAAATTTTTGTCTCATCCACTTTTACACCTTTGCTGACAGTGCGTTTAACATTGTGGTCCACACAGCACCAAATACGGCAGCTTTTCTTAACTAACATTCATTCTGGACTATTTTCTGCTCAAACCTGGACTCGCTTTGCACAGGGAAAGCAGAGACAGACAGTGTTTCTGTGAGATGACCATCTGAGATGGGCTGCAGATGAAAAAGACTTCAATTCCTGGGACCAAATTGAAACAGTATGATACTGAAATGAAGGTTAGCAGTGAGGTACACAAGAGGACATAACCAGCAGATGCAGGTTTTATAAAGTGATTTAAAATGAAATGAAAATTTTTCCCCACAGACGTTTTATGTGTGTGCATACGTACATGTGTATATATACAATATACATGTGCATATTTATCTATCTATCTATCTATCTATCTATATATCTATATATCTATATATATATCTATATCTATATATATAGATATATATATATATATATATAGATATATATATATATATATATTTTTTTTTTATTATTATTATTATTTTCTTTGAGCCTTTAATAAAATCTAAAAAAAAAAAAAAAAAAAAGGGAAAAAAAATCTGGTATTTTCAATATTTATTACAATGTGATTGCTCAAAAATAGTGTCTTTTTCTGCTTTTTGGTGTCCACCAGGGTGCAGGACATCAGTATCATGGTGTAAAATGGGAATTTGAGTAAAGTTTCTACCATAAAGTGATGCAAAAATATCTCAGAAACTACATATATCATACCTGATATTTTTGGCTGTATAGGGTTAACATCTGGCAGTTAACCAAACAGGGGTCAATCAGTGTCAACTTCAGTCAGTATTGTGATGATTATCGTTTACTCCTTTAAAATTCAACAATGCAAATCAAGTGCAAAAGTAACTAAAACACTACTAAAATGCAAAAAAATTGGTTTAAAAAAAAAGTTTAAACACACATTTAAAGAAATGACATCAGTGGTTTGAAACTTTAACAAAGACTGAGTCTTGTGGCCACTCACAGCCTCTTGAAGCAGTCAGCTGGGTCATCAGGGAGTTGGGTTGATGTAAACAGAGATGTGGATAAGTTAAGAACTTAAATACTCATGGGTGCAGCTGAAACCATGATCCCAAACAAATCCATGTAACATCTAGTGGGTCTCTGATTTAGTAAGGATGCAAACATTTTTGGTCTAAAAGAGGGGGTATTTGCAAAACTGTTAATGAAATATGTGCCAGTGATGCAGTCCTTGATTAGACAATGTTTCTCCTGGTCGAACGGTATTTTGGTTCAGTACCCTGTGTACTGCTGCTCCAATATAACTTGGTTATTACTTTAGTAATTACAGTGTTATTATTCAGTTAGTTCTGTATTACACACATGTTACTACTTTACTACTGTCTTATTACTCTGTCATTTGGACAACTGCTTCTGTTAGATTAATGCTACTAACAAGTCTTTTGACAACACTTCGCAGCTCCATGTTTTCCCTTCACAGCAGTCAATGGAAACATGTCTGATTCACATTTCTATTGAGTGATTTTTGAAAGATTGGTTAAAATAAGCTTTGCTTGTCAATGTTAAATGTGCAAATCAAAAGATAATACAATAAAAAAAAAAATGAAAAAAAATCAAAGAAAAATATATTTTCTTTCTTCCAAATGTAAGAATAGACAATGCCAACAATGGAAACATTGTTTGTCCCCAATAAATCAGAAGTTCAAACTCATGCCTTTAAAGCTCAAAATCAAACTTGCTTTCAAATATCACAGCCACAGACCTTTGAATAAAAGCAAAGTACTAGATGTCCATAACCTCTCAATACAAATGCACAGCTAATTAAATGCCAGCTTTGTGGCCCAGCTTCATCCTGGCCTGCTCATTAACCTTCCCCATTCAATCTGTCAGAGGAAGTAACCTTTTCACAGCTCACTCATGGTCTTGAAACCCTGCTTTCTGAGGCGAGTAAGGTATTACGCATTCTCATTGCACTGCATTTATTATTGTTTTGAGGCTGTAATGTGAATAATTTAATCATGTTCGGATTTTAAAGTAGTTCATTATTTGTGGTGAACCCTTGGGCAAGACTTGCCTTATTAAACACGCTGACCTGTTGGCTTCAGGTGAGGAATGTCGACTTATGGAAATACTTGTGTGGCTACAGAAAAAAACATGCATTAAGGGAGACCATTCTTAACCCAAGCTGACTGGCCGATCTTTTATTATGATGTGTTACTTTTAATTAAAGCCGCCTTTTATTCTTACCTTTGCTGGGTGAATACACACCATCAATTCTGACGAGCTACGCCATTAATGCAACATCACTTTATGAATTCATATCACAGAGACGACTGCAGGCACATTATGATCAAATCAACAATCAATTTTACTTGTCACTTAGAGCCATTTTCTTATTATATGTAGAACTCAGGGGAACTGAACAGATTACATATCATCATGCAGAATCTCATCTCGCCGTTTTATGTAGTAACTGTTTGGAGATTGTCATTATTGGAAAAAGCCTTGGGTTACTGCGGATGTGTGCGCTTCTGCATCAAGAAAGTGATTTTGTGTGTGTGTGTGGGAAGGACTCTTGTTTTGCAATGGGTGTTGATCTTAATTGTTGAATGAACAATACCCGACCTTGACCAAGAACACTCCTGGTTTTTTAAGCCTTCTGTCTTCTCAAATCAATACTCTGCCATTTTGCCTGCATAGCGCAGCTCTGGCCCTGTCCCTACTATGGCGGAGATCTGTCACAGACCTTTCCTTGCTGAAACATGAAATCAGCAGCGGCAAAGCCGCTGTTGCAGTTTTTTTTTTATCTCTTCTTGAGGCCCCAAGGGAAGCTGCGAAAAGAAAGCGGGAGGAGTTGAAAGGTTATAGCCGTTGAAACAGCAGTTGACTACTATGGCATTCAGGCTCCAACCTGAGCAGGAAATCTAGCCATCTCCATGTTACAGGTGGTAAATAATGAGAAAGAATATTATGCATATTTTAGCTTTGGGAATTTCACACAATCTATCGTTTAAAATCATTTAAAGCTAAAGTTGGATGTGCACTGCGATGGATGGGTGACCAGTCAAGGATGTACCCAGCCTCTCACCCGGTAAATGCTGGGATAGGCTCCTGCTGGGACTCTAAATTGGAATAAATGCTATAAAATGAATGAGTTATGTGATCTCTCACTCATTCAAAATATTTAACCATTATTATTTGTGTGTCTTGAGTTTCCGTTTGATTAATTGCACATAATTCACATTTTCCTTCATGTTTAGAGTGGAGGCCATTATAATATATTTGTGTTTTTAAGCAGTTGTGTTTTTACAATAATACAATAACTCACTTTACCTATTTAATTTGCTCCACTGAAGTTGAATGACTTTCAACAAAAAGACAGACACACAAACACACACACACATACATGCATACACACATAGCTCTGTCAACTTCGGACACTCTCACTTATCAGACTAAAAATCCTGCAGGGCTCTCGCACCGTTTCCAACATCATTTTATAGCTGATCTATCCAGATCAGCTATAAAATGTTGCTGCTTGTAGAATGCTGGAAGCTTTATCAAAAACTATCTTCACAGGAAGAGGAGGGCTCTCCAAATCTGCTGCATACTCACACAGCTGATGGTATTTGAGACGTGATGCACTATGGAAGCGACTGGGTTCAAATCGACAGTCAATAATAAAGATCTTAGTCTTGTCCAGCGAGAATCTTGAAGAAATTTGAGGCTAAACTGTCTACATAAAAGACCCCTCCTGAGTCAATTTCTGCTTCAGAAACAAAACCTTTTTTCTGCATCACTTCCTGCAACTGTACATATAAGTGTTAATTGTACACAATTGAAAAAAAGTGAAATAACTCGTTACTTTGGCTATCTTTAATATAATTGCAGATGCATGACGTCAAGATTACTGAGTAATTTTCGCAGCTTTATTTCAGTATTTCATTTACACCCCTTTTTGCATTTCAGGCAACACTTTTAAAAGAAGTGTGATGTTAGTGCTCCATGTTATAACACAGATGTTGTGCTTTGACAAACTTTTGTTGGAGCAGTCATAAAGCTTACTACAGTACATGCTCATCATTGCAGTTTGCTTTTAAAAACCCCACACATATTCCCTACTGAGTACATGCCAGTGCTGTAGACTGTCCATTCCATTATATGCACCCTCCTCTTCCTCAGTCATGCCTTTGCGATGTGCGTAGAAAGCGCCTTTGCATTGGGTTGGTAAAAAAATGATTAAATGTCTCTGGAAAAGATGATGTCTTGGAGGCACCATATGTGACTCTGAAATCTTAATATATTTTTCTGCATTATTCCTGCTATCACAACAGTGCAAATGAGCTTCGCCAACAGCAGTGATTCAATCACATGCCATCACAGAACCATATAAGCCTTTGGACTTGTTGCTGATAATGGTAGATAATACTGTAGATGGTCCTTGTCTTGTTTGGTCTGGAGCGCTTGGTATTTGCATTTATTCCATTAAAAACCTGAAATACTTATTGATCTAACCACAGGACATGTTTCTACAGTGTGAGGATCAATCTAGGATGAGTCCAGAAAAAAATAAAAGCTGCATCTGGGCAAGGTTAAATTACAGTTTGTTCATTTTAGTTAATTTTGTGCATATTAAAATTTAAGAAGCATTTGTAAGTCTTACAAAGACCTCCCACCATTTCTAATCTGGTGCATGCGCTACTGATGAAGGATGATTTTTTTTTTTTTAATACAGTGCCATGAAGAGGATCAAAGAAGATGTGCTTCCAGCGTAGGAATATATTTGTGTCCTTTGTGCACTAAAATAGTTTAATTATATTCTCTTCTTTATTAGAGGAAACATGCAAAGCCAATTTTTTCTTTAAGAAGACACCTAAGTGAATGTTTGTACAGAAAAGTTGGCATCAGGATACTCAAACCTACTAAAGCAAGACAAGTTAAATTTAGAATCTGATCATTTAGGGAATCACATGCATAACTATAGGAATTTTTTAACGGGACAAGAGCTGGTGATGGCATCTGTTCTGTCTGCTCATATTAAAGTGTCACTATGTCTTTTTTTCTATATCTTGTATAGAATGATATAAGATAATTGTTCCTGCTCGCGTAGATATATATATATTTTTTTTTATTTCTTCTTTAATGCCAGAGCTGTTGAGTTTATGAGTCTTGTTGTTGTTATAGTGCTAGGTTAACTGATTTTGATATTATTAACTGTGTTTTTAAGAATAATGTTGACACCATGATTATACCAGCTATTTGAGTAGCAGACAACAACAGGGCTGAGTTATACCTTAGTGATGCAAAACTATTTTTTTCTTTGGATATGCATCTTCACAGACTAACAGAAATTTTCTCTGTTCTTGTTTTTCCTCATGTGGTCTTCTGGGTGCTTCTTTTGCATCTGTCATCCTCATGAATGATCAATGTGATGAAAAACTACGTGCTCCAGGTAAGAAAATCTCTCCATCTTTTCTGTGAGTGTGTGTCTATAATGAAAAGGTGCCCTCAAGGACCATTTAGCAGAGATGAACCTTTATGTGAATCAAAGTTTGCATCATTGACGTGAACATATACCTAAGGACCGACACCAGACTTGGATTTGCATAATCAGCGTGTGCACTCGTGGGTCTCATTGAATATTCATATGCTACAGAAAACAACGCTCAGATTTAAAAAAAAAAAAAAAAAAAAAAAAAAAAAAAAAAGAGATTGCTGTCACAGCCTGTGAATCACGGAGCAATTTTAGTGCTTGAATTTCCCTATAATCAACACAGCCTGCTTCCATCAGTCATGCCCATTCAAAATGACAGACATAGACATGTATACAGACTTCCATAAGCACACTTCATGATCTTTTAGACCGGGGACGGCTTCAGAAAAGCCCAGTGAAGAGTTTACCACTTGATGTGTGACAACCTATCACTTTAGTTGCCTGACTCTCAAATGTCTCTACCAAGGGGCAGCCCTAATAAACCCACTGGACAGCTACAAGTCTGAAGTGTCATGCTCCATCCATCCATACTCCCTTCAACTCATTCACAGATGGGATTCTTAAAAGCACTGAAAGTGTTTATCTCCCAAAACCAATCGTCTTTGTGAAAAACCTGGGGAGAAAGTGGAGGAGATTAGATGGTGTCTTTCAGCACTGTGCTGCTGTAATTTCCCTTGCCCATCAAGTTTTCTTAGAAATAGTGTCACTTCTTGTTAATGGTAGAAAACACTTGTGACCTTTTACAGCAGCAGGAAGGAGACTTCATTATGTTCCTTCTAAAACCACTTGTTCTTCTGTGTTCTGCAACTTTTAGCAAAGACTTGATGGGCTTGCAGTGTTTCTGTTTAAGCAGGAAAAAAGGGAAAAGAAGTGGAAACAAGACAAATATCCACATCATATCCAGTTTATCGTTTATTTATGTTTATTTATTCGAGACCATTTAGACTTCTAAATAAATATTAGCTTACTTGCTACTTTGCTATTGGATGCTAACCAAGACAGAACAGTGATGATAAATAAATGAATCGATGAATAAATAAGCTACTAATACAACCATCATCTTCGGTAATTCTTGGATTTTGCATTTTCATGTCCATATTGGAACAAGAAGGAGAAATGCTAACATTACCTTCTGTTAGCAACATAACTCCAAAAGTTATGAGCAGAAGCTCATTTTGTTTCCTTTTCAAGGTATGCCTACCGGAGGTGTTTCAACAGCTCTATCAGAGCTGTCACAACATATAATTTAATAGTTATATGCACTGTGCTCTTTATTGGACAGTTATGGATGGATGTTAATTAAACTTTCAGGGAATTTCAGCAATGTAATAAAAAACGAGTGATTACATTTTAGGTGGGATCCAGATCACTGCTTGGATTCAGGAAAAGATAAAAGGATTCTTTACTGTCGGGATGAAGGGATCATTTTGCCATTGAATCTTCTAACTTAAAAATAATGCCCACAGTCATGTGGAAAACAACAATTGCTTCATGGAGATCTGGACTCGCTGAGTGCTCCTCGTCACATTTGTGTCCTCAAAACTTAGAAAAGGCCCTGGCTAGTCATTTGCTAACAATTTAGCTTCACTAGCTAGTGCATCACCTCCATCTATGCATAATACTCGGGGGGGGGGCTTAGGGGGAAAAATGAGTTTTGGATTGATTGCAAAGCAGAAGTGGACTAGAACAAAAACGTATCCATTGAATTTTGGCCCATAAATGGTCGTGAACACCAATTAATCCTTTTTTTGCAAGTCCAAGTCAAGTCTGAGGTTAGTTTTGGTTTTAATGTACAATCTGCCATGTAATGCCTGCCTGTAATGCCTGGTCTGCTGAGAGGACCGCATAATATCCGAGAATTTAAAATTCATAATCCCCCTTTATCTACCAGCGTTTTGCAACAGCACTGAACTTTAGCTTAAACATACAAATTTCCTGTCCTTCGCCTCTGGAAGGTTTCTTAGCTTTTAATGAATTCAGAAAACCTGTAGATGAACCTGGAAATTTATTCAGATTAGTAAATATGCTCTTACCATAAAAACCTGCAGGACAGTGGCTCAGCGGGTCCACAGTTGGTGATTCCTGCACCATCATCAGGAAAATATTACAGGCATGAAATAACTGTGTTGGGTGATCCAGAAAATATTTATAATTTTGATTAATTTAGATTCAATACCTGGAAGTCCAATAAGTATTCCTTACATTCCTAAATCAGCAACAGTTGTACTTTTCTAATAAACAGACCCAGTAAAACTGTAAAACTCACGGTGGGTTTGATCCCACTTTGGTCCCAGTTTAGCGTTATCATTCCGAAAACAGCTAAAAAGAAACATGGTAAAATTTACATCACTGTGGCTCAAAGCTAGTTGCTAACATAGATGCTAGCATATCAAAGTTGCTAACCTCACAGTGTTTTCATCCCTTCATTATAACTCTGTTTACAGCTAGCGTGTTCACCACTAACTGGTTCATATGGCTCAGCTTTACTGGGTTTAATGGGTCTCTTTACTCTGAACAAAATCTCAGAGATATGAAAACCGTGCTGTGTACCTCAACTTCAACCATTTTCATCATCCTCCTGCAGATGATGAAGGTTCTGCGGTGGGAAATTTGGCAGCATTTTTTTTTTAAAATTTCCTAATTGCTGATGGGTAGCTGCATCCACTGTTACAGAGACAAACAGAGTTTAAGCAATCGGATTGATTCAGTCTGGTGTCAGTTAAGAACAGACACAATGGGGCTGTAGATCAACATGTTTCATGAGCCAGTGGTCAGGAAGCAAAGTAATGTGCTGACTGGTTGAATGAACTACCAAGACACAGTGTTACATTGACTGCTGAGTTTTATGGATCACTTAGAACATTAAATAAATTTTGTTAGCCTAAAAAAAAAAAAAAAAAAAAAAAGAAAACACATCCACCCACTGGTAAAATGCCCAATGGACAGTCCATCCCGTTCTCTTAGTGAATTAATGGTTCACCTAATTCATTATCTTACTTAACACTGTCAAATCATAACATAGTTCAGTTATTTTGATCCCGACACGCTTTTCAAAGAAGTTTTCTTGTTATTTCTAGTGTACATGAGCATGTCTGTATTGCTGATAGAAAGTCTTTATATGTGGATGTCAGCAATTAACTTTGAGTTATAAATCTGGTGATATATAGAGGCAATCATTTTATTCTGTCATGATTCTTTGAAACATCTATATGAAAATAATGAAAAGTTTGCTTTGCCTTTTGTACCCATAGTCTTCTGTGAAACATGTTTTTTCCATTTATTCTTCTAATCATAATAGCAGACAGAAAATCTATCTGTATTTTCTATCATCACCACCATTTATGACTACTTACCTTGCTTGTTTGACTAATCACATAATAGCTCGGATGAGTGGCTGTTGATGTAAGGGCCATTAGGCGTGTGTTATTATCAGCGACGATTCATGTGATTCACTGATTCCTAAACATAACTGACTCATTTTACCTGATTTATTTAAACAATATAAAACAATATGATGGAAGATGTTGATGTGCCAGCGTTATCCTCACATTTATGTCCCCTACACTGCAATTTATTTAAACACGACTGTTGTACAACTGGTCACACTGATATGCTGACTCCTCAGCTCATAAACTATAAATGTGCTTCTTCAGAATATTAAGATATATAGCTGTTCTGTTTCTCTCCTTCCAATATTACTCATGGTCAAAACACTATGCTGATGCTGTTTTATGGGTGTTGTGTTTGACCTGTACATCCACTCGCTTTTTGTGTGTTTGTTTAAGGGAAGTGATTGAACATGTTTGTTTCCTTGTCGCCGTGTTGGACCGACTGGCGAGCTTCCTGGTCATGCACATGTTCTCCCGCTGAGTCGGAAATGGATGCGTCGCACATCCAGAGCTGAGCTTCTCATTTAGATAAGAGCAGCTGCATATTTGGGACGTTCAAGCAGAGATTTAGGGCAGCGGTTCTTGGATCAGTCAACAGCTCCCCGTTTTACCAGTATTTCATGGAGAATTTAGTGGAGAAACTGGGACTAATCCTGTTTGTAAAAAGTCACAGGTAGAAGGATTAGGGCCTCTTGTGTTGTCAGCATCAACATAGACACGGTTTTGGCGATGTGTGCATGGAATGGTGGGTTTCTTTTGGAGAATTTGAGAAGCACCAGGGGGATTTGCAAGGATGGGGGCTTTTAAATGACCTTCAGCAAACACACATAGGCACTTGCCTTGGGTGGATATTGCATTACATGCTTATTCATTCATTCAGGGTTTGCTTTGTGAGATCAGAGTGTGTATGGTGTCACTCTGTTGCTTTTTTGAGTCAACAGAAATCAGTCTCTGTCACTCTCACAAACACTCAGTCCTGTCCTTTGAATTTTACATCAAAACTAGATTAATATTCACAACAACTCGCCATGTTTGGCTTTAAAAAAAAAGAAAAAAAAAAAAAAAACCTCAGTACTTCAGCTAAGTTTAAACCATCTCTTTTTTCCTGTCATGTGTTATTGCAGGAATTCATCTTCATTTATTATTTTTTTGTAATTGCATTTAAGTTAATAAAGTCACCGACAACAACAGCTAAAGATCAATGACAAATATCTCTGTATTAAATGTCTGTTTTTTATTTCTTCCTTATTCTTTTACCATGACTTATTACCATATATTCATATATTGAAATCAAGTTTCTGAAGTTTTTATCCTTGGTGAAACAAAATAAAAGCCTTCCATCACTTACAAAGGTCAAATTACTTGTTATAAAGCATACTGACATATTATGCGGCAGTGGAGTGCAAAAATAACTCGTCATCATCCATTTAAGTCTTCCCATATTAAACAGAGATCCCAAGTTATTGACCGGGGTACACAGAGCTCACAAGAAGACGGAAAGGCAAGGTAGATTTATTTGTGGATTTCATTTAATATATGAAAAAAAAAAAAAAAGTTTGTGAGTGTCGAATTATCTATTAGTTTTCCATTCTTTATTGTGCTACTTAGTTTTACCTTCTATAACTATATATTATATATTGATTGGTAAAATTTCAGTTCACACAAGTCGCCACTGCATACTTAAACCAAGCTGCCTCTGCTCCGGTGTTAGCATCTCTCTCTCTATTGTCTTTAAGACTCAAGGTGTTTATGTCCCGCCTGATGTCATGTGTGCTGCTGTACCCGACAGGGTTGTGAGCTTTCATGACATTTGGAACAGGGACAATACTTGCTGGAGCGTTAGTGGATCTCCGTCAACATCCGTTTGCCCTCCAGCTCTACTCTGTCCATCAGGATGTGTTCCACCTGCTGTGACTAGCTAGTCATCCCCCTGAGGGGTGAAAATGTCAGGATTTATTGAACATTAACAACAGAGCAAATAACTAATGAAATAATTAGCAAGCTAAAGCTCAACATTATTATTATATTAATCTCCCACCACCATAAAGGGTTTTTTTGGCACATTGCAATGTTTGTAACATAAGTTCGTTTTGAATATAGACCTTATGAAAGTCCTTTTTCCCATTCCTTTCCTGTGAGGATGGGATGGGCTTCAGCAAAGCTGGTGAAGGAACAGTTGTTTACTGGGAAGCTGGCCTCGATACACCACCAGCGCTTTTGACGGTCATAATGGTTTAACTATCTGGCAGCTTTGATTCTGTTGTGTAACAAACTAACACAAAGATCCATGCCGTGGAAACAACATTCTCACCTGGTGACAATTATGATTACCATTATTAATGACTCAGCAGAAACAAAGAAAATAATGTATATCATAATTACACTTTTATCAAAATTAAGCTTCTTCTAAAATAACTAAAATTCAATTCAATTCAATCCAACTTTATTTGTATAGCGCCACTTCACAACAATGTTGTCACAGGGCACTTTACATACACGAATTAACATACACATCATTTCGAGCCAATTCATACATATCCTATAATAGAAACCAACTGATTGCATCGATTTATGACTTCGATCCAATCCCTCATCCTGAGCATGCACGCGGCGACAGTGGGAAGGAAAAAACTCCCCTTTAACAGGAAGAAAACTTCCGGCAGAACCCGGCTCAGGGAGGGCAGCCATCTGCCTCGACTGGTTGGGGTGGAGAGGACAGGAAAGACGGATCAACATGTACAATTGCACTTAATCAGGAAGACCTGCGGAAAAAAGAAGAAATAAGTTTGAGATGGCAATATTGCCATATATTTATAGATCAATATATTAGAGTAATAGAGCGAGGTACTTCTTAATGCATCAGGTAACATCCCCATTGCTACATAAGTAATGGATGGCTAGACTACCCATAACTATAAGAGCAAAGAGCAACCGCTGTTGTCAGACTTCTAGCACCAACTGCTGATGGTTTGTTGCAGAAAGAGCAGTGTGGCACCGATCGCTTTCAGATAATGTCAGAGATAACAGAATTAATATAGTAAAAAACCTCAAAAATGCAGCAGTGCTACACAGCAGCTGCCGAGGGACCAGTCTGCCAAAAACACAATCCACATTTTCTTAGGAAAGGACTAACCCACAGATCTAGAGATCATTGTTTTCAACCTGCATTTGCACTTCAAAAGACACCCATAGGATTTCCTTTAAAAGCTAAAAATTACAAGCTTGAAGTTCCCCCACTTTTGAAAATGCAGCATTAGAATTTCTCTGCTCGTGGCATCAGCATTGAGACCCAACACACAGTTTTGTTAATGTACACAGAGGACTGTAGTGATCAGGACACAGCCCAAAATAGATCATTTAATCCATCATCAGAGCGCTTGCTTTTTGGTCTACGGTGCACTGAGACAGGTCGTAGTCCAGAGGATGTCTTTGAGGTAGGGCTCTATACTGCGACACGAATCACTGTGAGTGCAGAGACACATCCCATATGTGCGCAGTATTACTTAAGACGCGTCCCGTAATTCCTCCCACCCTCTGCCTCATTTAACCTGGCTGAGCACCCTGTGACAATCTTGCAAATGGCACCTCTGTTTTTTTGTCTGTCTTTCACACACACATTTCTACACACTTCCCACTGCCATTTTTTCTTCTTTCTCCCACATTCAAATTTGGCTGCAGCTCTGTCCCTGGCAAGCAACAATCTCTACTATGGTCTATGTTTGCCGACTGACCTTCACCAACAATAGCATTCATTTTGTTTTCATCTCAAGGCCAAAGGAACCCTTTTGTTCTCTTACACCCACATGAAGACACAGCATGGGCATTGTGTGAGACCCCCATCGGACAAACCTGGTACAAAAGCAAGCCAGTCTAATGGCTGGAGTGTAAAAGTTACCCAGACCTATATGTCTTGTTTAAGCATCTGCAGCCTTACTGTCTCCACCTCATTTCATCTCCATATGCTGTCCAGTTCAATATAACTTCTCCATGCGAGGGACAGGCCCAGCTTTCAGTGTATTACAATCATGCTATCATCCACTGTAATAATAATAGTTCAAATTTATTCTTTGAAAACTACCTATATTGTCAGATTATGTTAACAGCGCTTCCTTGGCAGTGACAATACAGCACATCTGGTGCACATACAATCAAACTTCGGATTAACTGAGTATGAAAGGAACTTCCCAGCCTCCAGAGGTGAAGATAAAATAACTGAGAAAAGCAAGACGGGGGGAAGATTGGACTCCAATGTCACAGAATGCCAGGCTGAGGCAGCCACCACTATATGCCTCACTTATTAATTTGACTTCATGAACAAGTCAGCTTTGTGCAATGAAAATGACTTGAGATTAGCGCTGATTAAAGAGGGAAATCAGTTAACATAAGCACCACCCCCTCGTCCTCTTCAGCATCCCTCCTAATTAAATGCAGCCATGTGGAGCTGAGGCTTGTCGAGCCATGAGTCTCTCCTGGGCCTCGGCTGTGCTCCTGAAGCCCCCGTATCAAATATGTAAACCACTTTTGATAGCGGGCAGACGGAATTAATTATTTTCAGCTACTTGACTGATGAGGCTACATGAAAGTTAGTGTGGGCAATTATTCCTGACATCAGCGGCCCTGAGTTTTTATGTTTCTTTCTCATTATGTAAAGCAGGACGAAGACTGCAAACTGTTGAAACTTTTTGGTTCTAAATGATTTGTCATGTTACATAAATTATCAACACCAAGCTTTGTTGGAAAATAGATTGGAAGTTGAAAAGATGTGTCAAATTGAACAAATGTCGAAGAAAACGAGTTGAAGGTTTCACAATTATCATTTTCCAGTGATAGCTAATCTTCTATTTTAAGTTTCAATATTTTTTAACATGAAAATTGCAGATTTCACTCACTTGTTTAATTTGAAAATATAAGTCTGCAAGTGTTTCACACTATAGCCTGTATAGACAGATGCACAAGACGACTAGAAGAAGTTTGCATTCTAAAAGAGTAGATGGATGCTCTGGTGTTAGCTTGTTTTCTGAGAGGCTATATTGGTGTCCATTAGATCAAGCTAAGACAAAAGAGGACACCAGTCAGTAAAGGACACTGTTTGGACTTCTTGTGGATTTCACTATGTGAATAGTATGGTGATATTCTATTCTATTTTACAGGTATTTAGCAGATGCTTTGTCACAAAGTGACTTACATATACTCTTACAGCCCAATAGGCACATCGGGGGGCAACTTAGGGTTCAGTGTCTTGCCCAAGGACACTTCGGTACATGGTCAGGGGAAGCCTGGAATCAAACTCCCAACTTTCCAGTTGCAGGCCCACTGCTGTTCCTCCTGAGCTCCTGAACTACAACAGTTATGCATACATGAATGTATGTGTATTTTGTTGTTTACATTGTTTTCATACACAGATATCCAACCCAGCCATGTGCTCTCAAGCCTATTGTAGCTTACAATAAGAAGATGTAAGGTTGGTATTTAACTTCAGAGTAATCAGTAAATTATACAAATTTGTTAGCTCCCCTGCTAGCTTGCCAAAAGTCACTGGTGTTGCCTGATCGCAATGTGTCAAAGGTCTTTTACCGTACTTAGTGTCCCAATACCTATGTATGTTGTACACCATTGGAAAGCTAAGATTCTTGCGATTTTAGTGTTGTATGGCTTTTCAGGCTACTATCACAACTGTTTACTCAGTAAATGGTTATTTTTGATAGCCTACAGTAGTAAATAGAGTTTCATCAAAAACAACCATGTTCCATAAGCAAGGGTCTAGTTAATTTAGTCTACTTAAATAGTTTTTCCACAATAAGTTTATCCACAAAAAAAAACAAAAAAAAAAAAACATACCGTATTTTCACGACCATAAGGCGCACCGTACTAAAAGGCGCAGTCTCAGTTATGTGCACCCTTTCTGTATTTAACACATACATAAGGCGCACCTGACCATAGGGCGCGGGTTTTATATACCGGTACAATCCATGCCCACACTTCCCCCTTTAACATTCTCAATGCACAAAAGCATACAGGTATGCCTTTTTAAAAATAGAGCGGGAGCAAAACTGAGTTTGGTTGTGCTTTATTTAAGTATTGATTACAAAGTACTAACATTTTTTAATCATCAATCAATCATCAATAGGTGCAGGCATGGTAAAACACACAGATGAAACAAGCACACCAGTGTGCGTATTTAAAAATAGACCGGGACCAAATCTGAGTTTGGTACTCACATTTTTTCACCGGAAATCGTCATCAGTCAAACCCATCAAAGTCCTCATCCTCTGTTTCTTAATTGAACAGCTGCCCTAAATCTCCAGCAAACATGCAAGGTTCACTTTCTTCACTGTCAGAGTCGCTTTCCGTGCCGTGCGGCTCCTCTGAAATGATGCCGGCTTTTGCGAAAGCGCGGACAACAGTGCCAGCAGACACGTTAGCCCAAGTGTCTTTCCTCCAACTCGGGCCACCTTGCCTTATGTCCACGGAAACTCAGCAGCGTCTTCTTTACCTGTCGGAGCTCGTTTTCCATCTCCAAAGGTGTTCTGCATAACGCGCATACCTGTTCTTTTATATGCGATCAACGCCCACACTTCACCCTTTAACGTTCTCATGGTGTTCTCTACTACGTCCGATTACAACAACAACACGCACACAAAGGGCGCACTGCACACTAGGGCGCGCCGCACATTTTGAAGAAAATCTAAGACTTTATTTTGCGCCTTATGGTCGTGAAAATACGGTACATGGCAAAACGTTTCAGGATTTTAAGGGTTTAAAGGTGGAGTATGTAAGATTTTCAATATTTTCAAAATAAAATAACTAAAAAAATAACAACGATCGTATTTAGACAGTTTTTTAAACATGTAGGTTCCAGTCTGTCCATATTTGATGCGTTAATAAATTACAAGTTTAATTAATGACAAATTAAATTAAGTTAATTAAAGACCCTTCTTAAATGTTTGCCTACCAGTAAAAAAAAGTGCTTTTTGTCATTTGTCATTAAACTTGTAATTTAATAACGCACCAAATATGGACAGACTGGAACCTACATGTTTAAAAAAACTATCTAATTATGATTGTAGTTATTTTTTTAGTTCATTTATTTTGAAAATATTGAAAATCTTACATACTCCACCTTTAAGGCCACATGCTCAAGTGTCAATGACAGCTAACTGCGAGATACCTTTAGGGATTGTGACAGGAAACAAGTTGTCTAGCTGCTTCTCTTAAGTTGTTAATACCAGTGAACTCACTGGTAATCCTAATAAAAAAATAAATAAAAAAATAAGAAAAATCTTGCCAACTGTGCAAAGAAACAGACATCATAAGACTTCAACTGGTTTTCAGCACATGCAGTTGTGGCTTTCCTTGCAAGCTTACATTATGATGTTAGATGTCTTGCTAATGGAGAGGAAATATTCACATCATGGGAAGCGACGGGAAGGGACAGCCATGCACCTATTCGCTCTGATTCACCAGCCGTGAATTTTAAATCTGCATCCCTCCAATTGCAACTGGTGAGTGAGTGTTCCATGTATTATGTATGAGGTGAAGAGGATGGAAGCACTGAGGATGGTTTAAGGGGTTATCACACAGAAATTGTAGAGGATAGGACTAAAGAGGACCTCTGTCCATTCAATGAGATACCTTTGCTCAGGTTATTAGTACCTCTGCAGTTAAGAGAGTCTGGTAAATACTCTGGTTCGCATGCCTAAACACATGGACACAGTTTTACTGACTTGATACATCCACAGGAAACAGGGTTTTAGATCTTAGAGGCACTTGAGGGCTTAGCAAGATGTTTTTTATCACAGTCTCTCAGGAGCTGAAGAGTAAATAGGACTGGGCTAATGCACATCAGAAAAAGAAGATGGAGGAATGCCTCAAGAGTGCACCTGACCATAGATGAAGGAAAATCTAAAATACGCATAGTATTCAGAGTTTGAAGATGTACTTCAGAGTGCCTCTCCTGCAGAATGAAGAGCAGTGCCAGACTCAATGCATATTTCACACAGCAGTTATGAAAACTTGAGATTTGACCGCAATTCACCAGTAAAACCTTATTTCCTGTTATTTGTTGCATACAAAAGTATGTCCTATTTGTGAAGTGCATTTGGCTTTGGTTGTTTATTCCTCCTATGTTGTGCAGTGTATCAGAGAATGAATTACATAGACTTGGCCCACAAATAAAGTCTTTCGATTATGATAAGTTTTCCTACTTTTTCATCATGAATTAAAGTAATTTAGTAGTCTTTTTCTCTTTGTGTCACAATAAGTGACTATTACTAATAAAACAGAACATTCCAATGGATTAATTTCCATAAAAAAAAAAAAAAAAAAAGTTACATTCAAGAGAGTAGAATCAATGTGGAGAAATAATTTGTTCACAGGTGGAGGAGGGGAAGGAACTGTCTGTGTGATCTGTAAACATGTTATATTTACTTCCATTGTAAATAATGTGATGTGTTCTTTTGCTAGGAGTAGCCGAGTTTCCCTTATAGGTCTATAACCATTCAAATTGGATTGTTCCCTTTGCACGTGTGGCTGACTGGCATTATGCGCATGTGTGCTCGCAAGGGTATAGACACGAGCACACATGCAGAAAGTAATTTGCAATCTAATGAATTCATTCACTCAGTCCCTGATTTCATTTAAAGTACTACACACATTTCACCAAAGAGTAAACGCAACAATACACTTCCACACTTCATCTGTCCCCTGTGTGCCTAATAGAGAATATTTCCGCTTCCCACACTAAAGCAATGATGCAGACTGGCGGGCCCTTTAGCAGACTGTTTCTGCAGCTGATCAATATCACAATGTTCCAGCCATGAAGCTCACTAGACTGCTCATTATTTCCACCAGGCTTGGACGTATTATTTGGGCCAGTCCCTAAGCATAAGCTGTTTTTTGAGGGCCAAATAAGGGCATTTTATCCATGGAAATATGCATGTCACCCATAATGAAGGTCTTTTTCAATGGGAACTGTGATTTTTAATCCAGTTGTTGCCAGATAGTTTTAGTCAACATATCTAACTATGTCGTTTTAATGCCCATTCAGAACACATTTATTGCAGTCAGCAGAACATAAGGAAGCATCTGTCACGATGAACGTATGCATACATAATTGTTTTTGTATTTATTTGTTTACATTGTTCTCATACACAGACATCCAACACCGCCATGTGCCCTCACAAGCTTTCGTTGCTGACCGAATTCAGTTATCAACTAATAAAAACCCACCAGCCAAAGCCGCAGCACCCGCCATACAGTTTGCTGCTGTTAAGCATGGAGTCATTGCCTTGTGCACCTTTGCAAACTGAAATGTTTAATTGGGAGTGAGTGAAGAATAAATCTCTGCCGTTTTGGCCACGCTCCACCCAGTGGCCTGTGAAATGGACTGTATTTCAGGCCATTTTCCACCAACAGAAGGAAATAACACCAGCACCTCATGTCTCAGTGGCAAATCCTGTGCTCGCTGAAACATAAACACCTGAAAAATGTTCATACGCTTACTTATTTCATGCATTTCTCACCCCCTTTTTCATTTTAACACTCAAATGGGTCAGTGGCTCTGATCATCTGTGGCTAGGCTGCGTGCAGCGGGGGGACGGAGAAGCAGCTAGGTGTCATGAAGAAGCTGCTGATTAATTTTTAAATTAAATAGAATTTCTGGGTTTATTCCTTTTGCATATCTGCTTGCTTACAGCCCTGCCCAACTCAGGATTTCATTTCATTAAGAGCTATTTCAGGTAGTGCAAATACAGGAATGATGGGGAATAATGAGGTGGGGTAGATTTTTTTTTTTTTTTTTAATGTACAAAAATAAATTGAAAGTTAATAACCTGAATTGTGAAACAAGGGGAGGAGGTTGGTTGTTCATCTCTCAATCTTCTTTTTGTTTTTCTTAGTCCCATAAAGGGGAAAGTACAAGTGGCACATCTTATAACCCAAATAGGAAGGCAACCTTATCCCCTGAGGGTCCCAGTACACTCACTGATGGCACAGAAAACCAAAATAGGATGCGAGATGAACAAACAAATTATAGACATGAAAAATTCACGTTAAAAACACTGTTCTTAAAATGGAGACAAGCATCTTTGTTTTTCATGTGAATCCAGAAAGATTTAATCTTATTTTTATCATTTAATCCCAAATAAAATGACTCAGAAGATGAAGTCAGAGCTGTTGCATCCAGGCTCCTAAGTTCCCCATTGTCTCACAATCATATGGGATCAACTCGGCAGTAACACAACAATGAAACTTTTATCACTTGGAAATCGTCCCACCCCAACAGATGGGAACCGAAGAAGTAGCTGAACCATAGCAGGTACTCAGGACCACATCTTCAACCCAAAAGAGCTTCACTACGTGCGTCTAATGCTTTTTTTCTTCAGTCTCAGTACATTAAAGTTAGAAACGCTTTAAATGTCACAAATCAAATCGTGTTTTATTTTAAAACACTTTTCATACAAGAGCAGTCGAAAACGCTTCACATGATTTAAAAATAAAAACAATATGGTCTTCACACACTCTAGCATAGAACATCTAAGTTCAATAACACACACCTAATCATACTCTCTTTCCTACACACACACATTGTCCCACCCACACAACACACACATGCAACCACCACCCCTCTTTGCACAAACATACTTACACTGAAACATATAAAAGCAGAACTGCAGATAAACATGTGAGAAGAAACATCTGGCCTGAGGATGAGGTGAGGAAACGATATCTTGGGGGTCCTTCCACACCAGGCGCTGCCTCACCAAGGACCACAGAGGATGTTACCGTGGGAACCACCCAAACCAGTGCAGACCGGAATCCAGACCACAGCAAGGGCTGCAGAACAGGACCCCACCCACCACCCTGAGCAGGACAGTTTCTATGACAACGACCCCTTAGACAGAGCAGGCCTAGCTCCAGATGTTGAGGATCTCCATAAAGAAAACAAGTGAAAACAAGGTTAAAAAAAAAAAACTAAAATCAATAAAAACAAAGAAAATAAACACTGAAGAAGAAGTATGTTACTAAATACATATAGAATACATATAAAATACAGTAATATATATATATATATATATATATATATATATAATAACAAATAGCTAAAAATAGACTAAATAAAGAAAAAAATCTACAAATAAATAAAGGTTTAGCTGTTAGGCTAGCTACACAGGTAGGTCTTGAGTCTATTTGTCAAACCATAGACAGACATCTTTTTATCCAATAAGCAGCAGCCATAAAAAGTCTCTGGCATTCGGTAACTTTTCCTCATCAGTGTCATCGCTGTGGCCTTTTTGGCTCAGGCTTCTTTTTAAATCAATGTGCATTTAATTTACACTTTACAAATAAGTTAAGGTTCAATACCTGCCCGTAAGATGAAAGGCAGTCGCCTCTACAGCTCGGTTTGCTGGCGTCTGACTGCCTCTTGCTTTTTAATCAGCAGCACAGGAATTAATCATTTTTAGCTTTTGGCCTTTCCTGTGTTATCAGCAATTCCAACAGATAATGCACTCTGAGTGTTGCCATTCTTTAATTTAGTATCTTTTCATCTTCATCTGTTCAAGCAGGTGGCTAAAATGCTGAACATTTTGGATTTATTGCTTTAGGATTGAAAATAAAGCCAAAAGCAAAGCTTTGAAATCCCAAAACGTATTCATGTCACACTGTCACCGTGCTAACACAAAACGGCTAGTTGGAAGTCCCTCCAAAAGACAAAGGGGCTGTTCTTGATACATGTAGTCATATTTGTATTTTGCGTTGAATAGGTCATGTGTGACACACACATTGTATGTTGAACACATCCGTCTTTATGCTACTGCTGAAGCACAGCAGCAAAAGCTCATTAAACTAGTCGACTGGGAGACAGATGGAAGTTTACTTCTCTGCTCATCTCTTCTAATGAGGTTGTCCCTGGGAAGCTTAGTGACTGATTTCTATTTGGAAGGAGGTTTTCAGAGCGAGAGGAGAGGATAGTTAGGGGGTGGGGGGGCTTATTATTTTGTGGTCTGCTTAAACAGTTAGACTTGAACTTCATTTATTACTCGAGAGAGTGGCACGGTGAAAGCACCTCTAACTTATAAATCTGAGCTGGCTTCTTACGCTTTTTGTGGTTAAAGAAACTTCCCTTGTCGCAATTGAGATGAGCTAAAGCTGGATTAATACTCTTTAGCTTTGTGTCAGTGTATAATAGTGACTTTTAAAACTCAATTATCCAAGACAGCTGGAAAAAAAACCCTAATTTTCCTTCCAAGTGATTTGAGTTACCCCGGCATGCTATGTTACCATGGCAACAAACCAAGTTATCACTCTTCGTGTGCAAGGCTAATGTAGTTTCAATGTTAGCATCTGACCTCGTGGTAATTTTATGAATAGCTTTTCAGAAAGACGTGATAAATCTCTGTAGACTGCACAATTCCTCAGAAATAGGACCATTGTCACTGGATGTGTGTTTGTGTGTGTGTGTGTGTGTGTGTGTGTGTGTGTGTGTGTGTGGGTGGGTGGGTGGGTATGTGTGTATGTATAAGGGAGGGGAGGGGTTGGTAATACCACAAGTGCCAAAAATACATAACAATATAATGAGCTGAGTTGAGTTTTTATTTCCGCTAGCAAATTGTTGTCCATTAAGTTGAGACTCTTCAGCTAAATGCACATATTTTTTATTAATAACTCCTTTGCTAGTGTCCTTCAGTCTGATAACAAACTCTGTGATGAGCATCTTTTTTTTGTTTTTGTTTTTTTTGGGGTTTTTTTTGCCACAAGCGTGGTTTTTATTAATGTAAATGGAATGAGATCATTTCTGAAGACACACTCTCATGAATAATTTCTTCTCCAAGGTTTTTACCCCAGAGATAAGATGTTCATTTTGTCTAGCTGCCTTGCAGACAGGCCTGTTATGCTTTTCTTTATCTGTTATTCTAAGAGATCCGACTTTTAGTCTGCGATGCTTTTACAAGGTTAAAACGTTGTGCGGGGTGACATTTATTGTATGTTTTGTTGTATGTTATTTCCTTGCCCAGCATCAGTCGGCAGTGTGAATAAGCCAGGTAGGGCTCTGAAAGGCTCGAATGGTGGATAAACATTTGTATTGACTCATCGTCTCTACTGGATTACGGAAGATTCTGAGCGTTAGTAAAAGATTAAACACAAGGTTTTTCATCTTTTCCCCCCCGTTTTTTTTTTTTTCCTTGATTATTACATGAAGTCAAGAGGCTGCCCGTAATGTTTTACTTCTCATGCCATCTGGCAAGATTATCATTAGCACAGCTTTGCTTCCAGAGAGCCATTACAGAAAGATGAAGTAAGATGTGTGAAGTTTGAACTGTTAAAGTCACTCCAGGACCATATGGAGGCAGCCTAAAGGATATGAGGACACGCTTGATTGCCTCACTGATGTTAACTTTCTAAACGCCCATGAGGTTTTGCTGAACTGTCTTCCCTGAAGTTTGCTTTCAGAAGAAGTTGTATTTCTCCTGGATAAAAAAAAATTTTGTCACATCCTTTCCATAACTGTACGTTCCATGTTATCACTCTTTCAGTTTTTTTTACAGGGGATCTCTGAAATTAGCTGCCAAGGGGATTTGTAGTCGCCAACAGTGATAATGCAACTACTGCTAAGGAGATGAATGGTTTTCATTAATTCCCTCCACTCTAAAAAAGGAGAACTCCAACAGATTTTCAATCTGTATTTCTGTTTGAAGTTTAATGGATGTGTAAGGAATGTAAACCTGTCTGTGCTGCGGGATCAGATCCACTTAATTGCTTTAATTGCCAATGATGTTCGTTTGTTCGTTCATTTTCTGTCTGTCCATCCACCCATAGCATACTTGCTTTGTTAACTTCAGGTCATGGGGGTTGCCACTGGGTGAGAGGTACAGCCTGGACTGGCCACCAGTCCATCACACACTGTAAACCCGACTAAGTTCACAGTACTCAAAACTTATGTGGCAACTGAGTACCAAATAAAATTTAAGTTAACAAAATTACCTTTTTTAAGTAAACAAATACTATAAAATATAATACTGTCAACTTGAAAGTTTTCATTTTAAAATTGTACTGTTTAAGTATAGTTTACTAAAAAAACATATATTTTAAAATGTAATGTTTCTATGTTCTTCATAATTGATTATTTTAATACAACAGTGTGTTATTATTGTAAAACCTCAACTCAAAAAGTACAATTACTGATCACTTAAAAACCTAATTCTTTTCATTAATAATTATGTTGAAATGACTCAAAAAGATAACTTGCATTGCAAATCTTTGTTTTATTGAAGAATTTTTAGATGACAATATATGAATGCATATACTCATGAATCATGAATCATGATCATTCTAATACATCTAAAGGAGCAAGAGCACAAAACCTTTATATTATGAAAATACTACAAGTGAAATTGCTATCACTTACTAGTCATTTAAACAAAATAAATGATTGTTTATAAAACTATACAACCGTTGTTTTTTTCCCCCCATAAACAGGCACATTTTCACAGTACTTCAAAAACTATTCAAAAGTGCAAAAAGAAGATGAGGTAGACTGTATACCTTGTAGACTTTAAACAAAGTGCTCAAAATGCTCAGTAACAGAAATGTAAAAACATGACAGAATATCAAAAATTCTTGTATTAATAAACATATTTCCATAGCATAGCTCCTGCTATTCAACAGTCATTTTTGAGAAACATGTTGGCAAGTTTCTGGTGGTTTTCAATCATCAAGTCCTGAACTAAGCACATCACAGGATTAAATTATTGGAATACTGTGAGATTAGGATTGACAATTGTTCATAAACTATTCTGAAGTATAAACATAAAAAACTGAAGTATACTTTAAGTTCTTTGGGAAAACTGCCCAAATTACAAAAGTTCAGTGCTTAATACAACTTGGAGAGTATCAGTGTCAAAAATAACAATTAGAACATTGACATTCATGTATATCTGCATGACATATTGGACTATTCTTTTTGTAATAAATCATTTTTGAGCATTCAAGCAAGGTTTCAGAGGTTTGCCATCATCTAGCCCCATCAACATTTTCTGAATGAAGGTAAAAGTGTTTGCAAGTTTCATAGGGTAGTCCAAATGCAGGACGTACATCAAGCCAAACAACAATGCAAATGCATCAGCAAACCTGGGAATATCACTGATAACCAAGTCATCTTCCACAACGACAGCAAGACTTGAAGGACTGAAATGCACACAACTGGACTCAGTAGTGGTGTCAGAAACCACGGTTAGAAGGGCGACGGGAGTGTCACTAACATCTGGCTGATCTGATTCACCCACCTGGAAAAGACAAATATTAGAAAATTTAAATGGCGAGAAAGAAAACATGAAATATATATATTATGTAGCTGGCAAGTCAAATGTAATTTTTTTAAAAAATTGATACTTACATTCCACGTCTTAAAAAAATTGGGGTCTTCCTCATGCAGATAGATTGGGAGAGCATGAAGGGCTGCTGTACGTTTATTGTTAGCATCTTGTTCCTCCTGCATGAGCAAGGATAAGAAGAGGTTATATAACTACAAAGGTTTACATACATTATCACTGGGAAGCATACGTTTGCTCATCAAATATGTCAATTCATCATTATTTTGATCTATGCAGCCAGGGGTAAATTTTACTTTCTATGACTTTAATATGTATCTCTGTATTAAAAGACAATCAACTGATTAAACTTTCCAAGTGACAATGCAGAAGGTAGTTAAGGATTTTCTTTAAAGTAAAGCCATGAAAACTTTCATCAAATAGCCTTTTCCTAACTCATCCAACAACAAGCAATACATAATTGTAACATGTTCTATAAATCCCCCCTCATTTAATATCAGGAAACAGTTCTTTTTCTTCTTATGGAACACAATCTGAGAAAAAATGATGATGGAGTCCTCTCACACCCCTATTTCCTGGGTTTTGCTGGGGTGGGTTCAGGCAGAGGACGAGTGCAGTCCTATTGACCTGGGGCCTGGGCTGGCTTGGCTGGGGGAAGGTGCTGCAGGCCAGCTGTGTCTGGGGGTTGGTGGTGGTGGACGCTGAAAGTGAGCAGGAGGAGGTTGTGGGGGCCTTGTGAGGGGCCCTCTTGTCATGTTGGGAAGGAGAGATGAGGGTGTGTAAGTGTGAATGTTTGAAGCTGTGAATGAAAAGTGAAAGACTGGAGAGGGAGGGTGTGAGGAATTAGGGTGAAAGAATTAAGGTGCATGTACAGTGTGTGTGTGTGTGTGTGTGTAGTGGGCAGTATGTGAGTATGGGTGGATAGATGGAGTGTATGTATGGGGGGTGAATGAGGATGGAGGGATGGGGGGTGTGTGAAGGTTGTGTAGGGTGTGTGTGTGTGCATAGGGAGAAGTAAGTGAGGGGGTGGGTTAGGGGAATGTTTGATGGGGCATGTGTGTAAGTGGGTGTATTTGAAAGGAGGTGGAAGGGTGGGGGAGTGTGCAATGGAGTATTTGTAAGAAATGGGGCGTATAGGGAGTGTGTGTGTGTGTGTGAGAGAGTTGGTGTTTGTGTGATGACGTGTGTGTGTGTGTGTGTGTGTTGGGGGGTCTGGTTTCTGGTCTGGGGGTCCTGGCTCTCCCTTAGCGTTGGCTGGGCCCTCTGCCTGCGAGGGCTGTAGGGTTGCACTTGGGGCCTGAGCTTTCTTTGCCCTGGGCGGCCGGCAGGACCATCATTTGCCGGTCTGGGCTCGCTTGAGGCTGTTTCCCCTGATGGGGGACTCCAGCTGGGGACCCCTCTGCCACCTCCTAGGTGGTAACATAGTTGGCTCCGGGGTGGGGCGGTTGGGATCTGAGCTCAGGGGTGGCTGCCAGTTGCCCGTGTCTTGGGGTCCTCCTGGCCTGCCTCTTACGTGCTGATTCCTTTTTAAACACTCTTGCTCCGTATGTTCTACATGTGACAGTCACTGAGACGTCCTGCAGATTTTCTCACTAGTAGCTGCTAGTTTTCTTTATGTGTTTTTGACTTTAGCTGAATTACATGATGTATATTTAACTTGTTAATCTCTGGTGCTCTTCACAGTTGTTGGCTTTGTCCTCCTGCAGGGGGACCATGAGTTGCCTTATGTTGGGTGTTGGTACAGATATAGCAAGTTGTCCAGAATCTGTGGTTGGCTTGTATGTGTGTATCTATACGTGTGTATGTTCTTTATTATGAGGCGTTTTCTCTGTCTTCTCCCTGTTCTCTGTCTACTCTCTTTTCTTATCTTTTTTTCTGTTCTCTTTCTATCCTGTCTCTATCATCTGATTAGGTCCAGCAATACTATGCAAACTGGTAAACAAAAATAAAATAAGAATCCAGAATATCAAGGGGATCATAATATCTATAAAGCTGCTCTTAATAAAGCAAATTTTCTCAGCAGAACACAGCATCCAGATCATCATTCTGCTTGCTTCAGTACTGGACAAGACAATGTTAATAAAAAAAGAAAGAAAAAAAGTTTAGAGCTGCAAGGCAAGCGTATAATGTTCTCTACTATGAGACAAACAGATGAAAGCTGTATGGGAAATGGATGTTTCCAGCATTAAAAAAAAGTTTGACAGCCGCCTCACAGCAAGCAAGCTTGTTGGATTAACTTTTTTGCGTCCTTTCTAGTTATTGATGAGTGACCGTTGATGGGTTTAGCAGGTTTGTGGTGAAAAATTTACAGACAGTATTTGGTTCTGCAAAAGATCAGTATAACAAACCTGGGAATCATATGCCTTCATGATATCTTGCAGTGCGCATTTGAAGTCCTGCCAGTACGTGCTGCCTTCTGTCGGTATAGTCATGAGACAGGGTGTGTGTCTGTCTAGCTCAGAGTAGAACTGGTTTTGTAGGTTCACATTCGTGATGCGGTGGAACTCAGCACAAACCTACAAAACCAAGAACACACAGTATAGCATATTAATGAATGTGGCATCTTTATTTTGAAATTACTTTATTTTTTTCTGTTATAAAGTGGTATTTGTTCATTTAAGTGTTGTAGATCATTAGACTTTGTTAACTTTTTCCTTTTCCAAAACAAGCACTATTTAAAATGTTATGCTGCAAAATGAATGAAGTATTCAATGAGCATGCTGTTGGGAAATCTAAAGCTAGTTCAGATATGTACAATAGTGTGGTCAATATTGAAAATGGACACAAAAAAAAAAAAAAAAAAAAAACAGAAATACAACTGGGTTGTACCTGTGGCTCAGTTTGAAGAGCAGGGCATTTCCCCAGGAAGTCCCTTACTAATGGGCTGTCCTTAACAATCTCCTGGCGACGAAGTGCAAAGGTTGTATTCATCAGCTTTTCTTCCTTCATTTACTTGAAGACAAGTCCTCTCCTTTAGCTGTAGCACAAACAAAAATGTTAGTGTCCTTCACAACTTCCATTAAATCATTCAGGATTGTTTCAGCAAAAGTGATTTTGTGCCTCTGTAATATTTCCTGTATATTGCCTCTTTGACAAGAGGTTCAGACATGGAAAAGATCTGGGTTAGACTATTCACTATTTCCTGAGATGCCATTTCAACATAAAGAACAGTTTTCCTCTCATAAGTTGTGGTGCAACTGAGCTCTTAACTGGCCAGTATTACAAAGACTATCAGCCTCATGAAAAGCTAAAGTTTCCTCATGTTGGTGCTGAAGAGGATCTGCAAGGTCTCCAGTCATTATAACTGGGTCACCGCCATTTTCTGTTGACATAATGTCATCACGAATGCGTGAACTGCCTGCGTGTGCTCTACTTTTGTGTGCATTAAATGATGAGTAGACATTTGTCTGGTATTTGCAGTGTTCATATGGGCAAGTCACAGTCTCGTGTTGTTTCAAGTGTCCTCTTAGATGGCTTAACAATAATATCTCTGAGAAGGGTTGTTTAACTTTACACAATGGACAGGTAAAAAATGTTTGTGCTCCTGAACTTACACTGGTTTTAGACAGATCACTGTGAAACCGTGACAAGCGTTGTAGAGACATGGCAAGGGGCTAACTGCTGAATAAAGGCTATGCTTCAAAGGAAAATGCCTCAACAACTATGCATGGGTGTGTAAAGAGACACCACACAACTTGCACTTCCAATCCATGGGCTCAATGGAACGTTACAATTTCAATGGGAAAAAAACTACAATGGAACATAATTCAGTTTTCCTGCATATACCATTCTTGTTCCAAAAAAAAAAAAAATAAATAAATAAATAAATAAATAAATATATATATATATATATATATATATATATATATATATATATGTATATATTTATATATATATATTTCAGTCTAAAGAAATGGCACTGAAACGTACTGCTTGGTTCCTGCTGAAGGCCTGTTAATACAGTTAACTACATTTAGTAATGTGATTGCAAGGGCTCAAAATTGCAGAGTGCATGTAGTTGTAAAAATTACTTTTTTACTTGTGATTCTAAAGATTTTACAAAAACAAATGCTTAAGTATAGTTGCCTGTTTTAACTTGCTGTTCACTTGGGTGCAATCAGTTGCTCCTTGCAATGGCAGTATTAAATGTGTTAAGCCATGCTCATTTAATATCATAAACTTGCCATGACAAAGCTGTGGAGGTAACTATGTACCTGTAATACAGAGCTGGATTCTTAAAATAAGAATAAATCTCCCAAATAAAAATTTCACAAAAGTTTATATCATGAGTGCATTCTCAAGTGGTGATTAGGTTGCAATGAACAAAAATGATTTTTAATTAGTCAACATATTCACTAACCTAGATTTAATTAATACAAGACAGAACTGAAAGTAGTAAAACTCACCTTGAGAGGAACCTGTGACCAAATGTAGATCTGCATGTTTACATAAGAAAAAAAAAACAAAGTCACAAATAAAAGAATCACACTGACAATAAAAAAAAGTATTTGGCAAAGGCTGACTTTAAAAATTAATGCTTTTTTTGGCTATTACTGCAAATACAAATAATGCTGTTATGTAACTGCTGGTTGGCCTTAATTGTTTTTTCCAGGCATATCATTACATTAAGCGATTAAAACAACATCTTTATTTGTTAGTTGTCCCTCATTCCAAAAGCCACACAGCCAGCTCACATAACCTTGTTAATAACAGTAGCAGAATGAAAAGGACCAAAAAAGAAAAAAAAAGAAGAAAAAATATACACATTGATGAGACTTATTATGAACAAGCTGCAAATATATCATTGCTTTCACAGCACTAGAAAATTACATTTTACTTTACCTGTGCAAACTGAATTGTTCCCAGTCCGTTCTGTTTTGATTTTGAGTAGGTGCAGCTTCGGCCTCTTTAACCTCAGAAAGGTGGGGAGGGGTGAAGAGTTTTCAAACACGTTAGTACAGAACATTCAAAATGCAACGTCTTCTTAGCAGTTTATCCGTGTAGTAATCTTAAATTCGATGCGGTTAAAAGCTACATATTAAAAGAAAAATAATATTTTTTTATATAAACGATTATATTACTGCCCCCGTTTTAATAGTTTTGTTTTTCTTCCAAAGCAAGTAAACTTCCCAGTCCAACCCAATTTCTCTCCAATACACAAGAGGTTATTACCGTCAGATGGAGGGAAAAGTTATAAAAAAATGAGCGTGGGAAAAATAGACTGACCAAAGTTAGCACGACTTGAGGAAATTAAAAATAGCGAGGTGAAAAGCGCCTACCTAATTTTCACGGCTTCTTTTAGCAGGACACTACAAACTGACACATTATCAGAAAGCATAAAACAATGTCAAGTTACCTAAATTTACAAATTAGACGTGCAGTCTCCTCTCGCAACAGACGTGCAGCCATGCCAAACTCGTTTTTCTGTTGACGTCGTTAGAGCTGGAACGTCGTGACGTACATGACGTAAGCGTACGCTGTTTTTTTTTTTTTTTTTAAACTTTACTTAAAAAGTTAATTTTAAAAGCGGTGTTTACTCACGATATCTGAGTTATACATAACTATAACTACATCAATCGTTCAGATAGTACTAAAGTTTTAAGTTGGTTGAACTTGGCTACAGGTTTTAATTGTGGTACTCTCATCCTTTATGAGTGAGGTTTACTGTTCGGGTTTACAGTGCAGAGACAAACAACAGAGACAGATGAGATGAACAACCATCCAGATTCATTTACTTCGAGTGACACTTTAGAACAGTTAGCCCAACGTGTAAGCTTTCGACTGCCGTTGGGAACTGTTGTACTTGGAAAACATGAAATCTCCATTCAGATTCGTCCAAACTGAGTTTTTCAGCCTCACAAGCATCACACCACTGTATAGCAGGAATAGCTCAGGATTACCAAGACTGGCATTTATCTACATGAGGAAGACATGACTGAAATAAGATAACAGCAAAAATAAATGCAGTTGCTTTTTTAACTTATAGTGTGTTAATACTGGATTACACTGTGATAAAACACAATAAAAACTGTTAAGTACTCTTTTATAACACAATAAGCACATCTAGTAAAGTGATTGAAAAAGTCCATTCATTCATTTTCTTGACCACTTATTGTAATTAAGGGTTGTTGGGAGGCTGGAGCCTATCCCAGTAATCACTGGATGAGTGGCAAGGTACACCCTTGACAGGTCACCAGTGAACAGCTCACATTCACTCCTCGTGCCAATATAGAGTAACCTGTTAACCTAACATGCATGTCTTTGGATGGTCAGAGGAAGCCAGAGACCCGGAGAGAACCCACGCTTGCACGTGGAGAACATGCAAACTCCACACAGAAAGGCCAGCATTCGAACTGGTACGGCTTGGGCCAGTGACCTTGCTGTGAGGCCACACTGCTAACCACTATGCCACATAAAAAATTACACCTTTCAATTTGGACCTTTTATACATCGGGACATGTCAGGAACTGTAGATATCCTTTAGATAATCACAACCTCAGATAAACAACATGTGATATGTCACACTCCACAGAACCAGCTTTAGCAACCACAGCTTGGACTATCTGTTTCAGAATTATGTCATGAGACTCGATGTGGTGAAGAAATTCTTGTCACGTGACAGAAAGATGCTCAAAATACTAACAAAATATCTCTTATGTAGAAAAATAGTAATCTACTGGTAGAACATGTAGAAAATGTGTGTGGTGTATGAAGATGGGTGGATTGATCAAACTATGCTGCAGAGATAGAGTGACAAAGAGAGAGAGTGAGAGAGAGAGCAAAGTAAACTGGAGCTTTTATAGCGTGGATCCACCAAGACCAGGTGCTCTAACAACGGCCATGCTTACATGAGAGCTTTAATTCCTCTTTAATTCATAATAAAAGTAAACATAACTGAATAAAAGTAACAATTCCAAACTAGATTTGGTTCAGAACTAAGTGCTGTTTTTTCCCATTTTAAATCTGAACTGATTAATTCCTCTATCATGTAAACGTTCATTAATTCCAGTCGTGCTGCACATGCTTGTTACCATGTCCCATTGAGATGATGCACATATTCACAGCAGACTCTGGTACTCTGTCTTCCTTCTCCTCCTCACATGCTGAAAAAAAGTGAAGTAGTATGCTGGTGTCAAGCTGGTGCTTTTAATGATGATCTGAGTCATCATGAAAGTGAAAATGGCTCTCATTGTGTGGTCTTCCATGTTCTAGCTGAAAATATAGAAGCAGAAAGTGGTGTTTGTTTATTCTCCAGTATACATAAGTACATCATGACCCTAAAGGAAAATTAAATAAATTCAACGTGTTTCACATGTACACCTCAATTCAGATTTACTGTTTCCACGTAAACTTGAAGGAGCATTTAATTCAGAGAAAAATCATTCTGAATAATTCAATCTGAGCTCAAAAACATGGTGTAACTGTAGCCAAAGAAGAGTCGCCCACTTGGCACACAAACCTATTACAACTAATAAACTAGTATTTTGGCCGTCGTACCTTCCCCCATGAAGATGGAGCCACCAGCACAAGATTTAAAGCTCCTCCACCACCAAAGCCATCAACATTAATGAATAAGTGAAATCAAACAGCCTTAATGTCATCCGGATGCCAACCAGTCCCACCTTCCCTTCGGAACACAGCAAGTTCAGGACTTGAGAAGCAAAATAAAGTGACCCGACTGCACAAAACCAGACACCACAAAAATAAACTCAAATAACATCACTTCAGGGCGAAGGAGGAGGGTTATTAAAGTCATGTAAGAGTTCGTTACCCATGTAAACATCCTGAAGACTGTTGGTAAGGATCGGTCAGGACTGGCTATGATTGGTTATGATTGTTGCCCCCGTGTGAGTTGTTTACCTGCCTGACCACCATGTGAAGTGTTTTGGTCACAAGACTCTTATGAAACCACCAGAGAAGAAGAGTCAAAGCTGTACTAAAGGTGCAGGACAGAATAAACCTGAGGCCACTTTTTTTTTTTGTCTGTTTAACATGGATGTCTTCTTCCACTCGTTTCTCCAACCATCTGTTTTCCCTGTCTGAACTGCCCACATTATGGTCTTTAAAAGACATCCAAGCCACCTGCTCAGACATCACCAGTCACTCTTTAGAGGGTCAAACATTTTCAAGAGACAAGAAGTTTAGATACCTTAGATTCAAGTTCTTAGGACTCCTATGAATGCCTGAGAATCTGCACCAACACTTTCAGTCTGTTTCATCTAAAACCATGAAGCTGTATATAAATATGCTGTTTTTGTTATTCATATTTAATACTTTAAATAATCTATGGTATCTACATTGTCATGATTTTTGCCAATCATAGCTAATTTTCCACTAAAATATCAGCTTTGGAGTAAATTGTGGGTGCTTTCTCTAGTCAACGTCATCAACACCTCTTTCTATTCTGAACATAGCTGGTGTGAGCTTGCAGAGAGGTAGCTGTCAGAATGCAAGCAGCCAAAAGGTATCACAAAATGCCAGTGAAGAGCAGCTGAGCCCAGTTTGCTGCTGTCACAAAAAACCCCAGTATCTGGCATGAAGTTCAGCTTGGTCTGTCCAGAAGTGAGAAACTGCCCCCCCCCCCCCCCCCCCCATCATCACAATGCAAAAAAAAAAAAACCTGAATTTGTAGACAATACACATTCACTGTGAAACATGCGTGCATACATGCATGTCTGTAAGGTGAAGGACTAGCACACACACAGTGCACATGTGCATGCTGGCATTCCTCTACAGCTCACAGTGCCAGACTGACAGCAAGGGGTTATTATGCCTCTATGCCTGCCCAGGAAGCCCGGCTTAAAGACAAACACACTCAAATTCAGGAGTGGCATTTGCACCGCAGCAAAACAAGATGTCTCCTTTTCAGGCTTCTTCCTCCTCCTCCTCCTCCTCTTATTCTTTCTTTGTCTCTTGCTGTTCTCAGCGTGTCCATGTATAAATTAGCCAGCTCATCCTCATCGCAGCCACCTGCCCAGACCACCCACCTTCTGATGTGACACCTGCCAATCAGCTCTGTGTCTGCTAACAATTAGTTGCTGAGACAAGTGTGCGTATCAGTCACATAATCTATCGGTCAGAGGAAAGTCTGCTCCCTCGATGCTTGGATAGTCAGCGAGCCAGTCAATCAGAAAGACAGACTGTCATACAGCTGGCCCATCAGTCAGACATGCGAGCACTCTGCTGCGCAGCCTTCACCAGCCGAGCACCGTGTCATCGACTTCTCCTGAAATTTTTAATGACTTTGGAGCCCTTTGGGTTTTGTAAATCCTCTTGTTTTATGTGACTCTAACACAAAAAATGTAACGCTCAAGTGGATTTTGGATATACTACAAGAGCAGTCTTTCCTGCAAAGGTGACAGCTCCACACAGTGTCTTATTATTTCTCGAAGTAGCCTTCAGGAATACTTTTCTAGTCTTCTTGAAGGGCATGCCAAGGCTCCTCTTTAGATGTTGGCTGCCTTTTGTACATTCACTGTCAAGACGATCCCATACTGCTCCAGTAGTGTTGAGGTCCAGGCTCTGGGAGGATGCAGCACTACATAAGACCTGTTGCAACTGATTTCCAGTCCAGTTTTGGTACAGTGACATACCTCCGCCGATTCCATCTCACTTCCTTATGAAGGTTTTAGACTTTGAAACCCTTCCATGGAGACCATTTCTGATGAGGCTTCAGTGAACAGTAAATGGATTAACTGAAGGACCAAATGCATGTCTCAAATCTAGTATTAGGTCTTTGCAGGGTTTTTTTTTCCCATCCATTAAACTACACTGCTAAACTTTGGCAGATTTTCTCAGTGAGATGCCCCCTGTGAGAGTCTGTCTGATGTTGACTCTTGTCATATGTCTTGATCTATCCCTTTCCTTCTTTCTTTCCCTCTCCTCCCCCATTCATGTCCTCATTGTGTTCCTTTGATGAACCAGCCTCAGTATGCGTTCACAATGGCCAGTGCATTAAAATGCAGTTGCATGCATATGATGTAAAATGCAGCTGTAAAGGGATGCAGTGTCCCCGAACAGAAAGTTGGGAAGTGCCTCAGGATGCAGCGGGGTAACGATAGCTCCAGGAAGGCACATCATAAATGTCAGAGTGCCATCCAAGTCAAAGTGACAAAGTGTGACTTTAAGGACATCACTTTCAGACATTGTTCATCTGTAATAGTTTTCTTCCCTTTCTGGTTCAGTTTTCTTCAGATTTTTCTAAGGACACTCAGTAAACCACGGCAAGAAACTGATTGCTATCTAAAAATCTTTAAATCTGTGTGTGTCTTTGCAACTCCGTGCTGGAAACAAAGTGCCTAAAGATACAATTCATTATACACTGTATTCTTGTACCACTACGGTGCTGGGTTGTCCATTCAGTTAGGTGCCATTTCTATGCATAACTGACTCATAATACAGTATGAAAAGGCTTCAAAATCAAACAAAATCAATCCTGTGTAATGGTCAGGTACATGTACAGGACGGAGACTGAGGGGAAAAAACTCAAAAATTCTACGAAGAACTTTAGGAGCTTTTCTGAGAAAAAACAGAATTTCTTTTTGGTATACTGCACGCTTCATGGTAATAAATTATAAGGAAATGAATAGATACTAGACTCTTTCATTGCTTGTAATTGTACAGCTTCATTATTAGCAGAAAAATAGCTGCATATTTTAGGTGTATTTCTTGTCTTTTTTTTTTTTTTTTTTTTTTTCAAAACCAGTACGTCCCAGCTGTTCTCTTTCACCTGCATCCAAGCCTGAACTGAGACATGCACAAAAATAATAAGAGGAAGATGTAATGGAACGGTAATCTTTTGATTAATCTATTACTGCTGCTTAGGCACATATGTGTGTGCATGTATGAGTGGGTTTGCTTATTCTTTCAGCTTATTAGAAAAAAACAAAAAAAAAACTGGAAAATTGTGCATTGATCTGAACAAATAATGTCAAATAAGCCCGATACATCAGTCTGCAGCGGACCGCCACACATCTGTGCTGAATTTGCACATTTGAAATTGGGCAGATGGAAGATGGCCGACCTGGTTGCAGTATGAGCTTTTACTACCTTCAGCAGATGATCTGAAGTAGTGGCTGCTTCCTACTCACTGAAAACACCTGAAAAGATAAGCAGAAGCAAAAAGAGCAACACTGAAGTGCTGCCAACTTCCAAAGGAGACAAAACAAACACACACATACAAAATGAAATGAGAAACTGTCAAAGATTAGCTGAAAAACTTTCAACAGTCGAGTGAGGTCTAAAACAAAGTAAAATATAGTTGCTGCACAACATAACTAACTTTATCCAGCAGCATCCTCTATGAACACAGCTAACGGCTGGAGGCAGCATCAAAGCTCTGGCTGAGAAAATGCACGCTGACAGGCTAACTGAGGGCTGCGTGACCTCTACCTTGTGTCGAAGAAAATGAGGGATTTACCTGGCAGAATTAGACTGCAGAGTGTGTGTATGTTTGCAGGCTGGGGGATTATACGTGCCTGCGAATTCTTCAAATTAATTATGGATGTTGGTATAATTTTGTACACCCCCCCCCCCCCCCCCCCCCCCCCCCCCCCTCTCACACACACACACACACGCACTCTAACCTGTCTGCGGCTCTTCCACTATCTCCTACTCACAACACAGCGGTATTTACGGTTTATCAGGTAGAAAACCCACAACAGAATTATTAAAAGAAGACAAAACTTTGGCTAAAGCATCGCTGTAGTCAGGCAAAGCCGAGGCAGGGCCGGGTTTGTTCCTTGTCACCGCACAGTCTCCTGCACTTCACTCCTTTTATCAGAACAGTTCTTTTTCTAGACGGTAAGACTGCTGCAACCAGAGACCATCTTACTCACTCCGTTCCCAGTTGATCAAAAGAATGCTTTTTGCATTGTATCACAGTTCACTGGGCATTTCTCTCAAAACAAAGCCATGAATAATGCTGACCATTTTAAAATATCCCCAGAGGGGACTGCCAAGCATTGTGTGATACACACTCCTCTGCCAAGACAGAAGTATTCTGGCAGGGTTGTTTCTCGTATCTGTGTTTATATTCGACGCCTATCCTTTCCGTCTGTCTTTAACATGTTTGAATTGTTATGCAAACATATCCATCCACTCAAAAAGTTAACACAGAAGTGTTTTCTGCTTTTATGACAGGCTGAACTGGATCAGTGGTTAGGGTGACATGATGTTTTTTAATTTGGATTTAATAATTCTGAATTCAATTATTCGGAATAAGCATATTTTCATACGAGTTCACATGAAAATGATAATTCCGAATAAAGGTTTACATGAAACACATCCTCACGTAATTCCTCTTCAGAGCGGCGGGTTGGGAAGGGTTCTGATTGGACAGAGGGGACAGAAGTTGGCTCCCTGCTTCACATTTTTTCAGTCGTAACTTGTAAATACAACATAAGTACCAGTTTCGCCGCTATTTTTTTTTTTTTATTTTGACGTAGCAGCTCAACACGAGCATACTACTTCACTTTTTGCAGCAACTGAGAAGGAGAAGAGAGAAAGACCGCCAAACACGGAAGGCGAAACAACGCGCGTCATCTGGACAGGACAAGGTAATGAGCATGTGCAGAACGACCAGAATTAACTTAGAGCGGAATGAAGGTTTACACGACAGAGGAATTAAATAGTTCGGAATTAAAATGCATAATGCGAATAAAGCAGCCACTTGCATTGTAATTAAGTTTAATTCTGAATAGAAATTTGGATTAGGAATTAAATGTTTACATGGTCGTTTTTCATCAGTTTGAAGCGGAATTAACTATTTTTATAAACAGGAATTAAAACTCCCATGTAAATATATGTGGTATATATGGTACAGTATGGTATGGTAGTATAGTACTTACAGAGTTATTGTATCGTAGAGGATAACAAGATTGTTGTTGTATTCAGCTGTTTTACTCAAATTCAAAGATTGGCAAAGTCTGCACCTGAATGAAATAAATCTACATATAATGCTGGATTGATGCCTTTGACTGTGAAATCATATGATAAGATGAAGTATCAAGTACAGCTGGAAAGCAGTCAGCGTCAAAGCCAATAACTGCGAAAAGGCCATGTTGCATCCCTGGAGGCAACAAAGGAGTAAAAAGGTGATCTCAGTGAAACTCTGTAACTCTACAACACCCCGCAGACACGTTTGGAAATCACTGCTGCTAAAAGTAAAGCAGGCTGGAGTGACATGCAAAACGCACTGCAAATGTAACAGACATGACATCCAATAACTAATTCATGGGAAGGAGGCTGACTTGGCAAAGAGCCTCTCTGAGGATCAGAACTCAGCTGGTGAGTTGGAACTTCTGCATCTACCTCCCTGCCAAAAAAGTCTAGTTGAGGATAAAAAAAAAAATAAAAAAAAACAGTCAAGAAAATGGTGAAAAAAAACTTCACTTTGGCTTCAGGTTGTTAGAAAATACCAGATTATGATTTATTGGCAGAGAAAATGGAGTTCTCATTTTCATGGGTTCTGAAAAAAAAGAATTTAGGTATTGTAATTGAGACTTTCAGACGACATTAAACTGAAGACTGTAATTTTTATGCTTTCATTGGTTTAAAGCAATTATCTTGCAAGAAAAGGGTTACAAGTGATGCTTTTAAAAAGGCTGAAGTGAGACGCAGAAGGAAATTTTCTCTCTGTTTTGCCTTTTTTCCTGCCTAAGAATTATAGATTACATTCATGTGAGAAAAAAAGAACATCATTCTTCAGTTCTGAGGTTTTTCTGCATCAGGACATTCAGTCAAATGTGTCTGTATCAGGTATAAAGATTAGTGAGAAACTCAAAGCGAAAATGCAGGAGCGATGTGATGTCACTTTACATCATCATCATCACCATGAGTGTTTCCTTAAAAGCACAAAATACACAAACAATAAATTTAGTGAATAAATATTTCCTGCCATCCATGTGTAAATGTCACAAAGCGCTTTCCAAATAGTTTGGAATCTATAATTAATATAGATGCATGGAGAATGTTTTATTCACAAGACAGTTAATAATCTTTCCAGGGAACAACTTCCCAGCCAGTTCACCCAAAGGTCAGACTGTTCAATGCAGAAAAAAGAAAACCGGAGCGCTAGACCTCACGATGCACAGGCTGGCAACCTAAATGTTTGTGACGATGCAGTTAGAAAAACAGTAAACAAGTTTAGTTTGTAGAAAAGAGCTGAGTGGAGAAAGCTGAAAAGAAGACAGCAGTCGATCTCAGATATTAGATCTGAATAAAACTCAAACTGTCTGGAACAATGTTATGTGGACAAACCAGATGAGAGAGAGATGTTTAGTCATTCTATTCTATTCTATTCTATTCTAGTATACTCTAGTCCAGTCTATTCTAGTCTAGTCTAGTCTACAGTCATTCAGTAGCTGCTTTTTTCCAAACCAACTTCCATCTGAGAGTGAGAACAACACAAGCAACAAATCAAACAGTAATAATAAAGTACTGGTCAGACTGCTGCGAGTCCAGGTGGTCGTAGGCGCTGCTATGTAACACTACAGGCAGTGCATTGTTTGTTTTTGGTTTTGTTCCCTTCCCCTCCTTACAATAATCCCTGTTTTTTTCATTGCGAGATTTTAATTTCATTTCTCAGTGCCATGTTTGGTGTAAGTGCACGCAGCTTATTCAGTGATGCGTTGTGCCAAAGAGCCTGACAAATCATCGTAACTCATTCTGATGAGTTGAAGAGGTAAGTCAGAGTTCTTGAAAAGTCGAGTTTTTTAGCTGGCTCGTAAAAGTAGATAAATACTCTGTAGATTGGACAGTCCGGAAGACTTTCCACCACCGAGGAACAACAGAGGAAAAGAGATGCTGCTGGTTTTGCACCATGTTGTGGTGGAAGCACCAGTTATCTGTCACTGAGAAAGCCTCACTGTCAAGAGGGAGAGGGTCTCCAGATTAAGCTCTGATTCATCATTGGTGGAGGAGGGGAAAGTTATACTTTCTATTTCACAACTACATATGCTGCTTTTCATGCTGTTTATATCACAATTTCTCTCCATAATATATATAAACATATGAAAATGGTGTTTTAGGTTGTGTTTATAGATACAGTCTATTTAAAGAATTACATTGCCAAAGGAAGGGATCATGTTGCTCGTAAGAGTTCAAACCAGAAGTATTTTCTAGTCTTCTTGATTACTTTTCTTTTTTTAACCAGTGAGATAAATAATCTTTCTTGGAATTTTTCATGATAATGAACAAATCTCATGGCTGAAATCTACAAAGAAACAAGCATGTGGAATTAATGTGGGTGTACAGTAGACGGACTGCAGTTGGTTAATAGATTTTACAGTGAGAAAAAATGTGCTAACTATCTACAAATAGGCAAGAGCCGCATGGATTAGCTTGACATGGGGACCAGATCCTGCTTTGCTAAGAGCTGATATTATTCTCATACCTCTCCTCCTGACAGAATGTGTTTGCGTATGTGCGTCTGCTGCTTCCTCTGCCCATCTGAGGACTGGGGCTGGACAAATCCCCCTCTTTCATCTCTTTCATCCTCCAGGCCATCTAATGATGGTGGCCTACCAGGAAAAAGGAACTTGGAGGCTGCCAGGGGACATCTGCGAAACCTCACTGCTGGAAAAGCCCACCCAGCCCCAAGCACTCACATCCATATGGCCTCTTTTAAAATGGAGGCGGTGATACGATAGCTTGGAGCAGTGAAAGGTTGATTCCAAGGCAGCTTACATGTGACATAACTATCCAAACTGTCATGTTTGAAGGATGAGGGGACGAGAGTGTGACGTGCTGGGAATATTTACAAATGTCGGTTTGCATTGACTGAGTCTAAATGAATGAAACGCAGATCCACCATTGTATTCTGAGCGGATGTGTACTGTGTATGCAGGTGCGTGTCTTCTCTGTCTGAAAAGCTAATAGCTTCACTTGATCTCCATGTCAATCGTATGCCTGCAGGGCCCTTTTGACAATGGCCAGCTGTACAGTGGGGGAGCATTAACATAGAGGATGCTTGACACTCTTGGTTTAATTGAATCTTCTGAGTATAATTGCAGTGGCGCCAAGGAGCTCTAAAGCCAACAGGTTTCTTTAAAAAGAGACAGAAGTTCTTTAGCGCCGACCACCTATTTTTTTTTAACACATTTTACAAAGATTTTTGTTTGTTGCAGATGTGCAGCTTTCTGTCAGGTTGCACAAATTGAGAAAATAACACTAATTATGTCTTATTTCTATAGAAAAGAGAGACGCAGCAGGTAGAACCGACTCTGCTTTGTTGGGCTCAGAAGGAATTTAGCATTTTATGTTGCTTTTTTTATTCAGGAACAAGAAGATATGGAGGAAATTTGTCATCCTTTCATTTGATAAAGAAAAAAGGCACATTGAACACCTTACAGAATTTCAGGAGCAACACAAGAGGCTTGCGTTAAACAGCGCCAGTGGATCTGGCTTCTTACATGAGGTCAGTTTGTTCCAGATGCCACGTTTTCGGCTGCGCTATCAGTGTTTCTCAATTCGATGCACTACGACCACTCACTTTGATGTATTTCTTTGATGTTACCGTGCCCTTTTCATTCCAAAAATTTACATAAATGATTTTTCCCCCGTTTATATATCACTGTTGTTGACCTCTTTCTTGGTTCGTTGCATTTGGTCTCCATTCCTGGAAGCGGTTGTAAAACACATAAGATCTAACCGAGACTCACTGCTTTACTCTGCTGTGTGAACAACAGAGTGCAGCTCAGCGTGCACATGTCTAATTATTTATTTATTTGAAAAAAAAAAAAGGAAAAGTTCAAGATTTTGTGCATTTTATGATGGTTGCGTTTTAATTCCAGAAAAGCTGTAAAAATCTGTCCTTCTGATGCGGTCACACATCTAACAGTGCATAACCTTCCAAGCACGCATTCCTCTCTGAAACACACCCAACATGTGCAAACTTTTTTATGTTTGAATGTACAGGGAATCCCTTTGTTCGGACTGATGCAACTTTTATGCTTTGCAGTTGAAATATTAACGCTCCTCGACACAGCCTGCCACAGTTCGAGTCCTGGCGTGTTACCCTTTGCTAGATGTCATCCTCTTTGCCTCTTTGACCACTTTTCCTGTCAAGCTGCATTAAAATAAAAGTCAATGCAAAAGAATACCTACTATGAGTCATGCTAGAGTTAGCCAATGATGAAATGCAGCTACGTCTGCATTGCAAACATTGAAATTTCGCAAAAAAAAAAAAAAGGTAAACTCAAAGCTTAAAGATTTATTTATTATCTCCCTTTCTGATTTCACACAAAGTAATCATCTGCATCATTTTTAACATCATATCTGATCACAATGTCATGATGTGGTTTGAGCTGTGCCTTAGTTTCAGGTTTCCTGTTTTATTTTGTAGTTTTTCCTGTTTGGTTGCCTTGTTTGTTGTTTAGCTTTATTGATTTCCTGTTCATTGAGTTCACCTGGTCTTGTTTCAGTTCATTCTGTACACCTGTTTCTTGTTTGGTTCCCCAGTGCATTTATACCCCTCAGTATCAGTTCTCGGTTGCTGGATCATTTTGTTTGTTGTTAGTCCCCTGAGTTCCTTTGGTTGGAATAAATCCCTCCTAAACCTGCATCCCTGGTTGCTCATCTCTGCATTTGGGTCCACATCTTCACCTTCCTCACCGCCACCTTGACACACAAGCTATGTTGGCCATCAAATTCACCTGCAAAATCTCATTACTGGGGAAATTAAATGCACTTTATACCCAATCTTAAATTTTTTTCTCATAAATCAAACTTTGGAGTCCTGTTTTGGTAAACATAGTTTGAGTTCAGCTCCTTCTCTCTTATGCCACCCCCACAGCACTCCTCACACGACGCTTCATTCCAGGCAGCTCCTTTTTCCTCTAAGTCTGGGAGTTTATGTAGAAAAGTCTCTTTCACCCAAAAGGCTACAGCTCCTATTGCTTCCTGTCAGGCTGAAGACAGTCGGAGCGAGCAAACCCCACACAGACATGGGCAGTGTGAGAGGACCAGCAGAGGGAGGAGCTTAATAGTTTATGACATCATAAAAATGGAGATTTTAAAATGAGCTATTGAGATGCCTAAACACGAAATAGTCCTCGGGTTTTTTTTTTTTTTTTAAATTTTTCCGAAGAAGAACATAAAAAGACATGCCCAAAGTAAAAGAAGAATTGCTCCACAGTAACAAGCTTCCTGTGGATGTTCTCAGTGTCTAGGGACACCTAGGGATCTCAGTGAATGTATTTCCACTGTGGAAAAACTCTTGAATAAACTGCAATAACACATGGGAGAGTGTCACATAGATATCCTCAACACATTGCTAACCATGACTCCTGTCTTGTTTGATTATATTATATTTTATTTTTAGTAGATTATTATGTCTGTAAGTTTTCAGCCTTCATAAAGGACTAAACCTTGCACATTTTATACTGAGGATTTGGCCTTACACACACGTAACGTGGAAGAAAGTTGTGTTAGGAAATGCTAGTTCACAGGCAGGGATTTTGTTTCCACTCTGCAAATTCCTTTTATTTCCATTAATTTCCTTCTTTCAGAATTCCTCACTTTTCTTCTTCACTTTCACTTGAGAATAGCTGAGATTGACAGAAGTTCATGACCAAGGTAGAGGGAATGTGGTTTTGGGGCTTGCATCAGTAGAGTCCCATAAGGATGTATGACCTGGCAACATTTTTCACTGCTTCCCCCGTAGTTTAGGGAAGCACTCAGGTCTGAAAAGCATTTTTTTGCAAAACAAAACATAAGAATTGTGATTTTTTTTTGGAAACTCGCAATTTCATTTCAGCGTTCATCAATTTCATGTCATTTAGGACGTATGCATGTTACTAAAGAGGCAAATATGAACTATTAATTAGGTTGTAGCCAAAGAAACGGCTACAATGTAGCTGTTCCAAGGCTGTGTGTTGCTATATCACTACGATTATGTGAATTAATGCACCCCTTATATGATTTTTACCTACACTAAAGCTTTAATGTTGCTCCTTTGTTGGTCCCTTTGGATTAAATCATCTAAATAGCAACATGTGAAGGAAACCTAATTGATTTGAATGTGTGAAGGCGGGGAGTCCTGTTTAGTTTCAGTGATTCTGTTACTGTTGCTGGTTGTGTAATTGTTTATTTATTTGCATGTATCCGTAGTATTTATACATTCCAGTAAACATAAAGCCTGGCTATATTTGTGTTTGTTGTGGTGGTGAGTAATGAGGATTTTTCTCTCACCTTAACAGAAGTGATTGAGTGAAAAAAAGAAAAGAAAAGGAAAACAAAAGAAAGAAAAGCGGTTTTTTGTTTTTTTTTTAATTTGGTATTTTAAACCTTTGTGACTCATTGATTAAAATTCTTGTTTGCACACTTTAAAAAAAAGAAAAACAAGCAGTTCTAATTCAGTAAAGGCAAAGCGCTGCTGCGAACGAGAACTAATATTTGGCATTTGAGAAAATTGCTTCAGAAAATAAATATCAAGCAATCAGCTGTTTCAGTCCCTAAATAGAGATGTTAATATTTGGAAATGGAGGAAGAGTTGCTATTTCTTGTTCCAGTAGATTGACTTGACAAACAAATGAATGCAAATCTCTTTATGCTAATCTCACAAAGATTGTTCTCCTTATCTCTACGCAACATAAACCCGGAGCTGAAAACGCTGCATTTAAAAGCAAGTCGTCAAACGCCGAGATGTGTGTGGACTGATGCAGAGGTCGAGCTTTGCAGGGAGAGCATGTGAACACTTTCTCTTTGTAGAACACAAAGGAAATCAATCTTTTGAAATGATTTACATAGATTAGGCTCCTTTTTGTTTTCCCAGCTTAGTTACTTTTATATCAGTCGTACACTCTGTGCTAGACATTATCTGGCTTTCTTGGAAAAGATAAAAGTGAAGAAATAATGGGAAAACGAAGAGTCAGACTCTTTACCAGACACACAACAAAGACAGAAATCCTCAGATGATGCAACACTGCTGTCATGGATTGCATATTTTTAAAGCCTCTCGTGGGGAATGTTAGCTTGTATTCTGGCTCTAGCCGTCTGTCTCAGGGTCTATCTTTCAACTGACTCATTACCACTGTGTTTGGTGGACACCTGAGCTGCTACAAATAATGGAACTGTCTCAGTGCATGCACTCCACAGTCCTGTAGACGCACACAAGATGCACAGGGGGAAAATATTATGTGAACAGATGAAATTCCCTTTGGATAGAATTATTAGTCTTTGAGGAACTGGTTTTTCCAGCACCATTTAAAAGTCTCAATCCACCCTTTACTATCTACTTTTTTTTTAGCTTTCAAGAAGCCAGGATTTCTTTTCATACCTAAAGTGGTCTTGAGCAACAGTTTTTCAGGCTTTCTAATGTTTTTCCTGTTGACTTTGCAGCTTTTTCCACATTAACTTTTATCAGTAAGAAGTCATTCAGATGTTTATACAAAAATTGCCAAAGAGAACAGCTAGTTAGCTTAGCATATCATTGCATGTTGTGCAATATGCTTAAAAAAGTCAAGGAAACTGGACAACTGGAGGGCATGAAAAGAAATACCAGGAATAAGACACTACAGAAGTTGAAAAGTGTGTGGAGGCAGCTTTCTTGAAAAAAAAATAGTGGAAAAAAATACAGCATAAGTGATAAATTTAGACCTTCTGCTCTGCTGTTTACTAAAGTTGTATTAGAAATGCTCTCTACAGATTGTTGCTGTCAAGAAGTCCTTCATAGGGATGGGAAATGGGGAGAAAAGGCTGAGGTATGTCAAATTACACAAGAACTGGACTGAAAATCAGTGGCAGTGGGTCAGATGGACAGATGTGTCTTCCCAGAGCTCGAACCTCAGCCTCACTGCAGCCGTGAAGGATCATGTTGATCAAATAAAACAAGGCAGCATTGCAAAGTCCTTCCAGCAGCTGATAGAACCGCTTTTTTTTCCTGAAGAATTAAAGAAAATACAAGAAAGCTGAAATGATTCAGACTGTGTTGAAGAATAAAGTTGGTCGTATCAAATGCTAACGTTTAAGCTAACTGCAAAAGCAAAAGCTGTTTTAACCTGATTTTGTTGTTGGAAGCAGAGGAACAGAAAACAGAAGAAGATCCTTTCAAACTCAGCAGGAATTTATTTAAAGTTCAGGTCTTAGGCAAAGCAACGGTGCGCTGGGCTCAGGAGGACAGATCATCGTACGTACATCGTACATCGTACATCGTACATCGTATCTTCTTGTGCTGGGAGACTGCTCATTACAATGGGCTGGCATGGCCTGTGACCTGTTGTAACTGGCCAGTTATTACTGATGTGAGCTGGCCAAACACAACGCACTCTATAGATTGGGATGTGCTGGTCAATGTGTGTGAATGTTGAAGTGAGGCATGTATCTAATGCAACAGACCTGACTGATATCTATCTGATCAGTCTTGTTACACAGGAATATTTCTTATTTGTCACTTTATGTACAATTAATTATTACAGTTTGAAGCTCTGCTTCCTATGAAGAGTTTACATGTTTCCCCCGCACACATGTGAATTCTCTTTGGGCTCTCCAGTATCCTCACGAAGTCTGAAACCATGCACGTTAGGTTGCTTGGAGACTGAAAATTGACCAGTAGGAAGTATTAGGATGAGTGGTTGTCTTTTTGGAGGATCTCTAATAGAAAGGCAACCTGTCCAGGGTGTGTCCCACCTGACGCTATGACAAGGCCTGGGATGTGGTCAAGCCTCCTCTCCAGCCTGAGCTGGATTGAGAGGACCATGAATGGAAGGATGCATGGATGGGATGCTGCACCGGTTTCCTGGGAATCTATAAAGAATTTGGCAGTGACTCAAAACTTTTGCACAGTTTTTCAGGAAAATGTTCATTTTAAATCTCCCAATAAATGAAAATTAACCTGTCAGGCAAGCTGTTTTTCTTCATTATGTCCAGGAAGTGCTCCTGCTTTGACAAGTTTCAAACTATAACTTATATGATTCATTTTATTGACAGACCAAGCGTACTTCGATCAGTGTAAAAACTCTTCAGATCCTTTGTTGTTTTTCTTTGGGCCCGCTTAATGTACAGCTCTGGTAGCACGGTAATAGTCAAGCCTGATCAATAAAAGTAAACTCTACATCATGTGCGATGCATAATGAGATTTCTGAGCCGAGCCAACTGGAGCCTCGGTCTGTAAGCTCTCATTTCTCTGAAGGCGAGCAGGAAATTGGACATGAAAGGTGAGAAGATGGTATCTGTGATGCAGTTACTCACAAGTGAAGTGAATAAATGACGTTAGAGATGACTAATACATGTCAGTTAATATGTGTGCGTTTATATTTGTCTCCGCTTTCCATTTCGCACAGCGCTGGCTGTCTGAGAAGGCTAAACTCGCTGCCACTTGCTCTGAGGCAAAAGCCTTGTGTGATCCATTTAGAGTAAGACAATTCAGCTCAGATCAGGCTTTCAGGGTACCCGGTTCCTGTCTTTTATAAGCACATGTGTTAGCTTTGTTGCTCTTATGTCGCAACAAACGCTGAGAGCTGCAATTGAGAGCAGGTCACGTTGAGGTAAATGAGGTCATCTTCAGGGTAACTGGGTTACTCTGTTGTTTGTTCTCCCCATCTTCAGATAAGGAAATGTCATGAACTGGGAAGAGGAATGATCATGTGTGTGTTTTGAAAGTGAGAAACAGGTTTTTGAAAAGAGAAAGAGAGAGAACATTTTGAGTGATTTCTCAGCAGCAATTTGGCTGTAAGCTGCTTTCAGTGTGGTAGAAATGTTTGCTCTAACTGCCCTTCCATCTTCAGACAAAACAACTCCTTTACATCCTGATGCTGCAGTTGTTTCTTGACTTCAATCTGCTTTCTGGTTGAAGTTAGTCAGACCGTTTGTCTGTGGAGATTTTTACCAGTTACAACTAAAGCGCGGCAGTGAGGCGATCAATTGTTGTAAATTGTTCAATGGCAGCACAACCCTAGACTGTTGCTTTCCAGAGGGCAGCGTCACATGACACGGTGGGAACTGAGTCCTGTAAAAAGTAAAATGTGAAACCTTTTGAACAGTTATTTTCCGGTGTCTAAACCTAACCACGTAGCTTTATATTAATCCATTCCATGTACCGTTAACTCCTAAACATTCACAAATTAAGCGGAGCGTAGGAAAATGAGAGAAATTGTAAGGACTGTTTGCAGGATGGATGGACTGACAAGTGCTTCTGACGTACATTAAGCTTGAGCTGCAGCCCCGAATGTTTTCTTATGACTGTGTGTTTGGGTCATAGACTGTATATAAAGAGATGGATGGAACCCATAGGTTTCTGAACGGCTGAATTGAAGCTCGGTGGGCGGTTCCTACCATCGCCATCTTGGCATAGGCATGCGCGTCGTCTCAAAATAAAAATATGAGCAAAGAGGTAGAGCTGAGAGGGGGGCTGTGAGCGTCATGGTGGATGATTGACATCGAGCAAACTCCAAGCTTTCTATAGCTAAGAGCTAACCAAGCTAACCCGGAGATAACAGGAGCTAACCAGCTATCGGAGGTAAGCGGGTTAAAGCTAAGTCACGTTGTTGACCGGCTAAAAACCGCAGTTGTTCTACGTTCTTCTGACTTGAAGCGGGAGATCAGGTACCTGTAAATCAAAAGGACACGCCCCTAAACATGCCGAACTTCGAGATTAAATTACTTCTAAATGGGAGAGTTAGAAAAAAATTCACTCGCCACACAGTTGTCATGAAGGTAAACCTGACCTTTTAAACCAAAAATGGATTTTTGAACCAGGCTGTAAACATGTTTATTTCTGCCGTGAAGTTGGCCTTTTTGCTCTGTTTTGCAGCCAGTCCCTAGTGGATGAAGGGGGAACTGCAGTTTTATGCACTTCTGCATAGGCTTCACTTTTAACCACCAGAGGTTGCCTTTTGGTTTGTGTATGCGCTGTACACCCCCTGGCTTTATAGCCTGCCTGTTCCTGGCACATGTGGATTTTTCACACCATTACCAATAAGAGAGAGAGCATGCTTAGCAGGTGTTTGCTGTCGTTCGGATTCTTGGATGTTTTGTTGTGTTAATGAAATTAGAGAAATTGTGTTTGTTGCATGGCAAGGCGGGTCAGTCTGATATGTTGGAGAAGTTTTTTCCTTTTGCCGCAGCAGCCTGTTACTGTTTCAACAAAGTCAGATTGCTGGAAATAAGGAATCTTTTTTTTTTTTTTTTCTCACTCAGAGTTTGAATTTACCTCAGTGAAACGAGCAATTTATAAAAAAATAAATGCATCTAAGACACACCTTTACAAATGCCTGCAAATCTTTTAAGTGAAATACGCCGTAAGTTTAGTACAGTCTAATACAATATATGACATTTGAAGGTTCCCATTGTGTAACAATTTAATGCACAGGGTACAGAAATATTGTTGGCATGTTTGGAGGGACAAAAGTTTCTTTCATCTTGTTTTTCAGCAGCAGAAAATGTTTATTTTACTACATGGCCATCATTGAACTTTGATTCAGTATTAAGCCCATCTTGAAAGAAAATACCAACTTGATGACATGAAATATCACAACTGAAGCTGCAACTTTGAGAGGAAAATAGTGAGCAAACGTAGTAATTTCCAAAATTGGAGAAGTTCTGAATAATTTTCTGGATAAAAAGTTATTGTCGTTCCCAAATTAAAAGCGATATTCTAGTACACTGCATGAAACATGAACACAAATGACGTTTACATTTTGTTTCATTCATAAATCAATCTTTATGAAGCAAATGAAACAGAAGTGAGACTGAAAAAAAAAGCAAAAAAACACTCCTATAGCCTAGAAAACCAGGGTTCCCAGCACCAAAATCCTGCCACTTATTACAACCAAATCCTTTGCTGGTTGGTGGATTTAGGCTCGTACATCAAGGTGCTGACACCAAAGGACACAATGTGCATGTCTCAGAGACTTTGCCGGCTTTGTCAAAATGGCATTATTTGATACCCTGAGGAGGAGGGGTTGGTAAAAAGCCTGTAAATTGAGGCAATTACAGCTTTTTCTTTAACATTAAAATTGTAATTAAATTCAAATTGCACAAACAAAACCTCAAAAGGGGAGAACAATGTACAGTGCTGACAATGGGATGGAAGGCACGTCCACGAGACGATGGAAAACAAGTTTCCATGAATTAACCTAAGATATGTTGCAGTCTCCAGCCCCCACCCCCCCGCACCCCCACCCCACTTTTGGGAGGAAGGGAAAAGAGCTCCGCTGACTGATGACAAGTAATGATTTTCAGCTCTGTGGTACGGGAGCTGCAATTTGTCATATTAGCTGAAAAAAGCTTAGTTGAGTAACAACAACTCATCGCTGTTGTTATGGCGATGACAACTCGCGCAGTCCTGCTGGACGACTCGATGCATGTTGGAGAAGACTTGTGATAAATAATGAAATTATTGACTCAGCTCAGATGTCTGGGTCAGTGCAAGCCGTATTGGTGCTTACGCCTGCGCATGCCGGTTTGTGTGTGAAAACTCTAAGAGGCTGCTGTCTGAAAGGCATCATTGTATATTCAGCAGGTAGCGCGGGGGGCAAGTCTTGCAGGGACATGGATGTAACAGTGGAGTAATAGTGAGAGTTGTAGCTGCAGAGAGTGCAGGTAAAGACAGCGTAGGTGGAGTAAGAGTGAGAGGAAGTGTGAAATTGAACAGCTGTTTTCCATCGCCTAGTGGACGTGCCTTCCATCCCACTATCACTTAATGTATGTGCGAGTGTGACACACATACAGAGAAGCTGCCAGTGGCATGAGCAGCAGAGGAAAGAGGAAGTCTGCATCAACTGGAACCTGCAATGTGTTTTTCAGGACTTAATTTATGTCTGCAATTAACTCAGAAAGGCATGGAGGCTGGAGGCTTCCCACTGGATGCACATTTCTGGAGCTTCTGCAAGGAAAACGTTTTCCTCTTCCTTTCATTTTAAGTCAGTGTGGATGGATAAAGAATATTCACAAGGTGCCCAACATGCAGGGTGATGTGGAAAAAAAGGATACATCAAGTCAATGTGGGGCAAAAAAAATAGTTACAGGTTGAGCAAATTCCCTGTGATGGACTGGTGAGCTGTCCTGGGAGTACGCCACCTTTCACCCGGAGACTGCTGGGATAGGCTCCATCTCCCCCGAGACTAGGGCTGCTCGATTATGACAAAAATTATCATCACGATTATTTTGACTGAAATCTCTATTATTTAACACAATTATCCAGTATTTTTAAACAACGCTGCGCGTCGTGGTGTTCTAGACTCCGTGCCGTGCATTATAACAATCTAATGACGGTAATCCGTTTTTACCGCTTATATAGGAACTATTTTACGTTGACCTCAATGTACGTTTTATGCCAAACAACCGCTGTCAGGCAGCAGCGCGCTTCTCTCATTCACCTGTTAAAAGACGGCTGATCTGAACCAGCTGATTAACGCGTTGCTATGGTAACGCTCCGTAACGGAAGGATATTACAGTGTTTAACTCGCCAAACTATGTATAGGAAAATAATGCAGCCAGTTGTCACTGACGATGGTATAAACTATGTTGTAGTGAACTTCCACAACCTACTGCAGTTATTCTACATCGACCTGCAGCCGGAGTCGACTGAGACTGGCCGCCTGGGAGTGCTTTAGGACGGGAGAGGCTCCCGCTGCTCCTTCCTTACAGTAACTGCAGAACAATATGTGCCTTCAAGTCAGTCGCCAAAACACCAGAAAAGTCTCCAATAACTCCAGCAAAAGTTGCTAAATTTGTCGCTAGTCGCTTTTAACAAAAAAAAAAGTCGCGAGATTTAGCGAGAAAGTCGCCAAGTTGGCAACAGTGTCTGAATGAGACCAAAGCGGCTGTGGGAGGAGTTTACAGCACAGCGCTGCAACGCCAGAGACGCTCGATTAGCAGCTGAAGACAGCAGGAGAGGAAACTGCAAAGAGAAAAATAATCGCACCCTTTTATTTTTATGATTGTTGAAAACCCAGATTGTAATAGAGAATAAAATCCGATTAATCGCCCATCCCTACCCGAGACCTTACGTCAGACTTAGTGGTTAGGATAATGAATGAATGAATGAATGAATGAATGAATGAATGAATGAATGAATGAACGAATGAATGGTTGCCCAATTGTCCTAAAAATGAGCTTAGGGGTAAAATGACACTCCTCAACCATTTATTAGGAACCCTTGGTTCCCTTTTTTACCTTCAAAACTGCCTTAATTCTTGGTGTCAAAGACTCATCAAAGTGTTGGAAACTTTCTTCCGAGGTTTTGCTCCATTTTAACATGAAGCATCACACAGTTGCTGCAGATCCCTGATGGGAATTTTCTGTTTATCCACATCCCCAAGCTGCTCTGTTGGACTGAGATCTGGTGACTGTGGAGACTGTTGGAGTACAATGCAAGCAGCTGGAGATGATTTGAGATTTATGAAATGGTGCATTATGTATTATAAGGAATGGACCTTGTAAGCAAGAATACTTGTGACATTTTTAAACATTCATGTTATTCATGCTAAATTTTGGCTCCAGCGTCTGAATGCAGCAGCTGAAATGGATACTAATCAGACCAGTCAACACTTTTCCATCTCCAGTTGTGTAGTTTCGGTGACTCTATGTGATGTGAAGCCTCAGTTTTCTGTTCTTAGCTGACAGGTGTGACACCCGATGTGGTCGCCTGCTGCTGGAGACCGCCTGCTTTGCGGGTTTGTATTTTGTGTGTTCAGACAACTGCTGCTTAGTGGAGGCTGTTTCTGTAAATTCCACAGATGGTTGTGTCTGAAAACCCCAGTTTGTGAAAAAGCCATCCCATGTTTTAAATTAACAAAATCTATTCTGACCCTCAGTTTGAACTCCAGCTTCATGTCTACATGGCTAACGGCTGTCGTGATGAGCCGATCAGCTATTTGTGTTAACAAGCAACAAATTAGGTTGAGCCAGTAAAGTGGCACCACACCTTGTAGTAACCATATTTGAAGTTGGTTTTTATGATTTATGATTTCCCTAAATGAATTTTAAACTTCATTGAAAATCTGACAAAACAGAGAAAAGGAGGTTTCTGCAACATTCATCATCATCATCTTTATTACCCCTGTGCATTTCTCATCCAGTTTTCTGCTTCATTTCAGTTGACTGACATTTCAGACATAATCCAGTGAAGATTTTACCAGCGAGCTCAGAGGGAAGAAACGCCCTAATGTGCAGCCGAGTGCTTATAATCCGCTCTTTTTTTTTTAAAAAAAAAAAAAACAGATTATCTTTCTCATATTACAATAATTGGCTACAAATATTTGCATAAATTTATTTTTTTCAAATAAATTTTTCTATTTTTTATTGTCGAAATTTAATTACATGAAAACAAAAAAACCAATGAGACAAGAACTGGCTGTCTGATGCTTCTCATGTTTAACAATGTCGCCTAAAAATACAGTCAGAGCTAAAGTGAAACCGATTTAACACCCAAAGACCCATCTCTTGCTCAAAATGTTATCAGCCCATTAAGGAGCCATTATCAGTTGTTATCACGATGTCACATTGGGCAAACTGCAGCCATTAGCTGGCCTAATCATCCACTCTGATCACTGATAAGAAGCAACCCATATTACTCTGCTGTTGTTCAGTAAATCAGTCAGTCAGTCATTTTCTGAACCGCTTAGTCCAATTATGGGTTGCAGGGAAGCTGGAGACGATCACGGCAATCGTTGGGCGTGATGGAGGGTACACCCTGGACAGGTCGCCAGTCCATCGTAGGACTAGTAAATCAGTTCATGATGCAATATTGTCTGAAAAACCATCAATTAACTGCAACTTACCTGCCTCTTCTCCTCAATAGGAACACTTCAGACTTTTTGTTCAAAAAAAGGAAATAACAGGATTTATTGGGATGGATAAATCATGTTGCTGTTTAGGCATGCATGCATGTTCAGATTGTATGTTGCCAGCATGAAACGGTTTCAGGGCTGTTAAAGGTTTTCATATTTCCATGTGAGTTCTGGTTCCAGGCAGGTTTGACTGGGAATAAACTGTGTTTGACACTTAGACTTCATGTCTCAGAAACACCTCCTAAGCCGTTTACTTACACAGTAATCCTTGATTTTGTGCAGTCATGTGAACTGCCACCATGACATTGGCTGCCCTAGTTCTGAATGAAGGAAGCCCAGTGGGGCCGCGATGGTGTTCTGTCCTCCACTCAAGACTGAAAAAAATGACAATTCAGGTACGGATCTTAAAGGCACTGTTACCGTTTCATTACAATAAGTCATCCATGACCCCAATGTTATGCTCCTACCTTAAATATACCCCATTTTATATTAATTTTATCCACCTTTTAAAAGTTCAGATATTTAAAATAGGATTATATGAATATACCATTAGAGAAGTTGATAAATGTCCTTTTTTTAACCATTTTCAGCAGTTTTTTTCATGGCGAAACCGAACATTGACCGCAATGTTTTCTGTCAGAGTGGATGCTTTCGGCTCCTAAACTGAACTCTTACACCCTCCTACAGCATCATTTTGGCAAATTCAACATCTTTTACTCTGCTGATGCATCTTTCCCCTTCTGGTGGCCTTCATGGCTGAAAAGGAAACATAATTATTGTTTTGTCTTTTCTTCATTAAAAGAAGGGGGGCACCAGGATTCTTATGTGTGTGAAATAATTTTCTAATCCACAATGTCACGATCCGAAGTGTTTTCACACACACAATCACTTGTCTCTCCCCCTGGTGGTCCCACGCTTCCATGATGTAAACTTACTCCTGCTTTTAGAGTGGAAAGCAGTTCAATCTGATGGAATCAATCCATTCATCCATTTTCTTAATGGCTTGTTCCAATTAGGGTTTGCAGGGAAGCTGGAGCCTATCCAAGGAAGCACTGGGCGAGAGTCAGGGTACTCCCTGGACAGGTCACCAGTACATTACAGGGCCAACACAGAGAGACAAACAACCATTCACACTCACATGGAATCCACCAAAAATGGCAAATTACGTTTCTTCCAAATAAAGTCCAAATGTAATTCGAAGAATCAAGGATTTTAGAATTTAATGATATCATACTAACATATATAGTTTTAATGAAAGTCAATCAGGGCATTTTTAGCCTGAAAACGACAATCGGACCAACATAAATTAATGATTTCAATCAAATTCTTGATAATCTTTGACATTTCTGGAACTTTAATCACAATCCAAGACCACGCTCCTTTATACCTATTATAGTGAAAATAATTCTGCTGTTGTTTAGTTTTTTTTTTGGTGATTTTTTTTTTTTTTTTTTTTTGTTATTCATTAAAATAATCTAACTGGAATTTAAAGGGTTAAAATCCAATAAATGATTAACTGTTCTGTAGTGTTGAGCAGATCAGAAGTTGTATTGTCCTCTTCCCCCCACACAGCAGAGGCAGATGGCTGCCTGTCCTGAGCCGGGTTCTGCCGGAGGTTTCCTTCCTGTTAAAAGGGAGTTTTTTCCTTCCCACTGTCGCCAGTGTGCTTGCTCAGGATGGGAGATTGAGTTGGACTAAACTCAATCTGTTGGTTTTCTTATATAGGCTATTATGAATTGGCCTTCATTATGTTTTCCTCTCTGTCTGTAAAGCATCTTGAGATGGCAACGCTGTGACTGGACGCTATATAAATAAAGTTGAATTGAATTGAATATTAGTGAGTAAGGGGGGAAACCAGAAGGAAATGTTGATGCATGATGATTTCATAGCAGTTATTGAACATGGACATTTTGGCCTCACCGGTCACAATTTGAGAATGCAGAGCTTAATAAACTTCCAAAAGACATTGCACTTGCTAACGCTGACCACACCAGAGAGGCCAGAATGTAAAGAGCAGCTAAATAAAAGTAAAAAAAAATAAACTGAACTGTTGTTTGAAACTGAACAGTGATGAAGTGTGTTGACTTTCTGCTGCATGTGGAATCGCTGCTATGTGGAAGCTTTGATGCCAGAGTGCCATCTCTGAGACGTCTCTGCCTTTGTATATGATGCCCTGAACGAGAACAAGTTGGAGCCTCTTCAAAACTAAAGCAAGGCTTTGCAAAGTGAAGATTTGGTGCTGCAATCACAGTGCAACAGAAAAAGCAATCCCCAAACTTTGCCCAGAAACCTTTGCATGACCCCCGTTGCTCCATGGATCTGATTTTCTAAGATTGGGGAATTTGTTCTGGTACTGTCAAACCGAAGCTTGTCTTCCTGCAGGTATTTTCTGTGTTTACATGTGTGAGTTGCAGCAAATTAAAGACACTTGATGAGATTTGATGCCAAATGGGAAAAAAAAGTCTGTGATCTTTGAGCTACTGGTACAATGATGGGGGTGGAGATGGGTCAATAGACTGAACTCCTTCCTGTCTTTGTCTTTGTCTCTTCATAGAGATGTCCATGTAGTAAAACGTCTCTCCCAGCTTGTGATTTGAAACACAAAACCCTGATGTTATTTTTCAAACTAAACTTGGACGAGTCTGCGCTTGAGGGGGGTTGTGGCCATTCTACGTCCTTTTTCCCCCCCGAACACAGTTTCCATCTGTTAGCTGAAAATAAACCAGATTGTCCCTTAATGGCAAGTAATGTATTTACCCAGGAAACAGTCTCAGTAAACAGTGTTTGGAAGAGCGCTTTTGTATTCTGTGTGTAATCATATTGTTACACCGTCAGTTCACTAAAGCTTTCTGGGGGGAATAGAGATTTGGCCCTCTTATACATCCCAAATCTGTGTTTGGAACTCGCTCAGCCTACACTCTCTCCCCCACTTTCTCTCTCACAGAAACTCGCACACACAAGTCAGATTTGTTCAGAGTTTAGCCTACAGTTTTTTCTTGGAGGAGTTCAGGTGGTCAGCAGCAACAGGACTTCTGTCCCTTGTTCCGTCTGATCAAGTGGGCTTACTCGGTTCAAAAACTCGTAACTCACATGAAGAGACAGCATCCACACGCAAGCAGTCTTTCAGAGGACATTTTTCACTTCCCTTCTTCATTTATTTTGTCTTTCCTTTGTGTTTCCTTTGAACATTTTCTACCCCTCAACCCTCCTCTCCACCCTCCCCCCAATATCCGTCATTCAGCTTCAGGGCTTGGTGACAGATTGACATTGAACCATTTACCACCTCCGCAAACCTCTGCCCATGCCCCCTAACATCTCCCTTCCCTCTGTCACCTCTTCCTTTTGTCATCACCGGTCTCATGTTGATAACGCTTGGCGCACACTGTTCTGAAGAGTTTCATTTTCACTCTGATACATGTTGAGTTGAGCTTTGATTGAAGCAAAGCCTCACTACGCCTCAGATGCCTAAAGGAGGGTGGGGGTTCGCCAAGAAAAGGAACGACTTAACCTGGAAGCGGAGCCTCCGAATGGAAAATCACTTTCGGCTCCGTTCACCTGCATGACGGGCAGAAAAACGGCCTTTAGAGTCAAGTGGAAGGATCTGGCGCGGTTGGAGATACAACGTCCACGTTTTTAAGGGTTTTTATAGGTAAAAGGGACTTCAAATATGTGCAGCTACAGAAGGACCCCTGCTGGGTTTCCTCATGATGCAAGCAAGCACCTGGGGGGGGTGGAAGTAGCACTCAAACATACCACAAAGCCTAAGTTCAGCTGCCGGCTCAGATACATCCTCCATACCTGTACAGGAAGACACAACTCTGCATCCCAAAAGGAGGCAGAACTTAATTTATATTCAACAAGAGAAGACTGCATCAGAGTTTTGTTCACACCACAGTTTTTCACTCAGCATGGCAGTTTGTGTGTGAAGCAACGTTGTTTATGTTGTGGCATTGGGCCTGCTGGTTGTAGAAGAAAACATGGTGATGAAAATAAAGATGGGTTTTTTAACTATACTAAACAGAAACTTAGAAAAAGTCTCATCAACAGACATGAATATATAAGATAATGGTGGTGGCGGTGGGACTCACCCATCGCTTGGCACTTAAAGAAAGAACCTTTTAAAACTTTACTTTTTTTTTTTTTTTTTAAACTTTTTTTAGACAATTAGAACAAAAGCCATTTTCTTTTTAACACCAGATGAGGTTACAGTTAATATTATAGTAACAATAGTTGTGAGGAGGCGGCAGAGCTGATTGTTCTGTGATGTAAAGGTCAGCAGTTCAAGTCCTGCTCCCATATGCTGCAGACACAAGTGTGTGTGTGTGTTTGTGTGTGTGTGTGTGTGTGTGTGTGTGTGTGTGTGAGGGGGGGACACACAGGTGTTCTCTGATGGCTGGTCCCAAGTCTGGGTAAATGCAAAGGGTTGCATCAGAAACATGCTGAATTAAAACCGTGGTTCTTACCTGCTTGTTTTTATGAAGCCTGTGATTCACCATGGCGACCCCTTCAGGAAGAAAAGCCGAAACGGGAACATCATAGAAACAACTGTAAAGTTTCTTACTCAAATCAAGCGACTTTAGCAGGTTTATATCTACAAAGTTCTCGTAAGATTCATTGGCAAATTTAAAAGTTTTCTCTACTGAAAAAAGCAGGCAGTTAGAGGGTTGTAACGTAAAGAGGAATGTGTTTGTGTTGTTTTTTAATGTCATGTTCCTCATAATTCACATTTATGTAGGAATCTGACAAATGTAAAGAATCATCAGCCGTGCAGCTGTGAAGAAAAACAGTTGGCATGACAACAGCGGTACTGGTTGAGAAAAAAAAAAACCCAAAAAACATGGAATATTATTACTACAATGATAGTGGTGACAAAAATCTTTTTCCTTCTTCTTTTTCATCCTCGATGCTCATAAACCCTAGTGGTGTATTGTTTTTTCCTTTTTCATTTTTTTGGTCTGACTATGTGTGTGCGTGTAATTGTGTGTGAGAAAGAGAGATAAAGAAAGAAATGCTGAAGAAGAGTGTGAAAGAAAGTCCCGAAGTCTCACATGAGCTTGGCAAAAGTAAAGTCTGATTGATGTAAAATGCACAACTCACAGGAGAAAAGGCTGAGGATTTAACAAAGACTGAAGTTATTCCAAAGCTGATGAGTTATTCATGCTGCATGTTTGATCATGTGGGTCAGCGTACATGCATGTTTGCTCACGCTCGTATTGTTAGTAAAGTCGGAATCTGATATTAATTTACAGTATCGTGCAAATGTCTTAAAGGTCAGAAATAGGAAACAGTTCTGCATCTGGCCTGGAGTTATTTCACTTCCAGTTTAGCAAGGCCTTGATAACAGCATGCTGGCGTAGATATAAGTTACCCAGGTGGTTAGAATCCTAAAAACGTGAATAAAGGCAAATGTGCTTCTTTTCCTTGGTTCTTATAAGCCTGCATTCCCCATCAGCTAGTCAGAACTGAAGAAAACCTTTTAATGAGAGTTGGAGCATCTTCAATAATCAAGAATATCAAGTCCGGTGGCCCCTGGGCTTCTTGGATCCTGAACAGACAACATCCCTGTGGAAGTGTTGCTTTCAGACAATGATTAGGTCTTTTTACATACTGAGACTGGGCCTGAACTGGACTGAAAGTCAGTAGGAACACTACGGGATGATTGGTCTAGATCTCAGGAATATTAAAGAAATTTGGACAGAAAAGGGAATAAAAGGCAGAAAACTTCCAACAAAGAGCTTTGCAAAGCCGTTCAAGAAGCCTGGACAACTTTTTCTGAGGATTACATGAAAAATTTATAAAAAAAAAAAACAAAAACAAAGAAACTTGTCTTAGAGGGTTCAAGCTGCGCTGAAGAATAAGGCGTGGTGATAATATTTATATAAAACATTTATGTGTCCACTTATTTGTTTTATCTACAGCTCATTTCACCCTCAAATTGAAAAAAGGGGACTAGCAGCTCATGAAAGACCCAGCAGCAGCACATTAAGGAAACCGTTTGAGGCAAACATCAAACGTCAAAAAGAAAGCAAAAGGAAATCTTCATTTTAATGGATTTAACCAAAATTAGCTTCATATTTACCTTCAGAAATGTTAAAATGAACGGTTTGCTTGCCTTTAGCAGACACACTTTAAAGTTTCATATCAATATATGTGTTGGTTTTTTTTTTTGGTTTTGTTTTCATATGTGACCATGCTAATGCGTTGTGGTGTCTGTGGGCGGGCAGAACATTTGTTTGTTGGCGGCCTCTTTTCCCGGAGTGCTGTCTAATGGGGATAAGAGAATAGCCTGTGGCAAGAAAAGTTGGAAGGATGTTGTGTTTATTCCAACAAGTCCACGGGCTGCAGCCCCAACATCACAGCACGGCGAAGGGGGAGATGCAGGAAAGAGGGGAATTCACCGGAGAAGAATGGTGATTAAGACAACAAATGACATGATAGGAAGTAACAGAGGACTGGGGAGGGTTAGGCTACTGGTTGGAGAATAACGAGCCTGAAGAAGCCATGATGGAGATGGCGATAAGGAACCACTGGGGGATGTAGGCTATATGTTGTCAACAGGCTTCCAGCATAAAGAGATCCTCACATACTGGTAATTCACAGTTAGCCTGAAACAGCTTGGTGGAGAGTTACGGCTTTTGTGAGACGACAAAGTAAAGCAGAGATCTGTATCACACTGAAAAATAAACTGAATTGTATTTACGTGGAGTATTTACCTATTTATCTAGAATCTTACTAAAGTAGATACACAGCCCTAATTGTGACACTGAGGTGGGTTTGTTTAAAGTATGCAAAGCAGACTTGATTAACGTTTTGTTTAGAGTAGATACTCCTCTTAGTGTGAAGATAAAACACTTTCTGCTGCTGGTAATTGAAAAAGCTAATGCTCTATTGATCCCTACAGAGACATGGCATTGCTGCAGTGTTATTATTTCTTTTAAATGACAAAAATAAGTTGTGACCAGAGAAGTGTAGCACGGCGGTGTGAAGGAAAGTCTCCAGTAACCTGTGTGTGTAGCGTAACCTGTCACTAAACACCTGATCTTATGATGGAACTTGTTTAACACCCTTTGCTGAATGGAGAGCAACAAAAATATATCTGTTAAAATCTGTTGGCATGTAATGATCTGGGTGGAAAGGTTAAAAACAGCAGTGGAGGAATGTGACTTCTTCCATTGCAGATGTAGCCTTTAACCCTTTGTGACAAATCACATCCAATCTAACTTTTAGTTTTTCTTTATTTTTATTCTAGTGATTTAATTAATTTGTGTGTATTTATTTACTATGATTCAAGTTTTTTTTTAATTTATTTAATTTATTTAGTATTTATTTTTATTTATATCTAGGTATTTTTATTGTTATTGTAGCCTATGTCATTTTAATCATAATGTTCTTTTATCTTTTTTTAAACTTTGTGTTTTTAGATAATTGTGAATAATTTCGGGCATTGAGGGGTAACATGTTGGAAGTCTAGAAGAGTTCGCTTTGCATCTCTGATGAGATTTTCAACGCTTGCAGTTATATGTACAGTTTTTGTTGTTAGAGATGAATCTGTATTAATAATGGTTTGGAAACTTCTTCCTTCCATGAACTGCATATTATATGACAGTGAACACTTGTAATAAGCAAACACATACAGTTTTAAATATATCCCTGTCACTGAAATCTCCCCATAAGACCAAACTTGCAGAATCCATAGCCGAAAAACTAAACTGCTTGGAACCGAACCAGTATGTTAAAGTTTGGATCCTTGTAGAGCTGGGAAATCCTGGCTCCGGACCAAACCGGGGATGGAAAGAGACAGTTACAGACTAGAATAGCATCTCTCTGCATACATGCAACCTGGTCTTTTAACTGGACCATCATCCTTCTTCCAGTGTATTCAAAGCACAGTAAACAAGTCCATTCATTCCGGATGAATGAAGCTACAGTTGGAAAAAGGGAAATTCACAGCACAGATATTGTTTTTAAAAGTAGCTTGAATGAAAAAGCAACAAATTGATGCCTAATCGGTTTTTCAGTTTTGCAAAAGTCTAAAACTTTTATCCATTTAAGTTGAGCATTTAAACCCAGCCTTTGACCACCAGAAACGTTATGTGAGTGACTTTTAGGTGCTTTGATTCTACATGCTGTATTTTCAGCCGGCCAAGATGTTTGAATGCATTTTGAAACTCTGATTTTGATCAGACCAACACATAAGAGTTATTTTTACTGCCATGTAAACACAGCTCTTCTCAGTTTAAAGTGGATTTTGTCACATTAAAGGTTGTGACTTATTCAGCATTTCAGTGACCAAATAATTCATGCTCAGCAGGAAAGATGTTTACTCTTTCTGACTGAATCAGCTTGCTAGTTTTGTCACCACTTCCTGTCACAATGACTGCTTACATTTTTTTTTTTTTCTGTTTGTTATAATAATGTAACTGCACACTTTCAATCTGCAGCTACAGTTACTCATTCATGCCTGCTAATGTCAGCTATTGGCTCTCACCTGCTATCTGGTCAACTCAAGTTCCTCTGTGGATGGAGACTGATGTGTGATCACACTCTAACCCTGTAAAAACACGACTTAACCCAGACACAAGAGCACGTAAGAAGCCTTGATCCTGACTCTTAAGGATGAGGATCTCTAAAGCAGTGTTACTGTATTTAAAACCCTTTTTGGATTTATTTTTATGTGTGTCTCTTTTATTCAGCCGCCTCTGTTCTTTCTTTTTGTACTCACCCATATCACTTCTTGCACTGTTACCTCAGCGCTACCGCCATAATAAAGTAGATAGGGCTGAACCTCACTTGAGATTCTCTTATATAGATAAACTGGCAAATCCGTACACAAATAGTGTGGTGGTAAAGTAAAAAATCTGGAAGCATTAGCTGTAATATGTCATAACATCCCCACTTTTAGTGCATTTAATCCCTGTTAGATATATAGAGAAACACATAAGCAGCACACTTGTTGGCGCTGCCTTGTCAGCAGCAGCATCCAGCATTATTGATTAAAGCCAAGCAGGTCCGCTCGCCTAAACTGGCTTGTAATGCAGTTAAGTTTATAATAATGAGAGGTTATATATGGTTCATGCATCTTGTGCCAGGTGTAAACGACGGGTGAACGAGCAGCTGTCAGCACAGCACGTGCGCCAGGTGTAGCGAGCCCATGTTGCATCCCAATCTGTCAACGCATTTACAGTACAAATACGACGCAAGAAAAAAATCCATCCATCATCAGCGCGTCGCTCATCTCAGCGAGAATCTGCGTGTCACTCATCTGTCATCTGTTTGTCTTCCCATCCATCTGCTCATCCAGCGATACAACAGTAGCAACAGTAGCAACATCCATCTGGTGTTTCCAGTCCGCTCTGATAACTTTCCCCATCAACATCCAGCAGCTGGATCCTCATTAAAGTTGGTGCGTCAAATTCAAGCAGACTTTCTGGGCCCTTTGTTTTCTTTTTTTTTCTTCACATCACTCTTTTTAAACGAACCTGCAAGCCCCTTCATTCTCGTGAGGCACATTTGTCCACATTTCCCATCTAATGCCTCTGCTGCACACATGCATCAGCTGGAAAATCTCAGGCATACATTTGGTGCACTTTTAGGATACAACCTGACATTTTCATGTTCCTGTCTGCGCTGACAGAATAACAAGCCCTGAAGGGCTAAAAACACATCACAGCTCCACACAGACATGCTGACACGCACAAGCACACACCTTTTTTTTTTTTTTTTTTACCTGGAAGACCGGGGAGCTCAGGATCACCGCTATCTGGAAGCAGGCCCGAGGCAAGCCATTCGTTTTGGAGACCACCGCTGCATAATTCCTCTTCCCATGTGTGAGAGTAAACTGGAGAGTGTAAACATCGCTTTATGCCAACTATGTTTTCTGGAGGGGATACTGCGCGAGCTCCAGGATGGACAGGTTTTTAACTTGACACAAGAAAAGTGTGAATATGTTTTCAGGTGTGGACTCCACAGGAGCAAAAATACAGTAGCTGTGTACCACAAATAGAAGGCAGCTTTGAGACTGCCACCTGTAATGGGAGCTCGGTAAAATGACTTTCCCTCATTCATCAGTGCTTACCTACCCACAAAGCAACACTTAAATGTTAACCTAATGAAGACCTTAGTGGCCATGTGAACAAGTTTCTTTTTACCAAAGGTAATGTTTTGGATAAGCAACAAACCAAACTAAGATACTGTATGAAAACCCTGATTTTAAATTAGATTGTGTTGATTTTTATATAATGTGTTTGTTTGGTAGTCAACCTGTTAGAATCCTCTTAACTCTGATTGATTTCCAAAAATCCACTTTAGTCTTTTTTTGTTTGTTTGTTTTACAAAATACCTATAATTATATTTATAAAATACCTTTAACCCTATAAAACCCAATTTATCATGTTTGATACATACAATTTCTGAGACATTTTGCATCACTTTATGGTACAAACTTTACTCAAAACGTAGATGTTAGAACACTGATCTACCGCCCCCTGGTGGACATCTGAAAGCAGCTCTATCACATGGTAATACATGGTAACTATAGCAAAAATAAATTGTGGAAAACATTCTCAGATGTTATCAAAGGGCCAAATAAAGACTTAATAAATACTTAAAAAGATTGAAAAATTTGTGCTTTTCTGCCCAGTGGTTTTAAGGTTGGGCTATTTAAAGTGAACTCAATCATTTGAACTTTAATGGTGGATTTCAGAGGGCAAACGGGTGCAGCTGCTATCTTTGCATTTTTGCCACTTTCAGTTTATATAGTCGTATTTAAAGCACAATATTAAAATAATGGGATGCTGTGTGATTTATGGAGCATGTGCATCATGATTTAAGTATTTTTTACAAAATTTAAAACAGCCTACGCTCTTTTGTATCATCATTCTACACATATTATTATCACAATCTGTTGCTAATACACATTCATACTACTGGTCTAGAAAACTGCTAACCTTACAGACTCCTGGAGCAATTTATTGATCTAGAAAAATAATTGCATTGTTATCAGATTAAATTAAAGGCCACGTTTGAAAGGAAATGTGCCTAAATCTAAATATTTAGTCATACAAGGGCTTTTGATGCCGTCTGATGACACACTGCTGCATTACAATGCAGTTTTAGGTATCTGTTGACTTTCTTGTATTTCTTTTTAATGATCCGGTTTTTTGTTTCTTTCACAAAATTTGGCAGCTCCAGCAGCAAGGTTGATGCAGAGCATGAGGGCTGCAAATAATGAAGGCTTTAGATGGGTGCAAACTGTTTCTATTCCAGGGAATGAACATGAGCATGACTCTCAAGTTTGTAAACATCAATTTTTTTTCTGAGAATATTTAGCAAACGGTAAAAAAAAAAAAAATTCGGATGAAAGGAGCAATTGCAGTAATTTTGACCCAACACGACTGATAATTACAAATGTTCTGCCCTAGGCTTTTAAAGGGAGGACGTCGATATGTAGTTTCCAATCCAGCGGTTTGAAAAAGCATTGCAAAATGCACCGCCTTGCTTGTACAGTCAACACACCACCGCACAAGCATACACCCTGACATGCACTTCATTAGCCATGGACGGGAATGGCAGAAATGCCTTGCTGCTGTGCACTTCTGGTAATAAGCTCTCCTCGGCTTCTCCCTCAGACTCGCTCAAAGGTACACACACAAGCACACACAGTACGCCAATATTAGGAATTCAGTCTCTGAGGAGATACGGAGAAAATATCGGCATTCAAAGCTGACAGCGACATCACAACTCCAACTAGTTCAATTGCCACATAACAGTCTTTCACACACTGAGAAATTGTGTCTGTGGCTCCCTTTCCACTGCAATCCCACGACGAGACAACATTGTTCTTTGTAATTATCAAGGAAAACAGAAAGTCCAGTTAAAGGGATGCGCTCGCTTTTCATGTTTCTTTTCTCTGTGTTGCACTTCGTGTCTCTTTCATGGATTACCCATTTTTCAAGTTCAAAACACACATCACAATCCTCTCTAGATTAACGGATTAGCAAATACATTCTCACGTCTTTAAATACTTTGACAAATGAGTTCATTTCTTCTCCGGCAGCCTATCTATAAATCTAAAGGAGCTTTAACTCAGTATAACAGCATCCGCAGACACGGTGCTGAAACCTTTTTGCTTCTGTTTGGGATGTGACTCTATAAAAACACTAGTTTTGATTCATGGCACATTAATTCATTGCTTAAGACGAGTCTCTGACATCTGTCTTTTCGTGACCTTGCCTTTATGACTGATTTATGACCGGGGCTACAGTGTATGTTGATGAGTTGACTGTTAAACACTTTCATTTGGATCTTCGTCTCAAGGCGGAGCCTCATTCCTGATTATCTTCCAAGCCGGAACACAGGTCACTCAGTGTCTTTGCAGCTGCCCGTGTGGAGTCAGCGGGATGTTGAATTCATGAGCTGCAAGAAAATCAACCCACAAACTAAATGTAAAGTAAAGAGCAGATAACTTCCAATTCACAAAACTAAGAACTTCATGTACTGTAACAATTAAATTTGCAAAAAAATCTGAACACTAAAGTTAAACAAGATAACCTGCAGGGAATTTTATGCTTTAACACTTTAAGGCCTGAGATATGAAAGGAGAAGTCCATTTTGTGTGTGTATTTACCCCTTTAAAGAACTTTAAGGGGGAAAAAAATATTGCTTTTGGGATGTTTACTAGGAATGAGCCGGTTCCTTATTTAAGCGATTTGTCCAAGCGGCAACCTCCAGCAGCAGTTCACCTCTCATCCACTAGGGATACCAAAACAGAGCGAATCCCCATACAGTCCCGTGGTAAAAAGACCAACTTCACAGCAGAAATAAACATTGGTATTCTCGAAATTCGGCATAGGTAGGAGTGTGTTCTTTTGATTTACAGGTACCCAAAATCCTGCTGCAGTAAGGCAGAATGCAGCACAATTGTGGTTTTTAGTCAGTTAAAAAAGTGATTTAGCTTTAGCCCACCTACCTCCATTAGCTAGTTGGCGACTGTTAGCACGGGGTTAGCTCTCAGCAGATCGGAGTTTGCTTGATGTCAATCATCCACCCCAATGCTCCACATGTTTTATTTCTGTTGGATTCTAAAATACCTGATTTGGATTATTGAAACTGCTCATCGAGGTCTTTCCAAGTTGGCTAATGAGTCATTCACTTGCATCAGGTGTGTTAAAGTGGGGATACCTCTAAAGCATACAGGGAAATGGTCCCTCAGGACAAGGACTGAGAAACACTTAAATAATATGGAATTAAATGTAAAATATGAAGTTGCCACAGTGAGAAAATCATGTTTTGCTTTGTTTTGTTTTTTTTCCTGTCTGTAAAGCGTCTTGAGATGGCATTGCCGTGATTTGACGCTATATAAATAAAGTTGAATTTAATTAAATACAAAATAAAAACTTAATGGTAAAAATGGATGCATTGAAAATAATCCAATCGAAGCCCCTGAACTGTAATGGAATCATGATGTATGCTGACACGCCCCTAATATTTACCATTTATTACTGCAGGATATGTTCAACTATTTTAGTGTCATATTCTGCTTGCTGGTCCAGAAGACAAGAATCTGATTGTATTCATCAGAATTCTGAGCAGTTTTTTAACCATAAAATGATGCAATAATGTCTCAGAAACTGCATGTTTTTAACACGTCACATTGGGTTAAAGTCTAAATGTCTAAATGTCAAATAAACCATTGAAAAGCAATCATTGATTTTTAACGCAGACTGACAGTTGCGAAATATTTAGCTCCTTTAGCTTCTGCTGAAACAATATGACTTTCTGCTTTACATTTTTGTTATGTATAAATATGACAAATGAATACTTTATAAAATACCTAGGTGTGTATTCCCTTAATTCTTTTTTTGGCTGGTTTATCTTTATTCTTCATCATTTCAGCAAATGAGACTACAAAATTAAATAGATCAATGAATATTACAGGAGTGAATAATTACACTGATGAGAATTGCTGCAGACTGGTCCGATAAACTAGCAGCGAAATCATCAAGTGCTCCTCATACTACTGACTGGAAACTGACTTTAATTGCATTTTTCTGCTTCACGGCTCAATAAGTTTCAGTCTGCGTGATCTGTTTCTTCTGATTGGTCCACTGACCTTTTCTTCCAGGTGTAGACTCAGTGATTTCTCTTATAAATCAATGTTTCACATCTAAATGCACTCCTGTAAAGTGAATTTGCAGGTTATTTTAAGTTGTTACGCTTAAATGTTTTCCGAGTGTCCATTACTTAAAATAGCATAATGTACTCATGCAGAAACAGCATGAGCAAAAACAAATGACAGTTTTTTTTTTATTTGTACATTATTGTGTTCCCAAAGTTTTAGGTAATACATTTCCATCACTGTAGGGAGTTCAGATATAAAATTAATATTTATCTAAAAAGAATTAAAAGTGCCCTGCGATGGACTGGCGAGCTGTCCATGTCACGGTGGCTGGAGGGAGGTGGACCCAAATGCAGGAGTCGGGAAGCCAGTATGCAGAAATCAGATATCCTTTTATTCCAAGACAAGGAGAAGGCCAAAAACCAACGAATGAACCAGCAACATAAGACAAGAAGTGAGGGGTATAAATACACGGAACACAATGACAGATGAAGTAATTAACAAAATGAAACCAGGTGAATTCAATAACAGGAAATCAATGAAGCTAAACGAGAACCGAGGGAACTAAACAGGAAACTACAAAATAAAACAGGAACCCTGAAAACAAAGCAAAGGGAAAAAACCCAAATCCTGACAGTCCAGGGTGTACCCTGCCTGTCACCCAAAGCCGGCTGGGATAGGCTCCAGCTTCCCCGCGACCCTGAATTGGAATAAGCGGTTCGGAAAATGAATGAATGAATGAATGAAGAATTAAAAGTGGAAGAGTTCTGCAAAGCCATTCCATTCAGGACAGTGTAATAACTCAAAATTATAAAGCCAGGGCTGGAAAGAGTTTTCAACTGTAGCAAACATACTGACACAAAACAGAAAAAAATCCTCTTTTTGCCATAAAAATACTTCTTGGGACTGATTGTATCATTGTACACTCTATGTGTAATGTTATTGATGATGTCGTTGACGTCCAGCTGAAATACGTATTTCATGACAGGCAGCGTCTTCTGCTTCCTCAGCCGAATGATGCAGAATGTCAGAAAACAAACTGAGCTCAGAGACACTTAATCACAATGTTTTTTTCTCTTCAAACCTGTAAATGAACACAAGAAACCGAAGTAAATTCACAGACGTTAACCGATCCAAGTCTAAAGTCTAAAGAAAGACATTTTACAAAGGAAACTGATCAGATAGTTTCCAATTAGACCAAATAAAAGCAAACACAGATCTGTTTTTTTTTGTTGTTTTTTTTTAAAGTAACTCACAACTCTAAAGTTGTCAGATAAATTAGATAAGGCAAAGAAAGATGTTTTTACTGCTGCAATTCTGTGGATTTTTTAAGTATAGTAAAGCCCATATATATCAATTTTGTAATACAGAACTTTAATTAATTGAAATAAAAATTTACTTTGATGGGAAATGCCATTAAAAGACATGTTTTTGTCACACGGGGTAAGTAACCCTATATACCTCTTATTTTGCATCTGTCAATTAATGCCCTAACCAGCAGCCACCAAACCACTATTTACACTTAGAAATAGGACACATGCACTATCTGCAATTACAATATTCTGTTTCAAACACTGTATTACATGCTCTTGAAGGCATTATATATATAATTTCTTAAATCTATTAAACTAGTGGATCTCGTAAAAATGAATATTTACATTAAATGTTGGTGGCTGGGGATTGTTCCTGAAGCATCAGCGGGGTTCTGCAAGCATCAGCACTGTTTGCTCGAAGCTGTATGATTTGGCTTTTTCACACTTGAGGTGGTGCTGTAAATGGTGTACTCCTGTAAATGTTCCACACAGCAAAAACCGAACAGTTTTTAGCTGGAGTTGTTTTCCAGGCAAACATACACTCTGGCTGAGGGAAATATCTGCCACCTCAGCTGTTCAGCAGCTCAACCACCTTTTTGCTCGATGAGTAGTCTTTAGATCGCTGACAAATGTTGATAATGTCTTGGGTGGATCTGTTGGTGTGTTAGGACAGAAATCAACATTACAAACAGTCTAGTTTTAAACAGGACCATTGACTGGTGGGACTTTCATTAAAAACAAAAACACTGTTGTTTTGATAAAGGCAAGCATTATGATGGTTGGTTGATTATGAAACAAATGCAGATAATTGTCAGTGGGAGGCAACATGTACACTTAAAATGACTGTTTTCCACATATTCTTTGCACAATATCCTTTAAAATTAGTGTTTTTCAAAAACTTCCAAACATTATGCTTGTTTTGCCTGAAATGTCAGTCAGTACCCACATGATTGCTTTTAAATAAACTAATTAAAAAGAATAATTGTCACCAAAGTGTCTGCCATTCACATTCCACCCACAGTCCTTCAAATTGGACATCATTAAGAATCACACTGGATTGCAAATTGGTTTGGTTCACAGTTATGTATATATTTCCACCTACAAAGAAAAAAAATTTTTCACAGCTCTTCTTCTTGGATGTGTTTTCATTTAATGAATAGACCAGCTGAGTGTGTGCTTGGGAGGAGATTATAACCATCAGTCTATGTCCCAGACTGTCAGAACAAAGCTACTGACTCTCAGTGACAAACTGGCAGGCTGCCACACAGTCAAAGCTCAAGTATCCAGACAACTCCAAAGCTGAACCATCACACCCAAAGTCACGTCAGAGGGCACTCTAAGCTTACAGTACATCAACTCTCCTGAGACGGGAGTCTTTTGGCACTTTGAATGTGTGGCTTTACCTCGATGTTCCTGTGATCAAAAGGGAATATTTATATTTTACATAAGATAAATGTGAACATCTTCAAGATACCTCGAAGGGCACAAAATGACTTGATGAAAAAGATTGTAAAAAGTTATAAGACATGATAATACAGCAGTTAAAAGCGTCCTTTTGCATAGTAAATGAGACCAACATTTTGACAAGACATGCGTGCATATGAATCTTTTTATTTTTTTGGTGTTTTTACTTTTTTCCCTATTAACACTGTTCTTATATTGTTAACATTACACTAATGGAACGTATTTAAGACTGTTACTGCAGTGTTGTTTTTTTTTAAATTGGATAAATGAAAGACGATTTACAGGTGGTTCATGGTAATTTTGGTTTTAAGGCTTGACTACAAAAAACTGATCATTTCTTTGTTAAACATTTTTAAAAGATGCATGAACCACTATACATACAATAAGTATCATTGTTTGCTAAATCCTACAGGAGTCTTCATTTGAAAATGAGTTCAAAACATTGTTAACCAGTATGTCAAGCTAGTTTGTTAGCTTGTTAGCTAGCTTGTCATTTTTTCTGTTAGGTCAAATTAAATTTGAAATGTTATTTCAAATCTTTGTATCTGAATGTGTTTAACCACTACTACCATCATAATACTCTAAACACATTGTGGTGAATCGATGATATACAGTAACAGTCAAAATCACAGTGAAGCTAATGCTTTTTGTATTATTATAGTAGTTCATATATCCTGTACAGTCAAGTACATACAAATCTGAACCTAACTGTGTTGACTGTTACATCAGCATAAGATGCCCATCCAATTGTTTTATCTGTAATGATCTTATCTTGTTCATTTTTATCCTGAGGTATCCTACAGCTGTATCATAGAATGAGATATAGTGTGACGTGAAATTTTAAAATATGGCTCCATTTTCATAACAACTTTTAAAAACTGTCTTCCCAAAACAAAAGGATATATCTCTTCAAATCTAAATTTTCCCATATTGTTTATCATTTCTATGAACTTCTAGCTATGGGCCGTCCTTATTTCTCTGTGCTGAAGTGCAGGTTGTCAAACAGCACTATATACCCAGTGCTAATTCACTTAGCCTATATGTAGTGCTTTCACTGCTTCATTTAATTGGCAATTTAGCATTTTCATAGAAACATAATGATAAAACGATGTTGTTTTACCAAGAGGTTTCCATGACGATGGCATAGTTTAAGAAAATGACAAATAATTTCATCCTTTCACTGCAAAGCTTCACATTGTTTAATGGCACGGTAAATTTTACCATCTCTGAAGGCTTCAGTCTGAAAGTTGGAAAATGGACAAACAGCTCACTTGCTTTGAAATATGACATGTTTTAAAAACATGCATTAGTGTGTGAGAGTTTGATAGCCCTCAGAACAATGTGATGGCAGGTTTAATTTAACTTCCATTTAATTGATTCTCTTTAAACTGTAAGAAAACAATCAATGTCTACTTAAATAAATTAAAAAAAAAAAAGAAATGCCTAAAAAAGAAACCCATTCAGAAGTGTGTTATTAATATTAAGAAACTGAATTAACAATACATTTCTCTTACAAAAGACAAGTTCAATGGAGAACAAAGGGGGTGGGGAGTGGATTTAGTTTCCCATTCATGTTTCTAAAATCCCTCCTGAGAGATACAACTTCAAGACAGACACAAGTGAAAGCACACAACAGATCAATCGCCTTGTCATGGGGGAGTGGGATGCACACAGGGGTGTGAGATGCATCATGTGTAGCAGCAGCGGAGCGTGAGCTGAGAGGATGTAAACCAGCCCAGTTGGTTGGTCATGACAAAACACAGCTTTGTTTACTGATCTGTAGATTTCAAACCAACTCTGCTTCATTTCACATGAACTAATTTTTTTCCTTTTTTTCTATACTGGTGGTGTCTAAGATATGTTATCATTCCAGAAGGGTGATTCAAAGTGGAAACTGGCAACAACATTGTTATTAGGAAACTCCTAATTAAATATCATTGCACTGTTTGAGGTTGTGTGTGCATTGGCACATTGATGCTAAGAATAAAAAAAAACCCACTGGTGGCCTTGTTTTCCCTATGTTTACATAGTATGTGATGTTTACATAGTTAGCCTTTAACTTTAAATCATAATGTAGTTTTGTATCATGATATGCTTATTAATGCCACTCATTAGAATTGCAGTAAACAAACCATGAAATGAAAACACTTATATGTGATATATATTTAACAGCACTGGATTGAATTTTAAATGAGCCGAGAGAAGTGATTCATCGAGAATTCTAACATTTTCAGACCCACAAAGATGAGCTTTTTAATGAGTTTTGACTCTTGTAATATTAATGTTTCAGTCTGCTCTCGCTGGTCTCGTATTACCAAATAGGTGGTGGACAATAAATGCCCAAAGCCTAAACTAAACTGATATGTAGGGGTAAAGATGTGTATAAATATTTTTTGTAAAGCCAAGTACAGTACTGAATGGACAGTGGTTGCCAGTGGCCAATATTCCTGAACATGTTTCCATGGGGGGCTGCACGGTGGCACTGTGGCCTCACAGCAAGAAGGTCACTGGTTCGATCCTTGGCTGGTTTGGTCAGTGGCCTTTCTGTGTGGAGTTTGCATGTTCTCCCCGTGTATGCGTGGGTTCTCTCCAGGTACTCCGGCTTCCTCCGACCGTCCAAACACATGCATGATAGGTTAATTGGTCACTCTAAATTGCCCCTAGGAGTGAGTGTGAGCATGAGTAGTTGTTCGTCTCTCTGTGTGTGGCCCTGCGATGGACTGGCAAGCTGTCCAGGGTGTACCCTGCCTGGCACCCAAAGCCGGCTGGGATAGGCTCCAGCTTCCCCGCGACCCTGAATTGGAATAAGCGGTTTGGAAAATGAATGAATGAATGAATGTTTCCATGGGAGTGAGTGCAGCAGTCTTAGCTGCAGTGATGACTGCACTACAGGTTGTCGCCTTAAAATTGTATCTGAGCATAGTGTCTTCTGCTATGTGCTTTTCATTTATCCCAAATGTTGTTTGATGTTGCTCAGGCATCTATCAAACAAAGTCGCTACTGTAGTTTTAAATTTAAGATGGTTCTGATTTTCACACAGAGATGTTTGTCCATTCAGAGACACCATAGTACAAACATGGCTGCATGGCCATGTGCATGGAAACACACCAATTAGATAAAAATTTCTTGTTAAATAATAGCATACCAATAGAAACACAGATTTTGATGATTTATTCATTTTTTCCATTATTGACTTGATTTGTTTTACACACTGCACCTTTAAGCTAACCTAAACAACCAAACTGTTTCAGTGTGACTAAGAATGCAAATCATAGCTTTGGTCATGAAAACAATATTACAGTGATTCACTCGATAGGGATTTTATGTTTTTCTGGGTCATAAATTCTGCCAGATGTTATTTGATTAAGTTTGGGATCAAGCAATTCATCTGTGCTAGCAACAGGTTTTCTCTCTTTACATGCTAGCACATAACAGCTTCAGAACAGTGAAATCCAGCCGGCACCCCGAGCAACAGTGTTGACAGTTTAATGCAAAGATAATCAGATGCTGGATAGCATTAATTAAATGATCTAAATGCTTTTTTTTTTTTCAGATTTAAACTATACAAAAAACTCAAGAGGACTATAAACAAAAAGAGTTAAAAAAAACAAAAAAACAAAACTGTGCAAGTAATATTCTCTACGCTCACTTTGAGCGCTTCAAGTATAGTATTGACGTGTATTGAAAGGAATAACACCAATTTAGCAAACTGTGTCCGACCTTGAAAAAGGTCAAAATAACTCGATTCAGCAGCGGTTTGGGTTTCTGAACTGGAAAACAATAAAGTGACTTGACTTTTTCCTCTGGCTATGATTTATCTCTACCACCAACAATAAAGTAGAGAAATGCCAACAATAAAGCTGAACATGGTTTTGTCTGCATGGGGCGAGATTGGGGATCCACAAGGGCAGCTGGCTTGGCATAAATGAAGTGAGCACCAGTCAGGGAAATGGTGAATCAGAGACATGAAACATTATTTTCTGACTACAGGAAGGTACAGTTATTCTAGTGAATACAGGCGATATACAGCTTCATTCTGTGACTATACGCAGGAATACTGAGACGCAGCTACACGGTAGAAAGCAGCGATACGACACTTCCTGTTGAAATGTCTCACTCAATAATGTAACACAGTGAACACAGATCATTAACATGTGAAAGACCTATTTAGTTCTTTCGTCAAAATCCTTAACTCCGTTATACTGGCATATAAGTTCACGCTTAAACATTTTTAAATAACAAAGGCCAGCGGGATACTCTTAACACGCAGTTTTCTGATCAGTCATGCACTTCAGCTATCAGGGAGCAACATTTGTGTTCATAAAACTTAGGCAAAGATGTAGACTTACATCTGAGCCTTTTTAAGAGGATTACTTTAATGGGAAAAAGAACCTCTTCAGTATGTAATTATGGTGAACAGAGATGCGCTTTGGAGGTTTAATCAATGCCTGGAGGGGGAGTTTAATGACTGGATTATGAGAATAATTCTTGAATCCGATAATTAGTCGAAATAATTATTTAATACAGCATGCAAGCCATTGCATTTGTAAAATAGTAAAAGAATTCTTAAGCATGTTCAAGTTTGAGGTGGCTGAAGTCATGAAAAGGCAGAAGTTCTGAACATAAAAATACTTTCTGAAGTGAGATTGAGCCTCATCTTTTTTTCTGCAACGGTGCAGAGAGGAGCTGAGCATGGGCAGAAACTGTGGGGAGATTTCTTTCAAGTGTTAAGGTGCTCTGTGAAGAAAAGGAAAGAAAAAAAAGATTGGTTTGCTCAAGAAAAGAAAGAAAAATCTGATTTACTGTTTGATATTCTCTTTGTGGACAGAAAAAGGAGGGCCCAGAGCCATAGGGGGTATGCATGTAGAGCTGCATTCAGCTTTCTTCAGATTCTCATATTTTGATTACGTATTTGTTGATATTGCCTTACTGTCCATCCATATTCATACATAAACACATAAATATCTATAACTATCAATACAACTCTGAAATTATGGGTGAAAATTTCTCACAATTTAGGTTGCAATCTAAAAAAACATAGTTAAAAGATTAATCGCATAGGTTAATTTATTCGTTTATCAGTGCAGTTTAATGAGTTGCCAGATTTGCAGAGGAGAAAAAAAAGCCCTCTTTTCTGGCTCTTGTGTTTCTATTTCCTACAGCGTTGGAGAGATTTCTAACTTGCTTGAGCTGATTTAGCCGTTAGCTTGTTGCCAGCACCGACTGCACAAAATTCCCTTTGAAATTCTTCTCGCAGGGTGTTCATGTTGGTCTGAAACCGTGCAAACAGTTTATTGCCAAACAAAAGCATTGATGTCAGCTTGGCCTTGTATCTTAGCGGCCGAGGCTTTGAGCCACAAAACACGCTAACAAGCCAGTCAGCAGCAACATTGTGCAAGCCAGTGTCAAAACCCTTCCAACTCATTAAAACCTCTTAGTTAACATTGCAAGCGAATCAAGCCCACTGTTTATTTTTGCTTCCTGTTTTTGTCAGCATCCTTTTTTTGTTGTTGTTTTTTTTTTTTTTTTTTGTAAATACATCAGACATGTCGGTGGGTGGTTCTTTATTGTTGGGTGGATGTGAAGAAAGGCACTTAGTAATTAGGCTGTCATTAGTGGTGCTGAACTGTGAGATATCTGGAAATAGACACCTTTTTGCGCAAAACATGTTATGACAAATAGCAAGAAAAAAACAATAATTGCTGAATTTCTTTTCCTTTTTTTGTTATTAAATGTTCTCAGTTTTGAGCATTCTGGTTCTTTCAAGCTGTGAAACACTTTGTTGGAAACTTGATTTTGATGTTACATTAAGCTGTAAAATAAAAAAGCAGCTTTGAGATGCTTGCTCACAGAGGAAGATGTCCTCCAACCCAATACAACCTTCTGTTGCTCACCATTTCAAATATGACTCATAGTGGATCCCTGTAAACTGGCGCCATGTAGAAGTGGCAGAGTAAATAACATTTTAAATGTCTGGGTCCACTTTGAAATGCAAGAACGGCTCATCAGAGATTTCCAATTCAATTCAATTCAACTTTATTTGTATAGCGCCACTTCACAACAATGTTGTCACAAAGCACTTTACATACACGGATCAACATACACATCATTTCAAGCCAATTCATACATATCCTATAATAGAAACCAACTGATTGGATCGAGTCATGACTTCAATCCAATCCCCCATCCTGAGCTGCACGCGGTGACAGTGGGAAGGAAAAAACTCCCTTTTAACAGGAAGAAAACCTCCGGCAGAACCCGGCTCAGGGAGGGCAGCCATCTGCCTCGACTGGTTGGAGTGGAGAGGACAGGAAAGACAGATCAATATATACAATTGCACTTATTCAGGAAGACCTGCGGAAAAAATAGAAATAGAAGCAAAGCATTAATATGAAGTGCACCTCTCCACCTATCCCCTGTCGGAAAGGGGGTGAAAGAAGCTGTATAGCCCTCAAAATGACAGCAGAAGATGTGCAAATGGAGGCATCCATGGACATTGAACTGAGGAAGCCATACTGCTTTTAATTTTGTTTTGTTTTTCACAGAAGGTTTTAGTCATGGTTAACACACGCCAACTTTGAGGAACATGGAGACATAGTAGAACTAGGTAGGGTTATGGGACTGGTGTGCTGCGCATGAGGGCACAAGGCTCCGGTGGAATGTGCATGGCATAGATGTCATTCCCATCAGGGGTGGGCACATGGCAGGGATGTGATAAGTTTTACTGTAGAACAAAGAGCATCAGAACCATTTGGCAGGAGTTCTGCAAAAACAAACGATGTTTTGGTGTGATGTATATTACAAAGCAGAGGGTTTTTTCCCCTGAAATTAGAACTGGCAAAATCCAAAATGGCCATTTTTGCTTCTAATGACATTTAAAACTGCAACGTTTTGATAAAATTCCCCCAAATGAAAACAAAACAACACTTCGATCTTGCTGTTGAGGAGAACTGGATTGGTTATACTGGTTGTAATAGTCTCGATCCGAGCCCGCAGCTCAGTTTCAGCTGTCCTTCTTTGACTAAAGAACCTGCAAACGCAGTGAGGAGTAAAGCCTCATAAATCAAAAGTGTTTCTCACAGTGAAATTCTATTCACATCATCGACAGAGCTACTTCATCACAGCTCTCTTTTTTTCCAGATAAAACAAAGCTGCTCAAGATGTGATTGTGTTTAGCCGGCTCTGCTCTCGCACCTCTTTAGACCCTTTTAAAGAATGCATTCAGATGCACAAGCTGACAGCTACAAGTGCCGGCGGTTTTAAAAAAAAAAAAAAAAAGGTGTCTATTTTTTCCTGCGTGAACTCCTTGCTCCTCTCACTTTGAACTGAAGTTGAAGGAGAGCACTGTCCGGCTGATTAATGACTCGTGCACGCTCTCCTCT